>NC_081818.1:75000-1292500 GCF_030704535.1 Vitis vinifera | reverse complement strand
AAATATGTCAAATTGATAATTGAAAATCAATTTTAAATTAATTTTACCAAATAATCTTTACTTAAAGTAAAAAAAATAAGCAATAAACTTTAAATTAACAACTTAAATATTAAGTAATAAGTATTAAATTTTGCCAATCGCCCACTTGGTATTTTTTCCCCTTCAATCTATGTTTGGTTAGTAGGATAAAATATGATATAATATGCATATACTATGATATTATATTATATTAGATAAGAAGTACATATCTTAATATATGATTTTCAATGAATTTATGATACATGAGATACATATATCTCACATCTTAGCTTGAGATTAACATATGCTACATAGAAGAGATATATATAATAAAAAAAGTGGATAATATATCCTGTAATTGATTTTATCTTATGTTTGGTTAAACATAAAAAAATAATAAAAAACGAGATAACTTATTATATTTCATCACAAACCCAACATAAAATAGAATATTGTGAAACCAAGGTTTGATTAATCTAAATTTTGATTATAACAAAACAAGGTTTAGAACTAATTATTATATTTCAAGTGTGATTAGGCAAAACGATTTCCAAAGTGGCAATCACAAAGACAAATCAAGTCAAGGAGAAATCATGAAGAAGAATACCACCTACAAGAGAAGTGTTTTTCAAGACCTAAGCTTCATAAGATCTCTTTGTAAGGTTGTTGGTGCACTAGGATTTTCTTGCATTTTTACTTATACACCAAAATCATCCAAGAGTTATTTTGTTTTAAATATGTTAAAATTTGATGATTTAATGTTTTCAACTAAAACCTTGTGTCAAATGTTTTTCAAACTTGTTTAAAAGGTTTTAAGTTGAAAAAGTTAGTTGTTAACCCAAAAACGGTTCAACCAGTTGAACCAAATGAGGAATTGGTCGACCCCTAACTCAACCGGTCAATGGTGTGAACAGTAACTCGATTGATTGCCAACTCAACCGGTCGAGGGGTGCAAAAAACTTTATCTCTCTTTCAAAATGGTAGTTCAACCGGATGAGGAATCGGTCGACCCACACCTCAACCGGTCGAGGTCCAACGGTCACCTACCAAGCATTAAATGCTAACGGCTAGTCAACCGAAAGACCCCCAGCTCAACCGATCAAACCCCCAACGGCTAGTTTGGATTTTTTTCCTCTATAAAAAGGTTCTAAATCTTCATTGTTTATGAACTTAACCTTCCCAGAACCTTTCTTGAATATATTTGAGTCTTGGAATAGTGTTTTTGAGTGCACCATTATTCTAAAACTTGCATATCTTTAGTGCACCATTCAATCCTAGTTTTCTTGCATCATTTGAGTTTAAAGTTTTTGTACCAGGATTTTGTGAAATCAATTATTTGTATATCTTTGAGAGAAAGATTCTCAAGTGCGGGGTATCACTTGAAGGGTTGTTTAAGAGTAGGGTATCTCTTGAGGATTGTAAAGGGTGCTTGAAGCCAAAAATCCAAAATGGTAAATTAGAACCATAATCCAATTGTATTACATGAAGGTTTGGTTTGAAAGCCTTAAATTAGTGGAACCTCAAGCTTGGGATTGAAATTAGAGGAGAGTGAATGTAGCCCGGGTTGCACTGAATCACGATAAAATCTTGTGTTTGCATTATCTCTTCCCTACTCTTTTACTTTATATGCAATTGTCTTTATATCGTTTTATTATATACTTGCATATATTTGTCTCTTACATGTACATAGTTTAAATTTGTAAAAAGAAATCATCACCCTATTCACCCCCCTCTAAGATGATTACCATAGGTTGGATTAGCCTAATTTTTCTAACATATATGATATCTCATTTCTTATCATATCTTATGTCATATCCTGCCAACTAAGTATAGCCTCGAAGTAATGAATTGACTTTCAATTCGGATGCTTCAAAAGTTGTAAAAGATGTATATCAAAATACTCTCAAACATAAATTGAACGAGTTTAATCATCTTAACTTAAGAATTAACTTGTTAATCAAACTCGAGATTAGAGGTATCAACCATTTATAAAGTTCAAATTATCTAAGGGAGAAGTTGTTAAAAACATTTAGGTTAGATTGGTGTAAAAACTCAAAGTATATTTACCTCGTTGGGAAACTTAAGTTCCATTTTGGACTTTTTTTTTTTTTTTTTTTCCTTATTTGAACAGATAAAAAAAATTTCTCATGAAAATAAATCATAAAAAATCGAAACATGTATTTATTTATAAATTATATTGACTTTCGATATAATTTTAATTTTTTAAAAAATAAAAATAGAAATTGTATTTGTATTGGATCCGATTCAGTCCAACCCAACCCGATTAAAACTTACGGATCCAATTAACGTGTCCCCAGGTGGGACCCACAAAACTAGTTAGCTGTTCTCCTACTGGTGGAGTAAAACATATACCTGTATTTGTCGTAGCACAATAACATTTCTCAACCGCGCAGAGTTGCTCGGACTCTCCCGGCACGTGACTCGCCGTCCGGTGATCCCATCGCCGCCATTTATCCGATCTCCGATCCGGAGCTATATTTTCCCTCGCTTTCTTGACAAACGATGCGAAAGTTTTCGTCAGCTTTGTCGTATTCAGATCTGTGACTCTGATTCCAATTTAGATTGCGGATTCGAGTTCTTCATGGCGTCGAGAAACCGAACGCTTCTCTACAGGAAGTACAGGGACGCCCTCAAGAGCGTCCGCGTTCCTGTGAGTTCGTCGCTGTCTTCGTCGACTCCTTCGACGAGTTCTGGCGGTGGCCCGGTGATCGAATTGGTCAGTACTTCGCTTCTGAATCCGAATCGGTCTTATGTTCCTCTCAGCACGGAGGATCCGGGAAATTCCAGGTCTGGTTCTCTATCCATTGTGTATAGATAGTTGGAAAAGGCTTGAATTCGTGCTAAATTCCTGGGCTTTATAATTTACTTTGGATCTTACGAGATCGGAAATGTTATTTGCTGTATTTTGTAGTGGAATTTGGCGTATAATTAGTCTATAGGTGAAAATTTATTCTCTGTTTGGTTGCTGAAAAATTGCAGGATAGGAAAATAACTAAAAAATTGAAAGAATTTTCTTTCTCTGAGATGAATTTCCTATTTAGCCAAATCTAAGAAATGTGATATTCAAAATTGCATTTTCTGTTACATTCCTCAGGCTTCTCAGTGATGAAAGTTTGCTTCAAATGATCGAATTTTTTTTATAAAACTTCTCATATTTTTTTTTTGGAGTTGTGTTCGGGACAACGTGAAGACAGACTGAGAACGAATAGGGGATGCAATATCAGATTATAATAGGAGATATGAGATTATTAATTCGGATTATTCAATTATCAATTTAGAAAGTTCCAGATTCATGTATTTTTAAGTATGGATTGGATTTTTAGTTTTTTCATTTTAGGGAATCGGTTGGTTGCTTTCTACAAGTTCACAATCTACAAAGTTTTGTTGTTCTAGATTTTCAGACATTTTGGGGAAGAAACAGGGGAATGGAGTTGGTGTGAGTGAAGGAATAGTCATGGAGTAGGCTTGTGGAAAGCAATTAAAAAAAGATGGGATGTCAGGAAAAACAGATATTGTTTCATGGTGGGAGATGGAAGGAGGATAAATTTTTGGAAGTATAGGTGGTGTGGTGAGTCAACTTTGAGTGATCTTTTACATCCTTTTTCACCATAGTCACTGCAAAGGACTTTTGGGTGGTGGATGTATAGGGGCAATAGGGAAATGGGTTGTTGGAGCCTTGTTTTGTAGGATGGTTACATGACTGGGAGCTTGAAAGAATAGAGGAATTTGTCTTATGATTACAAATGAATGGGTCAAGTAAGAATGATGGGGATAGGATGCCTTGATTACAATCAAAGAGTGGTATGTTTTCAGAGATATGGTCCCTTTTCGGAAGATGTTATTTAAAACCCTTGGGTGTGCACAAAAGTGGGATTTTTTGCATGAGAAGCAATTTAGGGTAGGATCCTCACTATAGATCAGTTGAAAAAGAGGGGTTAGACCTTGGTGAATAGACGCTTCTTGTGTAAAGATGATGAAAAATCAACAGACTACCATTTGCTTGCTTCATTGTTCCAAGAGAAGAATCTTGTGATAACAATTTTTTCATTGTTGGGGTAGAATGGTTGAAGCCAGCTTCAGTTAAAAAGGCCCTCTTAAGCTAGCAATAATCCATTGTGGGGAATAGAAGAAAGAAAGCATAGAAGGCTGCCCGCTTGTGCATTTTTTAAGTTGTTTCAAAGGAGAGAAATAATTGGTCCTTTGGGGATGTGGAACAAATGGATCAAGTGCTAAAATTCTATTTATATGGTAGACTTAATCGATTGGTTAGGTGGTTATAAGGGGAGGATTTATGAGCCTTTATAAAAGACTAACAAAACCTTAAAGGGCTTAGGATTAATTTAGACAAGAGCATTATCTCTGCTATCAATACAAGTCGGGATTGGATCCCTAGATTGGCTTTGATGCTTGACTGTAATGTTTTGGACTAACTTTTATCTTATTTGAGTCTTTCTTTAGGAGGGAATCCCTTGACAAGCAACTTTTGGGATCCAGCAATCAATAAAATCTAAGGAGACTGGATTGGTGGAAAAAAGTTTTTTTTTGTCATTGGAGGGAAGAATCACTCTAATTTAGTCTTGCTTGTCTTACATCTCTAGTTATTTCTTATCTCTCTTCAAGATTTCAGCATGAGTAGCTTCAAAGATTGAGAAATTGCAAAGGGATTTTCTTTGGTCGGGAGTTAGGGAGGGTAAAAAAATCCTCTAATCTATTAGGACATAGCGTGTAAGCTAAAGGAGTGTGGAGGTTTGGGGTTTTAGAAGATTGCTCTTAGCTATCATACTCTATTAGGGAAGTGGCTATGAAGGTTCCCTAGGAAAAGTTCTACCATTTGGCATCATGTTATATCAAGTATTTATGAGGCATACCTTAATGGATGGGACACAAGCAATTTGATCAAATGGTCACACCGTTGTCTTTGTTAGACTACTATGTAGGTTTTCTAGGACTTTTCTCCACAAACCTGTTTTGTGGTGGGTGATGGGGAGAGACTTCATTTTTGAGAAAATTTGTGGTAGGGAAATCAACCTGTATGTTCACAATTTGTAGATCTTTACAAAGTTATCACTTTAAAAAATCTCACTATTTTAGTGATCCTTGGTAATGCTTCTTCTCCTTCTCTTTTTTGGAACCTGAACTTTCATGGCAACCTCACGGATTTGGAAATTAAGAACTTTGAAAGACTTATGTCTTCACTCACTATAGTGCACTTTTCTCCTTCTGTCCTAGACATAAGAGCTTGGTCTCTATCATCTTCAGGTTTATTCTTGGTAAAATATTTCTTTTTGTCTTTGTCCAATTTGTTAGTTTCAATTCCTTTTTTCCAACCAAATTAATATGGAAATCTAAAATCCTAACTAAGGTCAAGGCCTTTGCATGGTTAGTAGCGCATAAGAAAGTAAACACCAATGACGTACTATAGTTGAAAAGACCTTACAAACCCCTTAGTCTTGATTGATGCATCTTATGTATGGGGAGTGGAGAGTTGATTGATTATCTATTTCTACATTGTCTAATAACTCTAGAGCTAGATCACAAGTTATTCAGTCTAGCCAATAGGGATTGGGTTTTGCTCAAGGGTATATGCCACATGATGACCATTTCTTTTATAGGATTGAGGAGTTCCATTAGAGGCAATGCCCTTTGACAAATCGTTTACCTCACTTTGCCTTGGATCGTGTGGTAAGAGAGAAATGCTAGGATCTTTGAGGAAAAATGGAGAACTATAGAGACATTGTGGGAGTTACTTAACTTTTATTCCTTCTTATGGGCTTCTTGTACTATTGTATTTAAAGGCACTCCTTTCAATGTTATTCAACTTAATTGGCAGTTGGCTTGTAATTTAAAAGGGTTAGACAACAATGGGAAGAGCTTTGTTCGGAATTGATATATAGCCATAAATGGACTAATTTTTTTATAGGTTCCCTTGTATATTGGAGGAGTTTTAGTCATATTTTGACCAGACTATTGTATTTTGTGGGTGAACTCCTCATCCTTCTCATGTACCTTTTATCCATTTCTAATATATCTTTGTTTCTAATAAATAATAATAATAACAATAAGGGGAAGGGTTATTGTTTTTTGCCTTTTGTTTTCTTTTTCTTTTTTTATTTTGCCTTTGGTGGCTTAGTATAGGACCCATGTACTTTGGAGGGGTTTTTTTCATTGGCGTTGTTAATGAAAAAAGAATGTGCATTGGTGCATCTGCAGAGAGGGAGTTGTTTTTTGTGTTCTCTCTTTTCAGTTGCGTCTTTAGGTGCTCATTATATGCATCTTATGTACTATGGTGCAACATCTTTCTGACTCTTTTTAATATATTTGCATGATTATATATATATATATATATGTATGTATGTATGTATGTATGTATAAAGTAAGGTTTTTGGTGGGTTCGAGTGGCTGTTCCAGGTGTAAAGACTTGCCAACCAATGTTTTATTATGTGGAAGTGTGGGATCTGGTTATGTGCAATAAAAACTAGCAGTTTGTTTGGGTTATAATTCAAAGGCAGTGGAAGAACAGGCAGAATTTTGTGAACTTCCATGTTTAGCAAAACTTGATCTTTATACTTGTTGCCACTTGAGTTGTTAGCATACTCTCTGTGTTAGTTTGACTTGTTTCCAAAATTCTTTGGATTTAATATATTTGTTTAGATTACTGATTCATATTTGCATTTACATCTTCATAAAAATAACATGTTTCTTGAAAAATTTACTTGTTTGCCTCTTGGGTTCCTTTAGATGTAGCTCATTGTAAAGTGCTATAGAAGAAAAGTCAATTATAGTTTTTATTCTGCAGTAAGGGGGCACTTACAGTGGGTCTACCTCCAGCTTGGGTGGATGTATCCGAAGAAATATCAGCAAACGTGCAACGGGCACGTACAAAAATGGCTGAATTAGTCAAAGCTCATGCTAAGGCTTTAATGCCGTCCTTTGGTGATGGTAAAGAAGATCAGCACAGGATTGAATCTCTTACCCAAGAGATAACTGATCTTTTGAAGAAATCAGAGAAGAGATTGCAGAAACTTTCTTCCACGGGGCCATCTGAGGATTCAAATGTTAGAAAAAATGTGCAGGTATGGTTGCATTTTCTGCTGTGCAAATTGTTCCGTATTGCAGTGTACAAAACTTCTTGATATCGGAGATTTATTGCTTATTTCATTCTTATTGCCGGAAATAGATGCTAGCATGGTTCATTAATGTGGTTATGTATGGCATGCAAAGCATAGGATTACATAGACATGTGACAATGATTTTGTGTCATCTCTCTAAGGCTGAGAAAAGTCAGTTTTTTCTGACTGATTTTTATCTGGAGGATCTTTGGTACTTGGCACAAAAACAACTCCAAATCTGTCTCTTGAATGATTGAATGGTGAATGCTAGTGTTTATTAGTTTGTAATTTCACTGTTTGTTCCAGAGCAATCCTTTCTGGCATTTACTGGATTTGAAGGGTTATGGGATGTTCCAATACTCTTTGCCATTCCTAGTGATGGTGAAAAAATGGGAAAAAGATAATCTTTTTCTTTTTCTCCAACTAGGGAGAAAACAAATTAATATCTAGGTTTCTTGCTCCAAGTTTGTGGTTGCTGCAATTCTGGTGGTTTTTCATTCTTAACTTGGATTGTTTCTGTAGCTGTGCTATTTGTGACCTAGAATTTCTATAAGCTCATCATCTCTCAGATAATGGACTGATGAACTGTGCTAATGTTTGGTGTTTCTGTGCCAGCGCTCTCTTGCTACCGACCTCCAGAACCTTTCAATGGAGCTTCGCAAGAAACAGTCATCATATTTGAAGCGTCTCCGGCAGCAAAAGGAAGTGAGGAAACTATTTTCTTGAATTTAACTAGGCAAAAGTTTCTTAGTAGCTATAAAACCTCATTCAGTTCAGATTTCTGCAATCTGTAGTCCTGTTTCTTGGCACTTGGAACTTCATCTCATGCATCGTTTAGCGTTCTGCAGAGAACAACATTACTCAGTGTTATTTCTCAATTTATCTGCTGTTTATTTCATGTCATTTAATGTTTGACGCTGAAAACTCAGCAGCCCAGTAAGTACACAATTCCGAACTTTTCAAATGTATTGCTCTATGTTGCAGGGTCAGGATGGGGTTGACTTGGAGATGAACTTAAATGGAAATAAATCTTTGAGGGAAGATGACGAGTTCAGCGACTTGGTATCCTAACTTTATTTTCTTTATTTTTTTATCTTTTGTTTAATTTCTTTCATTTAATGTATATTGGTCTGAATCAAACTCTGTGGGTTTTATGAATAGAGAAATTCCAAAAAATAAAAGTTTGTACTATTAAGCATGCCAGGGGGTTGATTTCTACTTACTGAATGCCATAATTTCAAACCTGTTATTTTGTGATCAAATTCCTAGATGGCATACCATGGAACTTTGGGTTTTTTCCCCTTCAGCTTTGAAGTATCGAGTTTGACATGAACATACTTCCCTGCAAATGTTCTTATGTTATTATAGGGGTTTAATGAGCATCAGATGACCAAGCTAAAGAAAAATGAGGCCTTTACAGCTGAGAGGGAGAGAGAGATCCAACAGGTAAGCCAAAGCTATTGACTTACTGAATGTCTCACACTGACCTCAATCTCCATTTATCACCGACTAGGGTTTTTTTTTTTTTTTTTTTTTTTTTTAATCTTTTGTAGGTTGTGGAATCAGTAAATGAGCTTGCTCAAATCATGAAAGATCTGTCAGTCCTTGTGATAGACCAGGTTAGGATCTGCTCATCCTCTTCATAGGTCCCAGATTTCCTCAGAAGTCTATTGTTTCTGACTAAATTTGTTTCTGCAAGCAGGGCACCATTGTTGATCGAATAGATTACAACATTCAGAATGTCGCAGCATCAGTGGAGGAGGGCTTCAAACAACTGCAGAAGGTACACTTTTCCATTTACATCCATCGTTTTCATTTATAGTTTCTGCTAATCTCTTCTTTACCCATCACTTCAGTCTGTTTTGCTCCCCTAAGTTCACAATCACCCCCTTCTCTAAATTTGATTTGTGTGGTAATCTCTTGTCGGGAACGTTGGATTTGCAGGCAGAGAGAACTCAGAAAAAGGGGGGAATGGTGATGTGTGCTACAGTGCTCGTCATCATGTGCTTCGTCATGTTGGTCCTTCTAATCCTCAAGACGATATTATTGTGATCTGTAAACTCGCTGTTCTTTGGATCTCACTACAATTATTGTACCCCATTCAAATTTTATACGCTCATACAGGCAGTGTTGCTGTGCCCAGCAGAAGAATTTGGGACTTTTGAATTGGCCCAATCCGATACCTTAGATTAGGTTCCTTTTCTTTTTACCTTCTTGTTTGTGGGAAAGTTGGGTTAGGGTTGGGGTTGAGGTTGAGGCGGGGTGGCGTTAACTAAAGGAATTCGCGCTTCATGAGCATGTATAGCTTTTATAGTATTTGCACCATAGGTGATGGTGTCATTGCCAGGGGGGTCTTGTTATCGATTCTTTGAGATTCTGCAGAATTTTTGTAATTCGATTAGTCCTTTTTGTGAGGTAATGAGATTTGTTCTTCTTGTATCAATTCTTTTGTTTAATAAAATGGAAGGCGTCCCCTTTCAGTACTGCTAATCTGCTGCCTAGCATTGATGCTCTCCAAAATGCAAACTCTGATGATTATCTTGGTAGAAGGCTTCTTCCACTTTACCTTCATTTTCTAGACTGGTTTTGGAATTGTAGCCAGATTGATTCTTATCAGCAGGGTGATGACCAACCTATGAAATCCTAATTGAAAATGCTGTGATTTCCTATACTAATTGGAAAATGATTAATAGTTCTATATTTCAATGACTTTTTTTTATAAACTCGTTATCATATTATCTTATATTATTTTTTTATGACAACAATAATGTTGAATTAAGTTTTTGCAAAACCAAATGGCATTCAGCTTTCGTAGCTCAGTTGGTTAGAGCACCCGTTTAGTAAGCGGGAGGTCTTGAGTTCAACTCTCAACGAAAGCAATTGTGTACAAATTTAAATCTTCAATTTTTTTATTTTCTAATTGCTTTCATAGCTAGACAATACATGATTTTTTGGGAAGCATATAAATAATGGCTACAATGATCACACAAATGTAAATAGTTAAAAATTCTTTCATTTTCTAACTTGATCAATGCAAATAATCGCAAATATTATTTATTTATTTTAAATAATATTCAGTTTTCATAGCTCAGTTGGTTAGAACACTTGTTTCATAAACAGGAGGTCTCGAGTTTGATTCACAATGATCATACAAATACAAATAGTTGAAAATCTCAAATTTTCCTTCATTTTCTAACTAATCAATGCAAATAATTGCAAATCTTAAATTTTCTTTTATTTTTTTAAATGGTATTAAGTTTTCATAGCTTAGTTGGTTAGAACGCTTGTTTCATAAAGAGGAGGTCTCCAGTATGATTCTCAATGAAAGCAATCATGTTTAAATAAACTTACAAAAGCATGTTTCATTTGTTTTAAAACCAAACAATACATGGTTTTTGGGAGCATATGAATAATGACTACAATTTTCTCAACAAAACAATTCATGATCTTTAGGAGCATAAATAATTGCAAATCTCAATTTTTGTAGCTTAGTTAGCTAGAACACCTGTTTTATAAATAGGAGATCTTAAGTTCAACTCTCAATGAAAGCAATACATATTAAAACAAAAATTGTATAATTACACAATAATCATACGCATGTAGATCTCATTTTTTTTTTCTAATTGTTTTTAGAATCTAAAATTTTCAAATCATACAAATCTTAATTTTTGTAGCTTACTTAGTTAGAGTACTTGTTTAGTAAACAAAAGGTCTTGAGTTCAACTCTCAAGGAAAGTGTGAAACCAAGGTTTGGTTAATCTTGGTTTTAATGATAGCAAAATAAGGTTTAGAACTAATTATTATATTTCAAGTGTGATTAGGCAAGACGATTTTTAAAGTGGCAATCACAAAGACAAATCAAGCCAAAGAGAAATCATGAAGAAGAAGAAGACCTCAAAGAGAAGTGTTTTTCAAGACCCAAGCTTCATAAGATCTCTTTGTAAGGTTGTTAGTGCACTAGGTTTTTCATGAATTACATTATTTACTTTTGCACCAAAATCATCCAAGAGTTATTTTGTTTTATTTTTATTTTTTAAATTGGATGATTTCATGTTTTCAACTAAAACCTTGTGTTAAATGCTTTCCAAACTTATTTAAAAGGTTTTTAAATTGAAAAAGTTGGTTGTTGAGCCAAAAAACTGCTCAACTGGTTGAACCGGATGAGGAATCGATCAACCCTCTAGCTCAACCGGTCGAGGGGTGCAAAAAACCTTATCTCTCTTCTAGAACGGTTTTTCAATCGGTCAATGTGTGAACAGTAACCGATCGAGGTCCAATGGTCACCTGTCCAACATTAAATGTTAACAGCTAATCAATCGATTGACCCCCAACTTGATCGATCGAACCCCCAACGACTAGTTTGGTTTTTTTCCTCTTAAAAAATGCTCCAAATCTTCATTGTTTATGATATTAACCTTCCCAAACCTTTCTTAAATATATTTGAGCCTTGGAATAGTGTTTTTGAGTGCACCATTGTTATAAAACTTGCATATCTTTAGTACACCATTCAATCCTAATTTTCTTGTATCATTTGAACCTAAAGTTTTGTACTAAGATTTTGTGAAATTATTTGTATATCTTTGAGAGGAAGAATCTAAGTGTAAGGTATCACTTAGGGATTTTCAAGAGTAGAATATCTCTTGAGAAGTGTAAAGGGTGCTTGGCGTCAAAAGTCCAAGAGGGTAGATTGGAACCATAATCCAATTGTATTGTTTAAAGGCTTGATTTGGAAGCCTTAATTTAGTGGAACATCAAGCTTGGGATTAAAGCTAGAGGAGAATGGATATAGGTCGGGTTGCGCCGAACCACTATAAAATCTTGTGTTTGCATTCTCTCTTCCTTACTCTTTTAATTTATATGTTATTGTCTTTATATTGTTTTATTATATACTTGCATATAATTGACTTTTACATTCACATAATTTGAATTTGTAAAAAGAGACCATCACCCTTTTCATCCCCTCTTTAGGGTGATTACCTTCGATTGGATTAGCCTAATTTTTCTAACATAAAATAATTTACATTGAGACAAAAATTGTATAATTACATAATAATCATACAAATGCAAATTGCAAATAGTTGCAAATCTCAATTTTTCTTTTATTTAAAAAAATAATAATAATTCAGCTTTCATAGCTTAGTTGGTTAGAGCACCCGTTTAGTAAACGAGAGATCTTGAGTTTGACTCTCTACGAAAGCATTGATATTTAAATAAACTTACAAAAGTATGTTTCATTTGTTTTCTCAACCAAACAATACACAATTTTCTCATTGAAACAATACATGATTTTGAGGAGCATAAACAATTGCATATCTAAATTTTTGTAGCTCAATTAGTGCCTAGACAATTAGACATCCAACCCGTAATCGTAATGACCCAATTGGAAAAGCAAAGCTCTAACAATTGAACTATATTCCCCTAGCCAAGTGAAGCATATGTGAAGGAGTTGGATGCTTTTTCTATTCTTTTCCCATGAGCCACTGTTTAATGAATAGAAAGTCTTGAGTTAATCAACTCTCAAAGAATGTAAATATATTAAGACAAAAATTGTATAATTACACAACAATCAAACAACCGCAAAACTCAATTTTTTGGGAAGCATATAAATAATGACTACAATGATCATACAAATGCAAATAGTTGCAAATCTCAAATTTTCAAATCTCAAAATTTCTTTCACTTTCTAACTACTTAATGCAAATAGTTGCAAATATCAAATTTTCTTTTATTTTTGAAATAATATTAAACTTTTGTAACTCAGATGGTTAGAACACCCATTTAGTAAGCAGGAGATCTTAAGTTTGACTCTCAACAAAAGCATTCATATTTAAATAAACTTACAAAAGCATGTTTCATTTGATTTCTCAACCAAACAATAGATGATTTTTTGGGATCATATAAGTAATAACTACAATTTTCTCAACAAAAACAACACATGATTTTTAAAAGTAGAAACAATTGCATATCTAAATTTTTGTACCTCAATTATTACTTGGACAATTAGACATCTAACCCATAATCCTAACGACCCAATCGCAAGAGTGAAGCTCTGCCAATTGAGCTATATTTCCTTGAGTCGAATAGAGCATGTATGAAGGAGTAGGATGCTTCTTCTATTCTTTTCCTAGGAGCACCCATTTAATAAATAGGTTTTGAGTTGATCAACTCTCAACAAAAGCAATATATATTAAGGCAAAAATTGCATAATACCACAATAATCAAACAACTGCAAATCTCAACTTTTTTTTATTTTCTAATTGCTTTCATAGTCAAACAAGACATGATTTTTTGGGAAACATATAAATAATCACTACAATGATCATACCAATACAAATAGTTGCAAATCTCAATTTATCTTTCATTTTTTGAAATAATATTCAGTTTTTGTAACTCAATTGGTTACAACACCCATTTAATAAGCGGGAGATCTTGAGTTTGACTCTTAATGAATTATTTTTTTTCTCTTTTTGTTAAGGGTTCTTGAATTCTAAGGAATTGGTGTTCGTTCTTAACTTATCTCAAATTAATATTTTTTTTAATAATGAATATAAAGAGAGAGTAAACCCGCCAATCTAATTTAAATTATTTTATTAAATATAATAAAAAAAATAACTTACAAAAGTTTCATGTACAATGGGAAGGTTACGAATCTGTTTTACCCCTCGAGTGATAGACATTTAAAATAATAAAATCTAAATTTTATAATAACTAATAAATTTTTAAAGCTTTATTTCTTCTATCTAACTCCACTTAACCTATGTATTAAAAGAATCATTCATAATACTAACTTAAATGATATAATAGAATCATAACTAATTATTAAAAATTAATATCTAAACATGAAATAATTTGATATCTAGGATTACTATAATAAATTAGTGATTAAAAGAAAATCTAGATGAACACACCCATGTGTTCACCTACTAGTGTATATATATAGACATCCAAGCTTCTTCAAAGCCCTTAAAGATTCTTTAAGGGAACATCCAGGTCTGTTGGAGAACGCCTTTTTAACAAACAAGAAGAAGGTGCATTTATAGTACTGCTATCCAAGAGGCATTAAGCGAGAGACAAGTATTAGAACCCTTCCTTGGAAGCCTTCCATGCAAATTGTTGCTTCTTTCATTTTCTTGCCGTTTTCTCAACTAGACAGTAGTTGGATTTGGAGAGCCTATAAATAATGGTTACAATGATCATACAAATGCAGAAGTTGCAAATCTTAAATTTTCTTTCATTTTCGAACTGTTTTCTCAGCCAAACAATACTTGGTTTTGGGGAGCATATAAATAATGGCCTGAAAAGATTTTATTGATATGAATTGAGTTAAAAAGATTACAACAAATAGTTGTTACCAGAGCAAAGCCATGGCCCTACACTAGTTTGAATTCTTCTTCTTCTTAGGATTGATTATGTCAGAGGCTGTGAATGATCGATCCAGAAGATTAGCAACTGACACTTTCAAGTTGAAAGTAAGCATCTGGAGGACCTGCGACAGCGTGTACACATCCGACAGGACTCTGTGAGCTGGACCAACTAATGGAATTCTATAGTACTCCCGCAAGGCTTGCAGCGATGCTCCTGGAGGAAGATCTGACCCTGCAGACTTTATGAGTTCCCGAGCCAGGGGAAGCGTGTCCAGGAACCGCCAATTCGGAGGAACCTCCGTGTTGCAGCGGCTGAACTCATTGATCAAGAAGGGTACATCAAAGGATCGCCCGTTGTGAGCAACCCACAAGATGAGCCCCCCAGGTTTCTGGCGGCTTTCGACGTACTGCAGCAAGATTGGAATCAAATCCTTCCACCTACATGAAAATCACAAAGAGAGACGAAATGAAATATTGCATGAATGATAGAACAATCAAGCATTTTGGCCAAAACACGAGGAAAAAGGCATTGAAATAGCCATGGCAGATGACAGTACAGGATTAGGAACTTGAAAAATTTATTCTACTATTCAAGATATGAGATAACAAGATTATAACTTTGAATCGTCTTCATTTCAAGATTCAAGGACTTAACAAATGTTTCCTAAGATAGATTAAAATAGCATACATTTTTTTCATATGATCCAGGCAAGAATAGGATGAACAGGGGCGATTCCAGAAAGAAACTTAGGTGGTGTTTGTTTTTTAGCTGAATAGAAAAAGCTAAAATATTTGACTTTTTCTATTAAGCCAAAAAACAAACACAACCTTACAGTTTTGATGAAGTAAACTGAAATTCAGAATAGAAATGAGAGAGGAATCTCAGGACCTATTTCGTAACATTTTCAAAAATAGTTCTCAAAAAACAATTTTTAAAAACAGTTCTTAAAAACGGTTCTCAATCGTTTTTAAGAATAAAATTTTATTTGGAAACTCAACCATAAAAAACAGATTTTTCGACTTATTCTCCATCATGAGATTATTATACACTTAAATACAATTCAAAAGTTTTTAGAGTATCTTCATTTGTTCAATTGTCGTTTAAAGCTTTTGATAAAACACAATTGGAAATACTAGAAATTTGTTTTAAAAAATAACTTGATTTTAGACAAATTAAAAAAAAAAAAAAAAAAACTATTTTCTATCAAAAGTTTGTCAAATATGTTTTCTAAATTAGAAAACTATTGTCTATTTTGAAAAATAGAAAACTGTTTTTAAGAATAGTTATCAAACACACCCTAAATAACTAAAAAGTCTAGGACATAGATCAAGTAAAACTAAAGGGTCTAAAAGTACATTTGACAATATTTTTACAGTGTTTTTAATTGAAGTGTTTTTAAGAGAGTGCATTTAGTAATTATATTAAAAAGTGTTTCTAACCTTTATAACACTTGAAAATTTTCATCATTTAAATATAAAAAATGCTAGAAACACTTCCTATAATTACTGTCAAACGCACTCAAAGAATATGTTTGACAGTGATTCTAGGAAGTGTTTCTAACATTTCTCATATTTGTGAGATAAAAATTTTCAAGTGTTAAAAATATAAGAAATACTTTTTAAAATCATTGTCAAACGCACACTAAAAGTCCGTTTAGTAGTGATTTTAGGAAACGTTTCTAACATTTTTAGAAAACACTATAAGTGATTTTTCAACACTACAAGTGATTTTCCAAATTTTTGAAAGTGTTTTCTAAATTTTTCCAAACACCCGATTTTTCTTCAAAAACACTACCAAACAGACTCTTAAGTTTATGAGGTGATTAACAGACAAGAAGTAGCAAAGAAAAATAATCAGCAGTTAGACGCTACCTTGGGACATCAGGTCTATTGACCATATAGGTTGTAATGCCATGGACATGCGGATTTGGCACTATGCGTTCAGGATTCACGAGTGTTTGGAAAGTGCTGTTTTCGCCCCCCCCAAGATCTTGAAGGCCAATCTCAATAATCCGGTCATTTGCTCTGCTAAGCCCAGTAGTCTCAGTATCAAAAACAATAACTGTCACAAGTTTGGCAAGGTCCTTATTCTCTGTGACCTTTTCTTGGACCTCACAGTATTGAATTCTTTGGGATTCACTTATCTCTAACTTATCTACAATTAACTTAGTACTTGTTGAAACTGTTCCATCCACGATTTCATGCCTTATGTTGCTTCGTTTGCTGCTTTGTGTATATTTGTTTCTTCCTTCACTTTTTGTAGTTATTGGTCTTCTAGTCCATCTCCTACTGTTTCCTCCTTCAAGCCCATTAGTGTGGGAACCAAGTAATTTAAAACTAGAACTGCTTCTGCAAGTGCTACCTAAACTGTGGAAGCTTTCCCGCCAAAAACTAGCTAAGGTATGAATTCTGCACCTTGGAACTTGTAAGATTGAGAAGCACATGGGAACTGTCCTCATCTGAACTCAGAAGCTAAAACAGAACACAATGTTGTCAGGTGAAGACTTCCACATCACAAAAGCAGTTGGATTTTACCTGAGGATAAAGATACAGCCAATTTAGTGGAATACAGAATACTAGAGTAAATATAATCTAGGACACAGAACAAAATATGTCATCCAAAAAAGTCCTATTCCCATTTGTTATAATACCACCGATGCAGCACAAAGCAAATTATTAATTCAAATAGGTGAGCAATATCCAGAAGGTAGGAGTACTCATTATGAAACTGTAAGGCATTCAACACTACTCGTCCTATAAAAACTGGGGTCTTGATTTTTTGGAAATATGGTCTAGCAATACCAGAACTCATCATCTGAATGGTGCAGACACTTAGAAGATCAAGTTTCTTAGAAAACTCAGGTTGCAAAACAGTATTCCCAATGTAATCTAGCATTCCCCAGCATAGAACATTATAAAGAGTTGGATTCGTGTTGTTCATTGAAACTCTGCATAATTTAATTCTGATTCAGACATTGTTAAAGCTAAATTACTAAGATTTTCACATAATGGTGAGAAAAATACAGCCAAGGTGTTAGGATTCCAAAAATGACACTGTTACAGTCCATGGGTTTAACAGTAACAAGAGCAGTAACAAGAGCTTTCTGATTCTATATCTAGAACCTATTTTACACAAACATCAAATGCAATGGTTCTAAGTTGAACCAATTCTGAATTTAATCAAGTTTGACTGCAGAATTTTCAGGCCTGCACTGATCAGTGATCAGTCCTGCTTGTATGAGTGTTTTTTCTAAAACTTGGTATTATACATAAGTCATGGAGATTACAAAAACAAGAGCAAGAAGACTTTAGTTGAAATGTGACACATGACCAGCCTATAGTGGCTAGTGAAGTAAATAAATAAACAAACAAACAAAAAACAACAATAACAACAAAAATGAAATAAAACAAAAGCAAATCAAACATAGAGAATCCACTGTGGACGGCTAGGATACACACAAGGTGAGATTCTACATGGACTTAGTTAACAAGCTCCAAGGCAAACAAGAACTGGACATAAAGTCTAATGACCCAAAACTTAGATCTTCATTATTGATGTAACTGTGAGGTTTTGTACACATAACTGACATCAAGGGGAAGGCAAGGAGGAATGTTCGAATTGAGAGCCAGCTGAAATGAGAATTCAAAAGGCCCCTTCTGAATGTGGAAAGAGATATTTATATAGATGATTATATGTTTGTCCCACCTTGCTAGAATTTGGTGCTAACAGTTACTAAGATGGCAGAAAAACCATTAATGAAACTGCAGTGGTGGAGTCACATGGTGCCTGGGGGGACTTGCCCCTTCTGAAATTTGGAAATTTTTTTGACAAGGTGGCAATTTGACCCCCCCGAAACCCCACCCCCCCACCAACAAAAAAAATAAAAATTCCTAGATCTTGCCCCTCCTCAACCTATTTCCTGGCTCCTTCACTGAATGGAAGTCTTATGATCTATGCTAAAGGGTTCTGCAACATGGAATGTCCCATTTGAAGATGTTATTGCCCAGAAAAGCCCCAGCCGTCTCGTAATCCTAGTGTAGCACACTGTTATATGTCCCTATGACGTATCCATCTATGTGGCGCTCTTAGTGAAAGTGCTTAAATACAATGCATAGGGAATGGTCACATAATCCAATCCGTATAAAATAGAATGTTACGGATTCATAAAAGGCATGCCACCCCACATGAGATAGGAAGGAAAAACAAAGAAGGAAGAGAAGAACATAGATGCCTACTCTTGATTGCTTAAATTCAGATGATTCTAAAATGTTAGTATCCTAGAAAGGAAAAAAGTTCACTGCAATGTGTCAAGGAAACCACACTACAATATCAAGGAGCAGGAAAATTTTACTTACCTGAGTCCTAGTCAACAAAAAACTGCTTGATCTAACAGTCAAATTCTAGAAGTAGATACTAAAAAAAAGAAGAGGACATTTTTGGCTAATTATGGACAATTTTAAGAAGGGTTGCCTCTTAGCTTCGACTTAATTGTCGATGAGTTGGTGATAAGTTGCACCCACATCCCAAGTATAGAAAAAGATATTATTTCAGAACATCCTAAAATAGGAGAAGAGGGATTTAAAATCTGTATAGGCCTCTATCAAAAACCAACAGTATTATAACTATTATTCTACCATATCTTTCATCACAAACGTTGCATTGGAAAAGACAATCAACACAAAAGAGAAAGAATCACAATTGAAATAACAATCTTACATCATTTGTCAATTATCTTATAAGCGATTATGCCCACAGGTTAAAACATTCTAATAGAAAGCACAAATGAGTATAACAACAATTTCCGACTATGGTGTATACCAATACATACAGAAAATGTGAAGCTCTTAATACCTCTCTCTAAGAGGTAACCAGTTTGAAATGACTAAAAAGCCTATCATCTTAAAGCAGAATGCCATTACATACCAAAAGCAGACTCCCAAAAAAATCATCACAGAATCATAAACCTAAGTCCATAAGCATCTAACAAGCCCTAGATCTAAAGGAACCGAAAGGAATTCTAAAATCTGTGTCAAAAATGAGGAAAAGAAAATTGTGGCTGGCCAAAACTGTATGGCGGTACCGAAGCCACCCTTATACTAAAAGAAACAATCTATCCAACTATAACATATCATGGCAAGGAAACAGCACAAAGACATGCAACAAAAAAAAGTCCCCATAACAAAGTCTAAGAGCTTAACCAAATGTGTTGTGTTTATATATGTAACCGTAAACACAACACATTTGGTTCTGTTTGGTTGCCAAGAAACCAGAATTAAAAAAAAAAGGAAAAAAACAATTTTTCTGAACTTCGTTGAGCTTTCCATTTTCTTAGAAGCTAACAACATAAACATTAGAACATCAAATATCACCCTATCTTCTTTTCCTCAGGTTTCTCCACGACAAACAGAAGGTAAAGTATCCTCCTGAGTCTATTGAATCACCATAACATAAGCTTTCCATAATTCCAGATAAAATGAAGCTCATTTGTGGATATTCCTTATTAGAAAAATCTAAAACATAGGAAAATCAGATACTGGAAATTTGAAACTCAAAATTTTCATTACGACCCAGATACAACTAGCTGATGTTCATTTATTGTTAACCAGATGGACAGAATCTATAGGATTCAAATCATATTTCTCATTTCCTTTTCTGAGTTTTATGATGAACCGATACAAGAACATACGCAAAGAAGTAAGGTCATTTTTATTCAAGCGCCCAAATCACAACCAAAAGCTTTACATTTAAAAACTCAAGCTCATTAGGTCGAACTGAAAATGAAAAACTACCCAACAGTTTTTAAAACGAAAACACCTGAGTCTCAACTTCAATCTGTGGATCTAACAAAACTAAACAATAATGCTGATTTCGTTTGATGAGAAATTTCATTGCTCTCTCATTTTCCTCGGTTTCTCATCAACCAAACATAGGGAAACACCAAAAGAAGTAAATCCATGTGTACCTAATCTCCTAAATCACAACCAAAATCAATCCACAAAGAAGCTCAGGCTCAAGCTCATTGATTCCAACTGCAAATGAAAAATCACCAAAACAAAAACGAAAATCAGAAACCACCCTACGAGAAGGTTCATCTCCCATCCACGGAATCCAACACAAGTAGACACCAAACCTCTATTTGGTCGCTGAGAAAATGCCGCAGAGAAAGGAAGAAACTCAAAAATTTAAATACAAAACCATCAAATCAAATGACGCAAACGCAAGTCCAAGAAACAGAACAAGCGAGAGAGAAGGATTGAAAAATTTTTCAAACTTCCATCATTTTCCTCCGTCTTCTCAGGGAGCAAGCAAGGAGAGGTGGAGTAAGATTGCGGGTACAAGAAAAGAATACAAAAAGACGAAAAAGAGAGAGAGACGTGCCTGAGACTTGTTCCATTTGGCTTCGCAGCAGCGCTCATGAATTGATTTTGTACAAAGAAGAATTTTGTGGAGCGAGAAAGGATTTCGGAAGCCATTGGAGTTCAGCATTTCGATGCAGTTTCAGGCCCAACATATGCGGATCCGGCCCCCGATCCGCCATTTTCGGGTCCACGTAACCCACGTTCAAGTCCACCATATTTCCCATTTTCCGATATGTTTTATCGAAATATTCGGGTTCATGTGTTTTGTTTCGATACTCCCCTTCATAGATGGCAATGGTACGGATTTTTCCGTTACTGAAAACGGATTCGAAATTAAAATAAATAGAATAGAGAGTTTAAAATTTTTCTTTTAAATTTGAATCCGATTCAAACGTTGACTTAGTTAAATTTAAAATTAATTATTTTTATTTATAAAAAATTATTATTTTATTTATTTATATGCTATATTTATTTTTAATATATTTAAAAAATTTTAAATCTTAAATTTTAATTAAAAATTTTCTCATTCCTATCATTTCGTTTAAATTAAAATCCATGGTGGGTTGAGTTGACAAGAGGCCCACCTTCAAGTTTGGGCTTTTGGTTGACAACAATGCTATCTAATTGCTCTGGGCTTAAAAACACAAACCCAATCCAAAGTGTTAAGTTCAGTTTGGTAATTTTCATTTGAGGAATTATATTTTTTCCATCATTTTTTTTTTCATCTTATGAATGTTAATTGCCTTCTAACACAATCATCATTTGTCATACAAGTATAGAAATAAAAGTATGATAATTAAGGAAAAATAATAATATGACTCTTTATTATGAAAATTCTCATTTAGGTTTATTTTAAACAATTTTAAAGTATTTTAGCTTCTTTTTTTTTTTGTAGAGTTTTTTTAAATAAAAATTAAAATAATGAAAAATAATTTTAAAAAATTTTGTGTACTATATAAGTACATGGTATCTTTATGAAGAATAAATTGAAAAAACTATTTTTCATGTTTAAATTATTAAATTAATTTATTTTAAAAAGGAAATTGATAATTATTTTTAAAAATCATTTTTTTTATAACTTAAAAAAAAACATCGCAAAACATATCCAAAATACAAAATTTTATAGCGAAGAGTTAACAAAACATTAACAATCCATTTTGTAGTGATTCTAAAAAGTCATTCTTATATTTCTATCACTTTAAAATTTTTATTTTTTAAGTATTAGAAATAGTATAAACACTTTCTAAAATCACTATCTTCTTAGAGCTTGTTTGGCAGTGATTATAGGAAATGTTTATAATATTTATAATACTTGAAATTTTTTATCATTTAAGTGTTAAAAATGATAGAAATGTTTTTTAATATCATTATCAAATACGCTCTAAGAGTGCATTTGACACTGTGTTTAGTTGAAGTGTTTTTAATTGGATCACTTGTTTAAGAGTGTGTTTGCTAACGATTTTATGAAGTGTTTTTGGACTTTATAACACTTTATACAACTACTGTCAAACACACTTCCTATGATCATTGTCAAATGCACTGTAAAAGTATGTTTGACAGTGTTTCTAGTATCTTTAATTCTTAAAAAATAAAAAAATTGAAGTGTTAGAAAAATTAAAAATACTTCCTAAAATCACCATGGAACGCACTCTAAGAGTCCATTTAGTAGTGATTTTAGGAAATATTTTTAATATTTATAATACTTGAAATTTTTTATCATTGAAGTGTTAAAAATACTATAAAGGTTTTCTAGAATCACTCTTAAACGTATTCTAAGTATTTATTTAGAGAAAACACTACGAGTGATTTTTTCAAAATTTTAAAGTATTTTCTAAATTTTATCAAACACGTAATTTGTTTTCAAAAACACTTTTTAAACTAAAATCACTTCTTATAATCGCTACCAAACAGACCCTAAATATATGTTATATAGAATTCATAATCTAGATTATTCAATTGTACAAATTGAACATTTGAATATATAAAGAAATGAAACTCTAAAAAAACAAAAACCATCTCACTATGGTATAGAAGTACACTTTTTCGATATCTAAAAAGATGTAACTTAATCAAGTGGTGCGACATATGTATCTTTATCTACTATTATTTATACTATAATTCAATTTATTTGAATCACTATATCTTAATCTTATTCGGTTATGTTTTTATTTAATGGTCTAAATCTCATCATATATATTTTATTGTACTATCAGTAGACATCATTATGATGATTTACCATTTTCCAAAAAAAATAAAATATATTAAAACAATAAAACCATATACAATATAAAAGGAAATAATGTCTAAATAAATAAATAAAAGATTGAAGATGACATAAAACGAAAAAAAAAAAATATAGAATATACAAAGAATAATACCTTTTTATCTGGTAATCATTTGTGATTGAATAGCATTTTTATATTGAAAGCTGTCTTTTCTATCCTGTTGAAAGTGATGTGTGACTGTGATCTGATCTTGCACACCATCCATAAATTAATTATTTAAAGATCACTTTTCTAATTATTTTTAGGGCCCATTAGACACGATTTCAACTTCTATAAATATATATATATATATATATTTTTATACATTTTTGAAGGTTTTGACATTTTTATCTTCTAATTCAATTATTCTTTTAATGTCATTCTTATCTTTGTTTTGTCAAAATTTGAGAAAAAATTGTAAGAAAAAGATTTTTAAAAAAATAAAGAAAAAAATAAAAATTAAAATTAAAAGTTAATAAATTATTTTTTTATATTATTTAAATATTTTATATAAATATTAAACGATTTAAAAATATATAAAATTATATTATTCTTTTATTATTTTTATAATAATAAATAAAAAATTCATTTTTCTTTTCATTTTTTTTTAAGTAATCGGCCTTAATAGTATACTAACCATCAATTTTCAAGCTAATTTTACAAGAGAATAGAATTAACCGTCAACACAAGAATAACTTCTACCTTAAATATTATTTGTTCCAAGTATATTATTAAAATTTATTAAACTGTAAATCGGTAATATTTTCGATTTAATTTTAAAAACATTGATTTCATCGTATAAAATTTACCATTAACCTTTTAACCCAAAAAGATAGTCCATGTTGATCTGTGTAAGTCGGATAAAAATTTTGAATTTTTGTCTCCATCATGAGTCATGACTACTATTTTACTCGTCTACTTGTTCTCCACTACCCCCTTCCATTGCATGCCAAAAAAAAAGTGGAGGAAAAATAAACCCCTTTCATCTCCAAAAGCAAAACCAATGGAAAAGATCCCTTACCATCTTTCGGTAATAAAAATAAAGGTTATGTTTGAGGAAAAATGTAAATAAAAAAAAAAAATAGATTTAAAGTAAACAAATTATTTTATATATTATATTAAATTTATTTTAATTATTTGATTTTCATATAAAAATTAAATAATTTTAAAATATATAATATTTTAATTATATAGTTTTTTCTCGAAACTAAATAAAAGAAAATTATTTTTAAAGAAAGTGTTTAAGATATCCATATAGTGGGTGTTTAATAAAAATAATATTTATTAATTAATGAATTAAGTTAAATTTAAATTATATTATTTTTAAATTATTAATTTAAAAATTATTATTTATATTTTAAGTATTAAGATTGTTTGATAAAATTAATTTAAAATTTATATTAAGTGATCAAATTGATGTATAATTAATATTTGTCATAATTAATTTTAACTAATATTTATTTTATTAATTTTAAGCAATAAATTATTTATTAAACATCCATACTTAAAATATCATATATAAACTTACCTTAAAATATTTATATAAATGAGAGTCACATTGTTAAATATATTTAAAAAAGATTTAAAATTAAGAATAAATTACTTATTTTTATTAACTACTTAAATTCATTTTTAACTTTAAATTATGATATTAAATTATTTTAATAAATATACCGAATATACTTAATAAATTAAATTAAGTTATTAGATCGTTTTAAGTCATTAAATTGATTTATCGAACACCTTCTTAATATCATACTTACTATCTCAATTAAATACGTAAAAAAATAAAAAGTAAATTGAATCAAAATATAAAAAGTAAAAATGGTTAATCTCACCCATTATAGTACCAAGACATAGATATAGATGTGGCTAGAAATAGATGAAATTGCTCATACCCAATTCTAAGCATAAATCTAAAATTTCACATTCATACCAACATCCTATTTACATTGGTTTTCCTTTTACTCCCATCAAACAAACATGTCACTAAAATCAAGGATTTGACCCATTTTTCTCCCATCCACCTCATCTTTCATCTCTCTTACATAAACTTTTCTTTTGAAAAGACCTAAATTACATTTATGAAAGGACAATGGCAGGTATATTGGTTAGGGTTTTAACCATTCCCCCCCTTTTTGTCCTTTTTCTACTAGGCAAAAACAGAGCCACATGAGAGTGCCATCAACAGTACAGCTGCTTGTTCTTCTTCCCCCAACTTCCTCCTCTGTTTCTTCACTGAAGATCTCTGCCTCTGCATCATCACCTCATTCCCCAAAGCCATGAGTGACTGCTTCAAAGTTTCACTCAAATCATGGCTACCACTGTTCATTCTCTCTTTCTTTTTGTTCACACCCACCATGGAACTCCTCCTCTTCCTGTATCTGATCCCACATGCATTGCAGAGTGACTGAGAAAGGAAAAACCACCCCAAGTCAAGATCACAGAATCACTGAATTACAATTAAGTGATTGAAAAAACCCACAATCCAGAAATCAAAATCAGAAACACAGATCAAGGAAGCATGAAATAGATACAAAAAACACAACCCAGAAATCAGAACTGGAAACCCAGATCAAGGAAGCATGAATCAATACAAAAGAACAAAACAAACATTAAGGGAGTATGAAATCAATATGAAATAACGAAAACACAACTACAGAACCAAAACCGGAAAACCAGATCAAAATCACTGAAAAACAGAGGCCCAGAAATCAAAGTTGAAAACCCAGATCAAGAAATGATGAACAAAGAAGCATCGTCAATTGGATTATGGTGGTGGTTATTCACCTTAGGCCCAGCTGGCCCACCTCTCCACAGGGGCGTCTTGGTGGTCTTGCAATCAGTACAACATTTCTTGATCTCATTCATTTCCTCAGACAATGATTCCTGTACCACAACACAAACAATAATGATCATGATTCATAGAAGAAGGAGCAAAGAATATGAACCCCATCATCACTTCTTGACCTACCTTTTTGCTCAGATCCATCATTTCAAATCACCAGAAAGTAGATAGAGAAAAAACAGAGCAGGTGATTGAGTTCTAGAGAGAGAAAGTACAGAGCCCAGGTATTGCAGGCAAGAAAAGGGGTCCTAAATATCAGGGCCCAAAGCACGAATTTGGAAAAAAAATTCAGAGGAAATGTAGACAGAGAAAGTGGAGAGAGAGAGAAAGAGAAGAAGAACCGACATGCAGAACAGAGATCGAAGGAGCAACCGATACTTAAAAGTTAAAACCCTAACCCTAGGGTTTTATAATGACGGAAATGCCCCTGAAACCAAATGTTTGGTGACACATCACCCGCCAAAATTTATAAAATGTTAAAAAAATTGGAGGGAAGATGCCACGTGGCAACTTTGAAGGATGTGTTAGGGTTTTATAGCGGTGGAGAATGTCATCCAGATGATTCCCACCTATATTTGGAAAATACTATGTTGTAAATCAAATATATATATATATATATAATTATTATAATTTTTTTTTTAAATTATCCATTTAAAAATTGTAAATAAATTAAAATTTCCCTTTTCAATAAACTTTTGTACATATATAAAATTAAAGGATAAATAAATGGGATGAAATTACAACATAAATAAATGACATTCCATCTATAAGATAATAAAAAAATAAAAATACAGTTGTGTTAGTTGTGCATGGTATCATAACTTAACATAAGGTCCGACATAACATTATTTAATAATCGATAATAGTTTTTTATTAGTAGGAACAAAAAAATGTTTAACAAATTTAATTTATATTCTTAAAAACATAAAATATTTTAAATAACATCTTTTAGTTTTTACTTATTTTTTAAAAATTATTTTAAAAAATAA
Source organism: Vitis vinifera (assembly GCF_030704535.1). Lineage (NCBI taxonomy): Eukaryota > Viridiplantae > Streptophyta > Magnoliopsida > Vitales > Vitaceae > Vitis > Vitis vinifera. The sequence goes on along the minus strand of NC_081818.1, from coordinate 1,265,527 downwards.
TTATACAAATATATAAAAATAAGACATTAGATATAAAAAATATATTAAAAATATTTCATGTTTTAAGTAGATTTTTATTTCAAATAGATTTTTCAAAAAAATTATTTTTAAAAATTATTTTTCAGAATTGTTTTAAGAAATAGTTACTAAACAACTCATAGATTCTATATATCTTTTTAAAAAAGTTTTCTAATGATATATTCCATTATAAAAAATATGATTTAATGTTTGGATTGTGATGTTCAAGCAATGGAAAATACCCATTTTTTTTATAGTAAGTAGATAAACATTTTAAAAAACAAAAAACAAAAAGTTCCAACAAGGTAATATGGAGGAGAGACTAGTGAAAAGGCAAGTTCTGGCAGACCCAATTCTGTTTGTCTTGGGAACATAACAAAAAACACCTCTTTAAATTCCTTTTTTTTTTTTTTTTTTTTTTAATCCAAGTATTATACCATATAGAGATTAGAGAGAGAGTGGTGGAAAAGACCAAAGGCATGAAAAGGGAAGGTAGGTCTGCAAACAAGCTCATTCCCCAATGATAATTAACCAATTGGTTAAATGGGTGTTTTTGGGCTAAACCTCTCATTTTACCCACACTTTTAAAAAAAAAAACCCATTTAATTTGAGATGTGATTTCATAAAAAGATGAGCCTTGAATCTGAATCTAGAAGAAGATGGAGGAGGAGAAAAGACCAATGACAGTCTTCAGTGATGATTGTTGTAGGCTTGTAGCCTTGAAGGAGTGTAAGCCAACCTCATCGATAACATGAAATCATGTCAATTGTTTGTCGTTTGGCTTTTCATTGCATATAAATGTGAGAGAGTGTGCGCGCATTGGTAATCGTACGAAGTCATGGAGGCAAAGAGACTTGTAGAAAAGCTTAAACACGAGAATAATTTGAAACATTCCTCGGAAGAGGACAGTCGGATTTTGAGAAAAATGCAAAAAAATTTAAAATTGGCCTGAGAGGAGTGCTTTGATATAATTCCTTCATAGATTAAAGATCAAAGTAATAAAAAAAATATATATATTTGAAAGTAATAAAATGAAATGTAAGAAATAAGTGAGATATATAAGAAAGAAAATAATATAATCATCTCATACAAAGAAAGGAAACGGGGATAAAAGTGAATCATAATATCATTTGATTAATAGCAACAGAAATTAAAAATTTATAATTTTAAAAATCAAATTCCGTCCTTACTAGAATTTTGATTCCTCTCTTTTATATGGTATTATAATTCTCCTCCGTTCTCATCTTATTTTCACTTTACTAAACACAACCATTCTCACATGAGAGGTTCTTTTAAGGGTTTACAACCGTTCTCACATAAGAGGTTCTTTTAAGGTTTTCATCAGGCATACATAGCTACACATAGGACTTTCTTGCCATACATAGGAGTTGGCTTGGAAGCACATGAAACCCATAGATGTCCATCCCTATTCCCTCTAAAGCTCTCCTAGTGGGGAACAACATCAGTCCATACAAGGACCTACTGAGTTGAATCATCAACCCTTGCATCTATTTGATGCATCATCACATGGCCATCGTCTCAACTCCTCAAGAATCATGTCATTCTCATCCTATTTCCATTCCTATTCCCGCATAGATACTCTTCCACATCCAGAAAGCCACATTTTTTGGAAGAAGGTTGTATGGTTTGGTTAGAACCTAGACGAAGGTTTTACAGTTTGGCTAGGGTTTTGATTGACAAAAGAGAAAAATCTACTTTAACCAATCTAACCCTAGACATGGCCATACATAATATGAAAATCACAATTCTAAAAGGCAACAACCAATGTAGACCTAAGTTTCAGAACTGACCCATCCTGTAAAAGACCCAAATGTTATCATCAATGGCAACACAGTTGATAATGGAGCAACATGATTCAGTTGGCCCTCCCTGCAAAACTAAATGTGATGGTCTGCTGAACAAAGGAAACTAAACTACCACTGATTGCAAGACCAATTTAAAAAAGACCATCTCAAACAGCTTTATTAGGGAGTCAAGGAGAAGGAAAAAAAAGAAGAGAAGAACAAGAGAATAGTATAGAATAACATAAATATAAGCATATAATCACAACAAAATACAACAAAACTGTTTATAGATGATACTTGAATCTTTCTTTCTTTAGTATAGAAGTTCTTTTGACAGTTATGCATGACACATTTCTAAATGATTTCCTTTTTGCAAAAGAAAAAAAACCACCTGAGAAGACTTTTTGAGACAAAAAAGAGGCGGAAAGAATTAAAATCAAAATCATCACAGCAAGCACTTACAATAGAAAGGAAAAAAGAAAATCCCCATATCTCTTAAAACTACAAGCTGGGCAAGATAACGACGGTTTTGGTAGAAGCGCCAAAAAAACACCCACCCACAAACAGTATAAGGACGCTGTAGTGACTTGTATAACAGCTAAGAAAATAGAAGTAGATTAAACTTGGACATTAACTTTAAGAGAACACCTTTGCCAGGGACAACCACTTGCCAAAAAGAGCATCCTGGTTCTCGACCACATTGCTATGCAGAAGCAACAAAACCAAGTTTCTGTAAATGGGGGTCCATCTCCCTCTCTTCCCAAATATTCTGGCTACTGGATCACCAGAGACTTCAACCACACCGGAGACTGGACAAGCCATGACCTCAAGGACAAGGACAAGATGCCTCAACTGACCCCAACTATTTACCCTTTCATACTCAGCTAGGTCTACAATGAACCACCAACTAGAAATCCTGCAAGTTTTAAAGTCGCACTCAGATTTCAAGACAGCAAAGATATCTGTACCACACCCAAGTAGAAAAGGAAAAGCAGACATTACGGAGTGTACACACCTTTAGCTGAAGTTGAAGCCACCAGTGGGAACAGGAACCTCACCAAAGCGGAACCCTGGTTGGGAAGAATCACCTGGAGGCATGGTCTCATCCTCCTCTTCTAACCAATATGTCTCAAGAATCTTCACTGCCTTCTCATAGATCTCAGTGTTGTCATGACTTTGTAAATTCTCAATTTTTTCCAACCCTTCAGCATCGTCAATCATCTGAGCATAGAGATTTACCTCTCTAGTACTGCCCAAATTCTTCTCAGCTTCTCCAACCTTCAAGATGTTCTCAAGCCCTTCTAAACAAACTGTGACAATCCGTGGATCAGGGCAGACCAGAAGATCACACAAGGGCTTGATGGATGCTTGACTAACTAGGTACCTGTCATCAGCAAAGAGAATAAAAAACATGCATGCAGAAACACAGAACAAGACTGCTAAGACATGAGAACAAGAAATTTCTATCAAGATCATACTTGATTTGTTCATGTGAACCACCAGATGTAGCATTTGAGATTGCCCAAGCAGCCTCTTTCTTGATATCAAACTCAGCATTTTGAAGCAGATGAACAAGGGGACCAATTATGTTTGCCTCAATTACAGCCTGCAAAATTTTGAAAATACATACAAACATACATCATTCAGTACCCTAGCATGTATGAAAATGAAATATGATACATCCACAAAATAAATCAGTCTATATGAGCATCCTCACATTCACATATATACTGCAGTTCCAATTTATTAAAACCATGAATGCCAAAAATGCACTCAGGATCGCATGTTTAAAAAAAGAAGAATCCTTAGATTACCTGAATCTGCTCCTTGTTGCCAGCTGTGATATTTGAAATAGTCCAACAAGCTTCCTTCTTGATGCTCTTCTTATGGTTATTGGTCAACAGGTTCAGAAGGCAAGGGAGAGCCTGATGGTTGATTATGCACTGGAGAAGCATTGAACCCAATTAGCTCAGATGGAAAGCTCAAAATAGAAATAGCAAAAGAAAAACAACCACCTATTCATCCCCATTTAAGCTTTCTTTGGGATAGACTCAATAACAGACAAAGAAGAGAATCAGGATTTAAGAAACACAGGACCACATTAACAAAAAATGAAACGGCAGATCAAATAGGAATGTTATGAGTGCAAATGAGTTGGTGAAAAATCCATTCACCAAATTTGCAACATTTCTCTCAACAGGTAACTTTACACATGAAAAAACATCACATGCTCTCAACTACCATATTATAACATGAGAGTTAAACCAAATATTAGCTGTTAGTAACTTAGTTGACCTTTTATATTTTTAAGAATAAAAGGATTACATGCAGGAGACCAAAATATTTACAGATGTTTTTTAAGTGGGCAATACCTGGGTTTGCATATCATCTCCAGTGACAATGTTTCCAACCGTGCGAAGTGCAGGAATGAGAACAGAAGGAGATGGGTGACTGACCAAAGTCCAAGAAAGAAGTTCAGGCCCGAGGTACAAATTAATGGAAACAACACATCCCACAGCCAAAAGAAGTCCAGAACTAACTCAAAATTTCTAAAAACTCACAGTAAAAGTTCAACAAGCCTAGGACATACACCCGCTTCAATAACAGCTTGAATTTTGTCATTTGTACCATCAGAAAGATAAGACAGTGCCCAACATGCATCAGTTAACACCTCTTCATCATTTGAGTGAATAAGACGCTCAAGTGCTGGAAGAGCAGGCTTTGTCTGTGCAACAAAATTCAAGAGGAAAAAAATTAATCAAATAACATAACAATACAGGTTACGGCCTACAACATTCAACAAGGCATGCCATAAGACCATTACAATCATTTAGACATCATGCAGTAAAACAGTTACCATTAGCAAGATCAAGAGTCATTATACTGTTAATGATGTGATAGCAAATGGGCACCAGGAAGCCTAAGACAGAACCATCAGGCTCATTTCCCAATACCTAACATCCAGGCCAAGCTTTATCTTATGACCTTTGCCATTAAGAGAAAGTCAAACCTGAGAAGGTCATAACCCTTCTTGATATGACAGATATCCTTCCACAGGCCCCAACTGCAGCCCAAGCACCACCACCCCACCTACTCACATATTCTTCACCATTACCTCTATCTACAGTCAATCAGTACCCCCACAAATCATAAGAGCTATTTACCAAGCAAAGATGTATTAAGAATTCCCAACCTTCCAATCCCCAAGGGCACCTACCTTTATAAAATACAATCACTAAATTCCCAAATGTGACAAATCATTGGCCTCATCATCCCTTCCCATTGGAAACCCTTTGCAAATTCACTAACCCAAAAATGAACTGATGGAGACATCATAGAGGAAAACAAAAAGCATATAAGCAGATGTTAAAGGGTAACAAATGGAACTGTCGAGTTGTTAGGATTGGCTAATGGGATTGTTGAGGAGGAGACAGAGGATGCTTCGGAAAGGGCTCTTCAAGAGATTATGGAGGAGAGGAACGAAGTGGGTGAGCCGTGTTGGCAGTCTAGTTGCTTGGCTAAGTTTAGCCGATGCCTTGGAATGCCGACGGAGGGCTTCGAAGGAGAGATTTTGTTTCTGCTCAAAAGAATGAAAGAGATGAAAATTCAGAAGGGGAAGCTGGATGGTAGGAAAAAGAGAATATTGGAATCTTCAAGGTTTGAAAAGGAGTTGAGAAAGTTGGAATGGACTGTGAAATATCTTGGAGGAGGAGAAGGGGTTTATAGTCCAACCATGAGAAGAGACAGGGAGTGTTTCTGGGATGAGTTGGGGGCCATTAAAGGCCTTTGGAATAGGTCGTGGTGTGTTGCTGGCGATTTTAATGCCATCTTAAGCCATGAAGAGCACAATAGAGAAGGGAGTTTGAATTCAGACATGAGAAGATTCTCAAAAGTAATAGAAGACCTAGAGTTAAAGGACTTGCCTCTGATTGGGGGTCCTTTTACTTAGAGTGGAGAGGTGAATAACCAGTCTTTCTCAAGGCTAGATCGCTTCTTGGTCAATGAGAAGTGGGATTGTCGTTTTAGTGGTTCGAGGCAATGTGTCCTCCCGAGACCAGTGTCTGACCACTTCCCAATTCTGTTAGAAGGAGGAGGGGCTTTGAGAAGAGGTCCATCCCCCTTTAGATTTGAGAATATGTGGCTTAAAGAGGAGGGTTTTAAGGATTTGTTGAAATCTTGATGGTAGGGGGACAACTTTAATGGTTCTGCAAACTTTATTTTGGTTGAAAAACTAAAGGTTGTGAAGTCTAATTTGAAAGAGTGGAACAGAGATGTCTTTAGCAGGGTGGAATACAGGAAGAATTTGGCTTTGGATCAGATGGAGTTTTGGGATGCTAAGGAGAAGACTAACAAACTGTCTTTGGAAGAGATGGAAGCTAAAAGAGAAGCAAGGGAAGAATATAAAAAATGGGTTTTATTAGAAGAGATTACTTAGAAACAAAAATCTAGGGAAGTGTAGCTGAAAGAGGGTTACAGAAATACGAGTTTTTTCCACAAGATGGCAAATGTTCACAGAAGAAGAAACAATGTGGACCGAATTAGGATTAATGGTGTTTGGCATTCGGAGGAGAATGGGATAAGCGAAGGGATAGTAAATGCCTTTAGATCTCCACTGTCTAATCCGGGGGACTGGCGCCCTCCTTTATCCGGGTTGCAGTGTGAAATGCTGCAAAATATGGATGTTGGTGCGTTGGAGGTGTCGTTCACGAAAGAGGAGGTGTATGGCACGCTGTTGGGATGTAGCAAGGATAAAGCTCCGGGTCCTAATGGCTTTTAATAGCTTTCTGGCAGTTCGCTTGGGACTTTGTGAAAGATGATGTGATGAGTTTCTTCAAGGAATTCTATGGACACAGTAAATTTGTTAAAAGTCTAAATGCAACTTTTATGATTTTAATCCCAAAAAAAGTGGGAGCTAGAGATTTAAGGGACTTTAGGCCCATAAGCTTAGTGGGAAGCCTGTACAAGTGGTTGGCTAAGGTTTTAGCCAATAGACTAAAAAAGGTGGTTGGAAAGGTGGATTCTAAGGCTCAAGGGGCTTTTGTGGAGGGTAGACAAATCCTAGATGCAATGCTGATAACTAATGAAGCAATTGACTCGATTCTAAAGAATAATGAGAATAGTATTATGTGTAAACTTGACATAGAGAAGGCATATGACAATGTGAACTGATCTTCTCTTTTCACAGTTATGCAGAAACTAGGTTTTGGGGAGAAATGGATAGGGTGGATTAAGTGATGCATATCCACTGCAAGCTTCTCTATGTTGGTTAATGGCACGTCTAAGGGCTTCTTTCAAAGCTCAAGGGGATTGAGGCAAGGTGATCCTCTCTCGCCTTATCTTTTTGTGATTGCAATGCAGGTCTTTAGCTCCTTTCTTAAAAGGGCTATGGATGGAGGTTTTATGTCAGGCTGTAAGGTGAAGAGTGAAAAAGGGGTTCAGATTTCCCACTTGTTGTTTGCTGATGACACCCTGGTGTTCTGCCAAGCTTCTCAAAACCATCTGACTTATCTAAATTGGTTGCTTATGTGGTTCGAGGCCCTGTCGGGGTTACGAATAAACTTGGAGAAAAGTGAACTCATTCCAGTAAGGAGGGTAGAGAATATAGATGATCTCACCTTGGTTTGGTTGTAGAGTGGTCAATCTCCCATCCACTTATCTGGGCCTTCCCTTGGGTGCTCCGTTTAAGTCAGTATCAATGTAGGATGAAGTGGAAGAGCGATTCTGTAGAAGATTGACCATGTGGAAGAGACGATACTTATCCAAGGGAGGAAGAGCAACTTTAATTCGAAGTACTTTGTTGAATCTTCCTATTTATTTTATGTCTTTGTTGCACCTACCACGTTTAGTTAGCCGAAGACTAGAGCAAATTCAAAGGGACTTCCTTTAGGGTGGTGGCAGCTTGGAGCAAAAACCACATTTAGTAAGATAGGAGTTAGTGTGCTTAAGTAAAAAGAAAGGGGAATCGGGGGTCAAAAGTCTTTCCATCCTCAATAAGGCTTTTCTTTCCAAATGGAATTGGCGATTCGCAAATGAGAGAGAGGCTTTGTGGAATCAAGTGATTAGAGGGAAGTATGGGGAAGATAGAGGGGGTTGGTGCTCGTGGGAAGTAAGAGAGGCGCATGGCGTGGGGCTTTGGAAAGGAATAAGGATGGACTAGGAGTTAATGGGTGCTCGGATTTCTTTCATTGTTAGCAATGGGAGGAGGGTGGGATTTTGGAGGGATAGATGATGTGGGGATTCCCCTTTGTGTGTGTCTTTTCCTTCCCTCTTCGCTTTGTCTGTTGACAAGGAAGCTTGGGTGGCGGATTTTTGGGATCCATTGGTTGAGGGGGGTTGGGGGGGTTGGAATCCCTGTTTTTCAAGAGCCCTAAATGATTGGGAGGTGGAGGAGGCAGAAAGATTTTTGGAGCGGCTTCACGGGAAGAGAGTGCTTGGAGATGTGGATTATATAGTGGTTTGGACCGAAACAAAGAGTGGCAAGTTCTCGACCAAGTCTCTCTACCTTGCTCTAGAAGCAGATTACCCTTACTTATTTCCTTCTAGCTGTATTTGGAATGTGTGGGAACAACCCAATATTAGTTTCTTTGCGTGGGAGGCTACATGGGGTAAAGCATTAACCCTAGATCTTGTTCAGAAAAGAAGATGGGCCTTGGCAAATAGATATTTTATGTGTCTTGAGAATGAGGAGCATAAACCCTTTGCTACTTCACTGCTCAAAAACAAGGGTCCTACGGGAGTTACGCTTTACTTTGTTTGGGGTGTCTTGGGTTATCCCTCTTCAGTTAGAGAGACTCTCCTTAGCTGACAAGGTTCTTTTGTGGGTAAAAAGCACAGGAAGGTGTGGAGAGCTGCTCCTCTTTATATATTTTGGACGGTTTGGAAGACGAGAAATAGATTGGCTTTTAAGGATGATGAGTTGTCAATCCAGAGATTGAAATACTCTTTTGTTTATTCTTTTTGGTTTGAGGCTAAGCTGTTTATAGTTGAATGCCCTCTAACTATGGTTAATTTTATTGATTGGTTGGGATCCTGTTAAGACTGTTTTTTGGGCCTATTGGATTCTGGTCTCCTTCTTCTTTTTCTTTGGCCTTTTTGGTGGTGGGTGTATAGGTTTGTATACCTTGAGTCGCTTTTTTGGCATCTCTTTATGTATGAAATTCTCTTTACTTATCAAAAAAAACAAATGGAAGTCTCAATGACTAAACCACCAAAACACCTGCTAACTCAAACCCACAACACAAACACCACTCAAGCCCTAAAACAGGGGAAAAAACACCCTCTTGTTTATATTTCCTTTCCACAATACTCTACATTAATATTTGAACATGATATATGAGCTATTTGTACTTTATATTAGCTTTAGCAAAGTCAAAAACAGAACCATTTAGCAATCATATCTTGAAAATTCAACAAGTTGGTTTTGGGATAGGACATCCTGTACCCTGAATATGGCCCTTAACATCAAAAACCTCAATATTGGAAGAAAGCTTTCTTCTACAGGTGCTCAACATGTATATGTATACATTAGTAAGTGGAAAGGTGAGAAAACACCTATAAGAGCATAAAACCAAGTCCAGCCGCATAGTGAAGAGATAAATACTATTGGCTACCATCACATTTTCTCAAAGTTAAGTAGAACATTCAAAACAGCAAACCTGATCAAAAGGAGGCTGTGGCTTGCCCCTACAGAAATTTGAAAGTGTCCAGGTAGCATTCCTGAGCATAGACAGCTTTGCATGTTCGTTCAACTGTGCCAGCAAAGGAAGCAGAGCCCCATGGCCAAGGACAAGATCACGGCATCTGGGGGAATCACCGGCAACATTTCCTAGGGCCCACACAGCCTAAATGAGCAAAATAAAACAGGTATGAGAAATCAATTTCAAACTTCATCCCAATATTAAACTTTTAAGCGCTGATTAACCGGAAATTCACCAAGAATTTGTGAAATACATTCCAAACAAGCATACCAAAAAAAAATGCAATAATTAAAAAGACAAACTAAACTAAAAACTATATTAGCAGGTAGGAATGTTCTTCAAAATATGTACCTGTTCACGAACATCATCACTTGGAGAACCAAGAAGTTTCACAAACACCGGGACAGCCCCATGATCAATTACCACCTTAGTGTTGTCAGATGTCCCAGAAGCAATGTTTGTGAGAGCCCATGCTGCTTCAAACTACAGGATTTTTCAAATAATCAAATCGTCTGAAAATATCATATCAATATGAATAATTTAAAAGCCATGAGGGAGGGTATCATAACATACTTGAAGCTGTGGGAAGTCCTCCCTCACAAGAAACTCAACAAAGCGAGGAACAACGCCAGATTGAATAACTTCCTCAATTGGGGGACAACGCTCTGGTTTTAGCCAAAGAATAATATACATCACAAAATTACAAATATTTAATCAGAAAATAAATATACGGAATGGATAATGTGCCTTATAAGGCCCAAATCTTCACCTATTGAAAGCAACTTTCGAAATTGTGTAGTTGCCTCAAGTTGTATGTTACTGTCATCAGTCCAGACACCAGCAACCATGGATGGTAAAAATTCCAACTGCAATAAAAACCATTCAATATTGGTATTAGGGCCATTCTTACACTCAAAGACATTAAACAGAAGGTCAAAAGCAAACCACCCACAATCGTCAATTTACACTATAAACCTTCAAAAAAAATTGCTAGAAATATGAAAACCAACCATTACAATACCAAACACTGATATGCGAAAGAACAGTAACCGGGGAAATTCGACATTTCCCCACATGATAAAAGCTCAACCCACTCAAATTATACATAACATGGGCAATCTCCAATAAACTCAAAAAAAATAAAAAAAAATAAAAAAAACACCCACTAATCGGATTCCGAATTAGGCCAAAAGCAGTAATAATCGCATAAAGCTCTTTAAAAATGAGGGGAGGGGGGGGACCTCATGATTAAATAACCCTTCTAAATTTGCTTAGCAGTAGTGACATATTCAGTCCAAAACCCTCATAAACAACAAAAAAGTTCAAAACACACAACTCATTTCCATAAGACCAATGACAAATAAGCTCAGAAATGAGAAAAAATCACACATCAACGAATCGAATCCGAACCCTAAAGCGGAATTGAAAAGTGTACCGCACGCGCCTGATCGAACAGTCGGAAATGAATAAATTGGATCGAATCAACCATAATTATACCTTCTTTTCAACAGCAGCAGAATGGATTGACGCAGGTAACGTCTGGGCCTGAAGGCCTTCGCGTCTCTTCTTCTGCAAGCTCTCTTCTCTCCGATTCTTTCGGATCTCAACCATGTTGTCTTCTCTCCGCCTCCGACCTTCTTCCGCATCTACAGAGACCTTGTATCGGTTCCGTCGAACCTCGGTCCTCGCGCTCGGCCGGAGAGACATCGTCGATGGTGTCGGAGAATTGCTGGACAGTGAAAATGAAAAACCCTAGAGAGGGGTTTGATTTGAAGAGAGAAAAGAAACAAAGCGCTTTATATAGGGTTTTTTTAAACCAAGGCGTTTCGTATAAATGGGCTTGGATCAGGATTGATTTACGGAATGCCATTAATTTGAATTTGAAGATTGTGGGAAAAGTGAAAAAACATGGAATGTAAGGGGGTGTTTGAAAACTGTTTTTAAAGCATTAACTTAAAAAAAAAAAAAATACGATTAATAAATTTTGAGTTGATTTCTTTTTCTTTTTCTTTTTTGAGAATTTACTATTAAAATAGAGTGATTTTTAAAATAAAATTAAGGCATTTTTTAGATATATTTTAGAATATTTCGAAAAAAAAGGATTATGAAATTTTATATGGCATATAAATATACAATATTTTCTTAAAAAATAGTTGAAAAAATATTTTTGTATTTAATTTTCTTAAATATAATATTATTCCTAAATTTAAAAAAGTGTATTTTTTTATAGTATTGTTAAATAAACCTACAAAATTTTATTATTTAAAAAATTAAATGTTATTTTTCCGATAAAAATTAGTGCCATAAACATAAAAAAAAAAATTGTTCCATATATATAAAATAATTCTAATTTTGCAAAATTAACACCCATTTGCTAGAATTGTAAATATGACTTTAATTGAACATAAATGTCTCTTGCTTTAGATTTTTTTTAAAAAAAAAAGCATAAAAAAATTAAGGTTATTTTAGTTTTTTTTATCATAAAAACAAGATATTTTGATGAAAAAAATGATGATGGTATTTTTATCACAAAAAGATCATTTTTTTATGTTGCCAAAATATGAACATTACTTTCCTATTGAGAAATTATTTTATCCATTTTTAATCCAACACTCATATAAAAATATATATTTTATTGCTCATTTTAAGTTATTTAAAATTACAAATGAATTTATTTATTTTTTCTAAAATTAAGTATGGAAAAGATTTTTGCATAGAATAATAAAATAAACATATTTAAAAAATTAAATAATTTTATTATATTTTATTTTTAGTATTTTTCATTGAATAAAATAAAAATAATTTAAATTTCATTCAATCACTTCCTATAATTTACATTTTGAACCGGTATTGGCTCTATTTGACAATGTTTTCAAAATATTCCTATTTTCTATTTTCTTTCTCACATTTTCCCTCATATTTTCAAGAACCAAACATAGCATAAATATAAAACTAGTCATTTTCCTTTAAGGGGGTGTTTGGTACGTTGGAATAGGGAATGAAAATAATATTTTGTTTCCTTTCCTATTTCTTAGTGGAATGGAATGAATTTGATGATTCCATTTCTAGCATTTAGATGAACTTAGGAATGCAAGATTTGAATGATTATTTGTTTCCATTCCAATGTTTGATAATAATAGGAATGGAAATGAAAAATAAATAAATTTAAAATAATATCCTTACATATAATTTAAAATATTTTTTTATTTTTACTTTTATTTTTAAAAAATAAAATTTGAGAGGTTTTTTGTTATTAAATAATAAGACTAAAAAATATATATATACTCAATAAATAAAAAATTAACCATAAAAAATCGTATAACCCTAATGCACAAATATTCAATTATTATTTTTATTAAAAAATTGAATAATTTGTCATGCTTAAGTAGTTATAAAATTATATTTTTCAAAAAAAAAATATTTATTATAATATTTAAATTCTCAAAGCTAGCAAATGTTTTTCCTATTTTCAAAAGAGGAAATAAAATAATTCAAATTTATTCTAATTTTCAACAAGTATCATATCCGATAAAATCCATAACCTTAAAAAATTTTAAATATTCGTTTTTTTTATCAAAATTTTAAATAATTTGTCATGCAAAAAAAGCTATAGAATTATATTTTACTAAGAAAAAAAAAGAGAAAAAAAATATAAGAACATATAAATTGTCAAAGCTACCAAATACTTATTTCTTATTTGCAAAAAAGGAAATAAAAAAACACAAACTTCAAAATGACGAATCTTAGATCCAACAGTCAAAATGAACATCCAAAACCCTATAAATTAGAAATTGATTTTTTTTTTTAAATATCGTGGAAGGTTTAATTGATTCAATTTGGAAGAATCATTTGTTGCAGAGAATTGAATGATGAGTGGGTCTCTAGCTTTGCAAAGAAGATAAGAAGTGGATGATGAATGGATCTCTACCTTTGCAAAGAAGATAAACATCGGGTTTGAAGAACAAGATAAGATGGTAAAATAGTAATTTAGGTTATTTTATATTATCAAATAGGTTTAATGAATCAGAATACCACCTACTTTTAATGAATGCAAATCCGACTCATAAGTTGAATTTGATTTCTGCCGGAATAATTTTTTATTTCATTTCCGCCTTCTTAACATTTATCCAAACATAGGAATAAGGGAGAAAAGGAATGAGATGTCTATTCCCACTCCCTATTCCCATGTACCAAACACCCCCTAAGTGTCTATCCTTTAACTTAATTCATTCCTAGTCTACTCTCATAAGTGGAAATTAAAACTTATCTGAATGAGAGTACCTCTCTATTAAATTATAATTTTTTTTTCTTTTCTTTTGAAAAATTCTTGTACTGGATTAAATTTTTATTCCAAATTATTTTTCAGAATTTATAACTCACTCGATGAGTTCACTAACTTTCTTGAATTTTTTTCATTTTTGCATTCTTTTATTAGGCTAAAGAACTCTAAATCAAATGAGAATTGATGTTGGATTTATTAAGGAGGTTAGTAATTTTTAAAATAATTTAGAACTCAAAAATTGGACCAATTAATACTAAAATTTCTTGTGTTACAACTAATGCAAAATGATGATATCAATTTCTCCTTGAAACTTTTCAACTGGGAGGATTGACTTTAAATCATGAGAAAACTTTTTTGATTGTTAACTATTTTTAAAACAAAAAAAAAAAATTATAACAATTATTAGTAAAATTTAGATCAAAGCCATCTAGGATATCATAATAATAGTAATAATAATTGAAGAGTAAATGAATAATTGGTTTATTTATATATTATAAAAAAAATGAATTGTATTTGTTCTACTAATTATTTTAAATAAAATATTATTTATATTGATTAACTATCATAATATTATTATTTAATTTAAAATATATATATAATTTATAGGTTTGTTAAATTATTATTATCTATCTTTTATGTTTTTTTTTCAAAAAATATTATCAACACATAGTTTTATAAAAAAGAGTAGAAAAAATGAAAAAAAAATTGATGTATGGGCTTGTAAAATAATATATATATTGTAAAATTATAAAGTGAAAGAGAAGAAAACAAAAAAGAGAAATCAGAATGTAGGAAGATAATAGAATTTCATTAGAGGTATCTCCTTTTATAGGGAGTCACAAAGAGATCATCCACATGTTCCCTCCGATAAATTATCATATTTTATAACAACATATATATAAAAAGATAATATATTTAATGTGACATCCACATCGGATAGGAAAAAAAGTTATTGGTGCTACATATGTAGAGATTCCTCTTAACTAAATAGACGCGTTTTAAAGTCGTGAGGCTCCTTTTGGCCAAAAGTGGACAATATCTACATGGTTGGGTGTGGGATCTACATGGCTGGGTGTGGAAGTTTACTTACTATATTTAGTCATTTTAAATAGTATTTTATAATCTCTAATACGAAACGAGTTGTGTGGAAGTTTACTTACTAGATTAAGTAAAGAAAATAATGTGAAATCTTTTAGAGCACCGAAAACTATCTAAATGACCATTAGCATGGAGGATTTATGAGAAAATCAAATTAATTGTTAATACATGTAGTTCTTTAATATGACTTTAGTCATTTTAAAAAGTATTTTATAATCTCTATTACGAAATGAGCCATTTTAAGTAGGTTCTTAGAATGAGATTAACCATATGAAGGCTTTTCTTGATCACTTTGAGACATCAATTTTATTTATAGGGTTTGATACTTTAACCTAAATCAATGAGATATCAATTTTGTTTCTAGGTTGATGAGATGAGGTTATCAAATTTCCCATGTCACCCATTTCCAATATCATTATAGATGTCGAATACAATTGAAAAAAAAATGATAATAGAAAGAATTGGAGCACAAATCAATATTATTAAAGTATTATGATATAAAAAGAGTGAATTCATGCAATTTATTGTTACTCAACCAAGCATAAACTATGAATGGAGATGTTGATCATGAATGGAGATGTTGATCATGAATGGTAGATGAAATAAATCATCGAATTATTCATGTTCATAAAGGTTTCTTTAATAAAAAGAAAAAAAAATACATATATTGTGAGGAACACAATATAAATATTTAAGTGAATGACCTATTGTGGGTTTTTTTTCATTAATTTCTTATATGTTTAACCATAATTTAAATTTGACATTACTATAAAAAGTTTTTGCACTCAAGTGAGATATTAATAAAAATATAAGAATGATTTTTCTTATTTACTAAAAAACCTTAGAAAATATATAGCAAAATTAAAACTACAATACATAAAGTCTCATTAACCATCTTTCTTATTTTCGAGATTCAATTGAAAATATTGGATATTATTATTTTTATTTATGAGACTAATTCAATCTTTTTTCGTAAGTTTTTAGTGCTCATACCAAGCATAATTGATATATACTAACTTGAGCATTAAAGTTCTCATACTAAGCATATTCAATCTAGTTTACGACCTATTATTTAGATTGAAGAATTCAAAATAGGTATCGAAGAAACCTTAAAATTTATGATTCCGATGTACAAATAATTATTTTGGTTAACTACCATTTTTTTTTTCTCTATAGTAGTCTATTAACATTCTTAATCTCGATAATTTTAATAAAAAATATCATTGCCACTACAAGAAATAAGGAAAAACACCCAAACAAATTAAACTAAGGCATTCAAGGATGAAAGCATAGCCAACCTAAAATTGATGTTCTTCACCCCAAGCTCAAGATTGAAAGCAAAGCTCCATAGAGTAACCTACTAAGCCAAAGCTCAATTTCAATTCCAATTAGAGATGGCATTGGTATTTGGTGTGACCCAATGACAAGAAAATAAACCAATCTCATAAGGGGCCCCAATTTTTTCACAAACCCATCAAAATTTTGAGGCTCCAATTCTGGATTCTTCACAAACACATCAAAATTTGGGGGTTAATTCCAATGATATTTCTTCAAAAAAAACCCATCAAAAGATTTAGGGGCTCCAATGATGTTTCTTCAGATACCCATGAAGATCTTGAGGTCCCACTCACTTCCATTCAATGCTACTATTTCTTCACAAACCCATCAAAATACCAGGCTCCACTCACTTCTCAACAAGAGTTCACAGCCGACCATGTGCTTAAAGAATCAAAATTCTCAATAAAATTCGGATTTAAAAAAAATTAGGAAAAAAGAAAGCTTAGCCAAATTGACTAAACTGACCCCAATTAACACAAGATTCCCATTAAATCCCCGCTAAAACATGGAAGAAAGCATTTGGAGGGTCTTTTTTTTTTCTCTCTCTCTTCATGATCAGCTGCGAGAGTTGCTGTGCGTTGCTGTCCCACCATTGGATCCAGTGACGGGTGTCCTTTTGGGAGGCACTGGATTTACGTTGACGTTGAAATCGAAGTTAAAAGCGTCTCTGGAGACCATGTGCAAGAACATCTTCTACAGGTCCTCGAGACTGTGCGGGTACAAGGCTAAAACGACGTCGTTTTAGAATTTGCAATCGTGTCCAAATAGGATTTTATATTTAATAAATTATTCAAATAATACTTTGTCACAAAATTCATTCACAATGTACCACTTTCTAAATATAATTATCTTCGAGATTATTTTCAGAAGAATCGATATGGTTAGGTGATGTAGAAAATAGAAAATAAAATAAAATAAATATATGTTTAGAAATATTTTTAAAAATATTTTTTTTAATATTTAAAGAATAAAAGTCTTTGTTTTCTAAGTTTTTAATTTTTAAAAAAATTTATACGTGGTGCTTTATTTTTAATTATGTTTTATATTTATCTTTTTATTTTTTAAAATAGTCTTAACAAAATAAGAGAAAATAATTTAAATTAAATAAAATTATACTATGAAAAAATACTCAATTTTCTATTTTTAATAATAGAAATCAATAAGAAAATAATATTTTCTATTAATAAAAAGTACTAAGGAATATTTATTAGAAAAATATTCTCTTGTTTTCTATTATTTTCTATGACATGTTTTTAAAAAATAATTAAGCAAATATGAAAAATAATTTAAAATAATCTCAATAAATAAATGCGATTAAGATTATTTTAAATTCTTAAATAATATGAGATTAAGGTGGTGTTTGTTTTTTTATTTAATTCTAAATAAAACCTTAATACTTAATAGTATTAAATATTAGGTTGTTTGTTTTTGTAGTATTTTATTTCTATTAAGTATTAAAAAGTAAAAAAAAATCATTGTGTTATTTTTTCTATTTAGAAAAAGCCACATATTTTGGCATTTTCTATTTAGTAAAAAGTTTATAATAAGTCATGAAAAAGTAAAAAAACAAACAACCTAAATTCTAAAACTAAATAATTTTCAGCAAAAAACCAAAAAAACAAACACCACCTAAGACTATTTCAAATTCTTAAATGTCATTGTTTATACTTGTGTTAGCTCTTATTTAAATATGTATTACTAATATGTTATTGAGTAAAAATTTATAATTCCCTCAATGAGTTAGCTAATTTTCTTGAATTATTTCATTAGGTCAAATAACTCTAAATAAAATGAGAATTTAGATTTATTAATAAGTTTAATAACTTTTAAAAATAATTTAACACTAAAAAATAATCCATTAATACTAAAAAATTTTGGGCTTAAACTAATACAAAATGATAATATCAATTTCTCTTTTACACAAATCAATATTTCCTTGAACTTTTCAACTAAGAAAATGAACCTTAAATCATATGAAACTTACTTGATTCTTAACTATTCTCAAACTAAAAAATTATAATAATTATTAGGAGAATTTAGATTAAACCCATCTAGAATATCATAATAATAATCCAAGGGTAAATGTATAGTTGGTTTATTTATATATTTTTAAAATGAATTGTATTTGTTCTACTTTTAAATAAAATATTATCAACATTGATTAGCTATCAAATATTATTATTTATTTTTAACAAACATATATAATTTATAGATTTATTAAATTATTAATATCTAGCTTTTATATTTTTTCAAAAAAATATTATCAACAAAAACAATGCATAGTTTTTTTTATTATAAAAAAATAGATTTCTTTTTAAAAGGATGGACAAGTTTGTAAAATAAAATAAAGAGATAATAATAAGTTGGTATGGATAGTACTTTGCTTACAAGATTAAGAGGGTGTTTGTTTTTTTTTTTTTTTGTTAAAAATAATTTGTTTTCAAAATTTAAGTTATTCTACTTTTTCATGACTTATTATAAATTTTTTACTAAATAGAAAAAACTAAAATATTTGACTTTTTCTAAATATAAAAAATAATATATTGGTTTTTAGTTATTTTTAATGTTTAATAGAAATAAAATAGTATAAAAACAAACAATTAATACTTAACACTATTAAACATTAAAGTTCTATTTAAAATTAAGTAAAAAAAACAAACACTATATAAGTAAATATCTAAAATTGTACTTATTTTTTATACTTTCATATACAACCGATTTCAAAGAGTGAGACTGGAAAAATGTATGATAAAAATAATGTGAAATTCTTCCTAGTATGAAAAAAATATTGTTTGAAATGACTATTACCATGGTGGAGATAGGCGAAGAAGTTAAATTAATTCTTAATACATTAGTGCGAAATTGGGCATTCCAATAGTGAGTTTAATACTATGAAGGTTTTTCTTAATTATTTGAGACATTAATTATATTTTTAAGGGTTTATGTCTTTATGCAAAATATTGGTTAACAGATTGACACTAAATACCATTTCTTCTCAAAATTGGGTATAAAAACATTTTTTTTTTTAATCCTTTTTCATCTTCACCCACTTTTTTGAGGATTAATGATCATAATCCTAGGTTTTAATCATATGGAGTTATCAATTTTCCCATGTCATCCATTTCCAATATCATTTTAGATGTCAAAATACAATCAAAAAAATAATAATAGCAATAATTGAAGGAGTACAAACCAATAATATTAAAGTATTATGATATAAAAAGAGTGGATTCATGCAATTCATTATTACTCAACCAAGCATGAATTGTGAATGAAGATCTTGATCATAAATGGTAGATGAAATAAATCGATCCATAAAGCTCTTGTTAATAGACAAAAGAAAATGCATATATTGTGAAGAACACAAGATAAAATTACCAAATTTTTTGAATGGGTAAGAAGTTGAGATTTATGAGCAATAGGGTAAAAGCTACTCGGTATTGTCCCTGAAGGTGATGTAAATGTTGTTTTCTGAGTTGAACAACTTAATACAGAAGAAAGTCACGTAATGCCTTGAGCATCATCGCTCCTTGGACATTGCTCTTGCTACTCGTGAAGAGTTGTTGTTACTTTCAGAGGATAATCATGCTGTAATGACCATGGTTATTAAACGCTCTCATTCCTCTCCGTCGTCATCTTCAACCTCTCTCTCTGATTTGACAATTTAGTCTTCATGAATTCAAAAACCACTGTAGCATCCTTCATTTCAAGTAAATCAGGAAACAAGAGCGACTTCCTCTGGAGTTTAGTTTACTTGCTGCCAAACTTTTTGGGAACTGCTACTGTATATGTGAACTTTCTCTTGATCAAGGCCATTGACAGGAGCCCTTCAACTGAGGGTTCATACAGAGGCTACAAGCGGGGAGTTCATGTAGATGTTGTAGGTGAAGTTGACAGAAGAGTTGAATTTGACCAATTGATAAGATTTGCATGGAAGGAGTTACAAGCAGCCACAGAAAATTTTAATGAGAAAAATGTTATCAGACGGAGGCTTTGTGAAAGTTTATGAGGGAGTGCTTAGAGATAACACCAAGGTTGCTGGAAACGATCAACAGATTATGAAAGTCCTGATAGAGATGCTGTTTTCGAGCGCGAGGTGGAGATGATAAGTGTAGCTATTCACAGGAATTTATCACGGCTGATTGGATTTTGCACCACACCAACAGAACGCCTTTTGGTGTATCCCTTTATGCAGAACCTACATACTTATCACTACAATAGCAAAACCCACTCTTGCAGCAGTTCAATTCTCAAAGCTCATTTGTCTCGCCTCATGTTGGTCTGGGACTTGGAGTCCAGGCACCTAGTCTCAACACTGTTACATCTGCCACCCTACAGCAACAGCCAGGTTCCGTCTTCCAACAGTCTAATCAGCAAGCTTTGTTATCTACTGGTCCAAAAGATGCTGATGTTAGCCATGTCGAAGCTGAGGACCAGTGGAATTTGTTCCTACTTCTGGTCTTGGAAAGAATCTCATGAATGAGGATGATTTGAAAGCTTCATATGCAATGGACACATCTGCAGGAGTATCTGGCTTTTTGACAGAGCCTTCCCAAGTGCCAAGAGATACCGATCTTCCTCTTGGGCCACCTTTACAATCTAACCAACTTTCTAGCAACCTTGGTGCTATTGGTCGAAGAAACATATCTGACTTTGGTGTGATATGTGATACCCTCAGTGGATCAGCTGTGATGTAAGGGGGAGATCAAAACTTCCACTTCAGGGGGTCCCTTGGGAAATGCAGCTATGAAGCAGAAGTTTGGTGACAGTGTGGGCCAGCTTTTTGATCCAAATCATGTCTCACTTTGAAATCAGCTGCAGTAAGTGGCCTCTAGGTCAGACACATGCATGATCTTTTTCTTTTTTCTTTTTTTTGCATGGCCACCTTTAGGCCACGTGTCGCTCTACCAATTCCCTCACTTTCATTTTAAAAATAATTTCCCAGTACCACTTTGCAAATAATTTTCTAAATTTTAGTTATTCCAATGATCTTAATTCTTCAAATTCTCATTCTTCCTTAGAATTTTAAGTCACCAAAAATCCCATTTCAAATAAAAGTTGTTGTCATTTTCTTCCGCAAACAATTTTCACATTTTTTTTAAAATGTTTTGAAATAAGTGTATATTTAATTTTGTAATTTCGAATAATCAAAATTCATAGGATTAATTCATACAAAACATAAATCGAGCCTTGGTGGGGGCTCAACATATGTGATTCTCTCATTGATTGATTGATTGATTGATTGCTATACATAATTGACTTATTCCACTCTATGACACGCATGTAATTATTCTGTGTTTGTTTACTAACCTTTGTTGTCATGAAACAAATCCGTTCATCAATCAGGTACACTATTTGCTTCTCTTGTTCATTCGATTATTTTGTTTTGATTGATATTCATTCAGTATCTATATTTGATCAATTAATTGTTATACTTGTCTCATTTCATCAGTAGATACATGTTTTTAGGGACTTAGAGGGGTAGTACAGTTTTTACCGTACCTTCCCGATAAGTAACGTAACCCCCGAACCCATATTTGGTTTTTCATAAACCACATTTTTCAAATAAAGAGTCACACTTAGGGTTTTTTTTTTCTTATTTTGTTTACCCTTTAAAAATAAAACAAAAAAAAGTTGCGACTACAAGTCATTTTCTTAATAAATAAATCATTTTCAAATAAAAAGCGAGTTTATCATTGAGTGAAAGCACATAAGCAGAAATGCAGGGTCCACGGGGTTATCAATTTTCCCTATCATCCATTTCCAATATCATTTTAGATATCAAAATATAATTAAAAAATAATAATAATAGCAATAATTGAAGGAGTACAAATCAATAATATTAAAGTATTATGATATGAAAAGAGTGGATTCATGCAATTCATTATTACTCAACCAAGCATGAATTGTGAATGAAGATCTTGATCATAAATGGTAGATGAAATAAATCAATCCATAAAGCTCTTGTTAATAGACAAAAGAAAATACATGTATTGTGAAGAACACAAGATAAAATTTCCAAATTTTTTGAATGGGTAAGAAGTTGAGATTTATGAGCAATTAGGGTAAAAGCTATTTTGAATATGAAAATATGATTTTTTTTATATTATTATTTAAATTAATTTTGATGTTAATTACTATTGTTTTATCAAATATGTTTGATATGCATGATGAATTTAATTAAGTTATTAAATTGGTTTGATTTATCGAACCTTCACACAACCCAAATAAATGAAACAAAATTAGCAAAGCATGAAAGAGAAAAAAAAAATCATACTAAACCAGCTCACCCAAATATAGAAAGCCTCCCTCTAAACTGAGTTGCCATGTCAATGAAGTTAACAATTTTGTTTGGAAAATATTTTAAAAGCAGTTTCTTATTTTTTGATAATAAAAACTTGTTTTCTAGACTCGAAAATACGTTCATAGTTTTATGATAGAAAACAATGTTTCAAGAACTTATTTTGAAAATAAGGTCATCTTTTAAAACATATTTAATAATTTTCAGTTATTTTTTATAGTATGTTTTAAAAAATAATTATATAATTATATAAATATAAAACATAATTAAAAATAAATTATTATAAATTAAAGTTATTTTTAATAAATAATGAGATATACAAACATATGGAAAACGTTCCAAATTCTTAATCATAAAATTGTTTTTGAAAGTGTTCTAAAAAAATTTTATTTATAAGAATTATTTTTGAAAACATTTCCATATATATCTTTAAGATTCTTTATTCACGTATTGCAAAAAAAAAAAATTAAATTTATTATTATTATTATTATTATTTTTATGGTTAGTTATGAACTTAGGACTTGCCTGAATATACTTTCTAATATTATTGAGTAAAAATTAAAAGCATGCATTCAAATTATAACACATCTTAGTGTGTACTACTATTTATTTATATTTGTATTAGCCCTTATTTAAGCATGAAAGCATGTATTGCCTCCTGTTTGTATATATACTATAACTTTGATTATTAAGTAAAACTAATCCAAAATGAATATGCCAATTTCTCTTCCACACGCAACAATATTTCTTTGAACTTTTCATTAGAATATCATTATAATAATTAAAGAATAAATTATTGAGTTACTAATTTTCTTAAAAGTTTAAACTTGTAGGGTTTAAGTTCATAGTCTTTATTTTTGGATTTACACCTTGTCTTAATAAATTGGATAAATAAATAAGTCATGGTGAGATTCAAATATGATTTTCCATCAAATAAGATTTTAATACCATCTTTAACCATTAATTTTTTTTAAAGCTTAAGTATGTAAGATTTGGGCTCACAATGTATATCATGCACTTTAATATAAATGTAAACATGTAATAAAGAAGGTTTATTTGTATATTTTTTTAAAAATTAACCATGTTTGTTCTTATAACTATTTTAAATAAAATATTATCAATACTTATTAGTTAGAATATTATTATTTAATTTTAACAAATAAATATAATTTATTAATTTTATTAAAGTATTAATATCTATCCTTCACATTTTAAATTTTTTTTTATAAAAAGCAAATTTATCATTATACGGAAACAATTATTCTCTGTCTATTTTATGTTTATTTCTTATAATTTAATACTTTCAAAAATAAATAAATTAATAAATAAAAGAATATGAGGGCCTGTAAAAAAAAACAAAGAAAAAAATAAAAAGAGATAAGACATTTAATAAATGAATTTATATGTATCATAACAATATCAAGTACTACATGATAAATACCAGCACAGCACTAGTACAAGACTAAGACTATGAAAGGAAATAATGTAATTGTTTGAATGACATGTTTTTGGTCCGAAATTAGCCACGTCGAGTAGGTTCTTAGACTTGTTTTTAGGATTTTATACCTTAACCTAATTTTTTTAAGAGTTTGGCACCAAATGCTATTCCTTCTTTTCTTTTATTTTTTCATAATTTATTATCCATCTTTTGAGGATTAACAACGGCATAACAACTGAAACTCTAGGGGGCTATGTTATATCATTTACTATCCATCTTTTGAGAGTTAACAACTTAAAACATATTTTTCCTTTGTTTTTTCATCATCTATTAGCCATTTTTTGAGGATTAACAACTAGAACTCTTAAGTGGCCATGTTATAAAGTTATCAATCTTCCCATGCCATCCATTTCTAATATCATTTTAGACGTCAAAATACATCGAAAAAAATAATAATAGCAAGAAAACTATAGCAATTGAAGGAGTACAAATCAATAATATTAAAGATTAAGTGTTAAAATCCAAAAGTACTCTAATATAAAAAGAGTGGATTCATGCAATTTATTATCATTCAACCAAGCATGAACCATGAATGAAGAACTTGATCACAAATAGCAGATGAAATAAATCAATGAATTATTCACCGTTCTCATAAAAGGTTTATTTCTCACTTAAAAATTACTAAATGATCCATTGTAAGTTTTTTTATTAATTTCTAATAAATAAGTCTAATAAAATGATCCATGTTTGACAATAATTTAAAATTTATATTACTAAAAAGAAGTTTTCATAACTTACTCATGTTTTTTAAGCTATCTTTAAAACAAGAAATTAAATAAAAAAAGGACGCTAAAAATGAAAGAAAAAATCGCGAGAAGTATCTAGAAAAATAAGATGTATAGCTTAAAAAGTCTCATTGACCACAAAGACCTTTCTAATTTCCAAAATTCGATTGAAATGAACTAGGAAATCAACTTTTTTTATTTTTGATATTAGTGCAATCTTCTTTGTAAGTTTTTAAGTTATTGTACCAAACACAATTGATACATACTAACTTAAGCTACAAGAAACAAGGAAAAAACATTCAAACAAATTAAAACAATCTCATTCAAGGATGAAAGCATAGCCAACCTGAAATTGATATTCTTCACTCCAAGCTCAAGATTGAGAGCAAAACACCACAGATTAACCTATTTCAATTCCAATTCCATTTAGAGATGGCATTGGCGTCACTCTGATGGCAAAAAAGGTCAAAAAAAAGTAAACCAGTCTCATAATGGGCCCAAATTTTTTGGGCCAATATCAAAAGTCCACTTCCCATTTTCCCACTGGGCCCGTAGGGCCCATGGAGAGATGGGCATCACTATCAGAGGATACCTGAACTGGGTGTTGAAAAAGGACAACAGGCATCTCAATGTTGCCTAAACTTAGCAGAAGGAGAGAAATTTTAATGATGCCATCATTCACATCATGAAACAAACAAGATATTTGGATATTGATTTTGAAAGATTCCTCAGGCCACAAACACATACCCACCACAGAAATAAAAAGGAAAAGTAGAGACAAATATGAAATATCCATTCAATGTCACATGCAACTAGAAGCCTCTGCCGTCACTGACACACATTCCTGCCGAAAGAATCCTCTGCTCCACCACCGCCCTCTGCCCTCCTCAATGCTGATATTTGTTCACAAACCAATCAAAATTTGGGGTTAATTCCAATGGTATTTCTTCACAGACCCATGAAAGATTTAGGGCCTCCAATGCTATTTCTTCACATACCCATCAAGATTTTGAGGCTCCCCTCATGACCCATCAAAATATTGAGGCCGCCCATATGAGTAAAGACTCAAAATTCCCAATAAAATTCGGATTTTAATTTCAATTTTTCTTGTAATTTTATGTCAACACAGCCCACGTGGCTCCCTCTTTTGCCAAGAAAGCCTTATTTTTCCATTAATTTACACAGAAGGCATGGGTCACATGCCAATATTATTAAAGTTTTGTTTTCAAATATTTTAAATTGATTTTTGAATATTAATTTCTATCCAAATTTCATACTAATTAAAATATTATAAAAAAAAAAAATAGAACAATAAATAAAAATAATTTATAAATATTTACACACAATATCATGATATAAAATATACAAAATAAAAATAAAGAAAACAACAACAAACACCTAAATAAAAGATCAAAAGATCAAGAGCGCTTTTATTCAACTTGTATCAATTTTCAGCCTCCATAACTTTTTAAAAAATCAGGGAAAAAAAAAAAAAAAACTGAGCCAAATTGCCTAAACTGACACCAATAAACACAACATTCCCATGAAATCCCCAAGCAAGAAAGCATTTGGAGGCTGCACTAGCGACGAGAGTTGCTGCGCCTTGCTGCGCCACCGTTGGATCCAGCTACCGGTGACTTTTTGGGAGCAAACGGTGCATTTGCGTTGACGTTGAAGTCAAAATTAAACGCGTCTCCGGAGACCATGTCCACGAACATCTTCTGGAGGTCCTCGACACTGTCCGGCTGCAAAGGTAAAACTTCCTTTTAGAATTTGCAATCATGCCTTCGTAAATCGAGAAATTGAGTAAAATCCCTACCTCGTCTCCCACATTGTTCATCATAGATAACATCTCTTGCATGAAATCACAGAAATCCTGTTTCCAGAATTTAACAAAATTCAGGGACTACACTGAAATAATCCAAAACAACACAAAATACAAAGTTCGTTTCTTTTTTAAAAAAAATAAAATAAAATAAAAAATCGCTTTGAGGGGGCCACTCCGGCGACGGAAGAAATAAACACGGCGCCGCATGTAAAACGCCGACACTTCGATTTCAAAACGACGCCGTTTTATCCATCTCCGATCAAACTCCGATGAAAACCACCGAAGAAGGAAACAGCAAACCTGATCTTCCTCCATCGGATCGTAGAATCCAGCGTCGTACATTGACTTCTTGCTCGCATCAGACAGAACTGCAACACAGAGAAAACGGCACCAGTAACGCCCGTTAGGCCCCATCAAACGGAAAACACAGAGAAGTGCCGTCAGGAAATGAAGTCACCACCCACCTGAGTAAGCCTCCTGGATTTGCTGGAACCGCCGCTTCGCCTCGCCGGCCAGCGCCTGATTCTTCGCCCACCGGTCCGGGTGCCACTTCTTCACAAACCCCACCAAAAATCAAAACCCCAAAAAACAAAAAATACACCTAGAAAAGAAAAGGAAAGAAAAGAAAAAGACGGCTTTGGGGAGGGAAGACGAACCAGAGCGAGTTTCCGATAGGCGGTGCGAATATCGGAGGAGGAGGCGTCTCTGCGAATTCCGAGAACGGAGTAGTAACAAGATCCGGCGGATCCACCTTCGGGATCCATATTGTCCGGGTCGGAACAGGTCGGCCAAGACCGAGGGACTCGGACGTGGGGCTTTTAAGGTTAGAGAGAGAGGAAAGGAGAGAGGAGAGAGAAAGAAATATCTGTGAAGACCTTTTTGGATTTTTCGAAGGAAACTTCGAGAGATTTCGGACATCTGGAGCAACTGAGCAAGATATTTTTGATGAACTTAAGGAAATAACACTTACGTTCATCGAATTAACGGGCATGCCACTCAGGATGAAAATGTAATTTCATATTTATCCCAAAAATAAAAATAAATACTTTTTTTAACTAAAATATTTAAATGAAAAAAATGAGTGACTAGAGTTTATATTTTATAAGGATTTAAGTTCGTCATTGACACACTATTTATTTAAAAAATATATATATATAATTATATTATAATATAGTTTTTATAAAACTATTTGTGGGCATCGATCATTACTGATTTTACCATAATATTATTAATATTATTATTAAATTAGGTTTTAATAATTTCATTTATTAATAGGATTATATTTATGCTTTTAATTAACAATAATTATAGGTTAGTTAAATGTGATTGATTAGTATAATATGGTTATATCACGAAAAGATTGGGTTGTTATAATTATGTCATTTAAGGGTAAAACATGAAAAAAATCGTTTGAATTATTGATTGCCGTAATTGGAAGTAACTAGTTAGGTTTACGAGGAAACTAATTTATTTGGGAAGTGTTTTTGTTTTTTTCTTCTAAAAAATAGATTTGACAATTGATTTTGAAGATTATTTTTGATATTTTGTAGAATTATGTTTAGGAGTCTGAAATATTTTTCATTTATTTTCTATATTTTTAAATATTTAATTTTTTTTTTATCTATATTGCTTTATTCTCAGTCATTTTTAGACAAATATTTAGAAAATAAAAACAATTAAAATACATTATAGTAAAACACCATGCTTTAGGGTTTGTTTGGTAATTATTTTTGAAAATACTTTTGAAAAACAGTTTTTGAGAACAATTTTTAAAAACTACTATTTGATGTTTTGTAAAAAAAAATTTGTTTAAAAACCTAAAATATTTTAAATCCGTTTTTAATAGTTTTAAATAAGGTTTAAAGATAATTTTTATATCTAATATTTTATTTTTAATCATTTTACATATTCGTATAATTATGTTTTAAAACAATTTTTAGAAAACAAATGAAAACAGTAGAAAACAACTAAACTAAAACATCATATTTTTTATTTTTAAAAACAGGAAAAAAAAAAAACGGTTTTTGATTGTCAAATGTGTTTTCCTAATTTTTTTTTTTGGAGAACATAAAATTATTCTCGAAAATATTTGTCAAACAAACTCTATATTTCTAAGAACTGTTTTCTATTTTTTAATTGTCAAACATGTTTTTATTTTTATTTATTATTCTTGATAACAAAGAGTATTATATTCAAACATACCTAAAATTATCCAATGTAACAACATTTTCATAAACCAATATTAAACTTTATGCTAAAATATAAATTAGTTACATTATATTTAAAGTGCAAATTATTCAACAGTAAAACACACAAATCACATGGCATAAGCATATTATTAGAAACCTCGAGTCAAATTAGTCGGCTGGATTATATTTCACATCAACGTGCACATGATGATTAGATTTTGTTTATTTAATTAATTGACATAATTATAAAACTCAAATTTGTTACCATTGAATCATCAAATTGTAGCAAATATCAATAAGAAAATATAATGACATTTTTAAAAATAACATTAAAATTATATATTCAAACAATAAATTAGTTCTATTTAAGACTACAAATATTCTTCCTTTCAAAAAAAAATTAAAATATCATATAAAATGAATATTAATTTGAAATAAGTTTAGGATAAAAATAACTCAACTCAAATCCAAATTCAATGATTCAATCTTATTTAAATATTGAATTGGATTATAGTTGACTAAAAACTTAAGGGTCTGTTTGAAAACTATTTTCGAAAACAATTTTTTATTCTCTAAAACAAAAAATAAAAAATAGAAAAATATATAGTTGATAATTAGAAATTATTTTTTGTTTTTCATTTTTAAGAATAAAAAATATTGTATTTTTAAAGAACATCTTTTAATTATTTTTATTTATTTTCTAAAATAACTATTAAAAATAAAGCACTTGTATAAAAATCATTTTTAAAATATATTTAAAAATATTAAAATAGTTTAACACCATTTCAGATTTCAAACAGATTTTTGTTCTATAAAACATTATAAAACGATTATTAAAAAACTATTTTTAAAAACTATTTTTGAAAACCATCACCAAACAATGTTTGTATTTTTATTCATTTTAGTCAAGTCGTCTACCATAAACTTCGATTGTATTTGAATTCCACTCCTGCATAGAATCTATTATTGAATAACAAAGTTTTCCCACTAAAAAAATGGACTAGACTTTCCATCAAATAATTGATGATTTTGATGGATAAATTTGGACATTATGATTTGATATCTTATTATAATAGGTGATGTACATTGCATTATCAATAGTTAACATGACTTATTTATGATAAATTTAGTAATTTTAGTGGTAATAAAATCGAGCTTAAATAAAAACTTTTATGTCTATTTAACATAATTTTATTTAAAAAAAAAAGCTTATAATTTAAAATGGATGACAAAAAAAAAATTATCATTTTTAATTGACTTGTGTAGGAAAATATTTTATATTTAATAAAATTTCTATTATGTTAATATTATTGCTTAAAAATTATAATTTTGCCCTTAATTTTATTTCTTATTTAAATAAAAAATAAAAAAGTATCCCAACTGCAAGAGACCAAGTGAGACACGTAAATAAGGTTGAGTAGAGAAGTAGGGAAACTGCCATGTTTATCATTATGAAAAGCATCTCTAATTCCTTACATTGAATTCTTCAAAAGTTGATGCTTGACGGGAATGTCACCATCTTTGATGGGTATCTAATTTCCCTTCTTCCTTCTTTTTATTTATTTTTTATTTTTAAGAAAAGTAATCTTCTTATATTTGATTTTATTATAAAAATTGTAAAAGAAAAAAAAATATATTTAAAATTAATTAAAAATTTATGTATTTTGAAATTGTTCAATTTTTATACAAAATAGTTAAAATAAATTAAATTTAAAATAGTATATAAATATAATTTATTGGCTTTAAATTCTTTTTTCATTTTTTTTAAAATTTTATTTCTATCACTTTTCCCTTCAAAGTTTATGAGAATCAAACGGAGTCTTTAAGTTTGTAATACTATTCTTCCTTAAGTTTTATAGTATCCGTACATCCTTTGAGTTTGTAACATTATTTCTAGTATGTAATTTGAGCAAGTTGGTCCAACCTAACTCAAACTCAAACTAATGTTTGGATGAGTTTGAACAAACATTTCAATACTTGGGTGAGCTTGAGTTAAATTTTCTCAACTCGAACTCAAATTGGGTTGGGTTTGAGTCAGGGTTTGAACAACCCTAGTCTAACTGGAACCTAATTTAATATTTTTGTGATATTTATAATGTTCATTTATAACAACATTTATTTATTTTTAGATTTTAAAGTGAAAGTATCAAATTAAAATTATATCATATACTTTTTCATTTTTTGGAAAAATTACATTTTTTTAAAATTACTATGGATGAATTTTGAAACATACAACCCATTCAACCTCACCAACTTCAGTCTTACTCAATCAATTTAAGTTTAACCTGATTAACCTGAATTTAACTCCACCAACTCAAATCCAACCTAAATCCAACCCAAGTTTAAAAAAATGGAATTAAGTTGAATTTGAGTTGATTACCTCATGTTAAAGTTAAATTTGATTGAGTTTGAGTCTATTGTTTCTTAATACAAATTAAGCTCAAGTTGCATCAACCCACCTAAATTGCAACCCAAATCATTCATACTTAGAATTTATAGCAATAACACTTCTTTTCCTACTATTACTTGATAACTTATTGTCACACCTTGGACCAAAATTGTCTAAGTGTGTTGTTGCATCCTTTAAATTTGTAACAATATTCCTACTTAGAATTTATATTAATGACACTTCTTTTTCGGCTATTACTTAGAATTCATAACTCATTGTGATACCTCGGGCCAAAGTTGTCCAAGTGTTGCAGGATTACTTGGGATAAATCTAATTGAGAAAATAAAGGCTAATCTTAACAGAAAAAACACCAAATAGAGGGGATAAATTGGGTTTTAAAAAATATTTTCTCAATCACAACAAATTCAAGTAAAGAAAGCACAATTATAAGGAGATAAAGTTAGAAAGAGCAAACTCATATTTTATAGTGGTTCGACACTTCTTTGTCTACATTCACTCTCCTTAAGCTTCTAACCGAGTGAGGATTCTACTATACTTAAAGCTTCAACCAAGCTTCTAATCACCTTTACACTTGGATTTCGACTCCAATGGACTATTACACAATTTCTTCAAGTCTTTACTCACTTGAAGGTTCTAACACTCAAATAACAAGTTCAAATCTCTCAACCTAGCTCAAAAAATGCTTAAATTCAATTTAAATGCTAGGAAAAATTACAAGGGTGTGCTAAGGAATATGCAAATGGAGATTTAATGCACACCAAGAAAAGAATGAGAGCTTTTGAGGCAAGAACAAATAGATAAACAAATAAATGCAGGTGCTCTCTTGCTCATAAATGAAGTGAAGCTCTCAATTTATAGGTTTTTAGCATCGAAAGCCAAAATGTCAAAAAGCAACCTCGATCGGTCGAGTTGGGCAATTCATACGTGGAAGGTAACCATTAGTCTTCGATCGAACCTCGATTGGGAAGACATATTCCTCAACCAATAATGAAAGGCTATGGGAAGATAGAGAAGATTTTTTGCATTCTCGACCAGACCTCGATCAGGAAAGTGTAACCGGTTGACCGGTACCCTAACTGGTTGAGCCGATTAGCCACTACCTCGATTGGTTCACATTTTTTTGCCTCGAAAACCTATATTTTTCTATTATTTTATTTTTTAACACTTAGACAAGGTCTTTAGGTAAATTAATATGTCAATTTTGAAATGACTTGCCCAAAGTTCATTTGATAAAACTCAGGTTTAGATGAAAATGTATCTTTAATGCATAAACCGAGTTTTTAAAGATGCATGAAAAGATATGAAAAACTTAAGTGCACTTATGCTTTCATCTTACATATGTTTCTTATGATTAAAGGGTCTTCCAATTGTCTCAATCGTGCATCCATTAGGTCCTTTAATAAATTTCCAAACTAATACATGAAATTTTTTATAATTCAAATAAATTAGCAACTTAACTATGATTTGCTATAATCAAAACGCAATTAAGAGAACCCTTGGGCTAACACTAACTACTTGGGTTCATAACATATTAGTTTTGTAGATCTGCATAAAGAGCCTACGACATCGACACCTTACTAGCAATGGCTAATTGCTTGAGGGCATGTACTCAAACAAGCTGTAGACCCCTTTTTGGGCTACCGAGAGTTGGCTGAAGATTTCATTTTTTTGGAGTAGGGGCCAGTTTCCGAAAGAGCAAGCCACATGGGACGCATGGTCGAGGAGACCACCGCCTTGCCATAGTGGTGGTTCTTATTTGCTGAGCCAAGAACAGTGAAGCTAGTAGCAGATAAGAGAGAGTTGTGGACTAAAAAAGGAGGGAGGAAGGGGGGGGGGGGGGGGGGGGGGGGGACTGGAGAAGGAGAAGAAGAAACCGGAGAGCTGGAGGGAGTATTCGTTTAGCTGGGGAAAGGGGCATTCGCCGGCCAGGCAAGAACTGTGAAAGAACTCTCAGATAAGTTTACTGTGTACCTCTTGTTCATCTTCATTATCATTGATCTTTCATTTTCTTCTCTTGCTACTTGGGGTCCCGCTTGTCTTATGGATAACAGGAGTCATATATAAGTTTTGTTAATTTCTGGCTTGTTCACATGTTCATTGATCGTTTCATTTTCTGTTTGGATATGTTTGCCCTGCTAATATCTCATTCTCTTGGATTTCATTTGAGGTTATCACGTACATGGATTGGTATGAATTGATTTAATTTTCTCCCTTATCCCACCTGTTTTGAGCCCATGAACATCACCTGATATGAGATCATGTACATTCATGTGCTGCATGCTCACCTGTTTGTTCTACCCTCAATTTTCACTCTAGTTCATGCCTTAGTGTTTATTCTTTTGATTTTGCCGGGGCAAGGGTGTTTTGGGGCTAATTTTGGGAGATTTATTTATTTTTTTTGGGGGAGGGGGGGGGGGGGGGGGGGGGAGTTAGCTTGAGGGGAGAGTTTAGGCTAGAGACGAGAGGAGACAGGTTTCTAAGGGTATTTTTCTTTTAGCTTGGAGAGGACACTTTGAGCAGGGGGGTGCTTTCGCTGCGATTTTCCTGGTGGTCGGCCAACTGGGAAAGGAGCCTTAGAGAGTTGAGGACAGAGGAGAGATTTTTCTAGGGAAGGGGACAAAGGAAAGGAGCAAGAGGGCGCCCTCTGAAGTTGACCTTTAGTGGACGTAGCATGGGAGATTATGCCGTTTCCGTTTTTGGTTGGAATCTCTATATTGGACAGCATGGTGAAGCTTGCTGGAGGCTTGCTTCGCTGCAGGCTGAGATGTTTCAGCTACCTACAACCTGATGTTACCGTGCTAGCTCTGGGGAAGACGAACTAGACCTCATCATTAAGCTTCATGCGCTTGCTTTTTGGGAACAAGAAAAATCCAGAACGTGCTTTGCATATTGATGAACAGATGAGCATTGAACCGTTCAATAAGTTGGTGAAGCCTGCAACATTAGCATTTTGTAATGCATTCTTTTATTTGTTTATTCATTAAACGATGTGCATGTACACCTTTTTTTTATTTGTTTATTCATTAAAGAATATGTCTGTGCACTTTTTTTATTTGTTTATTCATTAAATGATGCCTGTACACCTTTTTCTATTTGTTTGATTCATTAAAGGTATGCTTGTACACGTTGGGCCATTCTAAGGCCATATGGCTTTTGTTTTATTGTTTTCTTATTTTCTTTCTTTTAACTTTTGATACCCAAAAATTTCATTTTCAAAATTTTAATGTTAAGATAATTTTTCAAAACTCCAGTTTTAATTTAATCTTCTCAAAGCTCCAAACTAAATTTAATTTTTAAAACTTCAATCTTTTTCAAATATAATTTTCAAAATTCAAATTCTTCGATTTAATTTTCAAAATTTTATTTCTTTCAAATTTAATTTCCAAAATTCTAAATTCTTTCAAATTTAATTTTCAAAATCCAACTTCTTTTAAATTTAATTTCTAAAATTCCATTTCCTAAATTTAATTTTTAAAACTCCAATCTTTTTCAAATTTAATTTCCGGAATTCCGATTTCCTTCAAATTTAATTTTCAAAATTCAAATCCTTCAATTTAATTTCCAAAATTTCATTTCTTTCAAATTTAATTTCCAAAAATTCTAATTTCTTTCAAATTTAATTTCCAAAATCAAATTTCTTGTAAATTTAATATCCAAAATTCCAATTCTTAAATTTCATTTTTCAAAACTCCGATTTTCAAGTAATCTTCGAGACTCCAATTTTTCAAATAAATTTCAAAAATCCAATTTTCTCTCGAATAGTTTTAATTCCACTCTGATTTTCAAATAATTTTATGTTCCTCTTGATTTTAATAAGCAGTGAATGAATTTTTCATAATTCCAAAATAATGGAATTCGTGATATTAATTTATGCAAAATAAAACGGGCTTTGGTGAGAGCTTGACATATGTGATTTTATGATTGATTGATTGATTGATTCGATAGTCATACATTATTGATTTATTCTGCTCGCGATTATTCTGTACTTGTGCACTAACCTCGTCTTTATGATAGCGTTAAGCTTGTGACTAAGGTACGTCTCGCACTCGATTGTGTCTATCGATTTATTTGTTATCATGCGTGTCTTGTTTTCACACCTTTGATCATTGTTCGGTATCCATGTTCAATCAATCAATTGTCATACTTACTTCATTTTATTAGTAGAGACCCGACTTTAGGGACATAGAGGGGTGTTACGGTCTTTACCGTACCTTCCCGATAAGTAACCTGACCCCCAAACTTGATCCGGTTTTTCACAAACCACATTTTCCAAAATAAGGAGTCACAATTAGAGTTTTTATTTCTTATTTTGTTTACCCTTTAAAAATAAAACAAAAATAAGTGGCGATTCCAAGTCATTTTCTTAATCAATAAAAATCATTTTTAAAATAAAAATTGAGCTTGCCATCGAGTGGAAAACGCATGAGCCGAAATGCGGGGTCCACACAATCCTATATCATTTTTTGGGGTAATCATTTTGGACAAGGGATGAGTTCAAACAAAGGTTGAAGATAGGAAGAGAGCACCAAAAGAGAGAACCTATGCCTGATACAAAATGTTTTAAAAAAACAATTTATGAAAACAACTTTTGAGAAACCTAATACTTGAGTACATGCTCTCAAGCAACTTGAGAGCATGTACTCAAACTTTTTTAGGGTAATCAAAAGAGTATGAGTTCAAACAGAGGTTGAAGATAGGAAGAGAGCACCAAGCGAGAGAACCTATGCCTGTCGAATAATGTTTTTAAAAAACAGTTTTGAAAACAATTATCACTTGATAGGAAGAGGGTAGGAATGGCAATTTCGCGGGTTTCCCGGGTCACCCGCCCTTATTGGGACGGGTATAGGAACATGGCAATCGGGGATGGGTCGGGTTCAAGATTTTTTAAAAAACCCGAATCGGGTTCGGGGCGGGGTCGGGTGTAGTTATAATTTGACCTGCCCCGCCCACCCCGAATATGAAATTACTACTTTACCCCCCACTTATAAATATTAGCTTCCTCTCCTCATTTTAGGTCTTCTTCTCTCAGTTCTCGTTCCTGTTGATGCTAGGGTTTTTCCTCCCACTCAATGGAAAAATCCATCAGATAATCCATTCGAAAATCCATTTCCTCTCGATTCATCCTTGTTTATCCCATATTCACAAGAAATCAAGAATCACAACTATTATCTTCATGTATCTACAAACCGGTAAGATTTTTTGTTGATTTTTTGGTTGAATGATGCCTTGATTTGGTATTGTATTTCGTTTCTAATTCGGGAATGAGATACGAGATTTAGGATTTTTCCATTTCCAGTTTCAGATTATTGAAGGATTTTTTTTTCTATTAGTTTTCGGGTTGCTATTTAGGGTTTTGAATCCGTTTCTTGCGAATCTTAATAGGGGCTAAGCAGATCTTATCGTCAAAGCCATTGATTCCTTTAAATCAATCAAATGCTTCAATCTTTCGGACACACACATGCTCTCTGTTTGGATCTGTTTC
Source organism: Vitis vinifera (assembly GCF_030704535.1). Taxonomy (NCBI): domain Eukaryota; kingdom Viridiplantae; phylum Streptophyta; class Magnoliopsida; order Vitales; family Vitaceae; genus Vitis; species Vitis vinifera. Next base: position 1,228,856 of record NC_081818.1, on the reverse strand, counting down.
TTTCTCTCTCAAAGAAATGGCTCTGAGGTCTTTGGATAATGCTCTCCCGACAACACCGGAAAGGCCCAAAAAGCAAGCGAAAGTTGTAGTTTCAATTCAGAAACAGTCTGATTTTGGTGTGAATGATGAGAACAAAGCTCCATTGCCACCAACTGCAGATGCCACCAACTGCAGATGCCACCATTGACTACATCTCTTCTAAGAATCTTAAAGCCATGCCTGACCCAAAAACCCAGATAATTGTAAGTCTCCCTCTCTCAGTGGCTCCTCTGGAGGGAAAATTAACTTGTGATTTGAGTTAATTGTGTGTATTTCGTTTGGAAATGAAGGGTTTGACTGAGTGATTGGATTCCAAGGATTAGGCCAAGGTGTGTGAATCTCTGAATGACGCTAGGCGGTTTGCGCTGTATCATTCCGCTCTGATGGCACCGATCTTGTAAGGGAATTTCTAATTTTGAAATGTTTTTCGGAAAATGAAGATAGGGGTCAGCTAATGTTTGTGGTGTTTGCAGAGAAAAAGTGTTGTTGGTGCTGGTGAAGGCCATGAAGAACCCTAGAAGTGCTCTGTCCAAGACCTCTATTATGGCTTCAACTGATATCTTCAATACTTTTGGTGATGAGTTGCTTCAGCCCCGCCCCGCCCCGCCCCGGGTTTGGGACGGGTTTGGGAAATAACTAAATATTTTGGGACAGGAATGGGATAGCGGTGACCCGTCCCAAACCCGCCCGTTGCCATTCCTAGAAGAGGGTATCAAACCAGAGAACCTACACCACAGAGAACTGGCCTCTTTCAAAAATGCAGTTGCAGGCAAAGAGCATTCCAAAGGTAATATTCAAGCAATAAAGCAATAAATGAGATAATAAAATTGACATAAACTTTTAAAAAAGATACATTTTATTGATCATTTGAACAAAATGTACAACAACACTCTTTTACACTTGATGCAAAAAGGAAAATCTAGAAGAGGATAAGAGAATTTACAAAGGGAGCATACACTTTATGGGGTGGCCTTTTTTCTTTTTTCTTTTTTTGATAGTTAAATTTTTATCTCCATTAGGACTTGAACCTGGAACTCCCACAAATCCTCCCCATCCTTTTACCAGTTGAGCCAACACTTAAGCATGCCTTCCAAATTTTGAATTAGGAGGCAAGTTGGTCGGACTAGAACCAAAAGGAAAGAGCAAAAAAAATAAAGAAAATGGCTGATTACAAAACCAAAGCTAACACATCTAGGAGAAGCTTAACTCCTAAATTTTTTAGATTCTAGGCTAATAACTAGAGTTTAGAAAATCACTAATCATGTTTTCGAGTCTAGAAAACAGTTTTCTGTTTTTAAGAACAAGAACCTGTTCTTACAAACAGTTTCCAAACGGGCTCTTAGACTCCGTATCTCACCTAACTGACGTCCCCCTAGCTAGTAGTTGCCTGGATCTTTCATCACCTCCCTTGAGATTTCTATTCCTTCACATGTTAATCCCAAATCGGGGTTGAGCAGAAAATAAGCTTTTGCATCATCCTCTTAGCTTCCACATCTCGCCTAACCGATATCCCCCACTTAAGAGCAGCCCGAATCTTGCACCACCTTGCTCTAGGTTTTCCTTTCCTTGACATACCGATGCCAAAATTGGGGTGAGAGGAAAGAATGCCAACCTCTGCTTCATTGTTTGCAGCAAGGAAAAAACTATTCCCTTGCCCCCATGTGGCAGAAACAGGAAATAAAGTTGATGTTTGAAACTGGAAAGTGTCGTCTGCAGCCAAATGACCATTTGGCATAACTGGCCCCGGTGACCCGCTTGAAGACCAACCAATACCCCCATTGAAGGGTCCTGTGTAAGTGTCCCTCAGTATGAAACTGCTCCTTAACATTGGACTCAATGCTTCCAGTGGATGACATGCAGCTAGAGAAACTACTTCTTGATTGTTGTCATCCCAGTCATAGTATGATGAAGATGGTGACTGGTCAAATCCCATCTGTGAATCAGATTGATCTGCAAAGAAATATTGTCTTAGATGCTTCCAGAAGAACTAAACGATAGTAGGGAAAATGGGAAAAGGAAAACTGCAAACTTGAGGGATCAATCATTCCAGTAGAATCTACTTGACTGGAAGGACAGTCTATGGCGTAGCTTGCTCATATAATGTGACAGGTGAGAGTTGGAAACAACCCTCAGGACCCTCTTCATGCCACAATTGAAGGACTACGTATCAGAGGAATTAATCATGATGAAGGTCTAATTACATTCAACAGTTAATTTTCATCTGTTTCGTCAATATTGAAGATAGGCCGTCTACAGTGGGCAGAGTATAATGGGCATCTTTGGAGATTTCCTAGCAGTCAAAAAGCTACCTCAGATGTTCAATTCTAAGAGTGAAGGCAAAGGATCACTCAAGATGATTTTGTTAATTCAATGATATGGGAAATGGGGCAAAACAGCTATGGGTTCCCTAAAAAATGTCCAAGAACAAGTATATTACTATTAACTTCTGAAATTTCACATACCTTGATGTCTGACTGGGAAATTGTGCAGGGGTAGACATGGATCGTTGAATGTTTCAGTTTGTATGGTTGGCAAAGGCCTTGTTGGGAAGGGTTTAATGTCATTCACATTTTTATAGGCATGCCGTTTCAAATCTTCCATCAAAAACTGCCAAAGGAACAGAAAGTTTATCAGCTCCAAATCAAAAGCAACACTTCTAAGATCAGATTTCAAAAGTAATGACAATAACATGAGTGGAATTCAGTGACTGCAGAAACACTTCAAATGTTAACCAGATAAAGAAGAACTAACATTTTGAAAACAAAGATTTATTAGAAGCCAGGCTAGAAAATGCACCTTTTCCTGCATAGTGAGTTTATCCACAGCCTGATAACTATGACTATCAAATGTTAACCCAACAATCTTATAGATTGAACTGAGCACGACCCCAAGACTTTCCCCAGCCCTGGAGTACACATACAACTCCTCATCTCCAACATAGGTATTAGCATGTTCTATGATTATCTCCCATATCTTGTTTGAAATCCCATTGCCAAGCAGCTACAGTTTCCACAGTAAGAGATTAGACAACCATTTAAAAGCAAATTGTAGAAATTCAAAAATAGTTTCCAATCCAAGAAAAAGAATTTCTCTTACCTTGCGTAGTGAGGATTGATCAGTTACGTACAACCGCAAGAAGTCCTTCACATTGTGAATCCCATGAGAATCCAATCGCTTGTGGGAGGCACCATCTTTTGCAATCCTTTCCAAACGCCACACTTTATCATCCAATGATGGGGGGTGGTGCTTCTTATACACTAAATGAAAAAATTACCAGTCAATCCTAGAATCATGGCTATGGCTATCCATAAGCAAAATATACTGAATATAGGCCACATTAAATTCAAACGCCTATGGACAGATATTTCAAGATTCAAGCACACCAAAAGGAATACATCAAAGACATTAGGCATGAAACAGGTAGATGCAGAGCAGACAAAGAAAGTGGCATACTAATAATCTACTTATTATGTTTCACTACAGAGATTTCGTGGTTTGTCAACAGTGACAACAACACTAAAAGAATGTGATTTTTTACAAGATAACTAATGCGCAGCATATGTTTCAAAACATGTAACAGTATTAACCATTAAGTATCCTCAGTTATGACCTAAGTGATTACCTTAGGGCTTTTTTGGGAATTGTTTTTTAAAATAGTTTTTTGTCCTCCAGAACAAAAAACACAAAAGCCATGTTTGGCAACCAAAACTGTTTTCTGTTTTCTATTCTTAAAAATAGAAAATAGAGTATTTTTAGAGAACATCTTTTAATTGTTTTTCTATCTTTTTCACTTGTTTTCTGAGAGTTGTTTTAAGAAATAATCATAAAAACATGTAGAATGATTAAAAATAAAACATTAGATATAAAAATTATTTTTAAAAATATTAAAGACAGGTTAAAAACATTTTAGGTTTTCAAACAGACTTTTGTTTTATAAAAATCAAAGAACAATTTTCAAAAACTATTCTAAAAAACTATTTTCAAAATTGTTTTTAAAAACAGTTACCAAACAAACCCTTGGTTTCTGTATGTGGATTGCAAGTGCCCACCACCTATTTCTTTACTAGATCCAGATTATGAGTATGTCATTTTCAAGGTTTTGTTTGAACAACAAACCATAAGCTGATATCCTCAAGCATGATACTTACACAAGCATATTAAAAGCATAAACCTGATTCAGAAAGATGTTCTGATAGTTAAACCAAAGCACTAAAAAAATTCACAGAGATATTTCTCATGCATACCAGTTAAAAAAAAAAAAACAGAATTATAAATCTAGGGAAAATGGCAAGGTTAGAATCTAATCGTCACAAATCTATTGTTAAAAGTCCTAAGGATAAAGTTAAGTTTTAAAAACTCACGCTCCCCACGATGATCTTTCACCACAAAAGCTTCACTTCGTGCTTCTCTAATCCTTACTTCTTTGGAAATGCCTGACACAGCTCTAGCTCCTAACCTGAACTTCCGGCTTCTAATCCAGCTTGAATTGTCAGTAAAAGAGACATCATCAATATAACCAACCCCACATCTCAGTGTAACAAACAGCTCCCCAGTCACTAATGGCCTTTTGCCTTCCCTTTCACGTACAATATTGGTATTGAACTCACTCTCAGTCCAATCTTCATTATCATCGGTAGTACCAAAATCACCGTCGAGGACAAGAATCTCAATTTTAACTGAAGATAGGGGACCTGATGTGATTATATCCTTAGAACGAGCATCAAGTATGACTATTTTAACAGATGTACTGCCTTCGGCTTCTACCCTGCTGCCCGTAAAAATTTTAGAGGGCAATTTACTGGCAAAATGCAACTGCCAGTTCCTCACTCCAGATGACTCAATCTGATTACTTGAAGGTCTACAACACAGTTAGCATGAAAGTCAATATCAGACTGCAGGTAAGGGGTGTTTGACAGAAGACATTTGCTTATAAAATAACTATGGTACTATGAAATCAAATGCTTCAAATCAGAACAGTATACCATAAAGAACTCTGATGATATTAAACAAGATCCATTCATTCGGTTGATCCAATAAGCTTATAAAATCAAAATATGACACATCCATAACACATGAGATGCACTGATGCTCCAAAAAAAAAAAAAAACCCTTTATGACATGCATGTTGCAAGGAAGACAGTACAACAAAGAATTGGCAGATAAAACTAACCCAGGAGATGCGTTCAGAAAGAGCCGACTTGCTCGTTCCACCTCCTCCCTCACCTTCTCAGGAACAATATGCAGAATAATTAGCAAACAGTAATGGAAACAAATATGATTCAATATGAATTGTTTCAGTAATCTATATCAGTACCAATGAACAGATCAAATCTTCTATTGCTATAAAGAGGATTTCAAACATGCAACAATATTAATTTCAGCTGATTTTCAGAGGACAGATATGTTAACCTTAAGTTATAGTCTTATTGCACACATGATTAGTTAAGAAATCTACATAATCATACAACTTGAAACTTCCCATTCATTCGGTTTCTTTTTTCTTACTCTGTTTTCTTGATAGGTTGAAATCAACCATTCATTCACATCAATACTAGCCAGTTAAATCGGGTCAACACAGACCAAACGAGGAAAAATCAATAAAAAAAAATGGCCCTTCACAGAGCAAAATTTTGCAACCATCAAAGCACTATAATTTTTTTAGGACAGTTCATGAAAATTTGGAAAACTCCAAATCACCCAATGGCAGTTAACAATTCAAAGCTCGGAAAAGGCATGGTAGCCACTCTTACCTAAATTTAGTAATTTGTTTCAGATCCAACCTCAAATATAACAATAAAAACAGAAAATATCATCATGCATGGAAACCAGGGCACAGAAAGGGTCGGTTTTCTCTAAATTTGACACAAATTAATTAAGCTTCGCTAAAGGAAACAACACAAGATGCAATAAGAACAACTTAAAAAGACACTATGGTTTAAATTTATTTTGTCTAGAAATAGAAAGAGGGACTCGTCATACCAGCACTCGGAAAAAAGGTTCCATCCTTAGAGCCATCTCCTTCAGCAAACGTTCACTCATCACGTCTCTAACAGCACTGCACAAACATCAAAAAACCCACATTGAAAACCCCATCAAGAACCCTAAAACTCAAAACTAACCCCAAATTCAACTAGTACTAAACAATCTACCTTGCGAATTTAAACCTCTTCATCTTCTCCCCCTGACCTGCAACTCCAAAATCATCATCACCATCCTGCTCCTGGCCAAAACACCTTTTGAGAGATGCCAAACTCTCCATCAAATTATTCAAGAGAAATCAAAAAGAAAAATTCCAAAACTCTAGTAGCCAAACAATGCTCAACTGCTATACTATATAAAGAACTGGGGAAAATACATGGAAGCTTCAGTTGAACTAGAGATACCGCGTTAATCTAAAAGTCAAGCAAAGATACCCTAAAGTATCCAAACAAACACCTCAACATCATCGTAGTCGTATACACATACATTTTTATATATTATGCATCTGAATTCTTCAAAGCTTAGGGTTTATCACTCTATCAACTAATGTGGACACTTGAAAGTCAATTATGAATTTGCATTTATTGAGATTCTGAATTTTCAAAACTACATCCACAGTACATTCCAAACAACAACAAACATGAGTTTTTCCCGTATTTTTTTTCTATGATTAAACAGAAAATCTGCATATTATTCAATATACCTTATTCAATTTTATTTTTTTTATTTTCAGCATTTTTTCTTTCATTTTCGCGACCAGTATGCGTGGAATATTGTAAAGAGAGATGTGACGAATACGCGTACCTGAGTAGACTGATGGTTATAAGGCTATTCCACAGAGAGAAAGGAGAGAGAAACGCGTAGGTGCCGAGAAGGATAGACGAAGTTGCAGGGAAAAGGTTTGATACGCGTTGGCGGATTTGAATTTGAGTTTGGATTTTCTTTTTGTTTTTTTCCACTGTAGATTGCAAAAGTCGTCGAATTGGGGTCAATTTGCTAATAAAAGAAAATGTGTTTCGATTTTCCATGGACGACGGTGTGTAGTACATTTAGGTGGGATAGTGAAACAAGAACCTCATGTTTGTTTGGTGGGAAAGTCAGACTGGGGAACTGCCCGAGTTTTCGGGCGTGGTAGTAGTACTACTGCCACTACATTTCCTTTTTGACTAATTTTCAGTGAAAATCACTTCCTGGAAACTCTCTGTCATTTTCCTAGCACCGACCTATTTTCTTTGTCTTTTTTTTTCCTCTTTTGTCAAAATGTTTAAACATTTTGAATCTTTCTGAGGGCTTTCATATATATATGCCACTATCCAAAACACCTTTAACAACATCTATAAGATATATGCTAGTCCTTTTAAGATTGCTAAAACTTACTAAACTAAAATGTGATCGTGTCTATAATGAGAAAGTATACTTCCTTCTGATTAATACCAAGGTAGTGTTTGTTTTTTGGTTGAATAAAAAAAATCAAAATATTTGACTTTTTTTATTTAGCTAAAAGTACCTTATTAATATTAACCAGCATAACTAAAATGAATTTATTATCAATAAGTTTAGTTTAATTATATTGGTTGATGTCAATGAATTACTTTTAGAGTGTATTTGGTATGTAGAATAGGGAATTAAAATGAATATTTTGTTCCCATTTCTATTTCTTAGTGGATATAAATGAATTTGATGATTCCATTTTTAACACTTTGATGAACTTAGGAATGCAATATTAGAATAATTATTTGTTTTCATTCCAATATTTGATAATAATAGAAATGGAACTGAAAAATAAATAAATTTACAATAATATCCTTCCATATAATTTAAAATGTTTTTTTTATTTAAAAAAATTAAAAATTGAGAGTTTTTTTTGTTATTAAATAATAAGACTAATATATATATATATATATACTCAATAAATAGAAAATTAACGATAAAAAGTCATATAACCCTAATGTACAAATATTCAATTATTATTTTTATTAAAAATTTGAATAATTTGTTATGCTTAAGTAGTTATAAAACTATATCCCAATATATATATATATATATATTAATATTTAAATTCTCAAAGCTAGTAAATGTTTTTCCTATTTCCAAAAAAGGAAACAAATTAATTCAAATTTCATGGATCCAACAATCAAAATGAACATCCAAAACCCTATAAATTAGAAATTGAATTTTTTTTTTCTAAATTTCGTGGAAGGTTTGATTGATTCAGTTTGGGAGAATCACTTGTTGTATAGAAGTGGATGATAAATGAGTCTCTAACTTTGCAAATAAAATAAGCATCAAGCTTGAAGAATAAGATAAGAGGGTAAAATAGTAAATTTAAGTTATTTTATATTATCAAATGAGTTTAATGAATTAAAATACCACCTACTTTTGATGAATTCAAATCCGACTTATAAGTTGGATTTGATTTCTGTGTGAATAATTTTTTATTTTATTTCTACTTTCTTAACATTTATCCAAACATAGGAATAAGAGATAAAATGAATGAGATGTCTATTCCCACTCCCTATTCTCATGTACCAAACACCCCCTTAGCTTAATGGAAAAAGTCAAATATTTTGATTTTTTTTTATTTAGCCAAAAAATAAACACCACTAAAGTCTTTATAAGAAATCTTACATTACTGATCGTCTTTTGTATTTTATAATCTCATTTTTTTTAATCGTGTTTTAATACATACACTCATTTATATAAAATATGCGAAGTGCCCGTTTAGTAGTGATTTTAGAAAGTGCTTTTAATATTTATAATATTTTAAAAATTTTATCATTCTAAGTATTAGAAATGGTAGAAAACATTTTTATAATTACTCTCAAACGCGCTCAATGAGCTAGTTTGATAGTGATTTTATGAAGCGCTTTTAATATTTCTAATGCTTGAAAAATTTTATCATTTTTAAATGTTAAAAATGATAAAAACACTTACTATAATCATTCTCAAACACACTCTAAATGTCTTATAGTGTTTGAACCATAAGTACAAATACTTCTCATTTTTATTAACGAATTTAGTGCTACCTTTTAGTAATTTTTTTATCACATTAATATTGAATTATGACTTTAATTTTAACTTCAACCACCACTCAAATCCAACAACAAAAAATTATTAATGGGAGCATGAAAATAAACAAAATTAGAAAACAATAACAAATTATTCAAAAGGACAAAATGATATAAATAAAATTGTTTTATTTACTCACAATAGCAAATAAGGGAAGCAACTTGAAATTTATAGCATTGTTCAAACAATAAAACAAATAAAATGTAAATTTGGCCACAAATGAGTCAAAGGATGATTTATGACTCAAATTATTTTTCTTATTTAAAAAAATAGAAATATTGTGAAAAAAATACAAATAAATGTAATAATTAAAAAAACATTTTCTAATCATGGACAAATGATTAATTTGTCTTGCAATATATTTTATGAATTTACATTTTTTTATTTAATATTTAAATAATATAATTTTCCCAATATTCAAAATTTTTGAACATGGATTATATCATTGCCCTTAATCAAAATAATAATGATAATTATTTTTATTTTCCTTTTTATCATAATAGCTTGTCATCATAAGTGATATAAATCACACGTCACAAACACTTCCCAATGATTTGGTCCTTTTTTTTCTTTCAAATAAACTCACAAGCATTGAAAAAAATTATGTCACGTTTATTAAAATAACTATTTTGAAATTCTATATATTTTTTTTGTTTCTAAAATTTTTTATCATTCAATTAAAATATTTATTTATAATATCAAAAATATATTAATTTCTAAAAAAAATCTTTTATTAATATTAATTATGGACATTTTTCAAATTTGAAAGGGATTTTAGTGATTTTTCTTATGAAGTTTCAAAGTGATTAGTGGGGAGGCATGTTTCATGGAATATACCTACAAAATAAATAATTAAATAAAAATATGAAAATGATTAGAAACCCGGAATTTGTTCACAATTTCTAACTTCTTCTACAACCTCACTTCCAAGTTCCAACAACCTGCGTGTTAAATTGCTAATCAACTTCCAGCTGACGTCACGCAACGGACAATATGTATAGGTAGTCTCAATGTTTCTGCAACAGGGGCTTGAGGAAGAAGACGACAATGGCGACGGTTCCTATTCCCACAGTTTCTGCAAACCCCACCAACCTATTCGCCTCAATTGACATGGGCACCAATTCCTTCAAGCTCCTCACCGTCCAATTCAACCCCTCCACCGGAAAATTCCTCCACCTCCACCGCCTCAAAGAGCCCGTCGTCCTCGGCCGCCAAGCCGCGTCCGCCGCAGCTGCCGTCGACTCCCAGCTTCGGGCAATCGAAGCCCTCAAAGAATTTCGGAATTTCCTGCAGAACCACGAGATCCACCGCCACAGGACCGTCGCCACCGCCGCCGTTCGCGAAGCCGGCAACCAGGCGGAGTTTCTCCGACGAGTCCGGGACGAGGTAGGGTTCGAAGTGGAAGTCCTGTCTGGTGAGGAAGAAGCTCGGTTAATTTACCTTGGTGCCCTCCAGTTCCTCCCTATTTATGAAAAAACCGCTCTGGTTATCGACATAGGAGGTGGGTCGACCGAGTTTCTCCTTGGCCAAAAGGGGAAAGCAATTTTTGGTACGTCTGTGAAGCTAGGGCACGTTAATTTAACCCAAAAATTTGTGAATCACAATGAAATTCTTCAAATGAGAAGTCACATTAGATCAATTCTTCGGCAATGTGGAATTGTTGAGAAGATTAAACACCATGGTTTTGAGATTGCTGTTGGCTCATCAGGCACAGTTCAATCCATAGAAAAAGCCATTTTTTCAGGGTTTTCGCGCAATGTAGTGAGCAATGATGGTGCATTGTGTGGGGATTTAGGGAGGGATTGGAGGTTTAGCAGGGAGGAATTGAGAATTTTGGTGGAGAGGTTGTGTGGAGGAGGGGGAGAGGCCATAGAGAGGGCTAGGAGAGACCGGTTTTTCAAGAGGCGATCGGAGTTTATTGTGGCGGGTGCAGTGTTGTTGGATGAAATATTTGCGATGCTAGACATTGAGGAGATGGAGGTTTCAGGGTATGCATTGGGGGAGGGTGTGGTTGCAGAAATGTTATTGCAGGTTTGTGATAACTATGATTTCAATGCTAATGCAAGATGGGGATCAGTCGTACGCCTAGCGACTAGGTTTCTCGGTAAGAAGAAGATGGGGACTGCTTCTCAATGCGCTAACATTACGAAGGTATTACAAGATCTTCACCTCCAAATCAATAGTTTCGGTTTTGGGACTAATTTCTAGGTCTAGCATGTACACTACATTTTGATTCATGCGAAATCCTTTTACATAACTCGTTAGTGTGTTGTGTGTTAATCTTAGAGGAGAACCTTAATCAGGAAACCCGCATCAACTTTTGGATAGTTTTGATAAAAGTGCTAACCCTATTCGTGTTTCATTTAGCTAATCTCCGAATCCTAGTTAATTCAAGTCTACATGTTAGCAGCTTCATTAGGGTGCATGTAAAATTTTCTGTATGATGGAGATGGATGTTCTTTGTGCTCTTGGTTAAAGCATTGTTGCGTGTTGATCTTAGAGTAAAACTTTAATCAAGAAACCTGCACCAACTTTCGGATAGTTTTGAATCCAAGTTAATTTAAGCCTACAAGTTTGTAACTTCATTTGTGTTTACACAAAAGTTTTGTATATGATGGAGATGGATTGTCTTTGTGTTATTGGTTAAAGCATATGATTGGAAAAGCCTACCTTGCAGCATATGATGATTTTTGAATTTTTCTAACTAGATTGCTTTGGAAGGTATTACAAGATCTTCATCTTCAACCCAATAGTTTTGGTTTTCAGGCTAATTTCTAGGTCTAACATGTTAACTACTTCATTTTGATTCATATGACGTCTTTCTACGTAGTGTATCGTTGTGTTGTGTGTTGATCTTAGAGTGGAACTTTAATCAAGAAACCCACATCAACTTTTGGATACTTTTGATAGAAGTGGTAAACCCATTTGTGTTTCAATTGGGTAATTTAATTTAAGCCTAGAAGTTAGCAGCTTCATTAGGGTTCACATGAAATTTTTGTATATGATGGGGATCGATGGTCTTTGTGCTCTCGGTTAAAGCATATTGTATAAAAAGACTACCTTGCAGCATATGATGATTTTTTAATTTTTCTGACCAGATTACTTCTGCAGGTGATTTTTGAAGGTTTAAGAAAATGTGATACGCTTGCTGAAACTGAAAATCAAGTTAAACTTCCTGTCTCCTTGAATGACAAGGATCTTGAATACCTTGAAGCTGCCTGTGTGCTTCACAATATCGGGCTCATTACTGGTGAAAAGGGTTACCATAAGCAGTCTTGTAATATCATCATGGTATGTACCCTGCGTCCTTTCCTTGAATGCTTTTACAACATGCATAGGCACTATAGGATAATGACATGTTTGAAAATTATTAAGCCCAAATGTGCTTCCTAAGTCAAAACAAAAAAACAAAAAGGCAAAACGAGAAAACGTTGTGAAAGATGCAATGTGGTGATAATAGTGAAACGGACAATAGCATAGCAAGTTATTGAATTATTAGCAATATTGTCATTTGCATAGGTCAAAAGTCGGGTAGATGCTTTTAAAAATTCCAAGAATTTTGTTATGTGATCTACAGTGCTCGATGAATATGACTTAAGAATCTAATGAGCTCAGTTTTATTGTTACAGAATGGCGATCATCTTTATGGTTACAGTACTGAGGAAGTCAAGGTACTCCATCTACCTGTCCATCATGCTTTGTCCTTAATGCTCCTATACTCTTGTTGTGCTCTCAAGGCTGATGACCGTTATAAAATCTGCAGTTAATAGCGTTACTTGCAAGACATCACAGAAAGAAATTCCCGAAACCCAATCATGGTTCTCTTAAGGAATTCTCAAAAGAGGTGATGGCATGTGTAATTCTCTAAATGATAGTCTGCTTACTAAGCAGTATTAACCCCAAAAAAAGTCGTGATTGTTAATAGTTTTTCCCTCATGCACATTCAGGTAAAGGAGAAATTCAAAATGCTTTGTGCAATTATACGTGTTTCCATTGCAGTACAGAAGCATCGGGGCTTGAATATTCAAGGGATGGAATTTTCGCGTTCCAGTGAAGGATTCAAATTGGTATGTTCCTATTTGGCTTTAAATACTGCCTGATGATATCCTTTTTCTTCCTTCCAAGTAAAAAGTACCAAAGAATGTTTAATCATATAGCATAGGGTTTTAGCTCACCAAATTACAGCAGAATAACTCAAATTGCTGTTCTCTTCCTTGGGTATGGCAACTAAAGAGAAAACTTGAGGTTCCGTTTGGTTGATCATCTTGCCTGAATTGTTTTCCCCTGCCATAAGCCCAGTAACGTCGGGCTGCTTCTGTTGACTTTCTTCGTTGTATTAACCCGAATCTTGTTTACAGATTGTAAGCGAAACAAAGGATCAGTCTCTACTGCCTGGCATTGTACAACCATTAGCTGAGGGCGACGAAGCAGAACTAAGAAAAGAGTTGGGACATTTTGAAATGGTAATTCCTTCAAATATCAACTTCATTTACTCATATTTTCCCCCAAATTTTCCGAAGAACCAAACATAGGGATCATATTTTCACCACCAACTTCTCATTTATCCTCAGGTATTCCAAGAAAAGTTGTCGATAGCAGTTCCTTCAAGTTCTTCAGAATCCTCAGAACGATCCAGACACTTACAATGGATGCATTGAGTATTTTTTTTCAATGTTACGGACGAAAAATAAAATCAACCAACCAACTTTAACCCACTAATTCTTTTCGTTATTTTTGTTTCGAACTAGTCAATAGCATTGATAATGCTCTTGAGCTAACGTGTTTGTATTAAAGCTTCCATTGGTACAACAAACTGGTCTCAAAGCTTCCGCATGTATAATAAACTGATTTAAGAGCTCGGGTTGAAGATTTCTGGAAGAGCAAACGACTATAAAGACAAATGGAATTTCAATTGAAATCGCAGATGTAACAAATTGGTATCACAGCTTCCGTATACAAGAGGGATAACCTGTAATTTGCCAATATTTTAGTCCATTTAATGCTATTGATAGTATTCTTTGTAGTTCAATCCTTGTAAAAATCTTTGGAATCTTGCAAAATTTTTATTAAGGAGAATGTGATTAGGAAACTTTTTTGTATATTAGTTTGACTTTCTATATTTTTATAAATTAAATTGAATCCCTTCCAAACAAAACCTACAAGAGACAAGTCAAACAAAAGAAGTTAATAGGGGAGGAACCCAAAACGGCTTGAAAGCAACAGTATATTTGTCATGTTGCAACAAATATATTGTACACGTGTCACTCATCTAAACCTATCATCATCTCCAGACTGTCTTGACACGTGGCAAAATTTTTCCAAACCCCAGAATCTGTGAAACGAAGCCGTGTCATTTCTTCAGCAATTTCGGCGTAACTCATCCTCTCTCCCTCCAGTCACATCGATCGTCTTTTAGAATTTAGAAGACGAAAGTAATTTTTCCGTTATTTTATATATAAATATTAAGCAATAAGAAAAAAAATAATTCACTAATTGATAATTTTATGTATTTATTTTATTTTTGTTTTTCTTAATTACTTTAAAGATTTTTTTTTTGTTATTTTACTATCTTCATTATTATTTAATCTCATTTATTTTAATTATAATTTATAATAATAAATATGTGATTTAAAATAAATTTTATCAAATAATTTTAATACTTAAAATAATAATTAAATAATACATTTTAATTTAATAATTTAAAATCAACTTAAATTATTAAATAATAAATATTAAATTTTATTAAATATTTTTTTTCTTATTTTCTTATTTTTTAATTTTAATTTTAATTTAGCAAAATATTGCTTCCAAAATATGATAATTAGGTCGTTTGACACCATTTTATCCTCTAATTTATTGAAGAAGGTTAAAAAATTTATAATATTTTACAAATCTAATGAAAACATCTATAAAGTACAATCATTTCAAATTTCATAAAAATTTTAATATTAATTCATTACTTTTTCTAATAATTATTTTTCTTTTTATTATAGATTTTAATATGAATGGCAATATAAAATATTTAGGCAATTTTTTTTTAATGTTCAAAAAATCATTTACATTTGGTAGTGGGAGTACTAAAATATTAAGGTATGATTAATAACTGTTTTCAAAAATAATTTTTGAAGATTAGTATATGATATTTTATATGTTTGTATAGAATAAAAGTTTATTTAAAAACTTAAAATGTTTTTAACATATTTTTAATATATTTAAATATATTTTAAAAATAATTTTTATATATAATATTTTATTATTAATCATTCTAAATATTTATATAATTATTTTTTTAAACAATCATAAAAAAAATAACTAAAAAACATTTCTAAAAATATCATATTTCTTATTTTTAAGAATAAAAAATATAAAATAAGTTTTTATTATCAAAAGAGTTTTTTTTTTTAGTAATTTTTTTGTTCTGAATAACATAAAACAGTTTGAAAAATAGTTATCAATAAGGCTAGGCCTCTTTTGAAACTTTTTTTTTAATTTAATTTTAAAAACATATTTTGATTAATTTGTATCTTAAAATAGTTTTTGAGAAATTGTTTGGAAAATAGGTTGTTTTTAAAAACAAGTTGAAATATTTTTTGTAAAATATTATAAAAATTAATTCAAATTGGATAGATATTTTGGGATTATTTATATAATATTTGTATGGAAGAGAAATCGAAAAAATTATTTTTTTATATTTAAATTTTAGACGTCAATAACTTAATATTTCCCATGTCCCACGAAAAAGATTTTTTATTAATGACAACCTTATCTATTAGCTTGAAAACACTCACCTACGCACCATGCGCACCATATATATTCGCAAGAAAAATGATTCGGTGCTTTGCATTTCCAACTGTTCACTGCTGCAACCATCTCACACGCCGTCAGATGAGGATCGACCGACAGAGAAATACCACTCCACTGGGTAGTGCTACATAGCAAGTGCTCGTGCTGCGGTCAGGGAGGCGCCAATCTTCTGACGAGTTGAAAAGACCAAAACACCCTTCCCACCACGGGGTCCGTGGTCATGTCTTCCACAGCGCGCAAGATAGCACAACGACCCTGCAGTGATGCTGTTATACATATTTTTAGAGAGAAGGCAGTTTCTAGAGAGAGAACGTGAGGAAAAATCCAAAAGGAGAAAGGGAAGGGCAGATTGTAGAGAGAGAAAGTGGTCGCATTTTTCCATTTTTGGAAGTTGAAGATCAAGTGGGCCAAGCAACAATGTCGCGTTGATTTTCGCTAGGGTTTATATTTCTATAAATATAGATATCACAGGTTAGATAAAGAAACAGGATTGCAGAGAAGAAGGCGCATTGTGTGTGAGAGAGAAAGACATTTCAAGCGGCAGTGGAACACAGTTTTCTTCTGTAAGTGCGAGTTCCTTCTTGTTTTTTTTCTCTCTCTACAGTTCTCTGTACGTATCAAGAATCATATAGATATGTATTTCTGCCCTTCTTTGGTGAAATCGTCGGTTTCTCGTTTGTTATTTGTTTGTTTGTTTGTTTGTTTTTTAATCTCTGTTTGGCTGCCGAGAAAAACCGTGGAAAGAAAAGGAGGGAAAATTTTGAAATTTGTGTTTTATATTATTTTCGTTTTGGAAAAAATGTTGAACGCGCCTAGACTAAGGATGAGTAAGTACTTCTGTGACGCTCGGTTTGAGAACTTTATTCTACTCTCCGTTTGGTTGCAGGGAAAAATAGGGAAAAAAAAGAAGAGCTGAAAATTTTGAATTTTATTGTTTATATTATTTTGGTTTCAGAGAAATGATAAAGTTGCCTAACCTACAAGGAAGGCTTCTGTGAAGCGCAGTTTGGTAATTTTATTTTTTGTTTCTGTTTCTGTTTCTATTTCTATTGATTGTCTTGTCTCTTTTTTCCCTTTTTTTTGGTTGTTTGGAGAGGAGAGGAGTTTGGTGGGTGTTTCAATTGTTGTGTTAGTTTTGGAAATGAACTGCAACTCTGCTTAAAACCTTTTTTCATATGAATATGTGGGCTTTCCTGGGTATTTATTTGATCATAATTGCCGCTCCAGACCAGACCAAAAGCTATCCACCTTCAGTATAAAGGAAGAAAATGAACTATATGATATACTGCATTTCTTTGGAGCAACCCGCTTTGGGTTTATATATTTGGTTTAATTAATCTTGATTTCTTTGTCAGAATTTTTTAGAAGGGTCAGAAAAAGAAGAGAAGAAAATAAGCATGGACAAGGAAAGAAGTGGAAATAGAATGAGCATAAAGTTCCTTTCAGATATTTGTATCCTGCCATAATAAACAGTATATGTCTTGAATCCCAATTATAAATTACATATATTGATTTAATTCTTACTTAAAGTGCTATGATATGAATACCCTTTTTGCTTTACAAGTATCATCAATTGCATTGTAAATGCGACTTCTCTTTATTTTTGTCTATTTTTTCCATATTTATTTTAAAGTTGAAGGTGTTGCAAATTTTCATGTCATGATGGTAGGTTTTGAAGATTATTAGTGTGGTTTGAGAATGAACTTGTTTACTTTTTGTAAAATGAATTTATGAGAACAATAAAAAAAATGGATGGTAGTTGCTGCTCTTGGATTAGATGAAAGAAAACCTTGTCACTGGATTAGTGGTGTATAAATGGTAAGGTTCCATATTTTGATTATTATTGCCCAATTGATTAATTCAACCAGTTATCCAGGATCTTCACTGTTTCTACCATGGGCTTGGAGGAAACAGTTACAGAGCTGCACAACAATAAGGACAAAACTCATCAAGCATGGACCATTTGCATGCATTCTTACTCTGATCTATCCTGTGTTTCTCCAGTGGTATTCTTATACCTGTTGAAAGAATGTTATGCTTACGGTATATTTTACTCCATCCTTATTTTAGTTATTTAGCAAGTCTGATTCCATTGCCATGGGGAAATGATTTCTATGGTGTTTTAGAGTTAGCAAGGGCAATGAGCTCACTGTTTTGTGTTGAAAAAATAATTATAGCATGTGACATTATTTGATGTTTGGGAAAGAAGGTAGGATCATTTCTTTTTTCTTTCAATGCTTCACTCGGAAAATTGAGATGTGTTCGTAGTGATTGGTTGAGCTTTAGCATAATCCCTAATATATGATTTATTTTGGTCAATCTGTAGCATAGGCTTATAGAAAGATAACTTATGGAAATGCACAGTGAGCTGATAAATATTGGATGGGATGTATTCATAACTACGGTTAAATGGTTTGTTGGATATGATGTGGAATGGACGGTTTTAGTTTTGGACATTGGAAAAACAATTATGCATGGAGTTTTTATTTGTTTAGGTGCCAATTTTTTGGTGGTTTTCGTTCAAGACAATTGTTGTTTTATTTTAATTCCAAGGTGGCTATTTATGTTTATGTGTTCTCATAAGAGTATTGATGGTACCTTGATGGTGGGGAATGATAGAACTCCAATGAAAGATTGTGGGATCATTATTCATCTCAGAACCAGTATTTTTAATTTTATCATTTCTATTCGTTAATCCTGGGAATAAATTTCCAAGAAGTGCATATCATCAAGTTAGGAAAACCAATGTTTTAGGCTGATAAAAATGAAACTCAAACAGATAGTTATTTTCATTGTGGTCCTTGTGGATAATATTTTTCCCAATAGACTATAGCTTTTATATGAATGTGTTGCATATTGGCTTCAAAGAAATCTAGATTAAGAATCTAAAGCTAATCAACCTTTGTCATTGGACCTAGAATTTCCTTGCAAGGATAGCTTGGTATCAATGAGTTAAAAATCTACCCATTAAATCCATCCTAATTCTACAGAAGTTGCTTGGTTTTACCAACAGATCAAGAACAGATTACTTTTCTACCATTTCTACATAGAATTCTGTGGCAAAATGGTTGAACTTCCTAAACTTTTATGGAAAAGCCCTTAAGCATCAATGAACGAAAATACATCCAAGAAGCTATTGTTATCATCTTCTTTCAGTGACTGCTATATGATCTAGTTTTGCAGAATTTTCTTTCATCCTTGTATCTGTTACTTTCTGATTGGATTCTGCATTCAATAGGCACGTGTACAGCCACTGCAAAATTTCATGCTCTTCAACAACGAGTCCAGCAAGTCCTACATAATACTCCCCAACCTGGACCAGCTATTTTTATTGCTCACTGCCTCTATGTCTTGCCTCTTTTTGGTTCATATTCTGAAGGCTTCAGCCACTTGGTAATATCTGGTCTCCGACGTTTTCTAAAATCTGGATCATCCCAAGAAGACTTACTGGAAGCAAGAAACGTGGCTGCACAATTATTTCTCGATATTGTTGCTGGCTTTGTAAACCATGATGAGAGAATTGTCATTAAGGTGCTTGAAGTTTTTGATGTCAAGTTGACAAATATTGAGAAAGTCATAGGCAATTCGGCCATGAAGAATGATAGTGTTTTGGATGCTGCCAAAAAATTTGTTGAGGGATACATTCATCAATTGATGGATTCCCGGTCATATATGACAGCGGTTGCTCTAATACAACAGTTTTCTATCCAGACTGCTGGACAGCCTTTTCTACTTAAAATGTTGCAAACTAGACAATTCAAAGCGGCAGAAAAGTATGCGACACATAAGGGAATGGACATGCTATGTTTACTTGTTCAGGAATATGTTAACATGAATATGTTAAAGGATGCTTATGATGTTATAAAGAAAAACAATCTCCGTCAGGAATTTCCAGATATATATCATAAGTGTAAAGAAAGGTATCTTTTTAATGACTCATTACCAAAGGCCAAATCATTTTTAGTTTCGGTTTGCTGGGATTCTTGATGCTCTAGATTTTTCCCTTCCTTGAAAGTAAATGGAAATGCTCCAAAAAATTGCAGCTCGCTAAAGAAGCTAGCTGAAAAGGGATGCTGGGATATTGCAGAGGTTAAGACTAATAGTGATAGACAACTTATTGAATATTTGGTAAGTAGTGTTCGACCTGATCAACATCTTTCTGTGCATTTTCTTTTGCTTGTTTTGCTGAGACCTATTTTGTGAATGAAGGCATTCTTTACAGTATTTCCTACAAATAAGTTTTGTTGAGGAGCCCTTGATCATACTTCAAAACTCAATAATTTCTCTGTTGAAACTAAATAAAGGTTTACCTGGCAATGGAAGCTGGCTATACTGAGAAAGTTGATGAACTATGTGATCGGTACTCCCTCGAAGGTTTTGTGAAAGCCAAGGGTACGATAATCGTTCATTTTTCTTGGTTGTTGCATCTAAACTTGTTGGATGTGTCTCTAAGTTTATTAGCTGCAGCAAATAAAATAAGATATCCTTGTGTGATTCTGCTCAAAGAAGCATTTTTCCTTTAATTTGTCCTTTGCAGTGGTGTTGACCTTATTTCCATTTACAATCAAATGATAGGAACTGTTTTGGAATATGTAATTAACTGTGTCTGTTTGCAATAAATGTGAGCTTCACATATTTGTTCATCTATTAATGTTGAAATTATGGGAATTTCAATTTTTTTTTTTTTTGAGAAATTCTTATGCAAGACATCAATTTGAAAATAATTTGAAATAAACAAGAAAGATAAGGCCAGGATTTTAACTGGAAAAGGGTGGTTATTTTGGGAAAAGCCAGCAAAGTCTGGACTAGCTTCAGATGAAGTGTGTACCTAAAAGGTATGGGATCTATCAATGGGTTAATTTAATTCCACTATACTGTTTTTTGCATTGAATTATTGTCTTATTACCGAAACGGTCATCAGTTTTGAATGTTCCCTTGTTTTTGAGAAATGGATCAACTTATTGAACTATTTGATTGTCAGGAGAACAATACAATAGTGGAAAAAGCTTGTCTTTTAGATCCATGATAAACCTTCCTTAAAAGAAACAGCTTTGCTATTTGGCTTGAGGAGTTCTCCACATGAGATTTATGACTCAGTTCTGGGGTTCCTTGAAAAAAACACTAGGTAGTGGATGTGAAAACATAGAATAGAGTAAAAAAAGGTTCATTTCATCGCAATGTCTTCATGGTATCACAAGGATGTGCACTAATCACTGATGTGGTTGGTTTTTCATTTGACAATTCACTAAATATGTCATGCTAGTAACTAAACATGGAGTTGGGTCAATTGATAGTTGATCCTTTGCTTGTCATCAAAGATGTCATGGTAGTGAACATTCATTTGTCATCTATTACTCTTGTAAGATGTCATGCTAGTGAACATTTATTTGTCATCTATTACTCTCGTTCTCTCTCTCTCTCTCTAGCGCACACACACAAGACAGCACATATGGCATATTTTAAAGTCTTTGGGAAGTTGTTCATTGTCTTTTATTTAGTTTCCTATCCTGTAGCAATACAGGTAAAATTTTGCATAGCTGGCAACAATATTTTAAAAGGCTAAAGGCAATATTCAGGTGTTTTGTCCAAAAAAGGCGAGGCATAAGCCTTGAGGCACAATGATGCATAAGCCTCAACTTAAAAAAATAAAAATAAAAATTACAAAAAAAATAAAATCATAAAAATACTTGTAAAGTCACAAGAAATTGAATGATATAAAAGATAAATTTCATAATGATAAAATTAATTGTTTGTTATTGTTAATAGTTTCTAATTTGGCCCATTTTTTTCCTTCTAAAATTGAGTTCTTCCTCATTTCATCAAATAATTTTCAACATTATTGTCACAATCACTAGTAGGATCCTCAAAAGGGATATTGTCATATCTAATTGCTATATTACCCATTCTTCTTTGTTGTCCACTATTACAATGGTATTTTTTCTTATCCATCAATAATAAGATAGTGATTATATATGAGACTAGCCACTAGAACAGTCAAAATTCCCCTATTATTTATTCTTAATCTCCCCTTTTCTCTTCCATTTAAAAGGTTAAGGACATTTTTTTTTTGATTGGAAGGTTAAGGACATCACTTAAGCTTTTATTTTGTAAAAGGTTCAATCAGGTTTGAACCCAATATTAAACTCATGAATCTATATCAGAAGCCCACAAAAGCATAAATGATTGAACCCATTAAAACTCATTGAATATTGAGGCTTAAGTCTTTTATAAAATATATACCCAAAGCCCACAAAAGTCGAAAACCCTTTGACCATTTGAGGCTTTGGCCTCAAGAGCCTTGAGGCTATAGCCTCAAAGCTGTAAGCCTCGATCACCCTACCTGAGGCTATACTCTCAAGGTGTAAGCCACAAAATAGCCTTTTAAAACTCTGGCTGGCAATTATATACTTACCTTACCATTTGAGTTCAGCAACAGAAATCATGCTCTGCTCATTTTAGTGCATGAGATTATATATGTTCCTTTCAAAACCTAGATACCTTTTGAGATCTTCCCTTCAAGCAAAAATATATACTAAAAACAACAAAAAAGGGAAAAGCACAACCTAGGATGAGGATAAACTCCCCATGTCAACCGTTTGCCTATCAAACATTTGTCCTATTATTGGTTTCCTTTGAACCTTTTCAAGTTATGATAGTTGTAATCACTCAATGCGTGCTCCCCCTTTGGACAAGCAAAAAGAAAACAAAATCAATGGTTCAAGTATTGACTTGAGATTAACACCTTTTTCAATTTCTTGCCTAAATAACAAGCAAAAGAACTCATGCATCTTCCCATTTTTCTGTTATTAATTTTATCCTTTCCCTGTGTTTGTCAGTTGTTTAAACGGCTTCTGTTTTTGTCACTTCCACTGAATCATTTTCCCAGTACACCTTTACTTTCTTATGTTGGCTGTAGTTAATACATTGAATATGTCTTTAGGTTGGCCAACATTCTGTTGAATTTCAATCTTCGCTTTCCAAATATGATCCACCAGACAGTATTTATTGACATACTTGTATTATTGATTTTACAGGCAAACATAAATAAGCTTATTATAATCTTCATTATTTTGGTGTTGTGCAGAAGCTGAGATAAGCCCTTTGTCTTGTCGATATTTGAATATTAATGAATTGGTTGTAGAAGGCATCATTTGGGTTGATGAAGTCAATGGTTTGCATAATGCATCATGCTATATTGAAGGATGTAAAGTTTTGGGCATTGATTGTGAATGGAAACCCAATTATGAAAAAGGCAGCAAACCGAACAAGGTAGTCATGGCCTTGTCTTTATTCATTTCACTAATAGAAAGTCAATTTTTTCAGATGCTAATTATCTATTAGATCCATTTACTTCTGTAATAGCAATAAAGTTTATTTTTCTTTACTCGTCATATCAAAAGTGTGAATGAACAGATTCTTGAGATGGCTGGGCATTGTTCAATAAAACTGTTGCGAGGTTATGAAAATTCCCAAAATTCACTTCCTCAAATTTTAGAAATAGAAATTTTGCTTCTTCCTTTGTAACTTTACAGTATGGCAACATCATCCTACATTCAGTTTATAACCATACCTCCTATTGCCATATATTCAGAACATAAAGCTTCTATATACCTTCTTGTATCTTCAATGACCGGCTTTGTCTGGTTTGAATTCAATTAGCAGAAGTTTCCATCTTGCTCTCTTTTTACTTTAATTTTCTTTTACTACAAGTGATAATGATATTTTTCTAATTACAAAATTGTTGCTGTTTGCTTGGAGAAATAAAAAGCAAGTGAAACCTAAACAATTATAACCCTTGTAGGGATGAAATGATACTCATAATGCTCATTCTATCATGTTGCCTGTTTCAAATTAATATAATGGTGGGTCCCTATTCTTGATGACAGTTATGTACATTGTCACTATCCCAAAAAAGTGAAAATCCCAAAAAAGTGGAAAAAAAAAACATTGTGCATTTGTCAACACATGTACGTGCGCACACACGACTGAGACTTTAGTTTTGATAAACTTAAATGTTCTGAATGTATACCACAGTAATATGCATGATCTGCATGGAATAGTTATGGTTGTTTTTATTACAGGGAATTATTTTTTCTACTATCTTTTCATATCTTTTGCTCTTTATATTGATAACATGGTTTTTTTTTCCCTATCTTGCAGGTTTCCATTCTTCAAGTTGCTTCTGAAAAGAGGGCCTTCATTTTTGACCTGATAAAGTTGGCCACAGATGTGCCTGATGTTTTAGATAACTGCCTTATCAGCATTTTGCATTCTTCTAGAATTCTAAAGCTAGGTATGAGAAATCTGAATGCGTTATTTAAGAAAGAATCAATCTTTTGTCTTTATATCAGTTGTCTTCAGAAGAAATTCTCTATTTCTTCTTGAGAGGTGGAAAACCCTTTTTCTTCTGTGCTCTAGATTACTTAGTTATCTGTGTTTCTTACAAATGGTGGCCCCTGTCATGTGATCTTCTGGATAGAAATTTGCTCCTTTTCAAGTTCTTGTCATTGTAAATTTGTAAGCATCAATTACGTAGATGCCTTCTACAGATGATTGTCCTGGTTAGGGCATCTCCTAGCTGGTATCCTGTAAGTAATCTGTCCAGCCCCCTATATGTCCATGTTGTTTATGGTGTCTCTAGGAAAGACATGCAGTTCCATATTCTCTGTAGTATCTAATGGTTATTTTCTTATCCATGAATGGTTTTCAATTTTTCATTGATGGGCAGACATCATCATGTTGCATTTACATCAGACTGGTTGTTTTGTGGCTTCTGCACCTTGTAGGCTACAATTTCCAGTGTGACGTGAACCAGCTTACACAGTCATATGGGGAATTGAAGTGTTTCAAACACTTTGAAATGCTCCTGGACATTCAAAATATGTTCAAAGAACCTCGTGGTGGTCTTTCTGGCCTTGCCAAGGTGACTTAGTCTTTAAATATTTTACCCTACTTAATCTCCTGTCTCACCTATATCCGGTAATGTTGTCTATTCTGGTGATTGTTATGATCTCTCTCTCTCTCTCTTCTCACTATCCAGTAATGTTGCCTATTCTGGTATTTTTATGATCTCTCTCTCTCTTTCTCTCTCTATCTGCTTGGTATCCTGCAGTGTTGTCTATTCTGGTGGTTGTTACAATCTCTCTCTCCCTCTCCCTCTCTTGTGTGTGCGCACATAGATTGATGTTACTATTACACTACAGTAACCTCTAAACAAACTTTTCTGCTTTTATGTGACCTTTATAAAATTAGAAAGTATTGGGAGCGGGCTTAAACAAGACAAGACGGAACAGCAACTGGGAGCAACGGCCTTTGAGTCAGCATCAAGTATGTTATCTCTGTTTGTCAATTCCTCTTTCTGATATTTTGTCACCTGTAAAGTTCTGCTAGATTAATAATCAAGAGTTTTGTAGAGAATGTTCTACAGTTGATGGATTACCGAAGATTTTCTTCTGCTCATTTCTCATTGTGCGTGTGTGTGTGTCCATTTTTGCAGTTTACTGTCAGTATGTAACATATAATTTGCCATTTCACTAATCATGTGAATCTAACCTCTTCCTATCTTAGGTATTAATGGTAGATTGCTTTATCTAAAATGCTAGAACAAAGTTGATTGGAAACTGTTCTTAAAAACCGCATTATGTTTTATGTTCTTTATAACATAAGATAGTTTTCCAACTAAAAAAAGGCAAGTTTTGGATTGAAAACTGTGTTTTGACAATTTGTTCTAAAAGAAGTGATTTTGGAAAACAAATGTGAGGTGTTTTCGGGTTTTTTCTTCTTTTTTTTTGGGGGGTAGAGTGTCCTAACAAACAAATTAGAAATATGAAAAATATACCAATAACTTTTTCATTTTGCATAAAGAATATTGTGCCTTTACGGAAAATAGACTTAGAAAACTTCTTTTCAAAATTAAGGTTTAAGAAAGGTTCTTTTCCACAAAAATAAAGTACATTTCTTTTATAGTTGTATTTGAGTCATTTCATTTGAGAAACTAAAATGACACTAATGTGCAGCTGGAATATGCCGCCCTTGATGCTGCCGTGCTTGTTCACATCTTCAGCAAAGGCAGCCCTGCCACTACCTTTCCAGAGGGTCAGGCCAAAAACGAGTGGAAATCCTACATTGTAAGTATAGTTAGATGATGGTCTAAACATAGGAAAATTGTTGTGCAAATTGTATCTCCTTCGCTCTCTCTCCATAATAGTGCCAAATATGATTCAGGAACCAAATATAGGGTAAATCTATTTTTTGTTTTATTTTCTTTTCCAAGAACCAAAGATGGGGGAAATGTTTAGATGGTTGGTTGGATTGCTTTCCACAAATTTCTCTGAAAATCATACTAGTATCATGCCAAAGCATACTGAAATGGAGATTCTGAATCTAGCTGAAAATTAATTAGTGTGCACATAGTATTAATCTTAACTTTATTTATTTCTTTCTATGGGTTGCTGGATTATTTTGTTTTCAATTGTGGGATTAATCACATACAGGTTGCTCACATGGATAACACAACAAAGCCCAAAAAGGTTTATAAGGGTAAGAAGAAGAAGAAGAAGGCGACTGCTCCAGAGGCTGATGATCTTTCAAAATCCCAGTTAAAGATCTAGGCTTTGCAGATATATTCATATTGCCCTTTGCCCTTCCATCTTTCTTTCTTTCCTTTTTCGTTTTTTTTTTTTTTTTTTTCTGTAAATATTTTTATTTCCTTTTAAATGGACATCCAAATTAATCCTTTTGCTGTGAAATCCAATTTCACATGTACATATAGGAGGAAAAAGCGAAGTTCTGCTATGCTCCTTCCCTTTTTCAATTTTCTTTTTAATTTTTTTAATTTTTAAAATTTTATTTTAAATCCTTTTTTAACAGTATTTGTTTTTTATTTTGTTGCATTTGGTTCTTGAATAATTTGAGTTAATGAAAATGTAAGGGTATCTTTGTTTTTTGGAAAATTTGAAAGAAAATAAAAAGGTGAAAAGAAAATAAAAAATTATATATATATATATATATATATATTTTATGGATTTAATTTTTATATATGGATTAAATTATTTGAAAGTATATAAATTTTTTAATAATTTCAATAATATATGATTTTTTTTGTATTTTTTTTAATAAAACTAAATATAAGAAAATTATTGTTTTTAACTTTTTATTATTATTTCCCTCTTGCTTTTTGAGAACCACACATGGCTTAATTATAGAAAATTTTTGTATATATAAATATATAATATATTTTTGAATAAGCGTATTTAATAATTTTCTAAAAAATGAATTTGGTGATATGGTTTATTTATATTAGACTTGGAATGAAATTCTAGCAAAATCTGATTGGATGGTGGTATGGCTCGATATTCTTAATTTTATCAATTCTACGTGGCAAAGGGTGATTGGATGAAAAATAAAATTTTCACTTAATCCACGGAAAACGAGTCTAATTAACAGAAAACCACCTCAATTTCTCAACCTCTCCTTCTCCTCCATGCACATGCATATTAACCCCAAACCCTAAGACTCCCCCCGCCCTCCCTCTCTCTCTCTCAACCCTCCCTCTCCTTTCCTCTCCTCCCTCCAGGGAGAGAAAAAATACGGGAAAGATAGAAGAGAAAGAGAAGAGCCATGGCGGAGCATTCCGCTTACATCGCGTACGTCCGAAGGCCCCGTAGAATCGACGTCATCAACGGCAGGGCGAACGGCATCACCCGCTCTCAACCGCAGCAGGAGGAGCTTCGGTACCGGGAGGTGAGGGTGAAGAAAACGACGTCGTCCAAGGCGTGGCTGGACGACCCAGACGTGAAACGGAGGCAGAGGGTGGCCAAGTACAAGTTATACGCCGTTGAGGGTAAGGTGAAGTCCTCTTTCAAGAAAGGGATGCGTTGGATTAAGCGCAAGTGTTCTCGGATTATACATGGGTATTGAAGAGAAAGTGAGTGATACAAACCCAAAAAAAAGGGGGGGAGAGAAAAGGAGATGGTCTTTGGTGGGGTTGATTCCTTGATTCCATTATGAAAAGAGAAAAAAAAAAAAAAGGGAAAAAAGGAAATAGTTTGTTGCATGGGATGTTTGATTTTACCCTTTGTAAATTATGGGTTCTCTTCATGCCTTCATATGTATTTCCTTCTCTTCGACCTTCTCTCTGTTTCATGTTCTCTTAGATTTTCAGTTGAACGATGTCGTTTTGATGGTGTTTCATTCTTTCCCTTTTTTTTTTTTTTTTCTTTTTTTTGTGGAAGTAATTGTTAATTAGGTGGGTTTTTCCATTTTTGGGATAATTGAGATGTTGGTGGTTAATTAAGTGATTTCTAAAATTTAAAGGTTGGTTATCTTTAGTGGTTTTAAATCAATTGCGGATACATACCCAAAATCATGAAAATAAATAATAAAGGAAATATCTATTTTGATGGCTAAAATTAGGGTAGTAGATGACTATCACCATAAGGAGCGATGAATGAAATGAAATGAAATTTATTTAATGGAATTTCATTTACTAGTTTTAAGTACGAGTATTAAAAGGAATTCATTTATAAAGCCTATAAAAAAACTTTCCATCCATTATACAAATGACACATTGAAAATTTCACTCTAAATTCTTTTTCTAATTTTCTTAATTTTTCTATACTACACCCTAAGGAAGAAAATTGCCCTCTAATTTTTTTCCCATTTTCCTCAATTTTCCTATGTATATTCTCTTTTAATAACATGTTATCAATACAAGTTGGTCCGAAGGTAATTTTTGAACCTTTGTTGTGTCATTGATGTAAGGTAGATTTCGCATATTTCTATGACTATTTATTCATTTAAATTACGTTATGTATAATACAAATCTCGTAAGCAAATTATTTTGTTATGTTATAGCTATTTTTTAATGGATTGAGCTTGGACCGATTATTTTTTCATTCTTCAACCATATATAAATAATTTTTTTTATTTTTTAAATAGCTAGAAGCTACAAAGAAAATAAATTTTATATATTGGTTTAGTTTGAAACCGTAATAAGAATTATTATTAAAATAAAACTAAAGTCAATATATATTTAAAGTGAATATAATTTCATTATTTGAATGTAATGTTATTTCCGTAAGTGAAAACTATTACAAAAAATAAAATATAAAATTATATCAAAGTTGACTTTAATCTTCTATTTTTCAATCATTTTTATGCATAATAAGATGATTTAGAATGATAACTATTATTTTTCAATTGATGTAAAATTTTATTTGTTGTTTATAGGTGTCATTTGATTAAAAAGGTAATTGAAAATCCAAAATTTTATATTTAATCCTCCATCATTTTTTGATCTCATTTTGATAAAAATATTTGTATATTTCTAATATAAAAATAATAATTTCTTTCAAAACTTACATATAAATATTTAAAATGATAAATGAAATTTATGTTCAAAATAAGTTATTTTTTAAATAAAAATATGGGAATAATTAAATTCACAAATTTGAAAAATATTTCATTATTTTTAATTAATTAATTATTGCATATACACATACATTGACTCTAGTTGACCTTCGAGTCTAAGCAATCCATTGGTTGAACATCCGGTGCAAATTGCCCAAAACTTAAAACGACGTCGTTTAGTAGTAGCATTTTTTAAAGGTCTGTGATATGTATATATAAGCCAACGTTGAGTTCTACAATTGTGTTGAAGCGCGGGAGAGTCCTTCATCAGTAATCAGAATGGACGGTCACGATCTAGAGATGGAAAAAGCTCGACTGCTGAGCCTAGCCCTCGATTTCGGATTCGATGAAGAATCTGCAATGAAATGTTTGGATCGTTTGGTCCATCTCTACGGTACTCATTGTCCTAGAATTTTTTTCTCTAATCCTCTGTTTGGTTGCCGTGAAAGTGTGGGAAAAGAATGAAACAAAAAGTAAAAAATTGGCCTGTTTGCGTGTTTGGGTGGAGGTTTTGTTTCGTTGGATCTCATGTAATGAAAATTTAATGATCAAATTTTCGGTGGCTTCCTGCGTTTTCTCGGAAATTAAGGGGAGCGTGAGCAAGGGTACTTACCCGAAATTAGTTCTGTGGAGGTTTTTGGTCTGGGTTTCCAAGTAATGAAAATGTGATAGTCGAAAATTTTAGTTTGTTTATTTTCTCGCGTTTTTTGGGCAACCAAACGGAGGATGAAAATGTAGGTTTGGCGGGGCTTCTGTTGGATAACGAAAGTTTAAGATTCGAAGTTTCTTTCCTTTTCCTACATTTTCTTACCTGCCAAACGCAAAATGAACCACTAGGAGTGTTTATCAATTATTAACGTTTTAATTTAAAGCGGCATGAGTATATATTTCTGATATATATGAATGCCATTGATTAATATATATAAGAAAAGGTCGGTTTGTTGGTTACGAATTTTTGAATTGATGTTTTTTTAACTCCATGTTCCTTTGGGTTGTGGAGAAATTGTTGGAAGAGAAGAGAAAATTTGGTGTTGAACTGTGTATCATAAGATTCGAGGTTTGTAGTTTTCTTGTGCCACAATTTCTCAGCACCCAAATGGGGGATCACTGGTTTTGAGGCAGGGATCATGACCACCATTTGTGGCTCCTCTGTCAGAGAATAATGCATGGGAACAAAGATAGGAGTGGGTGTTTTCGATCTTTACAAGGATTTGAATTGCCCAATTGGTGGAGAGTTTGATTCTCATGTGAATAAAAGAGTGAGAATACTGTTTCCATGTATGTAGTCAGGTCCTTGGAAGCACAAGCTAGACTAACAGTAGTTGCTCTCTCTAGGTAGAACATTAAGTTGCAGGTTGTGATGATGGAATACAGCGAGCCCTAAATAGGTTGATTCCTCCAGGAAAAAGTGGGAAACAAGCTTCAGAAATTTTATCTTTCCAACGATTTTGAGGATTTCCTGCTTCTATGAGGAAATTTTTTTTTATACTAAACAACTTAAAGATTTCTCCGCCATTAATATTTTATGTTGGAGTACTGGAATTTAGGTTTTTTAAATTATCCTGCATTACTTCTATGTAAACTGTGTCTTTCAAGGTGTACAAATCAAGAAAAAGAAGACAAATTTAAAACAAGTTTTTTCTTTGAGATAATTGAGAAGGGTGGAATATATGGCTTCCATTAAATTGCTTTTTCAGTTCCTGATAATTAGTATTGTCAATATTATGCCATTATTTATTTTCTTTCTCTTCGTGGGAAGGTGATGATGGTCAAGATTTTATCACCGTGGAGCATTGTGGTGATGATTTTCTTGCAGCGCTTGTTGAATCCGTGGAAGATAGCGAAGATTGGGATGATTTACAAGCTATTGAAACAGAAGCTTGTGGAACTTTGAATGACATGTTTGATAACGATGTCCTTCATGGTTATGGATCAGATTATGGTATTTATAGAGAAGGCTATATCAATGCTACAGAATATTCATATGAACCTCAAAAGCATCAAAATTTTGTACAGTTAGATTCTTCTAGTGACAGTGAAGATTCAAGTTTTAGAATTCTAGACAAGAAGGGTGCTGCACCAACCTCCCCCTCTTGGCCAGATGGAAGCAGTAGTGCATTCACCCAGAGTTCAATCAAACATGCTTCAAGATCTGTGGTAAGGGTGTTTTTGCATCAAACTATCTAATCTCAACATGCGCTACATGGTGAATATCGTGCATCTTCTGCAGTTTCTTTTGGGTCTAGTACCAGGTTTCCAACGGAGAAATAACCAATTTTTTTGCTGTTAAGCAAAACACTCTTAAAAAACACGTGCATATGTGATAAAGACTCACATATCGATGTCTGTGTGACCTGATACATATAGCTAGAGAAGACATAAGCTTACAATCTGTACTTGGTTCCTAACATTGTTCAAGACTATTATAGTTAAAAGTATTGATGTTTTTATTCATTTTTCCTTCTTTTGAAGGACTCCAAGATCAGTGTCATTCAAGGTTCAGTTTCATCGATTTCCAATAAAAGGGCACGCTCTCAAATGTCAGAAGATGAAAATGGGACTCTCAGTTATGAGGCCTTACTGGATTTGGATGATTTTGAACTGGCAAATGTCGTGATATTTGGCAACCGGACATTTCGACCACTTCAGCATCAGGCTTGTAAAGCATCTGTGACAAAGAGAGATTGCTTTGTTCTTATGCCCACTGGAGGTGGTAAAAGTTTATGTTACCAGGTTATATCTCTTGTCCTTCTATTTGTAGCGTCTTTCAAGTGGTACTTGGACACGCAGCATCATGGCTTGAATTGAAAGTAGTTATGTTTGCATCTGAATTGACAGTGTGCCTGGCATCCATTGGGTCTCTTTACAGTGAAGGTTTTGATTGGACATTAAAAGACTTAGGCTAGTTAATCAGGATTTATGTGCCACCAATCTCAGTAACTGTTTTATGCATTGCTTTATTTTTGTTTCAAACTAACATCAGCATACAAAGTCAATATTAAAACTATTTTACATTTTATTTAAAAAACTTGTGAGTCTTTAACCTAAAACAACTGGCGTTTGAACTATTGATGTTTCTTAATTAGTTGACTATTGGAGAGCTGACTTATTTCATTATTCTGATTTATATCACTGTATGGTTTGTGTAGCTTCCAGCTACTCTGCAACCAGGTGTTACAGTCGTTGTATGTCCCTTACTTTCACTCATTCAGGATCAGATAATCACACTGAACCTCAATTTTGGAATACCAGCAACCTTTTTGAGTTCACAACAAACTGCATCCCAAGCAGCAGCTGTCCTCAAAGAGCTAAGGTAAGAACATTATTTTCTTTATGCTTTGGTCTATGGGGATTGCCTTTTTGTTTTTTGTGGAAAAACAATTCTCTACAGGAAATTTTGCTTGATAATATCTCTACAAGTTGTTTATGGGGGGTTACATGTGAGATTGCTATTTCCTGGTATTTGCTTTCAGAATTGTTACCTTCTGCTTTCTTTTGAAGTGTGTTTCAAAAACAAAATGTTATCAATGCAACAAAGCAATAACCTATCGACTTTTAAAATTTTGGTATTACTGCTCACTGTGCATTGCTTGAACAATTCAATCTCACATTTAGTTTTTGTTTCTAATCTTCAGGAAAGATAAACCATCTTGCAAGCTCTTGTATGTAACTCCTGAGAGAATTGCTGGAAACTCTACATTCTTTGAGATCCTAAAATCCTTGCATTGGAAGGTGAGCTTTTAGGGTTTCCATCTTAATATATCGGCTCCATTTTTACTTGTATTAGCCTTTTGAAATTACAGCTAGAATTGGACATAGTTCTGAGTAAGAGAAGGCTGACCACATTAATTGCAGGGACAATTAGCCGGCTTTGTTGTTGATGAGGCACACTGTGTGAGGTATGTGAATATTTTTTTTTTTATAGATCTTGTGATGGATTACTTAACCAAGTATTAATGGCTATGGGCTTCCTCTGTCTAGCAACCAATTGTAGGAGACAGAGTAGACAGAAGTCCATTCTAAAAAAGCAAGCTGATCTTTCAGAATTCTTGCTGACTGCATACTTCTATTGAAAAAATATGAACTGAATTCTGGAAGTTTGACCTCACCTGTAGCTCTGGGCAGGATAATTAGAAAATGCTAATCCCCCAGGGAACTGCAATCCAGATTCCATCAACATGCAGAGTGCATCAACAATTTTTTCTGCAATGCTAAAATTTCTCCCTGTTCCTCCTTATTTTACTTATTTTTGTAGGAAAATTGTAAAAAATGCATTACTCAAAAGCCTAATAGGCTATAAAAATGCTGGGCTGCAGCCTCATGGAATAGAAAAATCATTTTAATAGTAACATTTTGTTAACATTCTTTTATTTGTCAAAAAGAAAACTAATGAGGCTATTGAAAGTGGCTTGTCGTGTTCCAATCAAGTGTATCCCCCTGATTCTCATTCTGCATACTACAATGGTCCATGTACCTGGTGACATTGGTTCATCCAAAGTTTGTTTGCAGGGTGGGTGCATTGTGATAGATTCTGGTTGCAGTTAAACTTTGGGTTATAGGAAAATGCCAAAATTCTGGAATTTATCACAAAAGCATTGTTGAAAAATCATGAAGCTGTGGTGAATACAGATTGTTGGGTTTGATTGGGGTGAAACGCTACAATGAAGTGAGTGGGGAAAAGTAATATAGCAGGCTGGGGGGGTGGTAGAGGAATGGGGTGAGTGGGAAGGGAGCATCTTTTGCAATCGTTATTCTGAATTATTCTGTAGTTGTGCTCTGATGACTGAATCTTATTAAGTGTTCCCAATATTTATGTTAGGATTAGTTCGAATACACATTTTACAATCCTGTGACAGACTCTTAATGTAAATGTTGAGTAAACTCGGAACTGTTAAAAGAGTTTGAAAAACTTCATAGAAATGGTTGTGAACAAGGCATTGGCTTACATAAGATCCATCTGAGATTCTTAACTGTTTAACATATTCTAGCAAGAGAATTCCACAGTTTATTATTTATTCCTGCTTATTCTGGTTATACTTCACAGTCAATGGGGACATGATTTCCGTCCAGATTATAGGGAATTAGGATGTCTCAAACAGAATTTTCCTGATGTTCCAGTGATGGCATTAACTGCCACTGCAACACAACCTGTCCGCAAGGTAACATTATTACAGCAACTGATATTTCTTTCTGGATGGTGTTATGGCAATTCATGTTTTCCTTATCTCAATAGATCTTCTGCAGGACATCTTAAATTCTTTAAGAATCCCCCATGCTCTTGTCCTTGAGACAAGCTTTGATAGATCCAACTTAAAGTATGAAGTGATTGGTAAGACCAAGGAGCCACTGAAGCAGCTTGGACAACTACTAAAGGATCGTTTCAAAAATTTGTGTGGAATTGTATACTGCCTTTCAAAAAGTGAATGTGCAGAGGTTTCAAAGTTTTTGAATGGGAAATGCAAGATCAAGACAGTATACTACCATGCTGGATTATCAGCTCGCCAAAGAATTGACGTTCAAAAGAAGTGGCATACAGGGAAGGTTCACATCATATGTGCGACTATTGCCTTTGGGATGGGAATCAACAAGCCAAATGTTGTGAGTCCTGATAAAACTCTGTTTTCTTTTATTCTCCTATAGAAATTATTGGATAATGCTGTGGTTGTTTGCATGTTCTTCCTGACCCTACTGGAAGGACATTCTCTTATCTTCAGGAAGACGATGTGTCCTCTGGTTGGTGATTGATTCCTAATGTACTTGCAATTACTACAGAAGTCATATTGTTAGAAACTTGTTTCTTTATAATATTTACCTTCACATTGCTTATGTTGGTCATTATAATGGCTGCTAGAGGAGTGACCTTTTTCCTATAAGATTTGATGTGGGAATCATCTGTCTATTGAAATAGAAATGAAATGGTTCCTCTGGTCTGCATGTGATTTTATTTTATTTTGTCAGTTAGAACTTAATTTATGATTTTCATTCTTTTTTTGGGCTTGGAATTGAATTTTTTTTTTTCCTTGTTTCATGTCCTTAGCGTTTTGTTATCCATAATACAATGTCCAAATCAATCGAAAACTATTATCAAGAATCTGGGAGGGCAGGAAGAGATGACCTTCCTGCAGTGTGCATGGCTCTGTACCAGAAGAAGGATTTCAGTCGGGTTGTATGCATGTTACGAAATGGGCATGGATGCAAAAGTGAAACCTTCAAGGAGGCGATGACTCAAGCTCGTAAGATGCAGCAGTACTGTGAACTCAAGGTAAGTCCATTTTCGTTTCAATTAGTACTCTTACATTAGCCTGCTGTCCTTTCCAGATCATATCTACTTCGGGTCATATCTTCGCTTTACTAGTGTTTTCTGTGAAATTCTTTCAGACCGAGTGTAGAAGACAAACCTTGCTTGAACATTTTGGAGAATCCTTAGACAGAAAAGCCTGCAAGAACGGCTGTAATCCTTGTGATAACTGTCTCAAAACTTAGCTCAATCCTTTTTCATGAGAGCCCTAAAGATGGTCTCAACCTGTACAACCAAAACCAGAGGCAGTGAGAAGGCCAAAAATGGCGTTTGTCTGCTGGGAAAATATGCAAGAAAATAGTCTGGCTTGAGGTAAGCTGATTGAGTCTTCTTGTTGGTAGTTATATTTTTACCCTCTTCAGTTACCCAAGCCATAGTCATTTTCACATTCAATTTTGTAGCAGACTGACAACATTCTCTGTCACCTCTTTAGTTCTTGTACCATGCACCATGTATAAGTCCTCTTGTGGAATATGTGAGTATAAATTGTTGACTTTATTGCCTCCATTCAAAAGACCTATTATTTTTTATTTTAAGAATCAATATTTCATGAACAAATCAAACCCTAAAATATAATATTAGAATTAGTCTTTGATATTGAACAACATTTTTCAAATCTAAAACTATTAGATATGAAAAGTATGATTCAGGTACAAAAAATGGTAGCAAGAAACTAAAATTTGATGACTTTTTTTATTGTCAATGATTGAGATCATATATTAAATCTTGGTTAGAAATTTTTCTTAGTGTTATTATTTAAAAATGGGTTTATTTATTGTTTTTCATAGTGCCCACATATTTAATGTAGGGACAATGACATAGCATGTTATCTCCTTTGACTTTTAAGGATGTCTAATAATAACACACTGCCAACCAACCACCCAAGGTCTGGGGTCATTTTGATGAAGCTGGATCTATGAGATCCAAAACCCACTAAGATTATTATTGAACAACATTTTCTTGGAGAGGCACATGCGATTGGGAAATTGCAGTGGTGGTTGTGATTAGCACTAGTCCTTTGGGCACATGCATGTGGCTCATGTCACAGAACTCCCTACTGACCCCATAGAATTTTGCATGATATGAAATGATGCCCACAATTCAAAAATAGAAATAAAAAATAATAATAATTTAAAAAAAATTATTTGCTTAATGAAAATGACTATTTCTTTTTTTTTTTTCAAGTCCATAGGGCCCATGGGCCATTGTCTTTTTTGGAATTGATATTTCGATTCAAAACAAAATTGGATAAAGTAAATATATGTAAAGAAACAAAAGAACAAAAGTGCATGATTAAGATGTGTTATCACATTCTTGACCCTTGTGGCAATCTTCCAACCATGAACATGGTGGGTGAGCCCACTTTCACTGGTGCTTAATTTCCTGGAAGTTAGGCCTCTTGGAGTGGTCAAGTACACAATATCTGTTCAATGGAAAAAATAATAGAAAAGGAAAAAGTAATAAAAGGATGATTTTTTTTTTAATTTTTATTTCATGTGAGTTTATTTGGTTTTATTTTTCAAAGGAGGGAATATAAGTTTCTGTTTGAAAACTTCTTATTAAATTTTTGGGTATAATTTTAAAAAACAAGTTCTTAATATTGTTTTAGGAATAAAGAAACTTAGGTGGTGTTTGTTTTTTTACTTAATTCTAAATAGAACCTTAATACTTAATAGTATTAAATATTAGGTTGTTTGTTTTTGTAGTATTTTATTTTTATTAAGTATTAAAAAGTAAAAAAAACCATTGTGTTATTTTTTCTATTTAGAAAAAGCCACATATTTTGGTTTTTTATATTTAGTAAAAAGTTTATAATAAGTCATGAAAAAGTAAAAAATCAAACAACTTAAATTCTAAAACTAAATGGTTTTCAACAAAAAGCCAAAAAAACAAATACCACCTTAGATATAATAAACATTATTCTTCGACTTATCCGTCGGAATTAATTAATCATTCATAGATAACGCAAAATTTTAAAATATTCTCCATATTTTCAATTATTTCTAAAGATATTCAATAAAAAGTAGTTTAAAACATTTCTAAGTTATTCTAAAAACAACCTATTTTCATATAACAAATTCTTCAAACCCAAAAAAAGAAAAAAAGAAAAAAAGAAGAGATTATTGAGTGAGTTTGATGGGACAGTAGGCAATAACTATTGAAGAACTCATTTTACATGACTTGTATTAAATGCCGTTTTTAAGTCAAATAATGCCGACAATTATCTTTAATGTTATACTTGGTTAAAAGAGAAAAAAATAAATAAAAATGATTTTATGTGAATGAAAATAAAATATAGTTAAAATTAATTAAAAGTTTATATATTTTAAAATTAGATTATTTAATATTTATATATAAAATAAATAGATAAACCAAACTTAAAAATATATATACAAATATTTAATTTAATTTAATTTAATTTTTTATTTTTCTCCACTTTTTTACTCATTCACAGTACCAAGAAGAGATCAAGTCATGTTTAATAAGATAAATGTTTTTCTTTCTTTCTAAATTAATAATGAAAATATTTCCTTTTTGTTAAAATAATCCATTATTAACTATGTTTTATAACTTTGCTTAAAATTAAGGTAATTTAATTCATGTAAATTAGGAGAAAAATAAAAAAATTTGAAAAATAAAATATATAAAGTTAATAAATTATTTTTTCTCCATTTCTTTAAATTTATTTTTAATATGTAAATTAAATAATTTTAAAATACATAAATTTATAATTAGTTTTAATTATAATTAGATTTTCTTGTATTTTGATGATAAACCATATATATATATATTAAATTTTAATTACTGATATTAAAATATCAATACTTGTAATTTTTTAAGAAAACATGAAGAGAAGAAAAGAGTAATTTTCCAAGAAAACATGAGAAGAAAAAGAGAAATGGTTTTTTAAGAATTTGTTTTGAAAATAAATTGGTTTTTAGAAAATAAATTAAGTTTTATTCAAAACTAATTTTTGAAGACTGGATTTAAAGACTTTAGCAAATAAAACCCAAATTATATACATCAATATATATATATTTGGATAAATAATTGTTGCTTGATTTATAAGGTAGGACCACAACCCCACTTCCAATCCTATTTGATCTTGTCTCAACTACACATATTTTCACTTTATTCAATTGCTTATGCTGACACACACTCAGCTCTTCAAAGTTCCTTATTCTTTTTTACCCACTATCTCTCTTTTTATACATGTGTATCTATATATGATTTAGTGCAATTTTCTGCATTTTCCCCCCCTCACAGGTGGTCTGTTTCAGCATTTTGTCTTTGTCTTCTTTCTATCTATCTCTTCTTCTTCTTACTCCAATCTTCAAACCCTAATCATACATTGTTTTCTTAGGCATTCTAGATCTTCCACTTCTGAAGAAGGAGCTAATCGAGCTTGGAGTTTTGAATTTTGGGGGTCTGCAGATGGGCATTTTCTGGTGAGATTGTTGGAATGACTATTTTTTTTTTGGTTTTTGGTTTTTGGGTTGATTTTGAAGGGTATCCATTTGGGTGAAGTTGTTTTTGTGTGTGCAATGCTTGGTGAAAGGTGGGATTTGGGTGGTTTGACTTTACATGTTCTCGTTGTTTGGTAGCTGAGAAAATGGGGGAAAGAAGGGAGATTGGAATTTTTGGGTTGTTATGGGTCTTCTCTGATCTGGTTTCAAGAAGGAAATTGACATCTCTACTCAACTATGTTAACTAGTTGTAGTGAGGTAGGTGGATATTGCAATTTAAAACTTGATTAGTTTTGTTTTTATATTTTCTCAGCAGCCAAACAGGGTTTTTGAAACTTGAGGCTGAATAAGCTGTATGGGCAATATACCCATCAGAAAAAGAGCAATGTAGGTTTGGATTAATTTCCATTGTAGATCCTAAATTTTATGGATGTGGATAGAGGCAGTGGAAAACGACCTTACTGTTACTGATCTAATGGAGGAAATGGCTCCAGATAGTGTTGAATGCCGAAAGAAAGATTCGTGTAATGGAACGGTTTTGAACCCAAGTGGTTTGGATTAAGCCTTTGCTGAATCAAGTTGGGCTCCTTATTTTATGCTTGTTTAGAGAGGTTCAGCTGCTGGGAATTCATTATAAATTTATTAGCCAGAGATTGACAAAATCTTGTGTACATTGCAGATGGGGTTTCCACATTATCCTTCTATTTTGCTGTGAATGTTGAAGTGATTCTGGTTTGTGAATGAGAAAATGGAGGTTGAGAAACGAGGTTCAAGGGGAGGCTTTTTTCACATGTTTGATTGGAATCGAAAATCTCGCAAGAAGCTGTTCTTGAACAATTCTGAGTTATTTGGTAATTTTCTATTCTTGTTGATTCTGATTCTGAATATGTTTGTTTGGTTTTCATCTTTTATGGGCAGGCTCCATTTGGTTGTTGGACAATGTCAGACCTAAAGGAAATCAAACCTTTAAATCTTGAGTTGAATTTTTGTTTCTAAGAAACAACTACTGGAATCTTAAAAATTGGAACTTTCTTCTCTTCTCTTTTTATCCATTTTCCCAGCAATCAAGTCTAGGTTAGTCTCTTTTTGTAGCTCAGTATTTTGTTTACTTATTTAACAAGTACTGCCATTTTGACTGTAGAGGAATTGGGGCAAGGAAAAGAAAGGGTTGAGAATCTAGGGGCTCTACGGCCTTCTCAGGTGGAAATTCCTCTCTTGTGACTCCTTTTTTATTTATTTATTTCATGACTAAATTATAACTAATTTTCTTCTTCTACCATATTTCCAGGAAGAGGTGGATGAGAATGGAGCAAGTTCAAGCATTAAAGGAAGTAGTGATTACAATTATGCTTCATCAGTTAGTGGTGATGATGGTTATGAAACTAGGGCCCCCGGGGTTGTTGCTAGACTCATGGGATTAGATTCCTTGCCAACGTCAGGTGTTTGTGAGCCTTGTTCTTCTTCATCGCTCGACACTTGCTCTCTTAAAGATGTTCATTACAAGGGCTTTCTTAGTGAGCATCATTCTATGAGCTACAACAATATGCCCAATAAATTAGAGGGGGATCGTGTGAGCCCTGTGGAATCAAGGCCACGGAGGGTTCAGAGGCGGCCAATTGAAAGGTTTCAAACCGAAATGTTGCCTCCAAAATCGGCTAAATCAATCCCGTTTACCCACCATAAGCTGTTGTCTCCTATCAAGAGCCCTGGGTTCATCCCTACGAAGAATGCAACTTACGTAATGGAGGCAGCTGCAAAGATTATTGAGCCAGGTCCTCATGCAACCCCCAAGCGTAAAGTTCCATCCGTTGGGTCATCGTCAGTTCCCTTGAGAATTAGAGATTTGAAAGAGAAAATGGAAGCTGCACAGAAATCATCAAGGCTCCAAAGACCCAAGCAGTCTACTGATGTTAAGCATATGAACGGGCAGATTAATGGCAAGAGATTCAATGGATCAGAAGACACACCATCGCTCAATAATTCTAAGGATTTGGTAAAACGTAATTCTGACAGCATGAAGAAAAAGGGAAAATCAGTTTCACTTGCAGAACAAGCAAAGGTCAACATTCAGAGAAAAGAAGGACCTTCTTCCAGTAACAGGAGTTCTATGAACCCTAAGGAACATACCGAAGTTAAGTCAGGCCAGTCTTCCAAGAGCCAGCCAAGTATGCAAAAGAATATGCTGAAGAGAACCTCTACAAACAGGACTTCCAATGCGCTTAAGCAGAATAACCAGAAGCAAAATGGTGGATCTACTAGGGATGTTTTGACTTCCAAAACTGCAGTCTCCAATCAGAAGTCCAAAAAAGCTCCATCCGTGAATGGTTCTTTTGGGCCAAGTAAGACTGTAAATAAAGTAGTTATAAACACTGAAGCTGGATCCAAGAAAATGGGCTCAGTGGCAAATGATATTAGAAAGGAATCTTCATTATCTAAAACAAAGAATGCTTCTCGGAAGAAACTGTCTGTTGATGGGAATATTTGTTTTGAAGGAAGCATTGCTGATGGTGTATTGACCAACAAAGATGTGAAGTCTATAAAATGTAATGTGGCAGTTGAAGGGGGCACGGATTGGGGGGGCGATAACATTAAAAAAGGGATGGATGTTGTTTCATTTACATTCACATCTCCCATGAAAAAACCAATTCCTGGATCCATGTCCTCTGATCAAGTCATGGAAGCAAAATACCAATTTAATATTGATTCTAATGATGAAAATGATGCACATGGCTCAAAAAATTCATCTATA
Source organism: Vitis vinifera (assembly GCF_030704535.1). Taxonomy (NCBI): domain Eukaryota; kingdom Viridiplantae; phylum Streptophyta; class Magnoliopsida; order Vitales; family Vitaceae; genus Vitis; species Vitis vinifera. The sequence continues at coordinate 1,187,041 of NC_081818.1, read as the reverse complement.
TCTTCTCTGGGGCCGAATGTAATTGGTGCTGATTCCTTGGGTGTTCTTTTGGAGCAAAAGCTTAGGGAACTAACATTTAGAGTTGGGTCGTCCCACTCTGATCTGTTCGCACCGGGGACTGCTGCTAGTTCTACATCCAGGTTGCAAGATTCAGATTTGAGGGTTAATGTAGTAGCGCCCACTTCAACAAAACACACCAGTAGGTTATTACCTGACCTACATGAGGATAAATCAGATGGTCCACATTACTTTGATTTCTCTTCAGTTGGTGGTCTCCAAGCAAACCAGAAGTGGCAGGTAATTTCCTTATTTTATGCTTTTCATTTGAAGCTGAGGAGTTCACCATCATATTTTTAGAAAGATTAGATCATTTATCATCTTACTAGCCAGTTCTGATTTTAGTTGAATCCAAACGGTAATGTGGTTCGTGTCTCTTTGGACAACAATAAATATGGAAATAGTCATGGTTTTCTATATAAGTACTGAATGAAGCAATCTGTGTCATTACTTTTCTTCATTTTCTGTCTCTGTTCACACTATTAATTTATAAGAATCTGGTGAGGTCTTTAAGCTCTCCATGTAATAGAGTACTTAGGTCGCTGCTGATTCCTCCTTGGTTCAATTTATTGTGCAATTCCCTCGAGGCAGTGAATGGTTTTACAATTTAGTTCTGAATGGGACTTTTGCAATGTTATTTGAGGGAATTTGAAGTCCTTGATTCTAATCTTTGATTGGGCACATAATCAAATCCAGCATTTTATCTACATTGTAATGCCATATTGAATGAATGTTGAATAGTATGAAAAGAGAGTGCTGATTGTTGATGCTTTTAGGAGTTGCAATCTGTATTCCCTTAGAATAGCACACCCTGTTTGTTATCTGGGTGGTGTTTAGTGTAGATGACCAAATACACGCATGGACTGCTAAGAGTATTCCATGTTGAATAGGACAGGAAAATAACCATGGAACCCATGTCACAGAATTTTCCAAACTGGAAAAAGCCCGATGCAAGTTAAGGGGCTGCATCCTTGTGTCAGGGGGTTTTGGGGCTAATGCTAGCTAGGCAGCCATTGCAAGGGAAAGGTTACTTGATGCATTAGCAGTATAATGCCACCAATAAAAATGCAGTCTACACTTCAGAAAAGGATTCATGTAGCCAGAGTCCAAGCAGTAGTAACAAGGTGTTGTTGGGTTGTAGAATATGGAGCTCTTTGGCAACCCACACTTTTTGTTTCCCTAAGTGTAATTATCAGTGATAAATGATTTTTAGCAGCAGATGCAGAGCACCAATCCATGCTCACATATGTGGTAATTTGGATAAAAATATCTGAGTATGACCAAAATATTCTTTTCCGATGTTTGAAAATGCATCTCACTTTTTTAATTCATAAAAGCCATGTTATACTAATTCCTGTTTGAATCTTCCATAATTTCTGATGAGATTTGTTTACAAAATAATAAGCATTCCACTCAAATTTACTTACAGGTCCATGTATCTGAAGGAATGGAAGAGCTTAGTGGTAACAGCAACAATAATGAAATGGGAAATGGACTTTCTGGTCAACATCCTAGCCCGGTCTTAAGCCTTGAATCCTCTTTTTCGAATATAACTTGCAACTCCCCAGATAGCAGAAACAGTTATAGCGTGAATGGTAAAATCACTGCATCCTATCTTTGTTTATTTTCTTCTTTCGTATATGAGACCATACTGATAACTTGCATATAGAAAATCATTCTGTGATGTTCGATAACTAAATTATAGTTTAGAACCCAATGACTCATTTTCATGTTGGGCTTTCATTTAAAATAGAATCAAGTATGGATTGGATTGAGGATGAAGAAATGCATTATAGGAGAGGTAATATGTTATTAGAAAAACATGGTACCATTCTGGGATTGCTTGGAATATTTCACAATTTTGTGAATGATTGGGATTATTATCATCATATCTGTTTACAAATGCATCATCTGATCAAAGAACTATTCTCAAACACTATATGCTATATTTTCAGGTAGTGAGCAGTGTTCATTGGCTGAAACCGATGAAGTGGACAGTTGGACCTCCAGAAGTAAATCCCAATTGGCTGAAGGTGAAGCAGAGTTATCTGATTCAGCCTCTTCCGTATCCATCCTTCATATGAACCCAAGGAATATGGCTTCAACATCCCATTTGACAGATTTCAAGGAATCAGTGAACTGGGAACTAGAATACATGAGAGAGATACTCTGTAAGGCAGAGTTGACACTGGAGGATTTTGCGTCGGGTCATACCCACAAGTTCATCACCCCCAATCTCTTTGATCAGTTGGAGAATCAAGAACCCAGATCAGAGAGAAATGGAGAAGAGTCCTCCAAGCTTGGGCGAAAGGTTTTGTTTGACTACATGGGTGAATTCCTAGATCTGAGATGTGGGCAGCTTTTCGGTGGAAGCCGCAAAGCATGGGCTAAATGGGCGACATTGATTGAGAGGAAGGGGTGGTTGGCAGAGGAATTATACAATGAGATTTTGAGTTGGAGAAGCATGGGAGAATTCATGGTGGATGAGCTTGTGGACAAGGACATGAGCACCCAGTATGGGAAATGGCTTGATTTTGAATTTGAAGCATTTGAAGAGGGTGTAGAGATTGAGAACATCATAATAACTTCTTTGGTTGATGAACTGGTTGATGATTTATTTTCATTCTAAACCCCTTCCAAAATTTGTCTTCTTTTATTTCAACTCCAATGTAATCGAGGTGAACTCTTCACATGATGGATTTGTATTAGTTTCTTTCTGGTAGAAAAAGGAAATATTCTCTCTAAAGTAAGCAAATCTCCCAGTGTGTTCATATTTTTCCCTGTGAATCTACTTCCTAACAGCTTCACCTTTTAGACATTTAGGAAGGTAACTCAACATGATATCAAACTCAATTTCATGTTTTTAGTTTTTCATTTATTTGTTTGTAAGCTCAGATGTGATGGTGGAGGTGATGAAGATGGTGATGGTGATGGTGATAATGATTTGATCCTAGTAGCGTGTTTAAATCACCCTACCATTGCTAGTTCTTAAATCAATCATCATTGTACAACTTGTACTACCTAACTTTCTTGTACCCAAAACCCTACATCTTACTAGGTTGCTATATGATGCACACATATCATATTCAAAAAAAATATTTAAGGTATGGAATCAATATATACCAAATATTTATTGGTAAAACCTAAACAATTAAACAAGAATATAAATAAATAAAATCAAAGTATAAAAATATAAAAATGAAATAAAAATACGAATTAATAAGACTTAAAATATTCTTTCATTGATATGACACTTCGAGAGACATTTTTGTTTAAACCATGTCTTAATCACACAATTTCATCATTGATGTTATTTAAAAGAAGTAGGTGGATACAGATAAAAATATTACCAAAAACTTTGAATTAGATCTCATTTAATTATCGCAAATTTGACTAACTTGGATAATCCACGTGAAATTAAAGTGTGGCCGATAGTTTGAGATTGATGGGAAGGGGAAGGGGAAGGGGAAGGGGAAGGGAAAGCACAAGGAATGGGGTTGTATAGTACTACTATATCGTGAAACATACCACATGCTTATCTCAAGAGAAATCAATGCAAACAAACAAAGTCATGTGATTATTTTCCATCAGATTTTTCCTCCTTTCCTATTCTTGGTCGGTTGTCCCACAATTTTGTTGTGCTTTGAGTTCTTTGACCTTTGCCTCAAAAATAAATTTCTTTTAATTTATTGAAAAATCTTAACCCCATTCCCTACTCATGGAGAAATGAGTGTATCATTGATGTTCATAAAAATCAATTTGTTCACCGTAGTTACAATTGACTTGTAATTATAATTCTTAGATTGAGTTTTCATCATCTCATTTGTTTGAAATAGTAAAGTCATATCTAGAGTTAAAAATAATAGTATCGTAATTCCAATTTTTGGATCTAGTTTTAATTTTTTCTTTTAAAAACTAATTATTATCGATAAGAATAAATTAATTATTTTATAACATTTAATATCATCATTCAAGTGATACATCCTCGAACTTAAGAGCGATCGATACTATGATATTTCAAAAATTGAAAAACGTTTTTTTTTCAATGCTTCATCTGGGAAACATATTTTAAAATTTTCAAGTAATATAAAAGTTAAAGTAATTTCTTGAAATCATTATCAAAGAAGTTAGGAAGTTGTAATTTTTAATTAAATTTTTTGTTTAAAAACATTTTACACATGATTTAGTAAATGAAAAAGTAATTTAAGAATTAAGTCCACAAAAAATGACTTTTAAACTTAATTTTTTTGAGGTAGGGTTAGAACCCAAATGGGTAAATATTTAAACAGCAATTGGGATTAGATTCCCATTTTTTTCAAAATTAAAAACCTTCATCTATGAATAGTACATTGGCTCCTCCATTTTCTCACCACCAAGAAAGTTGAGGCACAAGATTTTCTTTTTCTTTTTAATTTTCCTAGGAAAAATAAAATATGAAAAGAAAGAGATACTGTACTCTAAAATAGCCAATTAAATTATGAGAATGTAAGACTTTATTCTGATTTCCCCATTATTATATTTAGGACTCCATTGCTATTATGATCCCATTATTAATTAAAGAATCATACCCTAACCCTAGAACTAGCTGCCCTAAAGCTAGGATCCTATGGAGGATCATCCACTTGGGTCCTCCCAAGGTGTACCTAATCCTTAGATCAACAGATTCAACACCACATGATTATACTAAAGTCAAGGTTGGGATGTGGAAGGACAGGAGAATGGTGGGGTGGCGCTACAGAGGATCATAATTAGAAGGTCCATTTCACTTTCCCATTTTCCCACCTCTATCCCCTACTCTTCTCTCAATGTTCCCCACCTTTTAATGCTTTTTATGTCACAACTTGCCCTAATTTTTTAAGGTGTTAAGGTTATTTTTGTATTTTCAATTGAATTAATATTTTATTTTATTTTAATTTTTTATAATTTGAATTTTTATTAGTATCATCCTACACTACCATAAATATTATTTTTACCTCAATTTTATTTATATCTTAATCAAATTATTATTATTATTTATTAATTATAAATATTTTAGGTTTTATTTTATTCTCAAAAAAATTAAAGGAAAATATGAGCAAAAAAAATAAATAATAAAAAATAAAAAATTTGAAAAAATTATTATTTTTAACTTTTTTTTATAATTTTTTATTTATGTCTAATCATTAATTAATTTTTTATGGAAAGGTTTTTATACAAGTGACATCCCAAAAAACGTGATAAGTCAAAGACTTAAATGGAATGTGACTTACATCTTATCATAAATAATTTTAATTTTGTTTTTTAAGTAAAAGGTTGAAATTTATAATTTTAAAAAAATTTAATTCAAATATAAAATAACTTGGTACGTAAGTAAAATGTAAGCTTCGAGGAAAGATGCTAAATTTAACCTTATTGAAATTTGTATTATTTTTATTTTTAATTAATAATAATTATTATTATTATTATTAAGTAATTGTTAATGTAATAAAATAAATAAATAAATAAATAAAAGGCAATGGCTTTGACGATATATAAGCAAATCTTGGATTCAAGGGGGCTTCAACGCATCCACTCCTACTCTTCATTTTCCCTCCTACTTTCCTCCCGTTTTCTCACTTCCCAAACACCAGAAGAAGATGGCTACCGAAACAGCAGCCAGTGATGCTCAAAACCCAAGCCCCACTTCAAACTCAACACCAGAGCTTCAAAACCTTAGCAATGGAGAGATGTCCGTTTACCACGAATCCCAAACTTGTGACGACATCGACAGCTCTTGCTCCACCCCCTACGTCAGTGCTCCCTCCAGCCCAGGACGCGGCTCTGGAAGCGGTGGGTTCTTCTACAGCGCTCCGGCGAGCCCCATGCACTTCGCACTCTGCGCAATGCCGTCGCCGTCAACTTTCACCGCAGCCTCGTCGTCCACCGACGCCGAGTTCGAATTCTCCGCACGGCTCGCCTGCTACGGGGACTCCGCGGCGGCGACGTCGACGATGATATCCGCGGACGAGCTCTTCCTCAACGGCCAGATCCGGCCGATGAAGCTCTCCACGCACCTGCAGAGGCCGCAGCCGCTGGCTCCGCTGCCGGACACCGACACTGAAACCGACGACGGAGACGGCGACCGCGGTAGAGATCCAAGACTCCGCGCTCGATCCCTCCGGCGGAGGACCAGATCCCTGTCTCCTCTCAGACAGTCGCCGCCGCACCACTGGAACGACCAGGACGAAGAGCACAAAAACGACCCCGTTTCAGCGACCAAAAACACCGAAACAGCGTCGTTCTCGTCCTCAAGCAACCGGTCATCGAAACGATGGATATTCCTCAAGGACTTCCTCTACAGAAGCAAAAGCGAAGGCAGCAGCAACAGCCACACACACAGCCACAAATCGTGGTCGTTCACTCACGTAAAGCCAAAGAAGTCAGCGGCGAGAAAGGAATCTCCGGCGGTGCCGGCAGGGAAGAGGAGAGTGGCATCAGCGTCACCGGGGGAGGTGCATTACACGGCGAAGAGAGCACAGGCGGAGGAGCTGAGGAAGAGGACTTTCTTGCCTTACAAACAAGGGTTGTTGGGGTGCTTAGGATTCAGCCATAGGGGTTATGGTTTAGCTAGGGCTTTGAACCCAGTTTCTTCCAGGTAATCCCTTTTCCTGGGGTTTCAAATTTTCCCATGCATACTGTATAGATTTTTTTTCCTTTCCTTCTTGTGGGTCTATATCTTAATTAACATAAGTGTTTTTATCAAATTATAATGTTTGTATCATGCGCTATTTCTTCATGATCTCTTGAAGTTCTTCAAGAGATAGGCATGTAATTTTTTGTTTTAATATATTAATATTTTTTTTTTATGAATTTATAGATATATTATGTTTGGTTGGCCAGGAAATTTAAGGAAAAACATGAAGAAAAGAACAGAGAAAAATAAAATGAAAATTAGGGATTTTTCATTAGATTGTGGAGAGGATTTTCCATTGTTGTACAAATTTTGTTAGTTAACTTCTCCATGAAAATTATGATGAACCCCTAGACTGAAAAGTCCAATCAAAGCCCTCTTTGTCCCAAGTGGTGACAGCTTGCAGAAAGTTTGTATTTGATTAGAAATATGTAATAGCCAATAGGGACTCAATTTGTACAAATAGGATCAATTCCTCTGATTCCATCATTGTTTGGATGGTACCATAATTTGGATTTATTAAACCAATAATACCATCCAAATGGCCCACAATTTCCAAATGGGGACCCTGTAAACTTCAACCCCAATTGCAAATTGCATCGGGATGGTTGTTGGGGTTTCACAAAACATATGGGTCTGTCCCCCCACCAGCCCCTTTGTTCACACTTGGGTTTTTTGCCCTTACGGGTATTGAAAAGCTTTGTCACCATATTTTGCATATGGGGTTGCTGCCATTGGGTGTTTGTTATCTGCGTTTATGTGCGTGTAATGGGTCATGGGTGTCACCTAGAAATTGACATAAAGGAGTTTGATGTTGAGAGACAATGACTAGATTTATGGATGTATTTGCAATCAAATCAGATCATCATCTCCTTTTTGGGTGCTTTTCTTCAGGTTCTTTTCATTTTTTACATGAATGGATATTAAAAATAAGAAATAAAAGAAGGAAAAATGCCCAAATGGTATCCATTTTGATGGCCTTATCCTCCCAATAATAGCCTTTACATGAATTGATGATAGCCCTTTTGGAGGTCATTCCTTGATATTGCATGGTATCAAAAAGTATGGCATGATTATGTGATACTGCAGAGGATTTCCATGTCTATTTTTAAGAGGAAGTGAAGGGTTATCACTTATGATCACATTTTCTTTATAGAAGGAAAATGGGAGGACTTTGGTAGAGGGAAATGAGGTTAAATTTTTTTTTCTTTTTCCCCACCAATGAAGGTATTTCTTTTTTGGGGATTTGTTATGAGGTATAAAGGAGGGTGGGAAGAGGCAATAATTATGGAATGAAGGCATATGAGGCCCCAACTCCATAAAGCTGTTGTGGGTGTCTCAACTTTAGCCTGTGAAAGTTTGAATTTAAGCCTGTGGAAGTTTGTGGAAATTGAGAATCATGGTCCCATCTTCATTATTATTCAAGGACTTGGGATCCAGTTTCTGCATTTTCCCAGGAATCATTAAGATGAGATGAGTTATGAAGACCTTGGGACACTCTATGAAGATTCCATTGTACACACCCTCTATTATGAACATTTTTGTAAAATTTGTTGGGAAAATAATAACTTTTTGTTCTCTCTCTCTCTCTCTTTTCTTTTCTTCTTTTTTCTTTTAAGAAAACACCAAAATTGAAAATGATAGGACCTGTGTTGGTTGGGTGCATTCATTTACCAATAGATGTAAAGATTTTCACTGAGTTATCAAATAAAAAGTGTAAAAGGAAATTTCCTAATAAATAAAATACTTGTATGAAAGATACAAAATATAAATCATATTTTAAAATAAAAGGTTAAAATCCAAACTCTAAATTCAAATTTTAACATCTAAAAATACTTCAAGAATTCATCAAAAATGATAAACTTACTAATATAATATAATTGAAAGATTGACAAAAGTTAAAGTTTCTTCCATTATCTGCCTTTTTATAGTTTCAATAAAATAAATAAATAATATAATTATATATATATAAATATATATTTTTCTCTTTCATTCCCTTGTTCTATTTTTAGGCATCCTAGTTAATTGTTTTTTTTTTTCCCTTGGGATAACTGATATCACCTTGGACATGAAATGTACGATGTTGGCATGTCTAGTGGCACCTTGTGCTCACATGGCTCAAAGCATACCTAAACTCAAGCAAGATGTTGTCACTTGGGAAACTTTCGCATGGCAGGGGTTGCGACATCCAAAGATGCACATAAGTAGAAACTTGATAGTAGAGGGTGAGTAGCATGAATGCAACAAGGTATTAAAGTTAATTATTTATTTAGTTACTAAATCCTTTATATCTCAAACCAAGCTACCATTACCCACACACGAAAGTAGCTTGGTTTGGTTTGACACAACAAAAATTGGATGTGGGAAGATTACTAATAATTTTCCAAGTGATAAGATATTTTTCCAAATTTTCTATGATTAAAAAAAAAAAAAATCCATTGTGTGGGTGGAAACATACTTTGTTTCATAGCTTAGCACATTAGAAATGGTTCGTAATGCTATCTAAGGAAAGGGTTGGTAGTCTCACTTGGGCCAACCCTAGGGTGTGGGTACACCTCTAAGGCACTCGGCAGCATCTAAAACTAGAGGTGTCCAATGGCCCAGCACGTTCCGATATTGACCGGGCCATATGGGCCAACGTGCCGGGCCAGCATGACCCACTTAAAAATCATGCTGGACCGGCCCATGCCAGGCAAATAAGTGGTCCGACACAATTAGCCCGCGGACTTATGGGTCGTGTTGGCCACCTATTTGCCTTGCATGGACCAGCCCAGCTCGGCACGATCTTTAAGTGGGTCGTGTTGGTCTGACACATTGACCGATAATGGCCCAATCAATATTGGGCCGTGCTGGGCCATTGGACACCTCTAATCATGGGTTCCACATCTCTCAATGTGATTTATTGGGGTTCAGAAAAAAAAGGAGACTAATGTTTTTCCTCGAACACAGTAAGAAAAGAAGATTTTTATTTAATTAAAATTCTTATTGATAAAACCTCACAAAATACAATCCCATAGCTTAAGAATAAAAAGAAAAAAGGGGAAAAATTGGCCACCATTTTGGGTTTCTTTCTCCTTTGGTCTGAAAAGGAAGGTTGCCAAAAGATTTCAGTTGAGTAAAAACTCATGTCTACCATCTATTGTCGTTGGGGGGTGTATCTATGTATCTCCATGACAAAACCTCAACAGTAGTCCTCTGAAAAAATAAAAAGGGAACAAACAGAACTGCAGCCTGAGCTCTAACATTAGAGTGTAATTCTATCAGAGAAAATAACCGAAAAATGAGGAAACAATTATCAGAAAATTTGTAGCACTTGGAACCAAGATGTAATAATTCTTTGTGGATGGATCCTCTTAAGAAGACAGGCAGCTTCTTGGAGTCTCTGATTGAATGAGTGTTGTCGAAATGTAATACTATGTTGAGAACTTAGACAGTAACAGGTGCCACACCTGGACTAGAGATGTTGATTTTAACCTGCATCAGATAAGGGAAAGAAACAAGAAATGAAGAATGAGGTCAAGGCACACAGAAGTTGATATGCAGCTTCCAATTGGAAGTGAAACATAGAACCTGAAAAGATAGATGATTATCGGTTTGGATAGGTGGTCTAATGTACCAGTGCAGAATGGGAGAGGATTTCATTTCAGGACCAAAGAAGCCTGTCCTCCCTACCTGCAATTTGTACATGTACACAACTCGTGATCATTTTGGTGGGGTTACTAGATATTGCAGACTAAAAATTTAGGGGCCAGATGATTTTGAGAATCTTACTGTTTGCTGTTTTTCAAAATCAAGATCAAACCTCTTCTATTAGTATAAACCAATCAATCCACCAAGCCTTGATCCCAACTAGTTTTGGGTCAGCTATATGAATTTAGGCTCCTGATCTGTCCTATATTTCTGGCAAGGAAACTAGCTATGTATGACAACATATTCTCCCTTTCCAATCTATTAAATCTTTATAATGAATTAACAGGTCAATCAGAGGGGTCTATAGAGGGAAAGAAGAGATTACCTTAGCAGATTTGAAGAGTTTGTCAAGCACCTCGGACAAGGTTGGATGTGCATGAACAGCAAACTCTATGTCCTGCAGGGTGCACAGATTGTGAGAGATGACGAATGGAAGGAAAATAGCAACCATTATATTTTGAATGGTACGAGTCAAAACATAATGAATCATGCCATAAATGTAAGGACTTGGTATTACTGTCTTGCAAATTGTATGAGCAAAAGGAGAAAAAAAAAAAACTGTATACGTGTCCCTAGAGCTATTGCATCGGATCCTCATGTATAAGGCCTGCAGCATGTAGTCCAAAAATATGAATTCCAAGGATCTCTCAATTATCCGCTCTGTATATCAACTGTATAAAAACACTTTTGTGTTTTTAACAGGCGAGAAAACTACTTACCACCTATTCCAGTAACAAAAAAAAAAAGAAGAAACCATCATGTACCAGAGAATAGAACTGGAATAAAAGGAGTTATATATACACCTTAGCAAGCCCCGCCCCTTCATTTTCGGCTAGGGCCTTTGTGTTAGCCTTAAAACTAGTCTTGGCAACACTTACTTCAAATCCCTCCTTTTCAGCTTTTTCCCTTGCTTGAGGCTGCAAAAAGTGGATATCTCTGTCAAACTGGAAAACTGACAATTTTTTTTTTTTTTGCTAAGCTTTTATTTCTGTGGTTGGATTTCAGATCACCACCATATTACTAATACACCTGCAGCCATATATGGAACATTTTGTACAAAAACTACTTCCCTTGTGAAATAGCACTCTCCAAATAAACTAGTGGAGATGATAATTCGAGAATACATTTCCAATATTAAGAACTCACCAAAAAGGGAGTAGAAAGTTTTTGAGGAATTTGTGATGGTTGAGTGGGAGATATTTATACGTTTGCAGTAGTAGAAAAGGAGAAAAGAGAAATCAAACAGACATGAGAAACTTTAGGAAGAAAATAGAAAAACACATTACAAGATATCATTCTTCCCTACCTTTTCCACACAAAACTTGTTAAAATCTGTCTGTGTTAAAGCATGCATATGTGTGTGCTGATGTCAAATGAGGGGCTCAATGAACCAACATAAAATGGTATGCCTAAATTCAGGCTTCTAAGCTTAGTACATTCATATTAATGAATCAAAAACTAATTCCTACACTGATCCCAATGCATTGATATCAGAAATCAACCAAATATAATGTTTATCTCTGCTCAATGCAGACTTAGCATTAGGTAGTGACAAGAGACTGGTGGCCTAAGAAATACTAGGAAATATGATCCTATATGGAGCAAAATGCAGAAAGAAGAAGGCTCATGCAGCCAATTCCACATAATTGGAACAAGGCTTCTCCATATTGAGTTTAGGACTTTGAGTAAGAAATTAGAGCAGATGCAGAAGTGGCTTTGGAGACAGAGGCATGGAGTCACTTGTCCTTGGGTGGTTCTAAGGTTTGGAAGGAAGAAGATGGATTAGGCATGATTTTCTTTCCTTTGTTTTTCTTCCTCTTTCCCTTATGCACAGGGTCTACTTGTAACTTTCCTCAATGACTAATGTTTCTCAAAAGATTATTCTTGACATTTTCAGGGTAAAACATAAGCGCCATTCCCATATGAACAAGCTTTATAAGAAATGAACACAGGAAGGAGTGGTGAAATAACAAGAAGATTTGAGATTGTCAGTAGAAAGAGGTCAAAGTAATAAAAAGTGAAAGAGAATAACAAAAAAGGAAGAACAAAAGGTGTATACTCTACTTAAAACTTAAGAGTATAAGTATAGATGAACTAAAGATTTTCCACAGCTTTCAGTTTGAAAATGAAATTACTAATGAAGTGTCTTTAATATGATAATATTGTGCCTACCTCACTTCCAAGTGCCATATATACATCACTAAACTCAAGACCAATGTAGCCACTGCCAACAATGGCTATCCAATCAGGAATAAATTCCAATTTAAGTGCTTGATCACTGGTTATTACAGTTTTCCCTGCAGACCACTACCTGAAAAAATTAGTAATCCTGAGGGAATAGCAGATTTCCATGCAAAAGTGAATAAAATGAAGATAACAGGCACTTTCAAGGTTTTCAGCCAAAAGATTGAAGCATAATGAAACTAGGAAGTAGAAACCATTGCGGATATCTAATTTTTTCTCCCCAGTTTATATTGTCCATAGACACTCATAGTACTGAGCATCTGGAGATTCTAATGCTCCTTTATTCTATCAGATCATGCAGTTAAGCACCAAAGTCACCAATTCCTTTCAGATTAAGGGTATCATAACTAAAACACAGCATCAGGAACTTGGTAGACAGTTATTTCTCAGAGATCTTTCATGCAATTGACACACATCAACCTTGTAGCTTAAATTTCAAGGTCACAACCATAGATGGATGAAAATGGATAAGCACCTACCATCAACTTCAACTCCCTTAGGGACGAAAGGTACAGAGCCAGTAGCAATTATTATATCTTTTGCTGTTATTACATTGCCAGAGGAGCCAACTTTTCCATATTTCACCTTTTGTGGACCCTGAATAAATCCATAAATAGTAAAATCATAATTCTAACCAGTGCAAACATAAAATTATATTAACTTCAAAATAACCTGAATGGCTAGATTCTCATGAATGCATAATTAAAAACAAAATTAAAATAAACTAACTCAAGAGATAGCATATGGAATGTACCAAAATTGTGCCAACACCTTCAAGTATAACAACTCCAAGACCCTTCAATGAATTGGTCAAGTTACTTCTGATTTTTGAGGCAAGATTATTTGCATGATCAGCTACTCCTTGCCTATCATACCCAGCTGCAGCAACCTATCATCAGAATCTTCAAAACATCATCATATCTCATGACTGAAGTTGATGCATACAAATTCGAACAAAATGTAACAACCCAAGAGCAGAGTGCATGAACAAATTAAGCAAGGACTCAACAAATTATAAGCTAAGCTCTAATTCATCGAAACTACTCGAACTATGAGAGGTTTATCTGATCAGAATCAAAACCAAGTTTGAGAAGCAAAGAAGCTTGATATATTATTCAAATTATCATCTTAAGGATATTCACCTGTAAACCAAAAGCCTTCATGTGATGCTCATCCTGAAGCTCCCGCATTCGCCCACTCACAGCAAGGAGAGTTTTGGAAGGAACACAGCCCCAGTTCACACATGTTCCCCCAACCACAAGTACTTGACTGGTTCTCCATGACAACAGAGAAAAAGAACTTCACAACTGATCCTGTTTGGGCAATTTTCAATATTAGTAGTCTGAAAACTAAAAGGGTTTACATCAATTCACAGGATATTGGCAATCCTGTGTCTACTATTCCCGAAAATAAGTATATAGGAAGATCTGGGCTCTTAACATAATCCCATAGATGAATCCCCAACCAGCACTCTCCAGTAATATTTTATCAATTATAGCTCCCTCCAACATCCAGATTGCTAACAACCTTGCTTAGAAAAACAACCCCAAGAATCAGGACCAACTCCTCCTCTTGAACTTGCCATTGAAACAACATTTGTGACTTCTGCTTCCAGTCCCGATTCGCAGAGGCCTTCTAGTAAAGATGGAATATGTTGGACTTATTCGACAAAAACCCATTATCCAACATCTCCTCCATAACTCTATGTTAAAACCCATAGATGAATCCCTAAGCAGCACTCTCAACTAATATTCTATCAATTTTAGCTCCCTCAACATCGATATTGCCACCATTAACAAACTTGGCGAGAAAAACACCCCAACATTCAGCATCAACTCCTCCTCTTGAGCTTGCCATTGAAAGAACATTTGTAACTTCTCCTTCCAATCCCAATTCGTAGAGCCCCTCTAGCAAAATAGCATACGTCGCCTTATTCGGCAAACACCCGTTATCCAACATCTCCTCCATAACTCTAATTCCCTCCCTTGCATTACCGACTTTACAAAAGCCCTTAATCAACATGTTATAAGTAAAAGCATTAGGAACACACCCCTTCTCCACCATGTTGTCCCACAACCTCGCCGCCTCTGGCAACTCCCCTCCCTCGCACATTCCAGCAATAAGTGCATTATACGTCAAAGTACTTGGGATCGAACCCTTCTCAAACTCATCAAATAGCTTTCTCGCCTCCCAAACCTTACCCTCCTTGCAGAGCCAATGTATAAGCGTGCTAGTAATCGCATTATCGGGAGTGCAATTCTTCTTCAAGAGCTTCTTCCACAGCTCACAAGCAACCTCAACCTTCCCCTCTTCACACAACATATCAATGACCCTACAACAAAGAGCCGAACTCGGTATATATTTCTTCTCAAGCATATCATCAAGCAGATTAAGGACTTCCCCGGACTTCTTCTCTTTACAATACGCTTCAATTATAACCCCATAGGTTACATCATTTGGTTCAACCCTATTCTCCTCCATTTCGTCCATTACCTTCACAGCATCCATAAACCTCCCTTTTTTACAATACCCATCCATCAAAATGGTATAGGTTGTGGGATCAGGCACCCACCCTCTGTCCAAAATCTCCCCAAAAACCCTCCTGGCACCAACCATGTCGCCTTTTGAAACATACCCACCTAAAATTGTAGTATAAGTAACCACATTTGGGATAAACCCCATTGCAGGCATTTCCTCTAAAACCCTAATTGCCGCATCGATATCATTCTTCTTGCAGAGGGCTTTCACAAGTATGTTGCATGTAAACACGTTAGGAACAATACCAAACTTTTTTCTACAGTTCTTGAACATCAAATGAACTAAATCGAACCGTTTATTCTGAACCAAGGTGTTCAAGAGAGTGTTGAAGGACCTCACCGAGGGTTGGAGACCGAAGCTTGGGATCCGCAGGAAGGTTCGGATTGCGAGCTTGGGTCGACCCGCGAAGCCGTAGTTGCGAATGACGGTGATGAATAGGTTTTCGCCGCATTTGATTTGGGATTTGTGTAACTGGGAGATTAGGGTTTCCATGGGCTCAAAGGCGCGAGCTTTGGAGAGCTTTTCGATCATGGCGAGGTAGGTTTCGTAATTGTGGGCGAAATTGCGGTGGAATTTTCCTGCGTGGTCGAAGATTTGGAGGGCGAGGTCGAGGTTTTGCTGGCGGCTGATCATCGAAACGACCCGTTTGGGGGAGAGGCGTTGGGGCCACGGTTTGATTGGGGGAGTGACGGTGTAGGATTTGAGAAGGGTGGACTTAGAGTCCACGGCGGCGAGGTGGTGATGCGATGGGTGGTCGGTGAAGGGATCCACGGCGGCGCCAACTGCGGTGGAGGCAGAACGGACAGCGGAGATTGAGTGGAAGTGGAGGAGGGAGGTTGAACGGGGTTTGAAAGGTTGCTGCACTCGGCGGTGGCACACTGTCATCATCTTGCTTCCTGCCGTTGTTGCACAGCAGTGCGAGCTAAAACTTAAAAGCTCGTTAAAGGGCATTCTTGTAATTGAACAATGCTATATTTGCTCAAATTTTCAGCTTGACATATTTGTTTTATGGCCAAAGGCCCAAACCCACGTTGCAAACCTTGAAAATATTTTAGATGGTCTTTTTTTTTTTCCTTTTTTTTTTTTTTATAAAAATCTTTAATTTTGCAAATTCATTTGGGGCAAAATAGTTCTCAAAAATAGAGTTTTTGATAATAATTTTTAAAGACAGTTTTTTTTTTTTTAATTTCTTTTTTCAAATATCAAATGCAACTTTCAACACTTAATTCTTTATAAAAGTACACTAAATTTCTAAAATATATTCCATCTTTACCTGCTTATTGTTTTATAAAAGCATACTTATTCGTGTTTAGTAACAATTTTTAAAAATAATTTTTGAAAATTGTTATATGATCTTTTATAGAATAAAAATCTATTTAAAAATCTAAAATATTTTTAACTTGTTTTTGTTTTAAAAATAATTTTTATATGTAGTATTTTATTTTAAATTAATCCTTGGATTTATATGATTATTTTTTAAAATAATTTATAATAAATAAATGAAAACAACTTAAATATATTTTCTAAAAATATCCAATTTTCTATTTTTAAAGATAAAAAATTATTTTCTATTTTGTGATTATGAAACATATATATATATATATATATATTATTCCAAAAATACATAAAATTAATTTAAAAAACATTTAACAAGGACCTACATTTTAAACCCTTGTTTGGAATATCTCGTAGAAAACAACGTTCAAAGGTCCAAAACAATTTCTAACTACAAGGCTCAGACAAAACTTTAATCATGGGTAAAGGTGTCCATTGGGCCGGGCCACCCATTTTGGCTCGTGGCCCGGCACAGCCCAACACTGTAATAAGCTGGGGCGGCATGACCCAAAGGAGCGGGTCATGCTGGGCCTAAAAAAACAATCTGGCGGCCCACTTTACCCTTTTAAATTTCACTTTTTACTTTTTATTATATGTCAAATGTCTATAATATTCCTTTCAACAACTATATAACGACTAGTTTGAGGGATAAAAAAGTAAATCAATAACTATTTTTATTTTTTTTCATGACAAATATTTATATTGCCCCTTCCAACAACTATATAACAGCTAGTTTAAATGATAAATAAGTAAATCATTCACTATTAATATTTTTATGTCAAATATATATAATACCCCTATCAACAATTATATAACAGTTAGTTTTAGGGGTAAATTAGTAAATGACTCACCAATACTTCTCTATAAATATCCTTCATTTTAATTATTTCTCACACAATTCTCTCTACTTTCTCTTTTCACAATTCTCCAAATTGAAATTCTTTCTTGTAAAGATATCTACTAACTCTACAAGGCTAAAGATATCTACCAACTCTATAAGTGGTCATCATTCATAAGGTTAAGATATTTATATTTAGTTATTTCATTTATTTATTTTAATTCTATATATTTAATTTAATTGTTTTCTTTCTTTTACCTTGTTTTTTTCCTCTAAAATTAAAAATGGATCCTCATCACCTAGATGTAGAAAACCTTGACTTTGATATTGATGCATGTAATGAATTTAATCCTTTTGAAGATGACGAGTCTCCCATCTCTTCTAGAGACTTTCCCCAACCAAATCCCATAGGCAAAAGACCTAGGGCTAGTATGTTGGAATTTTTATGTGTGGACTTACATAATCATTTTGATAATATCATAAATCAGTGTTAATTTAATTTTTGCATTGTGGTCCATAATGGGACTGGACACATATTGTTGCTTGATTTTTTATGAGCTCACCCTAATTCACTTGATTGACTCATTAAGTCAAGTGGTCCAAATAAAGTGTGTAATGTGTAATATATATATATACCTAATTCAATTGATTGACTCATTAAGTCAAGTGGTCCAAATAAAGTGTGTAATGTGTAATATATATATATATATATATATATATATATTGAGATGTATGTGCATTTGGAGAGATTCTCCTTTTCTTCTCTTGGGGATCACTGCACACACACACTTGCACTTGGACTGAATTTTTGGGGAAACAAGGGAAGAGCTCATTGATCCCTAATTCTCGTACCATCACGCACTTCGAGTAGCTTATTGGATATCAGAGGAGGAAGAAATGACTTTCCATGGCATAAACCAAGGTAACCAGTTCTTTTTTTGCCATTAAATGCATGCTTAAATGTTAACATGTGATCTTATGCTATTTCAATTCTCTTCATAGTACACACACATCTATAGTATAGAATCACTTCACTATAATAAATAGATAAAATGCAAGAAGAAAAAATCAACAATTCTTAAGAGAAGGGTTAGCCAGAATGATAGCTAGTATGGGGTTTCCATTGACATTTGGAGAAGATCCTAGATTTGTACATTTCATGCAAAAGTATGTCCAATCAGTTTATCATAGAATTCTTAGGACTACTTCTTGTAATGATGTAATTAAATGTTACCTAAATGAAAAACAATTAATAATTAAATAATTTAAAAATCATAATGGTATTGTATCCGTGACCTCAAATCTATGGACTAATCAAAGTAATAAACCTTTTACATGTGTGACATCACATTATATAGATTCAAATATGAAATTACAAAAGAAAATATTAGGTTTTCCTAAAATATTTCATCCTCATGATGGGTCTTCCATATATGATTCTTGGACAAGTGTTTTTAGATAATATGGAATACAAAGCAAAATTTTTAGTATTACCTTTGATAATGTTTCAAATAATAAAAGTCTCATAAATTTACCTATAAGAACAATTAGAGAAGGTCCACTAAGTGAAATATTTCATTGAGATGTATTTGTCATATAATTAATTTAATAGTACAAGATGGTTTAAAATTAATATCACCCTCATTACAGGCTATCCGGTCTACTATACTATTTCTTGATTCATCTAACAAATTATAAGAATTTTATACTTTATGTGAATCAGTAGGTTTGAAGAAGAGAAAATTTCGTCATGATATTGGTCATCGTTGGAATTTTACCTATCTAATGTTAGAATCTTGTGTAGGGTATCATAACATACTATCAAATTATGTCAATAATAAGACATGTGAAATTATAGTAACTTTTGATGATTGGGAGAAAGGTTTTGTTTTTTTTTAATTCTTGAAGGTTTTTTTATGATACTATTAACATGTGTTCTGCTGTATATACTCCTACATCTTGTATAACACTTAGATGTATTTGCAATATAAGTGATTTGTTTCGTGAAATATAGGGAAACATCCCCTTTTTAGTGAAATATGTGTACAAATGGAAAAAAATTATTTGAAATATTGGAAGACTATTCTATCACTTTATTGTTTAGCTGCTTGTATGGATCCAAGGGTTTAGGTTGAAGGTATAGAAAATATTTTAAATTTCATAGCTATTTGTATGAACCAACCATCCGAACCAGAGGGTGAGATATATGAACAATTAAACAACTTATATAAATATTATGAGAATAAATATGGTAATGTCTCTTTAAGTACTATAACTCCATCTACATTTGGAAATGATTCATTCTTTATACAATTAGCTAAGGGAAAGCGACAAGTTGGTCATTCAAGTAAGTGTGATCTTTTAAAATATTTAGATGCTGATTATTGTTCATACCTATCCCTTAATGAAGTACAAAATTTTGATATTATAAAGTGGTGGAAATCTCATGAATCTACTTTTCCTGTATTATCTAAAATGGCATGTGATCTACTAACCCCACCGGTGTCTACTATAGCATCGAAATCTTCTTTTTCTATAGCTACAAATATAATAGGAGACATGAGGACAACTCTTACAACAAAAATGTTAAAAGCTTTGACATGTTTGAAGGATTGGGAAGATGGACGCATGGGACTTCAAACTTTAGAGGATAAACTTAAAGAAGCCTTCAAGAAATTGCATGATTTGCATCTCAATGCAGACAATGATGTTCAAGAGATTGATGATGATTGAAGATGAAAAAAGAATAATGAAGATTGAATAAGAAGACAAAAGTGAATATGATAATTGAAAAATTATATGTTGTTCGTTTCTTTTAAATCTATTAATTGTAGCTAATTTTTAAAGGTTGAGTAATGCATATGATTGATAGTTGGGCGGGTGCCAATCTAGTTGGGATGTACTCAAACTATACTCATGCAATTCTCACCTTTTTTTTTTCTCCTTATTTTTTCATGTAATTTGTTGAAATATTGAATACAATAATTATTTTTTTTATATTTCATTTCATTTTATATTCCATTATTTTAAATTTATTTTTATTTTGATAAAAAATAAACAAATTCAAATATAATTTTTTTACTATTTTTAAAAACAAAAAACTAACATTTCTATAAATTTTACAATTACAAACTCGATAAATATAAATGTAAAAAATAAAAAGTATAATTATTAGAGCTGTATAAAAAATAAAAAATATAATTACTAGAGATGTTTAAAGTAACAAAAAAATTTTTTATTTAATATTGAAAATTTTATTTAATAAGAAATTTATTTAACAAAGTGAGTGGCCCATCGGCACGGCACGATTAGCTCGCGGACTTATGGGTCATGTCGGCCCACCTATTAGTCTTGCATGGGCCGGCACGTTGGCCTGTAATGGCCCGGTCAATATCGTGCCGGGCCATTGGACACCTCTACCTAAAGCAAGGCCAAAGTGATTGGGAAACTTACCAACATGTAAGGAAAAGTTGCAAGCCTGAAGAAACTGCCAAGGCAGGTGGCAGAGAGCATGGGTTTGGATTTCCAAACATGTAAGCCATGGTTTCTTGTATTGTGTATGCAATAATACAAGTTCGAAAGTATTTTCTTATATATTCCTTTTTCTATGTTGAGAGCTTATATTGTCTTTACGTGGACTGCATGTGGTATTGTTTGATCAAACCTAACCTTTAATAGAGATATTTGACCTAAGCCTATATCTCTAAACTTGGTTTAGACTCAAGTTAATTGTGAGACGAAATTGAGTTTGGTAAGGTTGGATTAAGTCAAGCCTTTTCGCAATGGTTTTTTAAATTTCTTTCTATATAATTATATTAAAATTAAAATTTATAAATGACACAACATTTCAAAATAATAACAAAAAAGTAAAAAAATCAAATTTAGGTCGGTCTTTATCTTAGCTAAGGGAAATCAAATTGAATTCAGATTATGAAAACTTAATCCAAGTCAAATCGAATCCATGTATTAAAAATAAATCATAAAAACATGGGAATCCACCGGACATGAATCCATGTGAGCACAAAACACAAAAATGCATCTATGAACTTAAAAAAAAATAGGGTCGATACTGACTCCAAATGAGCCATGTATGTCACACATGCTTCACAAAATAAAATTGTGCAATCAGTAATTTTAGGCCCAAACCTGAATGAGTTAGTGATCTTGTGAAGGAACAACTCTGCACAAGGTAAGAGTGAGCTAGAGGCCACATACGACTTGAGAGTACAGGTCTCACACCTCCAAATGAAGGAAAAATATACATGGGAATGATTTCACCTTACCTCTCCAGGTTTAAGCTCAATAATCTTAACCAGTATTAATTTAAAATTCTGTCAAATACCTCAACTCTCCTTATTTGTTTATTTTATTCACCTCCCTGTTGATTCAAAATAAGGGAGATATTTCATGAAATACGAAATTCAAGACTTGGAGAACCTCGATGGAGTAAGTGAAATTTACCCATATGTGTGACCAAAGGAAGCAAAGTGAGCAAAAGAAACATGTGACTTAATTCGGGTTGTAAGTGAGATCATAAGCAACATTAATTGTATTTGGAAACCAAGGGGAAGACTTCAATTTGGTGCCATGGATTCATTCCCATATGAGCATGCTGCTGATCAAATTGGCATCACCAAAATGACACTATGGAAAAACAGAAAGAAGAGTTGGGTAAAATTAGAGCTATATTTAATCGAGGGAAAGACCTTGACTCTAATAACACATGCATATCATGCTGGAACCAGATCATTCAGAAAGACTAAAAACTTGTTCAGTAGCTCAATTTTCATGCATCGTTGCTGTGGACGAGTGTTAAGGTAATTAAAATAGTTTCCATGCATTGATAACTATAGCACATGTGCTCTTTCCTTCTCTTCTACAACTATAAAATTAAAAGGCCCAAAAATGTGCAGTAGAAGAAGTGTAGAGGGAGTCACAGGGAAAGTGTATTTTCCCCAAGCTTGAAAAATACTAGGCAACCGGTCCTTGGGAAATGTGTTACAGATACCTCCAAGCAAAGATGAATGTGTTTCCTCTCGAATGATTAATGATCAATCAAGCAAATGTTGATAGGATGTTCTTCTTGAGAATGAACTCATCTGCCTTTGCTTGGTTGATCGACTGCACCAATAAAAGCCCAAAATAAATAAATGGTTGAAGTAAAATTCAAAATGAACACAAAACAATAATCAGCTTTAGTTCCCAGGTATTAGGATCTGGGCACTACCTTGGAAGTGGTGGAATTAACAACATTTTTCATAACCATCAATAACAGAAAAAATTATCTCCCCATTGATTTTTTTTTGATAAGTAAGCGATTATATTAACGAAGGCAAAAGCCAAAGAGCATACAGGGAGTATACAAGGCTACAAACCCTTAACCAAAAAACAAAAGAACCCCACCCCTACTTGGAAGCTATCCACTCCAAGAAACCTATAAGGGAATTCGACTCCATATCAATGTACACTTTAGCCCAACCCCAAAAATTATACACAAACGAAGTCTTTAATTTCTGAAAGGCTAACACACCCCCTTTAAAGGCGAGCCTATTCCTCTCCTTCCAAATTGTCCAAAAAATGAAAAGCGGGATGGACTTCCACACTTTCTTTCTTTTTCTCCCCACAAAAGAGCCTTTCTAACTACTAAGAACCTCCTTTACAGAATTAGGAAAGACCCACTGTACACCACACAAAGCAAGAATAATATCCCATAAACCTTTTGCCACCGTACAATGAATAAGAATATGATTGATAGTTTCCTCTTCACATCCACACAAGAAGCACCGATTAGGAAGGTGCCATCCTCTTCTCTGCAATCTATCCAATGTAAGAACCTTCCCCCAAGTAGCTTCCCAAGCAAAGAAAATAATTTTTGTTGGAACTTTGGCCACCCAAACATTGCTATGGGGGAAGGCCGCTTCATCAGCATTAACCAACACCCTATAAGCTTCCTTAACTTTAAACAGCCCGTCCGCTCCTCCCCTCCAAAAAACCGAATCTTCCTCCATAGATACTCTATAGTTCCTCAACTCAACTAACATATTGTCCACCAACCCCAATTCCCAATCGTTGAAGTCCCTCAATAGTCTTAAGCTCCACCCTCCTTGACTCAGATTCTGATCCCAATAATCCTCCACAGTGGCGCTTCTTTGGACAGCCATGGAGAAGAGGTCCGGGAAAGCTTCGGACAGCACGTTGTTTCCACACCAAGGATCAATCCAAAATCTTACTTTATTGCCTTTTCCCACCTTGAATACCATGTTATCCCAACACCAAGTGGACTCCTTCAGAATTTCCTTCCACACACCAACCCCAAACACCCCATTTGCCTTCTTTGTTCTCCACCCAAATTCCTCTTTCCCATACTTAGCCTCAAGCACTTTTTTCCACAGCTCCTCCTTAGCCCGCGCAAACCTCCAAATCCATTTGCCAAGGAGAGCTTTGTTTAACCAAATTAACTTTCTTAACCCCAACCCTCCCTTCTTTTTATCCGTACATACAACCTCCCACTTGATTAGATGAGCCTTATTCCCTCCATTGGCTCCTCCCCACAAAAAATTCCTTTGAAGCTTTTCTAGTCTTCTTGCCACTGATTTAGGCATGCGGAAAAGTGACATTTGATACAAAGGAATGCTGGCCAGCGTGCTCTTAATGAGAGTAATTCTCCCTCCTTTGGACAAAAAATGACGCTTCCAAAGAGCAAGCTTCCTCCTCATTTTCTCCTCCACCCCATCCCAAACGGAGGAGGCCCTATTAGGCGCCCCAAGGGGCAGCCCCAAATAAACAGTGGGCAGCTGTCCCACCTTACACCCAATTTCCGCAGCCATATCAAGCGCCCCTTCCACCTCCCCTACCGGAATGACCATGCTTTTCTCCAAGTTAATTTTTAAACCTGAGGCGGCCTCGAACCATAATAGGATCCAGCTCAAGTACAACAGGGACTCTTTCTTTGCCTCACAAAAGACAATTGTATCATCCGCAAACAGGAGATGAGTTATGTTTACGGGCTGCCCTCTTCCTTTCCATATCCTACAGCCATAAATGAACCCCCCTTCAACGGCCCTCGATATTAACACACTAAGGACTTCCATTCCCATGATAAATAGGTAGGGGGAAAGGGGATCCCCTTGCCTAAGACCTTTAGAACTTGAGAAGAAACCAGCTGGAACCCCATTCACCAACATTGAATATTTGATGGTAGAAATACAGCTCCACATCCATCCTATCCATTTTGATCCGAAGCCCATCTTATGCAAAACCTTTAAAAGAAACTGCCAATTGATATTATCAAACGCCTTCTCAATGTCCAACTTACAGATTAGGCCTTTCTCTCCCCTTTTTTGCCAAGAATCTATTACCTCATTTGCTATTAGGGAGCCGTCAAGAATCTGTCTCCCTTTTATGAAGGCGTTCTGGTCAGGGGAAATCACCTTATCTATGATTTTTTTGAGCCTATTGGCCAGCACCTTAGCCAATAATTTATAAAGACCCCCAAGCAAACTGATTGGCCTGTAGTCCCCTAAGTCCTCTGCCCCCCCTTTCTTCGGAATCAAGACCAGAAAAGTATGATTTAGGCTCTTGATGAACGAATTCTGATCATAGAATTCTTTGAACATATCCAAGACATCCTCCTTGACAATCTCCCAACAATTTTGCCAAAATGCTACAGTGAAACCATCCGGACCCGGGGCCTTGTCCCCATTCATCCCCATTAATGCAGCATAGATCTCAGCTTCAGTGAAAGGAAGCTCAAGAGCATCCGCTTCTGATAGGCTGATCTGCTTCAGCACAAGACCCCCTATATCCGCCTTCCAATCCGCGTTTTCCGAAAGAAGATGCTGATAAGCATTTACTATTCCATCCCTCACCTCTTGATCTTCTGTAAGTCTCACCCCATTAATCTTAATTTTGATCAGATTATTGACTCTCCTGTGGGCATTAGCCATACGGTGAAAGAATCCCGTGTTCCTATCCCCTTCCCTAAGCCATATTTCCCTTGATAGCTGTCTCCAATGCACTTCTTCCATCGACACCCATTTTGAATAATTCTCCTTAGCTATTTTTTTGTGGCCTAACTCTTCCTCTGATAGAGCCCTCTCTTCTTCCACTACGTCCCATCGCTCCACTTGCTGAAGGGCTTCAGCTTTGTTTTTCTCTAACCTTCCAAAGACCTCCTTATTCCAGATCTTTAAATTGTGTTTCAGACCCCTCATCTTAGCTGCTAACCTGTAGCTCGGCCTTCCTCTAACCACTATCCCTTGCCACCACCCCTCTATCAGCTCTTTGAACCCCTCAGCTTTGAGCCACATGTTTTCAAATTTGAAGGGGTAAGGACCTCTCCTTAGACCACCTCCCTCAAGCAAAATCGGAAAATGATCCGAGATTGGGCGAGGTAATCTTCTTTGATTAGCCCTACTGTACTGATCTATCCAATTGGGGGACACCAGGAATCTATCCAACCTGGCCCACGATTGGTTATTGAGCCCCCCACTCCAAGTGAAGGATCCCCCTTGCAAGGGAATATCAATAAGCCCTAACTCATCTATGACCTGGGCAAACCTCCTCATAGCTGAAGTGATCCTCCCATTTCTACTCCTTTCAGCTTGGTATAGAGTTGAATTAAAATCACCTCCTAGACACCATGGGTCCTCCCACAGTCCTCTAATTGCCCCGAACTCCTCCCATAAACACTCCCTATCCTTTCTGGAACAAGGACCATAAACCCCTGTGAACACCCAGATTACTCCATCTCCCACATTCCTGAATCTACAGGAAATGGAGAATTGGCCCTCTTCCACCCCCAGCAATTCCAGAGATCTTTTGTCCCAGCAAATCAAGACACCCCCTGCTGTCCCCATAGCATTTAAAGCCTTCCAATCAAGATATCTCCCCGGCCCTAGACTCCTCACCACCTCTTCAGACATAACTTGCATCTTTGTTTCTTGAATACAGAACAGGTCCACCTTTTGGCTTCTGATAACTGACTTGATAACTTTCCTCTTGGACCTGTCATTCACGCCCCTCACATTCCAACTCAGAAGTCTTACATTCATTGGACAACTGAACTTTGGATCCCTCTGCCCTGTTGAGGGCCTTTCTTCCTAGTGTCCCCTTCATAATTAACAGAGCACTCCAATCTCTTAAGCTCCCTTTCAAATCTTGTAGTCTCCAGTAGTCCTTTGTCTATTATTTTCTCCCTTCTTTTCCTGATTTTTCCTAAGAAGTTCAAAATTTCCTTCTCTAGACCTTCCGTAGAGAAACCCAAAAAGTGGCTGAACTTAATCAGGCTACTTTCCTCCCAATTGAGCTGGTCCTCCTTTCTGCCCTCTTGACTAGCCCATTGGTCTGTAGTCCACCCCAAATTCCTACCCGTAGGGTCATCGCTGCTGATTTCAACCATGTCCCAACAGCCCTCCCTTCTTCCTGAATGATCTTCTGTATTTGGTCTTCGCGACCCACTTCCAACCAGAATTCCTTCTCTTCTCCCCCCAGAATGGTCGTAATACTCCCTCTCCGGAGTCCGACCGAAACAAAGAAGATTAGAAGAGAAAGACCCTTGAACCCTGGTACCCCCCATATTTATCTCTGAGACATACCTCGCAGCTTCTTCTTCTAGCATTCTTTCAGCGCTCGGGTTGATTGGGTCCAGCTGTTGTCTTCTCCCCATTTCTTCCTCTCTGCATCTGGTGAACTCTTTCTCTAAGTCATCAGCTTTAAAGTGACCGTTGGAGCAAGAAGGAGGGGTTATTAAAAGAGGCCCATTATCTGAAAGGTGGGTCTGGGCTAAATTGGATTTCCCCTTATGAGCCTGGCCCATACCATAGCCTGCACCCCGCCCCAACCTATTAGGAAGCCTCGGCCCAGACTGATCCCCCTTTGGGGCATCAGAAGCTGGAGGTGACTTGGGCCCAAAGGCCCGAAGTAGCCCAGAAGCTGTAGGCCCAGATTTGGAGCCAGGCCCCTGCGGCGAGCCCACTCGCGTCTGGGCTCTCTTTACAGAGGGGCCCATGTCCTGCGACAGACAGTCAGTCCCATCATCTGACTGACTCTGCGCCTCGGTTTCCACGCCCACCAACTGCTCCACTCGCGTAGCAGCGCGTGAAGCTTCGTCACCTTCAACCTCTCTCGTTGATGGATTCCACCGGCTTTGCTTTCTCCCCTCTTCCGTCCTTATCGACGGCATCCTCTCCCACCATAGGGTTACAGAGTATGTCGTCTCTTCAAACCCTAGCTCTAGAGTGTCAGGGAAAGTCTCGCCGTCCGATCTGACCAAGACCCTGGCCCACTGCAACTCCTCCAAGCTCTCCGTCTGAGGGTCGACGTCGAGAAACCCTCCACACGCATCTCCCACCCTTTTCAGCACCGACGGAACCCATAACGACATTGGTAACCCTAATATTCTCACCCACACTTCCTTTCTTGTCTCCCCTTCCTCCAAACAGCCTGAGTTTGGGTCCCAGCACTCCAAGCCCATTTGAACACCTCTCACAGCCCTGATGCCTGATAGATTAACCCGTCTCGCTTCTTCCACAAATTCGAATTCCAGCAGCACACGTCCTTTTCCCATACTCGCCATCCCCATCTTGCCTTTCAAACCCCAAGCTTTGGCCATTTCCCCACCCAAGGTTTCCAAGGTTACCCCTGTTGTGATGTTGGGACTCCAGCTTCCGATCAAGCAATGTTCTAGTCTACTGAGATTTCTACTTAGTTCCTCCCGAGCCACCTCCACTCGTATGATCTTGGACTCCTTGTTCCACCCACCCTTCACCGCATCTGCAAACGACCTCCCTTTCGTCATCTCCGTGCACTGCCTTCCCCTTACCCTCATTTCTTCTTGTTTTTCCTTATTAATAATACTGTTATCTCCCCATTGATTATACTAACACCATACATCATCTAACTTCTCTTCATCACTACCAGGGAAAACTCACTCCTTTAGGCTACGTTTAGTTCCCAAAAAGTACCCAAAAAAAACAAAGTAAAATGATTCTCATATTTGGTTTTACCATAGGAAATAAAATATATATATAATTAAAATTAGTCAGAAACAGATACATTTTAAAATTATTTAATCTTTATATAGAAGAGTTAAACTCAATGAAATGAGTTTCAAGTAGCTTACAAAAATTATTTATTGACTTTAAATCTATTTTTTATTTTCATTCATTTTTTCTTTCCCTTTACTTTTCCTCTTTATATTCTTTTCACATTTTCTTTCAAATTTTCCAAGAACCAAACATGGCCTTAATTTTCTCCTCAAAACAAGGAAACCAATCTCAATCACCCATTTTTCATCAAATGTTATAAAAGAATGACATCATTAAATGACCACGACGCTTCTTATTCTACATTATCTCTGAAACTGTGAAATTTTGTTATGAATTTTTAGTTTTGATTTAATTTTAATTCTTCATTTTTGTGGTTTCAAACAAGGTGACAGGTTGACAACCTTTTTAACTTAATGGTATCTCCAGGCTCCCACTAGAAGAGAGGTCCAGGATTCAACTCTTGAGATGGTGGTTCATCTATAGGCTATGCAGATGAGTACTGATATCGACAGGCTCCCACTAAAAGAAGGTCCAGGATTCAACTCTTGAGATGGTGGTTCATCTATAGGCTATACAGATGAGTACTGATATCGACCGGATAATAATGATGATGACAAATGGAATTATTAAAGTGCACCTAGGACCATACTGGGCTTTGCTTTACTTTAACAGTCTTTACAAATAAATATCTACTGGGCTTCACTTTAATGGGACATTTCCATGAACTTTCCAGTATCTATTTTCCTTATCCCACAGCATAAGCAAGAGATGTTCCACTCAAATCGTAATTTTCAATTCTATGTGAGTATGAAAGATAGTAGGAAACTTATCCAGGCATCCAGCAAAGCTGTTCACTGGTGCATCTCAATGAGTAACACTTAGAATGCCATTTATAGTTATTGCTAATCCTACAAGTGCTCTTCCTAGCCAGTGGCAGATAAGAATGAAGAGGGTTTATCAGGTTAACGGTGGCATAGATGGTAAAAATTCTAGCCAATCCATATAGACATAAATCCTACAAACTAATAGGCTCTCAATGCCAGTACAAAAAAAGTATAATAAATTAAAATAAAACTACTGAGCATCAGTTTGAGATATTATAAAATTGGGGAAAAAAAACAGATATTGTACCTTCTCAAGCATGCGCTCAAGCCTCTGAATTTCATTCTTGGCATAGTCAGCCCCCTTCTGCAAACTACTCTTGGCAGCTTTCACGTAAATCTTACCATATCTGGAAAGACAAAGGTTGGCAAATTTCTTTTAAAAAATCAAGAATAATGAAAATCCCTGCTGCATTTCACAAAGTTTTTGATAGGAAATAGTAAAATGAAAACCACCAACTTTGCCTTCAACAGAAGTTCATGTAACTTTAATGCAACATCATGCGACAAAAATAGAAACCATAAATCCCTAATGATAACCTTGCAGCAGAACCCTCAAGCTTTTCAACTTCCTCCTCTATCCGAGCGAAGACTGCCTTCTTCTCATCATCGCTAGCACTAATAAACTCCTTAACCAAGCTATCCAAACTTGCAACAGTGCCAGCCTATGTGGAAAAAAAAAAACTATAAAAACCACAGGAAATGAAAATATATCATATTGATGTCAGTTTCAGAATAAATGTGTTACTAACTTTGGAAGTGAGTTGTCCTTTCCCATCACGACTAGTGCCACACTTATCATTGATGAAAGTTACAAAGTCCTCTAAATCTCGGCCACCATCATAGTCCTCACCAGCTTTGTTGCCCTTTGGGAAGAACTTTAATGTAGGATACCCGCTTACACCATACCTGCATTAGCAGAATATTTACAGGCTTTTTAATTCAATCAAAAAACTTCCCAAAAATTAATATTTTTCCATAATGCAGACACATGTGGTATATTGAGGAGTGGTTTCATCAGATATGAACTCTCAGTCATCCAATGCGAGTATAACAAAAGGACATGCACAAACCATATTTCCGGGGGTTAAAGACTCACTTTTCAGCCAGATCCTTGTATTTGTCAGCATCAAGGTTAGCAATCACTACATCCCCCTCTGATTTAAATGCTGTTGCAACCTTTTCATAAATCTACACAACAGGCAGAATAAAGTAATCAGAGATCACTTTATTATCACTTATCAGGGTACAAGACAAAAGTCAGGCAAAAGTTTCTCCAGAAGAGTACTAACAAACTTACAGGAGCAAGGCTCTTGCAATGGCCACACCTATCAAAATAAAAGCACAGTTCAGACGTGCAAAGCAAAATAAGGGAAATAATTCGACAGATGAATTAACTCAACCTAGTATAGTAGAAAGCAGAATAGCAATTCAATCTATATCTAACTAAAAAGTAAAAAAAGCTTTGTACTACCTTCAAGTTAGTTACAATACTCATTCCTTTTTTCACCATTTCATTTTTGTGTCAAAATAAAATTTTATTGAATTAGATAATCATAAAATATTAAAGTGCAGAGAGAACATTATGCAAAGATAACCAAGAAGAACTCTCACCATGGTGCATAGAACTCAACCAGCACATCTTTCTTTTCATTCAGGACAACCTCATCAAAACTATCTGATGTTAGCACCACTACATTGGATGGGACTGCAGCTATCTTCACATTAGTCCCTGAATATAAAGCAGCATTTAGTGCATAAAATATGTTGACTAAATATTATGTAACAGTCAGTACTTGTGATGGCAGATTTTATGGAGAATAAAATCTAGACTGCAATGAACTATGATGCCCAGCACATGTTACACAAGTTTATTATTTTCTTTATGCAAATTTGCAATGTTAACCACAGGGTGCAAGAAACATAATGTCCAAACATATAAATATCCTATCTTCAAAGATTTTATAATAAAAAGTAATTGGGAAGAAATAAACAGCTCTTTCAAAAAATAGCACGTGGGAAATATTTATTATAGAACCCTTGTTATGGACTTTTTAACATCTCCAAAATGTTGGTCATACCAGCTTTTTCCCCAGATAGCTTCAATAGGGGTCCAAGCAAAGGTTTAGTAAAGCGGACATATGATCACTAAGAAAACATTCTAGAACCTAACAGGCATTGAAAAACATTCTACCATGTTTTGGTTCTAACACATCTTAAGGAAGGCTATAAAATAATTACTCCAGCAGAAAAATCAAAATGGTGATGGGTTTATTAGATTCTAAGTTATCCTATATCCTCTGCATCAGAATGAAATTGTGCAGAAGCCAATGACAACTGGTTCTCAAGTCATGACCAAATTGAATGGCAAAAACTACTAAACCCTTGATTTAATTTTAACTAATATAAATTATGCAATAGTATTACTCTACATAAAACAGCCTCCACTGAACCACCAAGGCATTTGAGAAAAACAAAATTGTATAAATAAAATAAATGTATAATTGCATATCAATCAGAATACAACAGTCCTCTGCTGGACCACCAAATCATTTGAGAAACAAAATAATAAAAATAAAACAAACAAATGAACAAAATAACAACAGAAAAGGAAGGAAAAAAATAAACATAATTAAGAGGAATCCTTCTAAGAAAGGAAAAAAGTTATTAAAAAAACTGTAGCACTCCCAATGCATCCAAAACATGGCAGATCCAAGACAGGGCTTGGATGGCTGCTCCACTGTGTTTGTTTTGGACCATTTGGAGGGAGAGAAACAGTATAGCTTTTGAAAATTGTGAAAATAGGGATCAAGCAATTAAACATTCCTTATAGCATCTCTTCTAGGACTGGGTTAGAGTGTTTATATGAGATTATTCCTTGTCAATGTTAGATTTTTTGGATTTGTTAGGCTCTAAGTAGGGTGCGGTTGCTGGTTTCAGTGCCTTTAAGTATTGGATATGGCTGGGGTGTAAAGGATGTTGGAACCATGTCATTCCATGTATCACGTGTCAGGCACAACCAAAATTCCTTAGAAATCAATAGGAGCCTTAGTAAAAGGAAGTAGCAAGGGATTCTGACTTCAAAAAGCTGGTCAAGGGCAAGTTATTGTGAAAATAATGGACTGATCGATCTTGAAGTAAATTAAGACACAGTCAATCAGATCTGTTTAAAAATGTTGTGCAATAAAGCCAAAAAACAGCAATAAAATCATCATTCCAAGAAGACAGACAGAAATTTTATGCATCACCAAATCAATTAATTCTACAAAATAGACAAATACCTCCTTCATTATTCACAAACTCAGCAAGAGCTTCTGCTGAACGCGCTCCTTCATACCTAAAAAAATATGTAATTCAATTAAGAGTCATCTAAGTGGATGCCACAAGAGCTCCAGGGATGGGAACAACAAAAGTGTATCAAGTGCAGAGTGAGGGGCAGCAGGTGTATGTATGAACAATATTCTTATAGATGTTTTCATTATTAGAAAGGAGAAAAACCAATAAGTAAATGCATAAACTCACTTTTTGGGCTCCAAGGACCCCTTAGGAAACCATTGAATTGTAGGGTATCCAGAAACCCCATATTTACTGCAAACGCTCTTGTGTTCATCACAGTCAACCTACATAAAAAATTGTAAAAGAACAAGAGTTGAATATTCCGGTTAATTCCTATTTATTAAAACAAAACTAAAGCAGTTACAGTTTTGTACTTTTTCTGTTGTAGAAAAGGAGAAAGGGGAAAAACCATAAATGAATTCAGAGGCAAAAGAACAAATATTTACAATGATAAGAAACACAATGAGTTGAATATTTCAGTCAATTTCTATTTATTAAAACAAAATTAAAGCAGTTACAATTTTGCACCTTTTCTATTGTAGAAAAAGAGAAAAGGGAAATGCCATAAATGAATTCAGGAAGGGCTAATATGCAATAAATGAATTCCGGGGCAAAAGAACCAGAATTCATTATAATGACAAGCACGCCCATGACACCAACCAGAGCACAAGTAGTCGAGCGGATTCAGTTCCATTGCCCGTGCCCTTTTCTATTGATGATAGGTCCCCTTCTTCCTTCTTTTTTTTTCCAATACAGAGTAGTTATTTGATTTTCCACATTATTTATGAACATTGTAAAGGAACGAAAGAAATCTACACATGATTAAATGAGATCCTAGTGATGTGATGATAATTTATACAGCAACAACCAATTGAAAAATGGTCAGGTTACTAGGACCTAAAGATCTTACCTTTCCAATCAAAACAGACTTTGCCTTCTTGAAACTTGCACCAAGCTTCTCATACTCTGGGGCAAGCTTTTTACAATGCCCACACCTGCCAGGGAACAAAATCAATAATTTAGGTTTCATCGCGTACCAACTCAATGAGAGAGAAAATCAGGGGGAAAAAAGGAAATTTTTTAAAAATAAAATAAAATAAGGAAGCAGAAGTGCTTTGAGAATCCAAAATGTATATTTGAACTTCAGCCAGAAGATAGCATTGGGTACAAAGTAAAATTATTTTAAGACCCAAAGGCCTAAATTTTAAAATATAGAACTTATAAAATATATTCCAATAAATAAAGTCTTTGGAACTACTGCCTTAAGAAACCTAACCAAAGTACTTCCCCTTTCTAATAATTTGTTTTTTCTTTTTCAACTTTGCTTACTGAAATGAACCTAAATCCCACACCTGACAGCTCACTGAAAAAATATGAAGCCAAAAAATCAAGTTGTAAAAGCGTGTAATTGCATTAACGATCTCCAAGCCCTCACTCAATTTGGTATATCACCAATAGGAAATCATCCACTGTTTCAACTATGCATTCTGCACGGCACACACTCTAGAGTGTTATCCCCACATGTCCCAGACCTAATTCTGACACCACAACACCCATTTTTAGACTTAATACTGAAAAAAAACAAAGTGGATGTAATTTATGATCACTTCACCACACAACTTCTAAAAGTTTTTATATTGGTTTTCTCGTGTCAATCATTTCTATGAATGACGGGAACAAGAGAGCTATAAGCAAAAATGAAGCGCATCTAAAGCAGCTCTCAAAGATCATCGCTCAATTACATAGAAAATGATATGTTCTTAACTCAAACAGAAAAAGAAAAAAAAAATCATTAACATGCCTGAATTTAACTCAAAATTAAGCATGAAAATTCAAATAATTTCCAAACATAAATCAAATATTGCAAATCTCAAAGCCATTCACGCAGTCGACGAGAATCACAGTCCTGATCAGATCAAAGTTGACCAAAAATGTGAGCTCAAAAGCAACAGATCTCCAACCAAACACGGTCAACATCACTCCATTCCAACAAATCAATGCACATCAACTCATCCAACAACACTACATCAACCTCAAAAACCAAAAATCACATCCAGAAAAAAGAAAAACTGGAAATCGAACCAGGGAGCGTAGAACTCGACGAGAGCGCTGCGATCTTTGCCGATCTCCTGCTCGAAGTTGGCTTCGGTGAGCACAACGACGTCGTCCGCGGAGACTGCGGTGAAGACCAGGAGCAAAGCTAGGGTTTGCAGAGCCCACCAGATCGACATATTTTCTGATGTCAAAAAACAACAAAAAGGAAAAAGGAAGGAAAAAGAAGCAAGCTGGTGAAGGCGCTGATCTTTTACTTATTTATAGACACATTTTTCTGGTAAAACGACATCGTTTTTGGTAATCTAAAACGGAGGGACGCTATTATTCTGATATCTGTCTTACTAATATTATTTTATCTTTTACGGAAATTTATCAATAAAAAAATTAAAATATTAATTATAAATACATATTTATAAGATATCATTTCCAATATCATTCAATATTATATTGGAAATAAAATCCCGACAGGATATAGATATATTAAATTTGTGAAAAGTATGTGAAGAATGAATTGTGAAGAATGTTAAAAAAAAAAGCAAAAAAAATATGATGAATAGTGTTTTTTGTCTTTCACCATGACTCAAAAGGAGTGTAATGGAAAAGAAAAGCAAGAAGACAAGGAGAATAAAATTTTGAAGACTCAAAACATCGTTTCAAGTCCGAATTCTCACCCATAAATAGAGCCTCTTGGGAGAATGAGAAAAAACTAAGAGCTCAAGAACTCATGAGTGTTCCAAAAAATCCTCTCTCTTACTTTTGTAATTTTCTCTTTCAAAAATCTAGTCATTTGTATTCATCACTTTAAGTCATCCCTCTGTTATCAACAAGCTTATATCAACAATTTTCTGTAATCAAGGTATATTTTCAATAAACAATATTTTCATATTCAAATATATGTGTTTTTATAATTAAATTTCTGCAATAAATTAAACAGAATTAGACAATAATTATTTCTGTTTTTATGCTTGAAGTTCATTAGACAGAATTAATTATTGCGTGCATGAACTATTATATGTCCTAGGTGCAAATAGTATCAGAGTCATGTTCTGCTTGAGAACCGAGTAGTGTTACGAGTTGGAACAGTAATTAATCACTGATTTAGTCCTGACTTAGTTCGGATTGAATTTCCTATGAACAGCTTGGCCAGCCTAAGATAGCGGTGTTTGAAGGACAGAAAGAGCGTAAGTCCCGTGTTGATCCGCTTGTGGAGGTCTCTGTTTAGGAAATTATCTAAATTGATTAAGGATAAAATTATGATTATTTTCTATGACGATGAGTAATATTAAAAGGGAATTAAGTAGAGCTAGTTCTTCTAAATTTCTTAGGTCTCATGATAGTTTTGCATATGCATCAAATAATTCTACATATAATTCAGAAAGTTTTTCATATGAGATAATCAAATTTACAAATCATCACCTACATCATCACCTGCATCATTATATAGTCATCACATAAAATTTAATAATTCAAAATTAAATGAAGAATTGAATCAAATAGAAAATCAATTCAAAAATATGTCAAACTTTGTTTCAAAAATTCCTCTTTTCGAATAAGAGTTTGAGTCAAATATTTTCTCTCATGATAAACCTCCTTTAAACAGAAATATCATTAGAAAAAGAAACATTAAAAGAAATCCTCTTGTTCATGAAGTAGAATTGATTAAATCAAATTATTTTTCTCCTGAAAATACTGAGAAATAAATTATTTTCAACAACTTCCTCCCCAAGTTAGAAATGCTTTAAGAAAACAATATGAAAAATATATGCAACAAGTTAGGATCACTATTCATTTTTTCCTTTAGTTTTTCAAATTTGAGAAACCCCTTAAAAGAATTGCAACGTTAACCTCAAGAAAAACAATAGAAAATTCTCCACATAATAAAAAATTATTAGATCAACAAATCATAAATCAAGAAGAGTCAAGTAAAAAATCAAAAGAAGAATCAAATGAAACAAAATTTAATCAAAAGTTAAATGAAAATTCAAAAGAAAAGTAAAGTGAAACAAAATTTAATCAAATTTTGTTTTCTTATGCCCCGAGAGAGGTGGAGGAAACATCAACAACAACAAAATCAACAACAAAGATAGAAAAACCAAGAGAAATTAATGAAACACCAAAAGCAGAAAATAAAGAAAAAACAAAATTAATTAAAACAATAAATATAATATCTTCAAAAGTAGATAAACAAATATTTTTTGATGTTGTAGACAAAATTCAAGATGAAGAAACACAGAGAGTCTATTTACAAAATTTAAAAAATTTAATTCTTATGGAAGATTCAAATAAGATTCAAATTAAATCTACACAATATTCAATTGATGAAATTTATAATAGATTCAAAAAAGACTCAAAGGCATATAACTATTGAAGACTTGAAATAAGAAATACAAAAAATAAAAAAGCAAATAAATCAATTAAAACACGAAAATGAACAAATAAAACAAGAAAATGAACAAATTAGAAATGTAATACAATATAAATTAGATTTTGTTGAAACCTCTGATAATCAAGATCCGGGAATAATAATACCTAATAAACAAACTCCTATAGAATCATTTATAACTACAATATCAAAAATAGTTTTTCAAATATGGTATGCAAATGTAAAACTTATAATCGAAGATTTTGAAATGGAAATAATAGCATTAATAGACTCGGGAGCTGATATGAATTATATTCAAGAAGGATTAATTCCCATTAAATGTTATGAAAAAACAGGACAATAACTTTTTGCTGCAAATAAAGGAAAATTATAAATAGAATTTAAACTTCAAAATGTTCATATATGTCAAAATAATTATTATTTTAGAACTCAATTTATATTAGTACAAAATATGACTGAACCTTTAATCTTATGAACTCTTTTTATTACCTTACTCTACCATTTTCAAGTAAATTATGAAGGTATCAAAACTCCAATATTAGGAAACACCATATTTTTCCCTTTCATATATCCATTAACTAAAAAATAAATGCATCAAGTCCAAAGTGATTCGATAAATAAAAAGATAAATTTAATTCAAATAAAACAAGCTCATATAAATTTTCTATCAAAAAGAGATTCAATATAAAAAGGTAGAAGAACAACTTCTAGAAGATGGAGTTCAAAATAAAATAAAAGAGATTCAAGATCTTTTTCAAAATGAAATTTGTTATGATCTTCCAAATGTTTTTTGGTCCATAAAGAAACATGAGATAAGTTTGTCTTACATTCAAAATTTTGATGAGTCTAAAATTCCCACTAAGGCTAGACCTATTCAAATGAATGAAAATCTTTTAGAATATTGTAAACAATAAATTGATTCATTATTAAAGAAGAAATTAATCACACCCTCAAAATCCATTTGGAGTTGTGCCGCTTTTTATGTTCAAAATGTTGCTGAGATAGAAAGAGGTGCACGTAGATTAGTCATTAATTATAAACCTTTAAATAAAGTATTACAATAGATAAGATACCTTATTCCTAATAAGCAAGATTTACCCAAAAGACTTCATAGTTCTGTAATTTATTCAAAATTTGATATGAAATCTGGATTTTGGTAGGTTCAAATCAAAGAAGAAGATAGATACAAAACTGCTTTTACTATCCCTTTTGGTCATTATGAATGGAATGTCATGTCTTTTGGTCTAAAAAAATGTCCCTTTTGAATTTCAAAATATTATGAATGATATTTTTAATCCTCATTTTCAGTTCATAATTGTATACATGGATGATGTTTTAGTATTTTATGATTCATTAGAAAAATATTTTGTTCATTTTAAAAAGTTTTTCAATGTCATTAAAGCAAATGAAATGACTTGTTCTACTCCAAAAATGAAATTATTTCAAACAAAAATTAGATTTTTAGGACATGAAATTTTTCAAGGAAAACCAAACCGATTAAAAGGTTAATAGAATTTGCTGACAAATTTCCTGATGAAATAAAAGTTAAAAAACAATTGCAAAGATTTTTAGGTTGTTTAAATTATGTCTCTGATTACTTCAAAGATTTAAGAAACATTTGTGAACCTTTATACAAAAGACTTAGAAAAAATGCACCTATATGGATTGAACATCATACTAATTTAGTCAAAAAAATTAAACAAAGAGTCAAACGTTTACCATGCATTAGCATTCCTCATCCAAATGCATTGCTCATTGTAAAATCAGATGCATCTAATTTAGGTTATGGAGACATATTAAAGCAAGAGTATAACAATCAAGTGCATATAGTTAGATATCATTCAGGGATCTGGTTGGGAGCTCAAATAAATTATTCAATTGTCAAAAAAGAAGTTTTATCCATAGTTTAATGTATTTCGAAATTTCAAAGTGATTTGATAAACAAAAATTTTCTTTTGAAAATTGATTGGAAAGTTGC
Organism: Vitis vinifera; assembly: GCF_030704535.1. Taxonomy (NCBI): domain Eukaryota; kingdom Viridiplantae; phylum Streptophyta; class Magnoliopsida; order Vitales; family Vitaceae; genus Vitis; species Vitis vinifera. The sequence continues at coordinate 1,148,009 of NC_081818.1, read as the reverse complement.
AAAAGATATTTAACAAAAAGATGTTAAAAATTTAGTTTCAAAACAAATTTTTGCAAGATGACAAACTTTACTTTCAAATTTTGATTTTGAAATTAAATTTATCAAAAAAGAGTTGAATTTCCTTCCTGACTTCCTTACTCGAGAGTTTTTGCAGGGTAAGGACCCTCCTCCATCGTAATGGGTACTCCTATTAGGCCTCAACTTCCTTCATCATCCAAGAAAATCAAAACTTCATATGCAATGATTTCAAAATTTTCAAATATTCGTCCTACTTTTCCATTACAAATATCAAATTCCTTTGAAGTTCTGAGTCTAGATTTTCATCCTCTTCAACCTTCAAAAAGTTTTATTAAAGCTTTTAAATCAACTTCTAAAAATATTCATGTTCAGAGTCAATCCAGTCCTAGCACTATTTCAATATTACTTTCTCCTTCTCATTATTTTTCCATTAGTCAATATGTCAAAAAACCCAAAACCTTAGAAATTGCTTTCATTGAGCTAGAGTACAATTATAAAGAAATTCCTAAAATTCTTCCTTACATCTTTCCTCAAGGAGTCACCTTCAATTCCAATGATCCTTTGAAAACTCATCAATTTTATGAGTTCATCCTGGTGGGCACAAATTAAGTTGAAATTACTCATAACACTGATAAAAACAATCCTCGGAGGATTGCTTTTTCCAAATGTCAAATTCTCAAAGTCATGACCATTGCTGGTTGGAATAAAAAACCCTTCACTTGCAATGCGTTTAGTCAACATTTCCGTCTCATGAGCTACAATTACGTAGATTATATGGATGCTTAGTACAATATGTTTTATCGCAAAGCTACCAACATTTTTGGTTAATCCAATTCTCAAGAAATTGTAATACCAAATTTTATGCTTGGTTTAAAAAATGGTGGACTTTATTTGGTCTACTAGACTCCATATTTCCTCCTAAAATTCAAGAAAAATTAAACTTCTACAAGAGTAATATTTAATCTCAGTCTATCACTCAGTCGAGACTCTTGACGTTCTATTTGAGATTAAGAATTCCATGGATTCTCACATGGAATATTATCATTAAGCAAGAGCAACCTCGTCCTTTTCCATCATCTCTTTCTAGAGAATTCAGCATCAAATGGTGGGACAAATTCAATCATGATTTTGTATGTCAACAGAAGATTTTGCAAATAATTTCAACAAAACCTGGATCTTCAAATTCAAAAGATTCATCAAGTTTTTCTCAAGGACCAACTCAAGAAGAATTCCTTACTCTTAAAAGCAAATGTCAAGTTTCATTAGCAGCCGCTACTGATTTAGAGCAATATCGTTAAGGACTCATTCAAACTCTCAAACAGTTTGGAGATTATCAAGAAAGTGAAGAAACTGAAGACACAGTTTTATCAGATGATTCATACTTAGACCCTAAGTTAATAATTTACGGAGGACTTATGGGTCAATCCAGATAAAAGATTTCAAGAATCTTTTGTACAACTGTATATTTGTACAATTGTCTCATTGTATTTATCCAGTAAAAAAAAAAAGTATATAAATAAGGAATTGTGAAGAATGCAAGAAAAAAAAAATCTCAAGTCAAAAGTCATGAATAGTGGGTTTTGTCTCCCACTTTAGTTTTGAAGACAACGTGGAGAAAGGGAAAGGAAATAGAATAAATATTCTCTTCCAAAGCCATCTAACATGAGAAAATTTCCCTACCTTCTTCTGCAGACCTTATTCACCAAGGTTCCAGTTGTCTCTACACGTGACGGATTTCAAAAAATTTTCAAGAATGAAGACTCAAGACAGACTGAAGTCCGAAATTTTTCGCCTATAAATAGAACTCCAACTCTCTTTATTAGGTAGAACTTGGGAGAGTGAGAACTTGAGAGCTGAAGAACTCAAGAGTGTTCTAAAATTCTCTCTCTTGCCTTTGTAATTTCCTCTTTCTAAAGTTATAGTCCTTTGTATTCATATATTTGAGTCATCCCTCTATTGTCAACAAGCTTGTATCAATAACTCTCTGTAATCAAGGTATATTTTCAATAAACAATATTTCATATTCAAATATCTGTGTTTTTATGATTAAATTTCTGCAATAAATTAGACATAATTAGATAGTAATTATTTATGTTTTTATACTTGGAGTTTATTAGACATAATTAATTATTACGTGCATGAACTGTTGTATGTCCTGGGTGCAAATGGTATCAGAGCCACGTTCTGCTTGAGAATCGAGTGGTGTTACGAGTTGGAACAGTAATTAATCACTGATTTAGTCCTGACTTAGTTCGGATTGAATTTCCTATGAACAGTTTGGCCAACCTAAGATAGCGGTGTTTGAAGGGCAGAAGGGGCGTAAGTCTCGTGTTGATCCGCTTGTGGTGGTCTCTATTTAAGAAATTATCTAAATTGATTAAGGATAAAATTGTGATTATTTTCTATGACGATGAGGAATATTAAAAGGGAATTAGTAGAGCTAGTTCTTCCAGATCTCTTAGGTCTCATGATAGTTTTGCATATGCATCAAATAATTCTACATATAATTCAGAAAATTCTTCATATGAGATAATCATATTTACAAATTCATCACCTGCATCATCAACTGCATCACTACCTGCATCATTATATAGTCATCACATAAAATTTAATAATTCAAAATTAGATGAAGAATTGAATCAAATAGAAAATCAATTCAAAAATATGTCAAACTTTGTTTCAAAAATTCCTCTTTTCGAATAAGAGTCTGAGTCAAATATTTTCTCTCATGATAAACCTCCTTTAAACAAAAATATCATTAGAAAAAGAAACATTAAAAGAAATCTTTTTGTTCCTGAAGTAGAATTGATTAAATCAAATTATTTTTCTCCTGAAAATACTACAGAAATAAATTATTTTCAACAACTTCCTCCTCAAATTAGAAATGTTTTAAGAAAAAAATATGAAAAATATATGCAACAAGTTAGGATCACTATTCCTTTTTTCCTTTGGTTGTTCAAATTTAGGAAGCCCCTTAAAAGAATTGAAACATTAACCTCAAGAAAAGCAATAGAAAATTCTCTACATAATAAAAAATTATTAGATCAACAAATCATAAATCAAGAAGAGTCAAGTAAAAAATCAAAAGAAGAATCAAATGAAACAAAATTTAATCAAGAGTTAAATGAAAATTCAAAAGAAAAGTAAAGTGAAACAAAATTTAATCAAATTTTGTTTTCTTCTGCCCCGGGAGAGGTGGAGGAAACATCAATAGCAACAAAATCAACAACAAAGATAGAAAAACCAAGAGAAATTAATGAAACACCAAAAGCAGAAAATAAAGAAAAAACAAAATTAATTAAAACAATAAATGTAATATCTTCAAAAGTAGATAAGCAAATATTTTTTTATGTTGTAGACAACATTCAAGATGAAGAAACACAAAGAGACTATTTACAAAATTTAAAAAATTTAATTCTTACGGAAGATTCAAATAAGATTCAAATTAAACCTACACAATATTCAATGGATGAAATTTATAATAGATTCAAAAATACTCAAAGGCCTATAACCATTGAAGACTTGAAAGAAGAAATACAAAAAATAAAAAAGCAAATAGATCAATTAAAATAAGAAAATGAACAAATAAAACAAGAAAATGAGCAAATAAAACAAGAAAATGAACAAATTAGAAATGTAATACAATATAAATTAGATTTTGTTGAAACCTCTAATAATCAAGATTCGGGAATTATAATACCTAATAAACAAACTCCTATAGAATCATTTATAAATACAATATCAAAAATAGTTTTTCAAATATGGTATGCAAATGTAAAACTTATAGTCGAAGATTTTGAAATGGAAATAGTAGCATTAATAGACTCAGGAGCTGATATGAATTGTATTCAAGAAGGATTAATTCCCGTTAAATATTATGAAAAAACAGGACAAGAACTTTTTACTACAAATAAAGGAAAATTAGAAATAGAATTTAAATATATACGTTTCATTATATTTGATAATAAAATTTTTTAAAAACACAAAAAAAAAAATTGAATATTTTTAATAAAAAAGAGATGTTTAAAAATTTTATATGTTTTTATTTTTTATTTATTCTTTTTATAAAATAAAGATTTTTATTATTGAATTCTTTTACTAAATATTATATATTTTTAATCAAAAATATTTTATTATTGAAAATTTGAGATTAAAAAAATTAAAAAATCATTTGTGGAAATTATATTCAATTAAATTCTATTTTAAATGATTTATATTGAAATTGAATTTAAAAACAAAATATTTTATTTTAGTTATTTAATACATCAAAATTAAAATTCTAACTAAACCCTATTTAATTGGTTTATAATTTTTTTTTTTTAATTCAATGGCTACAACTTGTATATAATATCTAATTAAATGCACATAAATGAAAGGGATCGATCATATAAAAACTTCTATGGATGGTAATGAGATGGATTTTTGGATACATGTCTTGCCCTATTCCTTGTTTTTTATGAGTTTGAAATTTAAATAAATGAGTTATGTGTGGATTTTAGATTTTTTTTTTTTTTAAATACATGGGCAGGATTAGGGTGAGTTTTGGTATTGGTTTGTTGGATTCCTACCTATCCCAATTAGATATAAAATTAATTTTTATTTTTCTTTTGAATATAATAATAATAATAATAATAAAATTTCTCTTTAATAAAATGACTTATAAAAATTATAATATTTTAATTATTTATAAAATATATTTATTGTAATGTAATTAAAAAAAAATTAAACAGGTGGAGTGGGTGGATATGAGAAATTTGTATATTCGTCGTATCTCATTTAATTTTTTTAATAAGGGGGATGTGAATTATTTTTGAGAAAATAAAGGCTAATCTTAAATGAGAAAAACATTCAAGAGGGGGGGATGAATTGGGTTTTTAAAATTCTTTTTTAACACAATAAATTCAAGCACAATAAAAGCAAATATAAAGAGATAAAGTTAGAGAAATTAAACTCATATTTTATAGTGGTTCGACACTTTCTTGCTTACATCCACTCTCTTCAAGCTTGTAACCGAGTGAGAGTTCCACTAACTTGAAGCTTCAACCAAGCTTCTAATCTCCTTTATATTTGGATTCCGGCTCCAATGAGCTCTTACACAATCTCTTCAAGATTCAACTTACTTGAAGGTTTTAACACTCAATTTTACAAGAATGAATCCCTCAACCTAGCTCAAAGATAGCTCAAATACAAATCAAAGTTATGATGAATCACAAAGGTGCACTAAAAGATATGTAAGTGTAGATTTAATGCACCAATAAATAAATTAGAGCTTTTAAGGTAAGAACAAATGGGTAGACAAATAAATACAGGTGTTCTATATCTCATAAATAAAGTGGAACTCTCTATTTATAGGTTTATAACATTGGGGGCCAAGAAAAAAAAAAGCAGTCTCAATTGGTCGAGTTGGGGGTCGATCGGTTCACTAACCGTTGAAGCATTTAATGCTTTGGCAGATTACCGTTGCTTCAACCAGGCCTCGACCAAAGATCGATCGGGAAGGAGGATACCTCGACCAAGAAGGGAAGACTATTGGAAGAGAGAAAGTGTTTTTGCACTCCTCGACCTGACCTCCATCGGGCAAAGGGAATGGGTCAACTAGTATCCTGGCCGGTTGAGTCGGTTGGCTTAGTGCCTCGACCGGTTCAATATTTTGGCCCCAAAAACCTATTTTTTTTTTTATATATATTATTTTTTCTTCTAACATTTAGGTAAAATCTTTAGGTAAATTAGTATGTCAATTTTGAAACGTTTTGCCTAAGGTACATTTGATAAAACTCAGGTTTTATTGAAACTATAATTTTAAATAATAAACCGAGTTTTCCAAATATGCATGAAATGATATGTAAAACCTAAGTGCACTCATGCATTCATCTTACATTTGTTTTTTTTATGATTAAAGGTCTTCCAAACGTCTTAATTTTGTATCAATTAAGTCATTTGATGAATTTTCAAATTAATACATGAAATTCTTTACCATTCAAACCAATTAGTAATTTAACCATGGTTTGTTATCATCAAAACCTGATTAGGAGAACCCTTGGGCTAACAATTTTGAATATAAGGGGTGAAGTTGGGATTCAGGCAATTGATCTCAAATCAATCTTGTTGCCATCTCTAAAAACTAATAAACATGACAGGGTTATGATGAGGACAATTGGACCCGTCTTGTTGTCATCTTTAAAAACCTGTAAGAGGTCGTCTATTTGAATTAGAACGAGCAATTATCTTCAATCCTTTTAATTTCTAATAATTATACAATATATAAAAGCCGGAATGCTGAGAGTTTTGTTGTGACTTTCTTTTACCCATATTTCCATTAAAGATTCACATGGTTGCCATTCCTTTCAATAAATAATCAAATATATTTGTTTATCAAATAATTAAAATAAATATAATTTATTCATTATAATTAATTAATTTAATTTAAAAATAATTTAATTACTTTTTATTCAATATTAAAATTTTATTTTAAAAAACAATAGAAAATAAATAAAGATTTTATTAATTTATTATAAAACTTACTTTCAATTTTAATATAGATTGTGCATCATTGAACCACAATTTAAAATATTATTTTTAAAAAATAATAGTTAAAATTTAATTTTATCTTATCTTATTAATATAATCAATCAATCAATATAAATGTTATAAAATAAAATATATTCAAATACAACTATAAAATAGACGAATATTATTATTTTTTAAATTAATTAAATAATTTAAATTACATTTAAATATAAAAAATATTATATTAGTTAACATTTTACGTGTTTTGCACGTACAAGGTACAACAAGCCTAGTATTATAAAATAAAATAAAAGAAATAAGATTAATTGTTTTTAATATATATACTTATATATATATATATTTGATTCCATTTTTTTATTTTAAAAATAGACATAACAAATATAATTAATTAATCAATATAAATGTTTTAAAATAAAATATATTCAAATACAACTATAAAATAGACGAATATTAATTTTTTTAAAATTAATTAAATAATTTAAATTACATTTAAATATAAAAATACCCCATTAGTTAACATTTCACGTGTTTTGCACATGCAACAAGTTTAGTCTTATTTTAAAAAAGAAAAGAAATAAGATTATTTTTTTTTAATATATATATATATATATATATATATATATATATATATATATAAGTAATTTGATTTCATTTTTTTTATATTAAAAATAGACATAACAAACAAAAAACACCAATATAATTTGATTTTGAAAAACATTTTCCAAAGTTCCAAAAAATTAGACTTGGCATAAGCATGCCAAGGAATAAAAGCATGCAATAGCATGATTTATTTTTGAAAACATTTTCTAGGTTTCAACTTTCAACAAAAGAAAGAGAAAGGGGGTGTTGCGAGAATCGAACTCGCGACCTCTCGCACCCGAAGCGAGAATCATACCACTAGACCAAACACCCGTGGCACTTTCTAGATTTCCTCTTTGTACTTTGATTTCATTTATTTATTTTTTCCAATCCGCCATTCTCTTTTTTATTAACCCTGGTTTATTTTGGCTTTTCCCACAATTTTCTTCACCGTTGGGCTCAAACCAGAATTAGGGTTTCTTCATTATCGTCTTCTCCTTGGTCTCGGTATGTTTTTGGTTTATTTATTTGGTCATTTATTGCTGATAATTAGGAGGATTTGTATGGGCGTTGTTTAAATCTGTGAAATTTATTTTTCAGGGAATTGAATTCAGTCGTGAGTTCAACTCAGCTGACTTGTGAGTTATCGACTCACCGAGTCTAGGTTTTTGTGGCTATGGCTCAATCATCCAATAATGTAAGCTCAAGCTTTCATAATCATTGTCTGTATTCCCTGTTTGGTTGCCGAGGAAATGCAGGAAAAAGTAAAGAAAGTAAAGTTTTGGGTCTTCTGGTTTTTCCATGTTTGAAACCAAGGAAACGGATCATGCTCAATCTGATCATAATAAAACTATTTGGATCAGTTTAGTTGAGATTTTTCCACCCTTCGGTTTTCTGGGAGACCAAACGTAGTCTGGGGTTTGTTTGGTTGCTCAGAAGAGGGAGGGAAACAAGCAGAATTACAAAATTGAATCTCCGATTTTTTATTTTCAATTATTTGGAAGCTGAAGTGGACAAACTTGCTCTCCACTGCACTAAATAGCTAGCTAATGCAACTTTTTCAGCGTCCATGTTTCTGATATGCAGTCACATGTTCTCAGAAACCAAACACAGGGTATATTTCTAATTAGATATTGTTATTATGGATGATGTCATCGTTTTTCTCTCGTATGTGCTCGCAGGCTGTTGGAGTTGATAACACTTTTAGGAGGAAATTTGATAAAGAAGAGTACTTAGAACGAGCTAGGAAGCGTGAACAGGAGGCATGTTTTGCTAAATTTTCTTCTCCCTTTTGTTTGTTTGTTGTTTTTGAATTTGAATAGACTAACTTGCTAACTTATGATCTAATTTAGGAGGAGGAGGGGGGGAGGCATAAATCCAAGTGTAAGTTGACCAATTTGATATGATATATTTCTGTTATATATATATATATATGTATATATATATATATATATATTTTGTTCTTTTCAATGAGTTTGTGTACTGTATCTAATTGAATGTGATGCAAAAGAACTGAACCTAGAAAAGTATCCAGTGATGGGGTTGAGGTATTAACATTATTAGATTTTGTGCAGCCAAAGGTCCTCCGGTGCAAAGGAAACCCTTGAAGCACAGAGATTATGAAGTAGACCTTGAATCCCGTTTGGGAAAAACCCAGGTTAGCCACTTCTCTTCATTTGTGTTCCCTCATTTTCATTTCATTAGCAGTTGGAATTGGACTTAAGGCATTGTTGAATTAAGTTGAATATATGGCTTATGTTCTTCATGTAGTTATTGGTGAATGGATAACTTGAGGTGTATGGCCACCTCCTAGGGAAAATTATAATTTGCTAGCACATGAGTAATTTGTTTGTTGCTTAAGTGAATCCTTGAAGCTTGAAATTGATTAGTTCAAGACTACCAGCTTATGTGTTTGAATAACTGAAAAAATACAATGACATGAGAAGTTATTACGGTATGGTTTTATATATTTCTCAATATGTTTTTAATATTAATCACAGTAAATGCTAAATGACACAATCAATCTGCATATTGCTTTTAAGAGATAAACTCATTTTATTCTGGTGGACGAGAATCTCTTGATGTTTATGTTGTTTACCAAGCTGGATGTGCCTTCAACACATAAAAGGACCTCAATGCATTAATTTATGGCTTTATTTGGTTTTTCTGAACCAATTTGGTTATGCCAACTTTTATTCTAAAAATCTTGTTGGTAGTGCCTGCAAGGCCAAAATTTGATTCCTAGGAATGGCTATGCTTTGATATCGTGGACCACTTGTTGGAGATAGAACTTTATTCTTTTCACTATGAATGACTCTTCTAGGTTGACTTGCAATACTTTAAAAGGGATAATAAGAATGACTCTTGATTCCCTGCTAGGATTTAGTAGATTTTTTTTTTTTTTTTGATAGGCTACCTCTAAAGAAGACATGATATAACAATGTTTAAAATGTTTAGATTCCCTCTCAAAAGAAAGTGGTATGGGATGACATTGCCTTTCATAGTAAAAGAATCCTACACAAAACTTGAACTTAAGATAACATTCTATTTAATTACAATCCTACATTTGTGAATGTGAGGACTGTCCCTTGTGGTGTTTTATTTGTATAATTTGGCCTGCTGTTGCGTTCTGCCAAGATCAGTAGCCTCTTTCTTGGAGCTTTGACTGTAGACCTTTCTGTGTTCTGTGTTTGACATCATCTGGTTCATAAAATCACCAATTTTCTAGTTTTACAATGCATGACTCAATTTATTGTTGCTTAGGGAAAGCGTGGAATTATTCTGCCATATATTCTGATTGATTTTATATTTACCTTTTTAATCAGTGTCCAGGCACTTAAATTTTCAAACCATTCTTGCTTTATTATTTTATTTTATTTTTTGTATCCTTCAAATATTGAAAGCTTGATATATATTTTATATTGAAGATCTTGGGGTTCACATTTTTTTCTTCTTCTAACTTTTAAACTATTCAAGTGTTCCCTACTCACACACCTAGTTGATGACTTTGGTTTTTCTTTTGTTATTATGGCAGGTTGTTACTCCAATAGCACCTCTCAGCCAGCAGGTATCTTTTCACGACATTCATACAAATTATGTAAATGCTTTCTTGTTGTCTTTCTTTTATTATATAGTATATTTGTGGTATGTGCTGTGGTAGTTTTTGATAAGTAATTCATACACTTCGCATTTAATGCATTAGTGGACTCATTGCCTAGTTGGTTTTTGAGGTATTGATTGGATGGTTCATAGTTTGCTTGGTAAGTGTGATGCCCTCTTGCAAATCTAGCAGTTTTTCAGTTTTTATTTTTTTTACGACATAAGGTTTTGGGAACTTTTTTTAATCCTCAAGCATTACAGTTGGTGTACATGGATGTTTAAGTGGTTAACTAGATGCTACGCTATTTGAACGCTTGCCCATCCCATGCATTCAGATGGATTCTGGTTTTTCTTTTTTCTTTTTGAAGTATGGACTTAAATTCAAGGTTTCAATAATCCAACCATAGTAATGTGTTGCCTGGTGTTGTATTGATATCACCTAAGACAATTGATATAAAATGTGATTATAATGCTTGCTGGAGAACTTGGCCCTGAGCAGACACTGCATTGATGACTCCATGTATTGCCAACTAGAGTTCTCATGTCAATTACCGACTCTTAACACCATGTCTAGATTTGTTATCAACATGAATTCAAGAGAGCCACTAGCAGTTCCATTCTAATGATTCCATGGCAGTCATCAAACCCTTCAGTTTCTTTTAAATTATACTTACACACTAGGTGGTTATTCATCAGAATCAGAAAATAGTTTTCAGGATACTGAACTCAATTCTCATGTATGAAATTTTGTTGTTTTATTTTTAGTAGACATCTCATTTTCAGGTTTTCTCCAAATTTGATGTGCATTATCAGAACCTAAAAATAATGAGAAATTGAAATAAGCATTCATTCAGGTCTGGTATTTGCAAAATGCAGGAAATAGTTCTTGGGCAATTTGAATGGGCACTTCAAAATCTAGGCTAAGAAATGGAATAAGTCATCCATTTGTAATCAGTATTTGCAAGAAACACTCAAGGGACTTGTAGTGGAGTTAGTTTAAGAATGTAGCATTTGTCAAAATGCTTTATATGAAATGACTAAAGCTAAAGCAAATGGTGGGCATAATCCACTGGATTCTGAGTTTTATCCCTAGATGGCTGTTCTCCTTATTTATTGCATCTATGAACCTTTGTAATAGCAATAAAGAATCTATTCACAGCTATGTCTATGTATCTGTTATATACTACCTTTGATTCACTTTGGAATTCTATGTTTAAATAAGTTCTTTTGCAGGCTGGATACTACTGTTCAGTTTGTGAATGTGTAGTAAAGGATTCTGCAAACTACTTGGACCATATCAATGGAAAGAAACGTATGTGGCCATCCTTATGCATACTGGTTCTGTTATTTATATGTTATCATAATTGCTTACCACTCCTGTTATGACTCTCTTGACTCTTTCTTTTAGATCAAAGAGCTTTGGGAATGTCTATGCGAGTAGAACGGGCTTCTCTTCAACAGGTGAGCTTTTGAAAATTTTCAAAATTGGTTATAGAGATATGGATGTTAAAAGATATAACTAACCAAATAAATAATGCCACAAACTTACTGCTTTCTGAATATATTAATATTATTAAGGCAAAGCTGCACATGGTGTATAGAGAAAGAAATTCTATAATACATAGAGGCTAAAAAAGAACCTCCAAAGGGCATAATCACAGAAGTTTGAACAATCTAGAAATCCCCAAACTATAGAGGCTGCGAATTTGGTGTTCAACCTTAACCACACAAACTACCAATTAGTTTTTCTTTCTTCTTTTTTCTTTTTTCTTTTTTCTTTTTATTTATTTATTTATTTGATTTTTTGATAAGAAACAAGAGTGTATGAGCAAGGGAAAAAGGCATTTGGTTTCAAGATGGGAATTATTTGTTGGGCATATGTGTTAAGAGAATGACATATACCACATATACCATGCTTGAGCCTGTGTCTACATCGTCTTGTAATTCTAGCATGAACTTCCTTCCCAGAAAAATTACTCTTTAAAGTGGATAACCACAAGAATATGCACAATGAATATCAGAAGCTCTGTGAAGAAAACTGATGTTGATCAAGTATATATGTATAAAATCTTTTGATGGGCCACAGGTCCAGGAGCGATTTGAAGTTCTCAAGAAGCGGCGAACACCTGGTAGCTTTACCGAGCAAGGTAAGAGATCTAATCTAATCACCCCCATGTAGATGAAATTTGAGCCTTACCTTAGCTGAAGTTTTGATTGTTTTAATTAGTTGTGAGTAGCACCAAGGGCAGCATTTACTTGACTAGTCATGAGCCTCAACTTCGTTATCCAAGGAATATTGCTTTGCCCCATTAGATGAGGCCTTTTCATACAGTTTCACTCTACTGTTTGATCTCACCATACCTATGAAGATTAAAAAAGGAAGAAAAGTGGACAGAAAACTAATCTCTCGACTATATTTTCCTAGATCTTGATGAGCGGATCTTAAAACAGCAGCAAGAAGAGGAGGAACGGAAACGTCAGCGTCGAGAGAGAAAGAAAGAGAAAAAGGTCAGTATGATGGAATTGCTAATTCCACTTACTATTATGATGCAATACTAACACAGCTAAATAGATAGCATGAGAAAAAGGCCACATGCCTATTAGGAGAATATTATGGGCCTATATGACAACTTCTTACAGTTCCTAAAAGCACCTTAAATCTGTTATAAAAAAAATCTGCCTTTAGAACAAATTCTTGAAGTTTGTCAATCATGGTTTCTAAGTTAGGAAAGTATTTTTAGGAACATTTTCTAAACAGACCCTATATCCTTATGCAAAAATCTCTGTTCATTTTTATGTCGATTTTTTCTTGTTCTTACTCTTTCATTATGTTTGATTTTTCATGTTATTTTGGGGTCAGAAAGAGAAGGCAGTAGAAGAGGAACCCGAGCTAGACCCTGATGTTGCAGCCATGATGGGATTTGGGGGGTTCCGATCATCCAAGAAGTGATCTTGCTTTGGCGGTAAATGAGGAGCCAGCCTGGATTTACCCAAGTAAATCTTCTTCAGGGCCTTGGTTTTTGGACGAGGGTAAAAGTCTTGTTTGTAAGGAACATCTTTAATTTAGACTTCATATTGGCCTCTTAGAATGTGTAACTCTTCATGTTTCTTCACTAACAGTCTAACAATAAGAAATGGAAATGTTTGGTTTTACATCGATCAAATCTGTAGAAATGAATAGAAAAAAACAAATTCCCTTGTGATAGATTCATCAGAGCCGACTCGGGCTCGGGTATTGATAGAGTGAAATAGTTTCTATCAATGCCTCCGCCATTTCTTGAAATTTCGCTTCATGTTCAAAGTTGCGTATTTTTATTTTTTATTTCAAATTCTTTAGTATCCATGACATGTAGTAATTGGATGTGGAAAAAAAAAGACAATAGAATGTATTAAATATATAGATTTTCTTCTAGTCAGTATTAAATATTGTTTGAAAGAACTTCTTGCAACTGAAAGTGGGATTTGGTTTATTCAGGTTTTGAAGAAGAGACTTTGGCTGTATTTGGAAGGCATTCCGGATTGTAGTCAGTGTTTTTAACTACACTAAATGTAGAGTGTAGTGTGTTTGGTAGTGATTTTAGAAAATGTTTTTCATTGGTAGGGAAAGGTCAAAACATTTTGGAAAACGCCAAGGTTCATGCTTATAGCAAGAAAAGTGTTTTTGGCAAAAAAAATTAAGAGAGCATTTAATAGTGATTTTTAAAAGTGTTTTTAGTATTTCTAATACTTAAAAAATAAGACTTTATAAATATTAGAAAGACAAAAAACATTTCATAGAATCACTATTAAGTGCATTTTAAGAAAAGTCAAAAATATTTTTTAGAATCAGTATCAAACGTATTTTAAGATTGTGTTTGATAATAATTTTAAAAAATGTTTTTAGTATTTTAAATATTTGAATGATAAAAAATTTTAAATATTATAAAAGTTAAAAACATTTGTTAAAATTATTGTCAAATACGATATGATAAAATTTAAAAAATATTTTTAAAAATTTGATAAATCATTTATAATATTGAAAAATGAATTATAATATTTAATGAAGATTTTTCCAAAAACACTTTTGTAGAAAATAATTCCATTAAAAACACTCTGGAGGAAATATATTACCAAAAACACTTTTATATACAGATTTTTAGATTGTATCCATTTTTAAAAAGGCTTCATTGTTTGGTCCATCGACCCTCACCCACATCCTCTTCACTTTGTGATCTTCTTGGTGACGAGATCTTCAATGGTCATGGTGATAACAAATTAACAGTAAATAACCAATGTTTTCAAGCATGTTTTCATTATTTTCCTATTCGAACATAATTTTTAAAAACTATTCATATGAAAATATATCAAACAAGTTTTTCGAATCTTTAAAATTTAGTAAATATAATTTCCTTTTTTGGATTAATAAACGGTTTTCAAAAATTAATTTTGGATTGACTACCAAACAGGACGTTATATTTTTCCTCAAACTAGATGTGGGATGCAAATTTTTATTCCTTTTAAAAATTTCATAATTATTTTTGTTTATATTATTAATTTATAAATTAGGGTAAAATCATGGTTTTCCCGCCAACCCACTATTTTCAAAATTCGGTAACTAAGCCGTTATCAGATTGTCATCTGCAAACAGCAAGAAGATGAGCAGAGTGTGCAGGGAGGCGGAGCGGCGAATCCTCCGCCACCTCCACGGCCGGAAAACCCGAACCCAACTTCCCCAAATCCACGCCCACATCCTCCGCCACCACCTCCACCAATCCAACCAAATCCTCTCCCACTTCATCTCTGTGTGTGGCGCCTTGGACAAGATGGGATATGCCAATCTCGTCTTTCACCAAACCCAGAACCCCAACCTCCTCCTCTTCAATTCCATGATCAAAGGCTATTCCCTTTGTGGGCCGTCTGAAAACTCACTCCTTTTATTTTCCCAAATGAAAAACCGCGGAATATGGCCCGATGAATTCACCTTCGCTCCTTTGCTGAAGTCGTGTTCGGGTATTTGTGATAACAGAATTGGGAAAGGAGTTCATGGGGTGGTGATTGTTGTTGGGTTTGAACGTTTCAGTTCGATAAGGATTGGGATCATAGATTTGTACACGAGTTGCGGGAGAATGGAGGATGCGAAGAAGGTGTTTGATGAAATGCTTGATAGAGATGTGATTGTTTGGAATATGATGATTCGTGGGTTTTGTAAAGTGGGTGATATCGAGATGGGGTTTCGTCTCTTTAGGCAGATGAGGGACCGGAGTGTAGTTTCTTGGAACTCCATGATCGCTGGTTTAGAACAAAGTGGCCGTGATGGTGAAGCCTTGGAGCTTTTCCGTGAAATGTGGGATCATGGTTTTGAGCCGGATGATGCAACCGTGGTCACAATTCTGCCTGTTTGTGCTCGTTTGGGGGCTGTCGATGTCGGGGAATGGATCCATTCTTATGCTGAATCAAGCCGACTTTTGCGAGATTTCATCTCTGTGGGAAATTCGTTAGTCGACTTTTACTGCAAATGTGGAATTTTGGAAACTGCTTGGAGGGTTTTCAATGAAATGCCCCAGAAAAATGTGGTTTCTTGGAATGCCATGATATCGGGTCTGACCTTCAATGGAAAGGGTGAGCTTGGAGCAGACTTGTTCGAGGAGATGATAAACAAAGGTGTGAGACCTAATGATGCTACATTTGTTGGGGTTTTATCATGTTGTGCTCATGCTGGTTTGGTTGAAAGAGGTCGGAATTTGTTTACTTCAATGACAGTAGATCATAAAATGGAGCCAAAACTTGAGCATTTTGGATGCATGGTTGATCTTCTAGCACGTAATGGATGCATGGAGGAGGCTCGTGATTTGGTTAGAACCATGCCGATGAGGCCAAATGCTGTCTTATGGGGTTCATTGCTCAGTGCTTATCGTACTATTGGCGACGTAAAGCATGCAGAATGTGCAGTCAAGGAGCTTATTGAGCTTGAACCATGGAATTCGGGAAATTATGTGTTGTTGTCAAATGTATATGCAGAAGACGGGAAATGGGATGAAGTTGAGAAGGTAAGAGCATTGATGAAAGAAAAAAATATCAGGAAAAATCCCGGACAGAGCATGGTGTTAGGATAGAGCCCTGAAAACCCCACAGTAATCCAAACATAGAAGCTCATAAAAATGCAGAACCCTGAGCTTTTCTTCTATGCTGGTGTAGTATGTGTTCCATCTTCTCATATCAATAACAAACAAAACCCGAAAACAATCCAACCATACAAGCTCATACAAATGGAGATCCTTGGAGCAGGGCTTGGTTTTCAGACGAGAGGGAAAGTCTTGTTTGTAAGTAACCTATTTAATTTAGACTTCATATTGGCCAGTTATAATGTGCAACACTTCATGTTTCTTCACTAACAACGAGGAAATGAAAATCATTCAATTTTTTTTTTTTTTGTTTTGTTTGGCAGAGCATACAAACAATTGAGTACGTAAATTGGAGCATTCAGTGGAAAAAATATGGGGAAAAACCATGGACAGAGAATGGTTGGCTAAGTGGACAAGACTAATTTAAGTACTTGTTCTTGGTGAAACGTTGAGCTCTGGTATTGAAAGAGTAATGCAAAGAAGAACCTGTAATTTTGATCGAGTTGCAGTAGTACAAGGTGTTTCTGTTCTTTCTCATTGTCCCCAGAAAAATCTGTTGTCTTGTCGTATTCCGAATTTGATTCATACATTTCTGAGCACAAGATTTCTAGTTTTCTTCATTGGAAAGCCAAGACCCAGTTCAACTTCCGTGAAGTCCATTCATCATCTCATTAAATTTCATCAGATGGGGTTTAGAAATACTAGAAATCATTCTGTTTTTTGTTTTGTATTCCTATATGGGAAGTTTTTGTTGGGTCGCAGAGAGAGAGAGAGCAGATGGGGTAGTTGAAGTTTCAAGGTGGAATTTGCATTCATTTCTTGGTGAATTGGGATCATGGAAAGACATTTATTCACATTGTAATTATTCTCTACCTTAACCAGAATACAATTAGGCTTTCACGCTTTTATAAATACTTGATATCTTACTTCCATCTCATATCCAACCCATAATATCTATAAAGGTTTCAGCTATTAACAAGAGAAGATGGAGAGGAAACCTTGCTGTTCTTCAATGAACTATGGCTGCCAGACCACTGTGGTGACCCAAAAAAAGGAAGATGAGAAACCTCAAGTCCCAAAGAAAGAAGATGCTGAACCTGCAAAGGGGACTTGTGGAACTGGTCTGATGAAGTCTCCTAAGATTGAGGAGAAGCTTAGTGTTCCTGTGAAGAAGGAAGAATCTGTGAAGGTTAATGTTGGGTCTGGCTGTTGCGGATTCAAGTGAAGAGTGCCTTGAAGATTTGAATAATGGTTGAAGTCTAGGTTGTTTTTTGCTTTCTGCTCTGTTTTAGCTCTGGTACTTAATAGTTATGAATATGAAATATCAAGGGTTTTAAGCTCTGTTAACTCTCTCTCTCTCTCTCTCTCTCTCTCTCTCATACAAAAAGAAAACAAAAAGCCAAAAATAAATAAATAAATAAATATAAAATTATGCAGATGTTTTTCCTCACTCCATTCAAATTATCTTATTAAAGACAAATCTCTCAGGAGAATTTGGATTCATCTCCATTTCAATCGGTATAGAGTAAGGTGGACCAAATCAATGGGTCATGTTTTCACATTGAGGCTTTAGGGAAATACAAAAAAACCATAAAAATTACAAAATTCATCAAATTGCCAATTGGTACACTCAACCTCAATGACATATTTTGTAATTTTCTTTTAAATTTACAACTTTTTTTTCTTTTCCAAAATCTTTATCATCATAGATATGTGACATGATTGGATATTGATAAAAACTAAGAAAATGTGGACCTAACATCACTTGATTGATGGTGACTTTTCGATAATTGATTAATAAATATACTGTATTTGCATTTTGCCCATAAAAATGTGATTTGAATTTGATATTAAACTCAACTTCATTTCCAATGAGAACTGGAATTCCAAGGAGTCAGTTAAACCACAAGATTATATGACTTCAAACATTTTCTGAGCCCGATATTTCTAGTTTTCTCATTGGAAAGCCAAGACCCAGTTCCTCTTCCCTGAATTCCTTTCATCAGCTCATTAAATCTCATCGTATGGGGTTAGAAATACTAGAAAATCATTCTTTGTTTTGTTCTTCTTTCTTTTGCATTCCTATATGGGATGTTTTTATTGGGTCAGAGAGAGAAACCTCAAGTCACCAAGAAAGAAGGTGCTGAACCTGCAAAGGGGACTTGTGAAACTGTCATGATGAAGTCTCCTAAGACTGAGGAGAAGGTTAATGTTCCTGTGAAGAAGGAAGAATCTGTGAAGGTCAATGTTGGGTCTGACTGTTGCTAATTCAAGTGAAGAGTGCCTTCAAGATTTGAATAATGGTTGAAGCCTAGGTTGTTTTTTGCTTTCTGCTCTGGTTTAGCTCTGGGGCTTAATAGTATATTAATATGAAATATTAAAGGTCTCTCTCTCTCTCTCTCCCACGTCTAAACTCACAATAAGAGAAGCCAAATCTGCAGCACAAAATTCCCCTATACTCTTCCATCTCCTTACTTTAATAACAAAGAAAACCCAATAGTAATCCAATCATAGAGGCTCATATAAATTCATTACCTTTAAGCATGTCTCCCATACTGATGCGTTAAATCAAATTCTATGTTCCATCTCCTTATATCAAAAGCAAACAAAACCCAAAAACAATCCAACTATAAAAGCTCATACTAATGGTAATCCTTGGAGCAGGGCTTGTGTATTGTGCTACATTGAAGTTACCTAAACAAAAAGCAAGACACAAATTCAGAAGGACTTCATATATATGCATAGTTGGTTGCAGTTATTATGGTGTTAGGCTAATTATAAACTACCCCTTTGTCTACTGAAGCTGCATCCGGCCCGGATTGTATCACTGATGGCTTGGACGCTGGCCTTATTATCAAACAGGAAACCGGAAAATATGTTGTTGATGCAGTTGAGCAGCAGTTGGGTCTCAGCAAGGCATGGTCCATTGCAGAATTGGTCTGTAATTTGTGGAGGAACATTGATATTTCCACTCTCGTTCAGCCTATATTCTTCATCACAGCCACTGTAAATCTAAATCCCACAACCAACAAAGAAAATAGAAGACTCATACTTTTAAGTAGATTCTGTCTATGGGATTTGATTCATGAATGTTTTTCTTTTAGGGTTTTTCTGAAATTGGACAATGAATCAGCTCATTATGTGTCGCTCACCAGCTTATTGTTGAAACACAACAGGGCTTTCTCAAACATCCTGGCAGGGTCCTCTGCATATCCTGTTCATGGAGATATATCCAAACATTAATGGGATAAAATTGTAGTAGCCCTCTTTGATAACTGTTCTAAAAAACATGTTCTTGATAGACTTTTGGCATAAAATTGCTTTTTGAGAACAAACTTCAAGTGCTTTTAATTGAACATATGGAGAATATTTGAACCTTTTGCATTCAAGAATAAACCAATAAACTGTTTTTCAAAATTTGAGTTGATGGCAGAAAATGAGAACTGTTTTCAAGAACTGTTTTTGAAATCGTTTTTTTTTAGAACAATCTTTGAAGACGTTTCCAAACATGAGCATAGATACAAAGCCATTATGATGACCCGAGTAGAAGCAAAATAGAGCAAAGGAGATGAGGGGGATGATGAAGAATCGATGTATTGGGAGGCTTGAGATTGCCATTGCAGAAGCTCTGAGAGATTGACTGATGAGTAAGGGGTTGATATCATCTGATTATATGTCTATATATATATATACAAAGTGTTTGAACCCCTTTTTGGAGACAATAGTTGGGGACAAATGGAGTTTTAAGGAAGAGTGAAGTTGGTGTGAAGTGGTTGAGGGGGCCACCAAACCGTGGTTTGCTTTGAAACTCTTCCTACTGTGTTAGAAGTGAAGCCTAGACTTTGTCATTTCTTCTAATGGGTTTTGCCCCCAAGGGTGTCCTAAAGTTCCTCCACCGAACTATAGTACGGAATCATCTCCAAAGATCTTGGTCAGAGTAGGTATATGCCAAACGTGAATACCCTCAAAAGCCATTGGTAGAACACCTGGTAGAGAAACCCAATCTTGAGTGAAATAAATACCACAACTTCGGTTTTTTTCAACAAAATCATCACGTAATAAATCAACAAAGCCCAAAGTGATCTCTTTTTCTCCTTCAAGTTTACCTACTACGGTACCAACATGAATATGATCTCCTCCAGACACACGTAAGGCTTTAGTTAATACACAAAAGTGCATACCATGATTCTTCTATCTATCAATAACTGCATGCAATTAAGATAATAAGCAATTCTCCATTGGCAAAAGGGTTATCCATTAAGTAGGGAAAATCGATAGAAAGATTAGGCTCCCACCACTCTTGCAAGAACGGACTAATAGGGTTAACTACTTAACTAACCTTCATAATTAAATACCGTTACCGATAGATCTCATTGTGAAAGACCTATTACTAGATAATTCATGGATAGAGCCAAAGAGTGAAAAGTGTAGCTAGCCTTTTGGATGGCATAGGTTGGGTTGATGATGAGGTGTTGAGCTTCAAAAGAGAAAGGGGTTAAGAGGGAATGTTTGCCTAAGTCCAAAGAAAGAAAGAAGGGTTCTTAGTCCAAAAGAAAAAGTTGATTCCTGTCCCTTTCTATCTCTCCATTTGACTATAGGGATGTGTGTTTTGAAGGTGGGAATAGGAATAATAATAGATATTCAGAAGGTGAGAAATCAAAATCTTAGATTTTATGTGACAAGTGTTTCTTAAAAATGGTTATTAAAGCATAATTAACTTATTTTCTATATTTTTAAATATGATTTAATAATAACTTCAACTGTGGTATTTTATTTTTCATTATTTTTAATATTTATATAAATATTATCTAAAGTATTTTTTAAAAAATAAGTAAAAATAATTAAAAAATATTCTCTAAAAATATTATTTTTTTCTAGAATAAAAATCTGTTTTAAAAAAATAATTGTAACCTTAGTTGTGAGGCTTGATTTCTATTTAACAAATATTTCGATTCTTATTATAAAAAATAATAATAAAAATATAATTGATTTCACATTCCGGGTCCAAACTTCATGCATGAGCACCATGGACGACAAATCAAGCTCCTCCACGTGTAGCATCTGATCATTGTGGCAACTGGCAAGAAGATATTGGTGATATTGATATGGTACATATGGAATTGCCCGACCATCTCCCCAAGGCTGCTTGAAAGCTTGTAGAAGCAACAGAAGCTGTTACTGACAGTTCTGGCATTTAAGCATTTCTTAACAGCTATTACTGATAGTAATAGCACTTAAATCACATCTATCTGCCTCTCAGTTTCATTTCCTTGTATCTTTCAAACCCATGCGACAAAAATAATCTCTATACATCCCCTTTTTTGGTATTTTAATCTCAATTTTTATATCTTCCCTAAACAATATCGAAACAAGTCTAACAAAAACTGCAGTTGCAGAAGAGAGATGGAATTATACATGGGAATTGATTTGAATACAAGCAAGTATAGTGGAAACAGCCTTTCCTTTATGATGAAGTAGTCGGATCATGTATCGACCCTTCCAGTTTTCCTTTAAGCAGGGGAGCATTCTATCACAAAATTGGTTACAATTTGTGAAGGCAGTGATAGTAAACAATTGATTCATACTTTGTAATAATAACAACCAACCCACAACAAACAACTCCCTCTCCAACTCTGTATTAACATCAGACAACAAATCTGAAAATTTCACTGTGGGCATGGAGAGCATGTCTGTCATTCACCACCAAGAAAAAAAATAACAAAAACATGTAAAATAAGTGAAATATTTGCAATAGTGATTTCAAACAGACACATGTCCAGCTTTGGTTTAGTAATAAAGTTTAAGATGAGCCAAATCTTACATCCTGTTGTGCTCTACTTGATGTACTGGGAGAGCCACTTGAAGCCATCTCCATAACCCATTTTGCGGACGATGCTGCACATGAATACCTCAAGGGGCCGGACATTTGAGTCAGCCAGGCTTACCTTTCCCTTGCCTGTGGTGAAGTTTGTTAGACCCAGGTGGTAACGCAGCTCATCTTCTGAGGCAGCGTATGGGATATCGATCTTGTTGCCCAGAACAAGGAATGGAACATTGGGCCAAGGCCTCGTCGGAGAGGAGAGCATCCAGCTCTTTTTTCGACTCTGCAAATCTCTCCTTGTCATAGGCATCCACCAGGTAAACAACTGCATCCACCTTCATGAACAGAAATTTCATGATGATTAAAACAAATGGGCACTTGCATTATCTCATGTTTCACTGGCCTGATCAAATTATCCTACCATAGAATATAAAAAAATGCAGTTGCAATCAAACAGAGTCTAAGAAACTGTGGACTAGGGATTAAGCATTCATGAGAAGGGTTGCCAACCAATTAGGTTTGACTAAGTTATTAGCATGGTAATGTGATGATCCAGATGGTCTCGTGTATAAATCGCAAGGAAAGAATGTAAGGTGAGGTACTATTAAAGCACCTTCTAGGAAAAAAAGGCGCCATCAGCGAACTCCCATAATTGATATCTGCCTCCCATGAATCAAATAAACACATAAGTAGTTTATCTGGGATTATGAAGGCAAACAAGTATCCTGTAATTTAAGGACCTATATACAGCAATAGAGATGCCCGTAAACAGATAGATCATAACAGCAATGGGATAGCATAAGATTTGAGGGAACTGGTGGGGTAAAAACAAAATAGATTGAGAATGTGCGGCAAAAGGCACTTATTAGAGTGCCTCCTGGAAAACAAAGGTGCCATCAGACTCTCACTATTGATGTCTCTGCTTCCCATTAATCAAACAGATGGATTCTAAAGGTGATGACATGGCATAAGATTAAGGAAATGGGCAGGAAAAAATAAAATAAATTAAGAATGTACGGTGAGGTACTATTAGAGCACCTCCTGGGAAACAAAAGGTGCCACAGCGAACTACCATTATCAATTTCTGCCTCCCATGAATCAAATAAATGTAAACTGTTTATCTGGGATTATGAAGGCAAACAAATCCTCAATTCAAGAACATGTAGATGGCAGAAAGAGCCCATAAACATATGAATTTTAAAAGCAATGGCATAGAGTGGGATTAAGAAAAAGGGTGTAGAATAAAATGTACAGTGAGGCACTATTAGAGAACCCTCTTGATTACGGAAGGTTCCATCAGCGGAACTCCCATTATTAATGTATGCCTCCCATGAATCAAATAAACACATAAAACATTTATCTGGGATTATGAAGGCAAACAAATATTTTGCAATTTGATAGATTAAAATGTACAGTGAGGTACTATTAGAGCACCCTCTTGACTACAAAGGTGCCATCAGCAAACTCCCATTATTGATGTATGCCTCCCATGAATCAAATAAACACAAAAAAAAATTTATCTGCGATTATGAAGGCAAAAACATATTTTGCAATTTGAGGATGTGTAGGCAGCAATAAACGCCCATAAACAGTTGGATTTTGCCAGGAAGGTCAAGGCATGAGGTTAAGGAAAAGTATGTAAAGAAAACTATATAGATTATGGCTGTATATGAGGACGTGTTCTAGCAACTCCTGGACAACAAAAGACACTGTCAGCCAAATCCCATCTTTGATGTCTGCCTCCATTAAACAAATAAATACAGTGATCATTTATCTTTATCTGGGAATACTGAAGGCATACAAATATCCAGAAATTTAAGGATATGCAGACGGCAGAAAAGCCAATCAACAATTGGATCGACTTAGGAAAGATTCTCAACAAAAAAGAAAAAGAATATCTAATTCATTCTAGTGGTAGAACACAAACGGCAAGGCCATTTCAAGAATAGGGATGAGAGACAGGGACATGATACAAATTGTTTTGTCCTGCCACCACCAACACCAAATACTACGCCAATCATCCAACCACTGAAAACCTTTGTAATTTATCATAGGTTTCCTACATCCAAAACTGTAAAACAAAGCTTGCTACTGAACAAATAAGAATCATATAATGACTTCATTCTAATATAGATATGGAAAGAGAGATCTACCTTTGCATAGTAATCCTTCCAAACTCTGCGAGCAATCTGATGCCCTCCCAAATCGAATGCCTTAAACTTGATTTTCCCAATACTCAACTCTTCTGATGTTGGGTACTGGGTCGGCTGGTGCTGAACTAATCTCTGCAAAACTCCAATGCCAACACCAATTAACCAAACAAACATAAAACAAAAAATCATCCACTCCTCGAAATGGCGAAAAGAAAAAGGAATTCGAATCGTTCTTTAAAAAATACTTTTGACATTGGTTGGTTTCCAAAGATTGGAAAAAAGTCACCTCAACTAAGCCAGCTAATCGTAATAGGCTATGTGTAGTGGATTTTTTTTTTCTTCCTTTTTTCCTTTCTTTTACCAGCAAACAAACGGAGCATTGAAAACAAGAAAACCAGATTTATCAACAAAGCACGCTACCAAAATCTAAGCTCTAAACAGTAATACCTTTCCTTTTCCTATCTTCTCCCAGAAACCAAACAGAGAAGCCAACTAGAAAACATAATGAAATCAACAAAATGCATTGCAACGAACCTCATCTTTCAACATATGAAGCAAAGTCGTCTTTCCGGCATTATCCAGCCCTAGAAACAAGATCTTGGCCTCCTTCTGCCATAAACCAAGCGATGCTAGAACTCCATAGAACCAATCGAGTAAAAACATGGTTTGCACCAATCAAATCTCACTCCGATCCAACCAAACCACCTTGAAACCTAAAAAATTTATAGGAAAACAGACAGATCAACCAATAAAACACCTCGCAATCTCGGAATCCACCGTTTGGCTAGCGAGAAAATTGCTTGGACTCTCAGAGGGAAAAAATAAAAATAAAATAAAAATCCAGAGAGAGAAAGTGCGTATCGATACAGTGGGCGAACCCTAGAACGAGAAGAAGCTGTCACTGTATATATATATAGAGACAGAGGGAGTGAGTGGTAAGGGGGTGCACACCGGTGACTGGCTGAGGCGGTTGGAGAGTTGGGCGGAGATTTGGGTTGTGTGGGGGAGAGAGGGGTTGGTGCTACGGGCAATTGCCGGTGAGAGGTGTGTGGAGCAATGAAAATGTGGGGAAAGTGGTTAATGGTGTCATCGAGTGGATTTGGGCCGTTGATTTAGAAATTAACGGCTTGGATTGTTTATTCGTTGCTTGTGTTCAAAAAGTGCGACACGTGGCATGTTGGATTTCTCCATTTCCTTTTAATATTTACCTTCCAAACATATCAATTTCATCCATATCCTTCGTTTGGCTGCCTAGAAAATACAGTAAAAATGGGATAAGGAAAACAAAACGTTCACTACACCTATTTCAACCTTTTGATAGCCATGGTTTTGGCAGAATTTATGCTAAAAGCATTTTTATTAAAGGCAATTTGAGGAGGATTTTGAGCTTGAATCATCACTTGTTATCCGAATATAAATAAAAATAACAAAATTTCAAAAAATTATTTACATATTTTAAAAAGATATATCTTTAATTTACAAAAGGGTTTTTTTTTTTTTTAAAAAAAGAATCATTTATCCAAAATTTCTCCAAAATTTTAAAAATAATTTTTAAAAATTTACTAAACATCCCATTTTTGTAAATGTCAACCTCTCAAAATCTCTTTCAAACGCTCTCAAAGCTTTTTTTTTAGGATATATTTTATAATTACTTTAAAAAACAATTATATATATATATATATAAGACAAAAATATTGTAGATTTAATAATAAATCAAAATTTTAATTTATCTATTGATTTTTTAAACAAAATTTTATTCAAATAAACTAAAAATAGTTTTAAGAACATCGGATTTAAATCACCCACCCAATTGTGGGGAAAGGTGGTTGGATATATTAAGGAGGCCACATTCATGAGTTATGAGTTCATTGTGGAGGATAGATCATGGATCACATTCAAAATCTGAGGATGAAGTTTTCAGTGAAGATGAAGCTTGAATAATAAGTCCAAGTTTAAGCCAAAATCATAATTTTTTTAAAAATTTTATTAAATATAAAACAAATTTTTGTAGAAGTCAAAATTGAGTTTTTACAAAGAACTAATATTTTTTTGGCTTCTATATTAAGCTATTTTGAACATAAACATAGAAGTTTTTATTAAGATTTAAAAAGAGCTTTCAGCTCCTTAGAAGTCATTAGTAGTTATCACCCATTTGGCGAATCTCAAACTGGTATCTTCTTCTTCCATTCTTGTTACGAACAAACCCCAAACAACTCTATTACTACTCCCCCAACTCCTCGAATCCTTCCGAATTCATCCAAGAGTTCATCCACCATTATCATCTTTGCTTTTACCGACATCTTCAACTGATCCACCAAGTGCTTCTGCTTGCCTGGTTTCTCCATGACAACAAAGAAAAAGAACTTCACAACTGATCCTATTTGGGCAATTTTCAATATTAGTAATCTGAAAACTAAATAGCATATGTTGCCTTATTCGGCAAACACCCATTATCCAACATCTCCTCCATGACTCTAATTCCCTCCCTTGCATTACCGACATTACAAAAGCCCTTAATCAACATGTTATAAGTAAAAGCATTAGGAACACACCCCTTCTCCACCATGTCGTCCCACAGCCCTTAAATTTCATAGCACGATTTTTAAGTAGGCCGTGCTGGCCCGGCACATTGGCCCATAATGGCCCGGTCAATATCGGGCCGTGCTGGGCCATTAGACACCTCTAATCATGGGTTCCACATCTCTCAATGTGATTTATTGGGGTTCAGAAAAAAAGGAGACTAATGTTTTTCCTCGAACACAGTAAGAAAAGAAGATTTTTATTTAATTAAAATTCTTATTGATAAAATCTCACAAAATACAATCCCATAGCTTAAGAATAAAAAGGAAAAAGGGGAAAAATTGGTCACCATTTTGGGTTTCTTTTTCCTTTGGTCTGAAAAGGAAGGTTGCCCAAAGATTTCAGTTGAGTAAAAAAACTCATGTCTACCATCTATTGTCGTTGGGGGTGTATCTATGTATCTCCATGACAAAACCTCAACAGTAGTCCTATGAAAAAAATAAAAAAGGGAACAAACAGAACTGCAGCCTGAGCTCTAACATTAGAGTGCAATTCTATCAGAGAAAATAACCGAAAAAATGAGGAAACAATTATCAGAAAATTTGTAGCACCTGGAACCAAGATGTAATAATTCTTTGTGGATGGATCCTCTTAAGAAGACAGGCAACTTCTTGGAGTCTCTGGTTGAATGAGTGTTGTCGGAATGTAATACTATGTTGAGAACTTAGACAGTAACAGGTGCCACACCTGGACTAGAGATGTTGATTTTAACCTGCATCAGATAAGGAAAAGAAACGAGAAATGAAGAATGAAGTCAAGGCACAGAGAAGTCGATATGCAGCTTTCAATTGGAAGTGAAACATAGAACCTGAAAAGATAGATGATTATCGGTTTGGATAGGTGGTCTAATGTACCAGTGCAGAATGGGAGAGGATTTCATTTCAGGACCTAAGGAGCCTGTCCTCCCTACCTGCAATTTGTACATGTGCACAACTTGTGATCATTTTGGTGGGGTTACTAGATATTCCAGACTAAAAATTTAGGGGCCAGATGATTTTGAGAATCTTACTGTTTGCTGTTTTTCAAAATCAAGATCAAACCTCTTCTATTAGTATAAACCAATCAATCCACAAAGCCTTGATCCCAACTAGTTTTGGGTCAGCTATATGAATTTAGGCTCCTGATCTGTCCTATATTTCTGACAAGGAAACTAGCTATGTATGACAACATATTCTCCCTTTCCAATCTATTAAATCTTTATAATGAATTAACAGGTCGATCAGAGGGGTCTATAGAGGGAAAGAAGAGCTTACCTTAGCAGATTTGAAGAGTTCGTCAAGCACCTCGGACAAGGTTGGATGTGCATGAACAGCAAACTTTATGTCCTGCAGGGTGCACGGGTTGTGAAAGATGACGAATGGAAGGAAAATAGCAACCATTATATTTTGAATGGTATGAGTCAAAACATAATGAATCATGCCATAGATGTAAAGAGGATTTGGTATTACTGTCTTGCAAATTGTATGGGCAAATGGAGAAAAAAAAAAAAAACCTGTATACGTGTCCCTAGAGCTATTGCATTGGATGCCTCGTGTATGAGGTCTGCAGCATGTAGTCCAAAAATATGAACTCCAAGGATCTCTCCATTATCCGGTCTGTATATCAACTGCATAAAAACACTTTGTGTTTTTAACAGGTGAGAAAACTACTTACCACCTATTCCAGTAACAAAAGAAAAGTAGAAACTATCATGTACCAGAGAATAGAACAGGAATAAAAGGAGTTGTATATACACCTTAGCAAGTCCCTCCCCTTCATTTTCGGCTAGGACCTTTGTGTTAGCCTTAAAACCAGTCTTGGCAACACTTACTTCAAATCCCTCCTTTTCAGCTTTTTCCCTTGCTTGAGGCTGCAAAAAGTGGAGATCTCTCAGTCAAACTGGAAACTGATTTTTTTTTGCTAAGCTTTTATTTCTGTGGTTGGATTTCAGATCACCACCATATTACTAATACACCTGCAGCCATATATGGAACATTTCGTACAAAAACTACTTCCCTTGTGAAATAGCACTCTCCAAATAAACTAGTGGAGATACATCGATTCTCTATTCAAACAGGAATAACTAGAGAATATATATATTCAAACTTATGCTGACCATTTTATGTAAAGGTATAGACTACAGGAAACAGTTTAGTTTGGATAGAAAGGAAGATACTTTGTTATGTATTTGAAGCATCATGATTTTCATACAAAATAGAGAATGGTTGAAGAGGGGAACATGTGGGAGTGGAAATATATAGCTAAGATAATATAAAAGTGTGGGTAAAGCACAGAATTACCTCTGTCAGCCCCACCATACTGATCTCAGGATGGGTGAAACACGCTGCTGGGATGCTCAAATGATTCAGCACATTGTCCTTTCCACTAATTTGTTCAACAACTATGTCGACAAAAGAAAAGTCAGGTTTCAAGTAGATATTAAAACTGAATGACAAAAACCATGTAGTAGAGAGAGAGTGGCAACAAACAAGGTAATTACCAGAGATTCCTTGGGCACTTGCAGCATGAGCAAGCATCATTTTTCCATTTGCATCACCAATGCAATACAAGTGAGGAACCTATTCATCAAAGATACATGCCAATGAAAAGATGAATAAATACAACAAACAAAGACATTAAGGAAATTAATGACCAACCAGCTTTCCATCTGCATCAATTACTTGCATGTGTTCATCAACAGGAACAAAACCACATTGGGTTTCTACTCTGATCTGAAAATAAAACAAGCATATAAATGACTAGATCTCGCTACTTGTTAAAGTTATTTTACAGTAGCATCCTCCAGGATATCAATATCCTGCTTTTTGCTTACATTCTCCAAACCAAGCCCTTTTGTGAAAGGAGCCCTACCAGTTGCAATAAGAGCAGCATCTACCTGTGGTAAAAAAAGTAGTTTGAGGTTATTTTGGAGAAAATTATATACTAAGAAGGACAGAAGACATAGAACAACGCAAGTCATAAAATATAAAAACCTGGAGAAAGCTATTTACTATGAATGATAGAAGAGACGAAACAAATCAAATTGTAAAATATGAAAGAATAACAAATTTTGTTCATAAATTTCAAAATCATCTCCACTGCTTTGAACCAGTAGTTATGAACAAGCAGCGATGATGATTGAAAAGCTTTCCCAAGAACAAAAGCAAACAAAATATACACCAAAGTTGACAATCTAGCGGTCATAAAATGTGAAAAAGGGACTGGGATCACCCTACAATAGCAAACTGGAACTGATTTTGAAGGATAATAGTATTGCAAGCTACAAGACAGTTATATCAGTAAAAATAGAAGAAACTAACATAAGCATAGCTAAGGCCTGAGGTTTGTTGGGATTTCTACCTTAAGCCAGACTACAATACATAGAAGGTGAAGTACTTTTGTCATAAATGTGAGAGGCAATGGATAGAAAGAAACAAATATAAGTTGATGGAAATAAGAATTATCAGAACTTTCTTCTTTTGCATTTCATATATGATATAATGAAATGTGTGGGTATTTTCCTCTAATTTTAATTATCCAAGCTAGCATGGTCTGTCCTCTACATTTAATGCTAAAACCTGGCTTCATCATAGGTAAAATTTTAACATCAATCTTTTCTTAAATTTTCTATCTGATTCCATTTATGTACATTTGCATGTTGCAAATACACTTCCACTTTTATGCTCTTTAGGATGGTGCCGTTTACAAAAAAGAAGAAGCAACCGGAGGACTTAAATTCAAATGTGTGAGCCAACATTTAGGAACCTAAATGTTCTCTGGAATTAGATGCTTAAAACTTACCTCTAAAGTATCCTTTGGTTCCTTTGTCTTTGCATCAATGAGGTCAATCATAACAGGTTTTCCATCCTTAGCTGGAGTAATCTGTAACAAGCATTAAAGAAAGAAATTTAACTGTTATACTATTCCTAATTTTACAATTGAAAGAAGAGCTGTGAGCCATCAAACACCTTGCTTGCAAATACACCAGTATAATAATCAATTTTTCGAGGATTAATTAGAACCCGCCGAGCCAATTTCCCAATCTCAGGATCAAAGCCAGGCATAAGCTGATCTAAAGCTTCAACAAATGTAACCTGCACAATAATGCTGTGGTCAGCTTGGTGACTCGGCTATAAAAAAATTCTGTATTTAATCAGTTATATAGATTATTAAGAGAACCAAAAAAAAGTGGAGATGAAAATTCGAGAATACATTTCAAATATTAAGAACTCACCAAAAAGGGAGTAGAAAGTTTTTGAGGAATTTGTGATGGTTGAGTGGGAGATATTTTATAGGTTTGCAGTAGTAGAAAAGTAGAAAAGAGAAATCAAACAGACATGAGAAACTTTAGCAGGAAAATAGAAAAACACATTACAAGATATCATTCTTCCCTACCTTTTCCACACAAAACTTGTTAAAATCTGTCTGTGTTAAAGCATGCATATGTGTGTGCTGATGCCAAATGAGGGGCTCACTGAACCAACATAAAATGGTATGCCTAAATTCAGGCTTCTACGCTTAGTACATTCATATTAATGAATAAAAAACTAATTCCAACACTGATCCCAATGCATTGATATCAGAAATTAACCAAACAAAATGTTTATCTCTGCTCAATGCAGACTTAGCATTAGGTAGTGACAAGAGACTGGTGGCCTAAGAAATACTAGGAAATATGATCCTATATGGAGCAAAATGCAGAAAGAAGAAGACTCATGCAGCCAATTCCACATAATTGGAACAAGGCTTCTCCATATTGAGTTTAGGACTTTGAGTAAGAAATTAGAGCAGGTGCAGAAGTGGCTTTGGAGACAGAGGCATGGAGTCACTTGTCCTTGGGTGGTTCTAAGGTTTGGAAGCAAGGGTTTGAAAGCAAGAAGATGGATTAGGCATGATTTTCTTTCCTTTGTTTTTCTTCCACCTTTCCCTTATGCACAACGTCTACTTGTAACTTTCCTCAATGACTAATGTTCTCAAAATATTATTCTTGACATTTTCAGGGTAAAACATAAGCACCATTCCCATATGAACAAGCTTTATAAGAAATGAACACAGGAAGGAATGGTGAAATAACAAGAAGATTTGAGATTGTGTCAGTAGAAAGCGGTCAAAGTAATAAAAAGTGAGAGGATAACAAAAAAGAAAGAACAAAAGGTATACTCTACTTAAAACTTAAGAGTATAAGTACAGATGAACTAAAGATTTTCCACAGCTTTCAGTTCGAAAATGAAATTACTAATGAAGTATCTTTAATATGATAATATTGTGCCTACCTCACTTCCAAGTGCTGTATATACATCACTAAACTCAAGACCAATGTAGCCACTGCCAACAATGGCTATCCAATCGGGAACAAATTCCAATTTAAGTGCTTGATCACTGGTTATTACAGTTTTCCCTGCAGACCACTACCTGAAAAAATTAGTCATCCTGAGGGAATAGCAGATTTCCATGCAAAAGTGAATAAAATGAAGATAACAGGCACTTTCAAGGTTTTTTCCAAAAGATTGAAGCATAATGAAACTAGGAAGTAGAAACCATTGCGGATATCTAATTTTTTCTCCCCAGTTTATATTGTCCATAGACACTCATAGTACTGACCATCTGGAGATTCTAATGCTCCTTTATTCTATCAGATCATGCAGTTAAGCACCAAAGTCACCAATTCCTTTCAGGTTAAGGGTATCATAACTAAAACACAGCATCAGGAACTCGGTAGACAGTTATTTGTCAGAGATCTTCCATACTATCGACACACATCAACCTTGTAGCTTAAATTTCAGGGTCACAACCATAGATGGATGAAAATGGATAAGCACATACCATCAACTTCAACTCCCTTAGGGACGAAAGATACAGAGCCAGTAGCAATTATTATATCTTTTGCTGTTATTACATTGCCAGAGGAGCCAACTTTTCCATATTTCACCTTTTGTGGACCCTGAATAAATCCATAAATAGTAAAATCATAATTCTAACCAGTGCAAACATAGAATTATATTAACTTCAAAATAACCTGAATGGCTAGATTCTCATGAATGCATAATTAAAAACAAAATTAAAATAAACTAACTCAAGAGATAGTATATGGAATGTACCAAAATTGTGCCAACACCTTCAAGTATATCAACTCCAAGACCCTTCAATGAATTGGTCAAGTTACTTCTGATTTTTGAGGCAAGATTATTTGCATGATCAGCTACTCCTTGCCTATCATACCCAGCTGCAGCAACCTATCATCAGAATCTTCAAAACATCGTCATATCTCATGACTGAAGTTGATGCATACAAATTCCAACAATGGGTAACAACCAAACAGCAGAGTGCATGAACAAATTAAGCAAGGACTCAACAAATTTATAAGCTAAGCTCTAATTCATCGAAACAACTCAAACTATGAGAGGTTTATCTGATCAGAATCAAAACCAAGTTTGAGAAGCAAAGAAGCATGATATATTATTCAAATTATCACCTTAAGGATATTCACCTGTAAACCAAAAGCCTTCATGTGATGCTCATCCTGAAGGTCCCGCATCCGCCCACTCACAGCAAGGAGAGCTTTGGAAGGAACACAGCCCCGGTTCACACATGTTCCTCCAACCACATCACCTTCAATGATCGCAGTCTTCCAGCCCTGCATACATTTTTTTTTTTTCGAAATTGAATAGAGTCATGATGTTCATTTCTTGATAGCTTCAAATTTCTCAAGTACTTGTATTTCTCAGAAAGCAAAAAACATTTTCCAAAACGAATTGTTTTCAGGAAATATCTCCAAAGTTTTTTATACCAAAGACAGAAACCAGTCCACATAACAATCCTCAAATACAAATCCAAAAAACCGTACGGAACAAGACACAGAAAACAGAAACACGCTACCTTCTCAACGGCGTGAAGAGCAGCGCCGTGGCCGCCGACTCCAGCTCCGATGATCACCAGGTTGTAATCAAACTCATCGGAAGCGCTCCCATTCTGCGGCGCCACCGCCGCTGACACCACCTTCCACCGATTCGAGTTTGCTCCGAGCTTCAAAGCTTCGGTTCTGAGGCCGCAGAAGTGGAGCGCGGGAGAGGTGGCGACGGTGGGGGAGGAAGATGATAGGAGACGGAGGCGATGATCGGATTCGGATCTGGCAGTGGCGGCGACGGAGGAGGAGATCCGGAGAGAGAGGGAGGACATTTTGGGGATGAGCTAGGGTTTGAGAACAAAGAGAGTGAAGCAATTCAGAGAAGAAATTGCCTTGGTGGTGTCCGTTGAAGTGGCGGAGCTCACGAACCGTTGGCGCTCTATTTTGTGTTTTTGGTTTTAGGGAGGGTTTGTTTGGTAACCGTTTTATTAAATATAAAAATTATTTTTAAAACATATTAAAAACATGTTGAAATATTTTATGTTTTGAAATAAACTTTTATTCTAAAAAATTAAATAATAATTTTTAAAAATTATTATCAAAAATTATTTTTTAGAATTGTTTTAAAAAATAGTTCCTAACCAAGTCTGAAAATTCTCCCACACTTCCTTAAAAATGATTTTTTATTTTTATTTTTTTACCACAAATCTTTTTAAAAATAATTTTTAAAAAAATAATAATAATTACTAAAAAAAAATAGTTCTTGATTAATTTTTAAAATAAGACTTTATTTAACAACTCAAATATAAAAATTAGTTTTATTAATTTAATTTCCATGGACGTACCTATAATGTGAGATTTTTACTATAAATGTTTGTGGAAAATTATTTAAAAATATCTTAAATTTAGAGTTTTGTATGATAATGATTTTAAAAAATGTTTTAAATATTTTTAACACTTAAAATTTTTTATCTTTTAAGTATTACAAGAGTTAAAAAGGTTTCTTAAAATCATTATCAAACATACTCTTATTCTTATATTTTTTGTTCAAAAAATTTCAAATATGTTTTCAATGTTTTCAAACACAATTTTGAATTAAAAAAAAAATAATTCCTTGAGCCCTAAAAGTATAAGTTAAGTAACTTTCAAAATTATTTAACTAAAACCCTCTTCATGTTGTAAAGAAATAATTCTCAAAAAATAGATTTTGAACTCAATTGTTTTTAAAAACAAAATTTAATTTACAACTCAAATATAAAAATATAATTATTTTTTGAAAATATTCTATACTTATATGAAATGCCCCTAGAAAGCTTGTGATATTTAATATATTTCCTTTAATTAGTAGTTACCGGATAACTAATTAAGGTTAGTGCTAGTATATTGACTTGTATAGAATACTCCTTCGAGTACTTTGACAAAGGATGGGGAAAATTAGTTATAAAATAAGCAAGATATTTTATAGCCCTCCTCAAAGGAATTATGACAAGCTATTGGAACAAACCTAATTCAAGTGACAAATAAGAAAAGCCTCGAGAGCTTCCTAAGGGAGATCAAAGACACAATCACTTTAATACAAAAACTATTAGCGATTTGTTAATCGAAGTATTTTTATATTTATCAACTATTTTTAATAATATTTTATAAAAAAAACTCAATTTTTTTTATATTTAAATTTTGTTAAATGTGTTTTTAAATGAAAAATAAAAATTTACTTTTTACACGTCCAACAAACAATCTAATATCACTATTGTGGATAATGTCCAATTCACATCTGACTTGGCAGAACAAAAAATCTTCAGAGGCCTATAGTTTCAAAAACCATTGATTAGAAGATAATAATAATAATAATAATAATAATAAAATAAAATAACGCCCACAAGGCAAAACCACCAACGGCACAGTCTAAGAAACCACAACCCGCCCACAGATTTCACGGCCCAAAAGGCCCAATCACTTTTACTATAAATACAAACCCGATTACTCACCCAAAGCCACAACACCACCTCACCCTCAACTGTTTCTTACCGTCCGATCAAAATCAAAGGTCCGCTCATCCGATGGCTGAAAACGAATCAAAAGGGCGCAAGATCCTCGTAGCCGTTGATGAAGGCGAAGAGAGCATGTACGCTTTATCATGGTGCCTCGGCAACATCACTATCCAAAATTCCAAGGACACCATCGTCCTCCTTTACGCCAAGCCTCCTCTGGCAGTCTACTCAGGCCTGGATGGAACTGCTGGTATGGGAGGTAAATTTTTGTATTGTTTGTGGCCAATTTTGGTCAGAAGAAGTGTGAGGGCTGTTTGGTAATTGTGTTTGTTTTTTCAGTGCATTTGTTTTCTTCCAATATAATGTTGACTATGGAGAGCTATAGAAATGAGGTGGCCCAAGGGGTGATGCAGAAGGCCAAAAACCTCTGCTGGCAGCATGGTGACGTAAGTAATTATTTTGTTCTTTCAAGGGTAAAATTGTCAGAAAAAATCATTTGCATTTTGAGTCATTGTCCTTGTATATGAGTCATCTTTTCAGTAGAAGGGCAAAAAGGAGAAGTTGATCACGTGGGAAGAAATTAAACGTCATGATGAAGGGTAAAATAGTCATATAAAAATGTTTCTACGACTAAATTAATATTTTGGCATTCACTATGTATGAAGTCATAATGTTTCATCAATAGTTAAAACGGTCAAATAATTATTTTTAATGTGATTTGACTTAGATAACCTTGGTTAAAATTTTATTTCCCTTTCTCGAAGGGCACACTATGGTCAGAAAAATGTGGTATTTGTGGTTAGACTAATATACCCTTAATAGAACTTTTTAAGGTAATTTTGTCCTATGAAAATTTTAAGGTGTAAATGGCCATAAATTATTTGTTTAAGGGTAAAATAGTCATATAAAATATTGATCCATCTACAATATTTTGTAATATTGTAGTGAATTAATCTAATGGTTTCATAATTGGCTTTGATATATTTTTTAGAAAATATAAACTTATTTGCATGATAATGTGAATTGACCATTATACCCTTAATGGAAGTTTCGGGGTAATTATATCACTTGAAAATGTTAAGGTGGTAGATGGTCATAATTTAAGGGTAAAATAGTCATGTAAAAATTGACCCATCTACAATATTTTGTAATACTTTATAGTGGATGATATTAATAGTTTCATAATTGACTTTTATAAATTAATTTACATGATATGTGAATTGACTAATATACCCTTTGGTGTAGATTAAGGTGGAGACTATGATAGAGAATGGGGACGCAAGGGATGTGATATGCGGAGCGGCAGAGAAGCTGGGCGTTGACATGGTGGTCATGGGAAGCCACGGCTACGGGTTGATCAAAAGGTGGGTTGCATGTAAATTTCAGTGAGGTTGAGCACAACTGGTCAGAAATATGTTTTAAATTGACTAATAAATATGTCCTTCTGATTGATGAGAAATTATGTCTTTGGGCAGGGCCTTTCTTGGGAGCGTGAGTAATCATTGTGCACAGAATGTCAAGTGTCCGGTCCTGATTGTAAAGAGGCCCAAATCAACGGCTGAGAATAAATGATATGCGAAACTGTGAATTCTCTATTTTCTTTTTTCTTTTTTTCTTTTTTTTGATGAGAATAAATGTAAAGAGGCCCAAACCCTTGTAAAAATCTCTTCTTCCTTTTTCTTTTTTTCTTTTTTTTTTTTTTAATTTCATGTTCCCAACATCTGAAGAGAAACTTGTGTATGCATATAAAGTTTATTAAATATAAATATTTATTGAGGCAAAAAGTAATAAAAATGACTATAAAAGTGTTGAAATGTCATATATTTCTTCTCTTTTCCTCCCTTTGCTGCTTTTGGATACGTCTTTGTTATTTGAATCCTAGGTTTTTGTTTAATTTTGAGGGAAAGTAGGGAAGAAGAAAATGGAAATGGAGAAGCAGAGATCGGAAAGGGTAGGATTTTTGCGGGGGTGTCACCTTTTTTCTCAGGAATCTTTGGTAGACCTTCCTTCCTAATGGCAGTGGGAATCAATGGATCAGGACAACAAAAAAAACCTCCCAACCATCCAACTATAGATCAGACAGAAGGCACAAGAGCATATTCTGATGGGGGTAACCCCAGAGGCTCCCACTTCATGCGGGTAAAGCTTTCCGCTTTGCCATATTGTGAAAGAGCTTCATATTCTTTAAATCGGCTGGCTCCAAAATGGAAGTCAGATATTCCATTCACTGTCAGTATTTTCCTGGAAAAGTTAGTATGGGCCCTTATTAATAAGGATTACACACCTAAAGAAAAAGGGTGTGTAATTCCAAGCATAAAAACATACGGAGAAAACAAAGCATTTCTAAGGAAAAATTTCACGTCATTGGAAGCTCCATCACACTGCATAAATGGTTTTCCTTTTAGTCCCCCACCTAATAACTCAAGACAACCAATGTGTTCTTAAGGCAATCAGCCAAGCAGTAACTGCATCCAGCCCTCAACTGTTTTCTCCCCCTACCGACTAAAATTAAAATAAAAACGTAAAAAACAAAGAAAAATTCTTTGAGCTCAAGCTTTATCTTCAAGACCAAATTCAGAGTGGCGTCATTAAACCAATTGAGCCTTCCTTGAAGCTCATAATAGAATCTCATCACCCAATCATGGTCCCTTTCCACCATATTAGATCTCTGAAGGAGTGCACAGCTAGACCCGGATCTACTTTCTCACAGCCATTGCATTGAACGAGTCCCAGAAACAAAATATTGGCCACAACAAAGAGGAATCCATTGAAAATAGAACACAAAAGAAAACGAGTAAGGGTGATTCTCAGAGGTTTCACTTCATGAGTCATTTGTGAACCCTCTGATTAGGTGAGAAAAACCATCTCAAATGCAACTATAGGCATTTTCATAATAGAGACAAGGCAAATTAAGATTAACAATGGCAAACATGAATGCAGGATTATATCTCAACAAACAATAAGTGGCCTTCATTATCCACCCCAAACAAATCAACGAATACTCAAATATCAACAAGAGACATAGAAGAGTGATAAACAACCAAAAACAATTAATAAGCCTGTAGCAATCATACTTGAGAAAGTCCTTTTCCAGCAAGACTAGCCAGACTCCAAGTTTTACTCTCGAGATGCTCACTTTCCAACTTGTTTCTCCTCACTCTGCTACCTTCAGAAAAAATTATCTCCCCTCCCACTCTCACTCGCAAGCTAAAAAAGAACCTCACCCCCAAAATATCTTTGTAAAACAACAACGGAAAACACCACCTCTCTCTACCAGACCCCCTCTAGCTTGCTGCCCAAGCTAAAGAAAAACCCCTACCAAAATATCTCTTTCCAAAACGACAACAAAAGCACCACCTCTGCTGACCGAAAACGCTCCTCTAGAATCTTCCTTTACAGGTGTCACTTTTCCATTGGCTTCTCAACCCACTAACCTGATTCCACAGCAACCAATCAGGAATCGACACATGGCCTCCTAGGGTTGAGGCACTTGGCAAAACAAGCTGCATGAAAGTGAGCCCCAAATGGGGTCTACAAAATCTAATATCATGTTGAGATATTAGGAATGCTTTCCTTATATCATTCTTTCCTTATGTCATTCAATGTTGGAATATTAGGAATGTTTAGATATTAGGAATATTGAGATATTAAGAATATTGAGATATTAGGAAAGTTGAAATATTAGGATATTAGTTGTTATTTCCTTATATTATTCTTTCCTTGTATCATCCTTTCCTATTCTTAGAATGGTGATTACCCTCTATATATACTCTGTACATGAACGAATGAAATTATGAATGAAAAACTACCATTCATCAATTTGAAGATGGTATTAGAGTCATGGAACTGAAATCATAGATATTTTGTTGGTAAGGCCAACCATCGTCCCTCCTTTGTGAGAGAAAAAAAAATGAGTGAAAAAAATACTATTATTTTTCAATCTGAAGGTACTTTCAATCCAGGAATTATTTTGACTGAATCAAACTATGATGTTTGGTCACAACTCATGGAGATGCATATTGTTGAAAGGGAAAAACTTTCCTATATTCGAGGTAAGACAAATTTACCAAAAGAGTCAGAAGATGGATATGAAAAATGGTATGCTGAAAATCAAAAGGTGAAGAGATGGTTGTTAATGTCCATGAGTCCAGAAATTATGAAGCGTTACTTACGCTTACCCACCACTCAAGAAATTTGGAGTGCATTATCAAAGGCCTTCTATGATGGAAGTGATGAATTACAAGTTTTCAATTTGAATCAAAAAGTCTTCACTACCAAACAAAACGGCAGGTCTCTTTCTGAATATTATGGAGAGTCAACTGAAATTTTTTGCGAATTGGATCATCGGGATAAGGTAGTCATGAAAGGCCCTGGGGACATTGCAGCATATCGGAAATCCATTGAACGACAGCGGGTGCACATCTTTCTTGCTGTATTGAGTGGTGACTTTGAGCAAGTTCGAGGAGAGATTCTACGCAAAGATCCTCTTCCCGATTTGGAAGAATGCTATGCATTGATTCAACGAGAGGCAGTACGTCATGCTAGTATGAAAGCAGAATCTGACAACCCTAACACCTCAGCTATGGTAGTCCGACAACAATTAACCCGAAATTGGCAGGACCAATCCAAGACCAACCATCCTAAGGCAGACCCTAATATTGATAAGTCAACCTTCAAATGCACTCACTGCAATAAGACTGGTCATACCAAAAGTCGTTGCTTTGAAATTGTGAGATATCCAGACTGGTGGGATCACAATCGTGATCAATAGAAGAAGAATTTCAAGAAAACCTCGACTGCAGCTGTTGCCGAAATAAAAATAGAGGCTAATGTTGATGAGAAAGCCTCTGCATTGGTAGCCGC
This sequence comes from Vitis vinifera, assembly GCF_030704535.1. NCBI lineage: Eukaryota > Viridiplantae > Streptophyta > Magnoliopsida > Vitales > Vitaceae > Vitis > Vitis vinifera. Next base: position 1,107,453 of record NC_081818.1, on the reverse strand, counting down.
TACAAATTATGGTGGTAAGTTTTTAAATACTTCTATACCTGTTATTAATAGTGTATGGATAATTGATTCTAGTGCTACAGATCATATGACTTTTGATTCTAGACAGGTCTTATCCCTTAAACATTCCTCACAAAAAATTGTTTCCACAACCAATGGTAACACAACCCCAGTCATTGGGGAAGGATCCTTAACTCTTACTAATACTTTGAATTTGGATTCTATTTTAGTTGTTACATCCTTAAATTACAATCTTTTGTCGGTTTCTCAAATCACTACAGTCTTATCTTGTATTGTCATTTTTTGGCCTGAATTTTATGTTTTTAAGGACATCCAAACAAGACAAACGATTGGTTGTGGTATTAAGCGGGGAAAACTCTATTATTTGGACTTGCAGTCAAAGGATTCAAATAAGTTGCGACAAGCCTTGATGGCAGATGGATTTGAGGGGGAGAAGAAAAATTCTGAAATTTGGTTGTGGCATCGACGTCTGGGACATGCTTCCTTTGGTTATTTAAAAAAATTGTTTCCTAGTTTGTTTGCAAAGAGTGATATTTCTGGTTTCCGTTGTGATATTTGTGAATTAGCTAAAAGCCATCGTGCTTCGTTTCCATTAATTTTGAATAAAATTTCATCTCCTTTTATGGTTATACATTCTGATGTTTGTGGCCCATCCAAAGTCTCAACTTTGAGTGGTTCGCGTTGGTTTGTTACTTTTATTGATGATTGTACCAGAATGACATGGTTATGCTTGATGAACACCAAAGATGAAGTGAACTTGTTGTTTCAAAAATTTCATAAAATGATTGAAACTCAGTACAATGCAAAGGTTCGGGTTCTGCGTAGTGATAATGGTGGAGAATATCAGAGTTCTGATCTTCAAAAGTATTTGGAAGGACATGGCATCATTCATCAGACTACTTGTTCCAATACACCCCAGAAAAATGGAGTCGCTAAACGGAAAAATCGACACTTGTTAGAGGTTGTTCGTGCTTCCTTGATAGCAACAAAAATACCGATATCTTATTGGGGAGAAGCAATCACATATGTCGCATACATGATTAATCGGGTACCTTCTAACTCAATTAACTTCCAAATACCTTTCCAAGCTCTTACTAATGTCATAGTTGCCCCAACCGTCCCAAATCTACCTCCTCGTGTTTTTGGTTGCATGGCATTTGTGCATCTACACAAACACCAACGCACCAAGTTAACTTCTCATGCATTGCAATGTGTGTTTGTTGAATATGCATTGCACAAAAAGGGATATCGATGTTACCATCCTCCAACTCGACGAATGTTTATTACAATGGATGTGGTGTTTCATGAAGATTCGATGTATTGTTCATCCGAGTCTGAACTTCAGGGTGAGTACCATAAGGAAATTCAAACTCTCAATTATGATTATCATATCTTTAAGGAGAAGGAATCTGGACAATCTGAACTAGTGAACCAGGAAGCTGGTGAGTTGGATATGAGTGGTCAACAATTTGGGTCCGAAGTTGTCTTCACTGAAATACCAAACCAATCGTCGTCTGTTAAGGGTGTTCTTAATTTGGAACCCGATCTATTCATGAAACGGTTACCACACCGTCATAATAGAGGTATTCCTAAACCCACATATGAACTTAAATTGTCTACCAAAGTCAAATATCCCATGAGAAACTATGTGTCTAACCATCGTTTGTCTAAATCAAATAAGTCATTTGTAAATCAATTATCTACTGTATCTATTCCTAATAGTGTGCAGGAAGTCTTAGTTGATCCAAGGTGGAAAGCAGCCATGAATGAAGAGATGAAATCATTGCAGAAGAATGAAACATGGGAACTCGTAGAATGTCCACCAGGAAAGAAGCCAGTTGGGTGTCGTTGGATCTATACTGTGAAGTATAAGGCAGATGGTAGTATTGAACTATTTAAAGCAAGATTGGTAGCAAAAGGGTACACTCAAACTTATGGAATTGACTACACAGAGACATTTGCACCTGTAGCTAAGATCAACACAGTTCGAGTATTATTGTCTTTAGCTGCAAACCTAGATTGGTCATTACAACAGTTCGATGTGAAAAATGTCTTTCTGCATGGTGAGTTATCTGAAGAAGTATATATGGATCTTCCACCAGGATGCATGGTGTCAGAAAAGCAATGTCAGAAGGTGTGCAAATTGAAGAAGTCATTGTATGGGTTGAAGCAATCCTCGAGAGCATGGTTTGGAAGGTTCACAAAGTCAATGAGAGATTTTGGCTATCGTCAAAGTAATTCAGATCACACTTTGTTCCTGAGAAAGAATTATGGTATGATTACGACACTCATCGTATATGTAAATGACATGGTAGTTACAGGAAATGATCCTGAAGAAAGAAAAGCTCTGCAAAATTATCTATCTAGAGAATTCGAAATGAAAGATCTAGGTCCTCTGAAATACTTTCTTGGGATTGAAGTTTCTCGATCAAGTGAAGGAATTTTTCTGTCTCAAAGAAAGTATGCCTTAGATCTTTTACAAGAGACTAGAATGTCGGGATGTCAACCTATTAATACACCAATAGAAGAAGGTCTGAAATTGTGTGTTGAGTCTAATCAAGTATCAACCGATAAGGGAAGATACCAGAGACTTGTGGGGAGATTAATGTACTTAGCTCATACAAGACCAGATCTTGCTTATGCATTAAGTATAGTGAGTCAATACATGCATAATCCTAGAGAGCAACATATGAATGCAATCATGCTTATTTTGAGGTATTTGAAGAATGCTCATGGGAAGGGAATTTTGTTCGCTAAAAATGTTGATCATCAGAGTATAGAGTATATACTGATACTGATTGGGCTGGTGCAGTGGATGATAGACGATCTACATCTGGTTATTTTACCTTTGTAGGTGGTAATCTTATGACATGGAAAAGTAAGAAGCAGAATGTCGTCGCTCGTTCAAGTGCAAAAGCGGAATTTAGAGGTATGGCTCTAGGACTTTGTGAGGCATTATGGTTAAAACTCCTTTTACAGGATTTAGGTTACCTATCTAGGCAATCAATCCAATTGTTTTGTGACAATAAAGTCGCATGTGACATTGCTCATAATCCAGTACAACATGATCATACAAAGCATGTCGAGGTGGATAGATTCTTCATTAAGGATTGGATGATAAGATTGTGGAATTGCCTAAGATTCGATCAGAAGATCAATTGGTCAATATCCTCATCAAAGCTGTCTCAAGTCAAGTATTCTAAAAAATTTTAGATAAGTTGTGAATGTGTGATATCTATGCACCAACTTAAGGGCGAGTGTTGAGATATTATGAATGTTTTCCTTATATCATTATTTCCTTATATCATTCAATGTTGGGATATTAGGAATGTTTAGATATTAGGAATATTGAGATATTAAGAATATTGATATATTAGGAAAGTTGAGATATTAAGATATTAGTTGTTATTTCCTTATATTATTCTTTCCTTGTATCATCCTTTCCCATTCTTAAAATGGTGATTACCCTCTATATATATTTTATATATGAACAAATGAAAGTATAAATGAAAAACTACTATTCATTGATTTGAAGATATCACTATTGTCGATAATGTCAATTCACATATGACTTGGCAGAACAAAAAATCTTAAATAGTTTCAAAAACCATTGATTAGAAAATAATAATAAAATAAAGCCCAAAAGGCAAAACCACCAACGGCACAGTCTAAGAAACCACAACCCGCCCACAGATTTCACGGCCCAAAAGGCCCAATCACTTTTACTATAAATACAAACCCGATTACTCACCCAAAGCCACAACACCACCTCACCCTCAACTGTTTCTGACCGTCCGATCAAAATCAAAGGTCTCCTCATCCGATGGCTGAAAACGAATCAAAAGGGCGCAAGATCCTCGTAGCCGTTGATGAAGGCGAAGAGAGCATGTACGCTTTATCATGGTGCCTCGGCAACATCAGTATCCAAAATTCCAAGGACACCATCGTCCTCCTTGACGCCAAGCCTCCTCTGGCAGTCTACTCAGGTCTGGATGGAACTGCTGGCATGGGAGGTAAATTTTCGTGTTGTTTGTGAGCAATATTGGTCAGAAGAAGTGTGAGGGCTGTTTGGTAATTGTGTTTGTTTTTTCAGTGCATTTGTTTTCTTCCGATATAATGTTGACTATGGAGAGCTATAGAAATGCGGTGGCCCAAGGGGTGATGCAGAAGGCCAAAAACCTCTGCAGGCAGCATGGTGATGTAAGTAATTATTTTGTTCTTTCAAGGGTAAAATGGTCAGAAAAAAATCATTTGCATTTTGAGTCAGTCCATAAATATGAGTCATCTTTTCAGTAGAAGGGCAAAAAGGAAAAGTTGATCACGTGGGAAGAAATTAAACGTCATGATAAGGGTAAAATAGTCATATTAAAATGTTTCTACGACTAAATTAATATTTTGGCATTCACTATTATGTATGAAGTCATAATGTTTCATCAATGGTTAAAACGGTCAAATAATTATTTTTGATGTGATTTGACTTGTATAACCTTGGTTAAAATTTTATTTCCCTTTCTCGAAGGGCACACCATGATCAGAAAAATGTGGTATTTGTGGTTAGACTAATATACCCTTAATAGAACTTTTTAAGGTAATTTTGTCGTATGAAAATATTAAGGTGTAAATGGCCATAAATTATTTGTTTAAGGGTAAAATAGTCATATAAAATATTGATCCATCTACAATATTTTGCAATATTGTAGTGAATTAATCTAATGGTTTCATAATTGGCTTTGATATATTTTTTAGAAAATATAAACTTATTTGCATGATAATGTGAATTGACCATTATACCCTTAATGGAAGTTTCGGGTAATTTTATCACCTGAAAATGTTAAGGTGGTAGATGGTCATAATTTAAGGGTAAAATAGTCATGTAAAAATTGACCCATCTACAATATTTTGTAATACTTTATAGTGGATGATATTAATAGTTTCATAATTGACTTTTATAAATTAATTTGCATGATATGTGAATTGACTAATATACCCTTTGGTGTAGATTAAGGTGGAGACTATGATAGAGAATGGGGACGCAAGGGATGTGATATGCGGAGCGGCAGAGAAGTTGGGCGTTGACATGGTGGTCATGGGAAGCCACGGCTACGGGTTGATCAAAAGGTGGGTTGCATGAAAATTTCAGTGAGGTTGAGCACAACTGGTCAGAAATATGTTTTAGATTGACTAATAAATATGTCCTTCTGATTGATGAGAAATTATGTCTTTGGGCAGGGCCTTTCTTGGGAGCGTGAGTAATCATTGTGCACAGAATGTCAAGTGTCCGGTCCTGATTGTAAAGAGGCCCAAATCAACGGCTGAGAATAAATGATATGCGAAACTTTGATTTCTCTATTTTCTTTTTTCTTTTTTCGTTTTTTCTCTTTTTTGATGAGAATAAATGTAAAGAGGCCCAAACCCTTGTAAAAATCTCTTCTTTTTTTTTATTTCATGTTCCCAACATCTGAAGAGAACTTGTGTATGTATATAAAGTTTATTAAATATAAATATTTATTGAGGCAAAAAGTAATAAAAATGGCTCTAAAAGTGTTGAAATGTCATATATTTCTTCTCTTTTCCCCCCTTTGCTGCTTTTGGATATGTCTGTTGTTTGAATCCTAGGTTTTTGTTTAATTTTGAGGGAAAGTAGGGAAGAAGAAAATGGAAATGGAGAAGCAGAGATCGGAAAGGGTAGGATTTTTGCGGGGGTGTCACCTTTTTTCTCAGGAATCTTTGGTAGACCTTCCTTCCTAATGGCAGTGGGAATCAATGGATCAGGACAACAAAAAAAACCTCCCAACCATCCAACTATAGATCAGACAGAAGGCACAAGAGCATATTCTGATGGGGGTAACCCCAGAGGCTCCCACTTCATGCGGGTAAAGCTTTCCGCTTTGCCATATTGTGAAAGAGCTTCATATTCTTTAAATCGGCTGGCTCCAAAATGGAAGTCAGATATTCCATTCACTGTCAGTATTTTCCTGGAAAAGTTAGTATGGGCCCTTATTAATAAGGATTACACACCTAAAGAAAAAGGGTGTGTAATTCCAAGCATAAAAATATAAGGAGAAAACAAAGCATTTCTAAGGAAAAATTTCACGTCATTGGAAGCACCATTACACTGCATAAATGGTTTTCCTTTTAGTCCCCCACCTAATAACTCAAGACAACCAATGTGTTCTTAAGGCAATCAGCCAAGCAGTCTAACTGCATCCAGCCCTCAACTGTTTTCTCCCCCTACCAACTAAAATTAAAATAAAAACGTAAAAAACAAAGAAAAATTCTTTGAGCTCAAGCTTTATCTTCAAGACCAATTTGTCAGCATGATATTGTAGTCGGCTCACCCTACAGCTCATCCTACAATCATGAACATAAGAAATTGATATAAGGTGACGGATATTTAATAGATAATGGATATCAAACAGTAATCAAAGGAGAAACTTACATGCTTGTCTTCTTCATCATCACTGTCAGCTTCCTTGCTTGTTTCTGATTCTAATTTGGCTTCAGAATCAGAGTCTTCTGCCTCAGCAGCATCAGCATCAGCATCATCTTCATCCTCGACCTAAACAACAGATTAATTCAATCAAGACAAGAATGAAATAAATGTAATTAGAACAAGTTCTTAGATCGGTGTTTGTCACTTACATCAGAGTCAACTGGGTCCTCCTTTGATTCCTGAAAAAGGATCAAATTTAAAGTTAGTGAAAATAGAAAAGCAATAGCAGGACCAACTATTTTTCAAACAAATTTCTAGGGCTGATTTGTCAGAAGTGAGAAGGAGGTTTTCTTTGAACCCATCATGAAGCATTGCATTTTTTTCCCATTTAAGCTCATCAACTAAACACTGTGATGTGAATCCAGTTACTGAACCAGAACTTCCAAAAATTCCAATAATCCATACATATTATATTATCTAATTGACAAATCATATAATATAAGAAATGGGTAAGTTAGTACCTCCTCTTCCCTCTTCTTCTCTGCCTCATCAAATGCTGCCTTCTCAGCCTGCAAAACATACACAAAATTAAAAATCAACCCAGATATGAAAAATCTGATGGAAAATGCGCTATATGGTGGCAAAAGCAGAAGGCAGCATCACATACATCCTTGTACTTGGCCCATGTTTCTTCTACCAATTGCTTTGCATACTCCGGATCATCACAAATCAAGACATTGTCGAACAAGGTCCCTGATTTCACCTGGCCAAATGTACATCCTCACATATTAGAATTTGAATTGCTCAGGAAGCCTTAGAATTAAATAGAGAAATAAAAAATAAAAGAATAAAATAAAACAAAACAGACATTACCTGCCAGAGTTCAATGCCCACATACTTCAAATCGGGGAAAACATAGATCTCTGGGTCATCTTTGAACTCTGTAAAATATGAACAGTTTATAAGTGTCTGAATGTTGAGACCAAACCAAAAAATAACTATGGCATAGAAGAAGCAGGTGCATGGATAGGAACCTGGGTTGTCAATCATTGGTGCCTTCCATTTTCCCTTGTAGTTGGGATTCTTAATTTTCTGCCAAGAGATAGAGAGGAATTATGACAACTCTTTTACCAGCAAAATTAAATGTTTCAACTTAAACTAAAACCATGCCACAAACCTTTGGCTTCCATGGTCCCTTGTACTCGGGGTTGGCAATGGTTGGAGCTGTCCATTCACCATCTTCCTCATCATCCCAATCTTCAGGCTATAATTCCAAATAATTTTAGTCAATTACCAAATCAGAAAACTAAAACCAAAACCTTTTGAATCACAATTTGGATTAAATATACCTTCTTTGCATCAGGATCTGGTATCTCCTTCGGGATGTCATCATATCCCTGTAAATATATGTTAGTCAGTTAATTGTACAAAACAATTTTAGATGTTGCTTCAAGCACAAGGCACTAAAATGAGGAATTGTCACCTCTGGCTTCTCATCTTCAGGATCAGGAATGTACTCCTTCTCATCCCAATCTTCAGGCTGTTATCATTATAAAATCGCATTATTGTTCATCCAAAATTAGTTAAGTTAAAAAGAAACTGGACTGAATTGATGCATAAGTAATTACTTTCTTGGCCTCAGGATCCTTGATCTTCTTTGGAGGGAGAATATCCCAATCAGAGTACAGACTACCAGTCTGTTTCTCAACATTGTCAATTAGGATGCTGTAGGTAGCATCTGGCTTGAGGATGAAAGTGTAAACATGGGATAGCTGGTCAGTCTCACAAGGAACATCCTTCTTAATTAAGTGATTTTTTCCATCTCGTGTAAGAATAGCATGGACCTTTTTGGTGGTATAGCCACAGATATCAGGTCCAAACATGATGCTGCAATCATGTTTTATAACAAATCAACAACTTTAAAAGGGATAAGAAGTTTGGAGTCATAGACAAAGGGACAAACAAACAGTAAGCAAAAATAACACTGACCTGTATGGGGTATCACCACCAAATTTCTTTTGATCAACCTCACCACTGAGCAACTTCATGTATCCACCACCACAGTCAAGCTTCTGTTCATGTTTAACAGTAAATTGGAAAACTAATGTCTTATCTTTGTTGCTGAATTCAGGGTACTCAGCTGATATAGCATAGAATCTGTAGTCCTCACTTGTTTGGATACCTATATCCAGACCATTGAAGTCAAATCAAGTTACACATTTCAAAGTCCAAATTAATAAAGAGAATGAAACATTGCCCCAAATAGGTATAAGAATGTGTATGAAAATAATACCTTTATCATTCGGGTCTCCATGCCATTTACCAGAGGTGTAGTTCCATTCCCCAGCCATGTTCTCATCTTTCTTCCATTCGGATTTAACCCACTTATTCTCCCATCCATCTTAAAGTATTCAAAAATGAATTACATATTAGACCCAATGCAGGAAAGTCATAAGAAAGCAAATACTGATTTATTAATTGAAACAAGCATGGATTATCAGAATAGTAAACAGTACTGCAGACTAAGAGATTAACCAGAAAATATATAAACAACATGTACATGGTATATATACATCTTCATCATGCATCCAATAACTGTTTTCATCAATCGACGCACAGTCAACATAGATCAAAAGAATTCTCTAAATTCGCATATGGGCAACAGCTACATTTACATAATGGTAGTAAGAAATAAAGTTCAAATATTTATCCATAGGATCAAAATCACCCCTCTATCATTACGTAGCTGAGAAAATGCAGGAAAAGAGAAAACGATAAAAGTCTGAATCTTGAACTTCTCGTTACTGTAGATCCGACTAAACTAAATCTCCGCTCAGTTATGTTCTCACAGATCCAGATTTATACTGCTCTTTTCTTTGCTCCACTTTCCCGGCAACCAAACAAGAGCTTTGTCCAAGACCACCAACATTTCCATGACCAGAAGAACACGATACACAAACTCAAAAAGAAATCAAATACGTTAAAATTCTCAGGACCAAAGCGCACTACATCAAGATTTTGAACTCCAAAACACATGCAAAACGCCACAAATTCCCGCAACCAGATCGAGAAATCAACCAAAACCACTAGCACTCCCACAATCTAAACATCAAATACAGTAAACATTTCCGTATCAAAGCATTTCCATTACAAAATTCGAAATCCTACACTAACACTCACACACTGATCCAGAACCATTAGATCGAGAAACGAAAACAGACAAAACACCGACCGATCACAAATCCCACTAAACTCATCCCAAATTCAACGCAAAAAAAAGGCTCTAGGGAGAGTACATACCATCGAATCGCTCCTCAAAGAAGACTTTCGCAGAAGCGATGGAGAGGAGAGAGAAGAGAGCTAGAGAGAGAAAGATAGGGTTAGGGTTTCTTCCCCGAATCGCCATGGCTAGAGAGAGAAGGGGAGGGAAGAGAGAGAAGGCTGAGAGCTCAGTGATGTGGAGGGGTTATATAGTGAACGTCACCACACGATTTTACAGTGGGTAATAATTGGCATTATCTCGGGGTAAATGTCCTACGTGGCGCATTTCCCATGACGTGGACTTACTGTGGGATGACATGGACGAATAATTATTTGCCACGCCGTATGTGTTTGTCATTGGAATTACGTGGGTGATGGCGATTGGAGAATACACGAACGAGGGAAGGCTCTGAAGTTTTATTACACGTGGACAAATTATGGACCGAATTACGATAACACCCTCGACTTGTATGGAAAAAACAATGAACGTGAGTATTTTGGACTTTTACCTTTTTAAATATGTAGAATTAATTAAACCATATCCATACTTTTCAAAAATAATAATTTCTTTTTAAAAAAATTAAAGGCACCTATTATTATCAGTATTTTAAAAATTAAAATTTTTTAGCACGTGCTATATTTTGAGAGCCCAACAAAAAAATTAAACCCCCCCCCCCCAAAAAAAAAAAAATAATTGAAAAGGAATTAAATGCGAATTATTTAAGATTTGGACCAATAAATTTATGTAGTTATTTACTTATTTTATTATTTATTTATTTATGGTTTTTTAAGACCAAGTCGTTGAAAGAATCATTTTAAATTAAATTAGAAAAATTAATAACCATAAAAATATCTTGTATTACCATCCTTATTGGATATGACATGATCCTCTTTTATTCCAAAGCAAATTTTTTATTTCTATTGTCATTTATAATTTTATTAATTCAAAATTAAAAATAAATTTGTTGTACATCAATTTAGAGTTTGTTTGATAGTAATTTTTGGAAATAGTTTTTAGCTTAAAAAGTATTTTTTTTTTTTTAAAGTAAAGAAATCAAGTGTTTAAAAAAATTTAGAAAACACTTTTACAAGTCTAAAAAATCATTGGTAGTGTTAAAAAATTACTTACAGAGAAAACATTTTCACTAAAAATACGTTAAGTAAAAATACTGTCAAACACATTTTGAATTTTTTTATAGTGATAGTAGAAAATGTTTCTAAGTATTAAAACGACTAAAAGTGTGTATGAGAGAGATTCTAAAAAAACATTTCTAATATTTCTAATATTTGAATGATGAAAATTTTCAAGTATTAAAAATATTAAAAACGTTTCCTAAAATTACTACCAAACAGTTAAAATCATTGGCAAACATACTCTTAAAAACCATTTGACAGTGATTTTATGAAGTGTTTCCAAACTTTTTAACATTTTAAAATTTGTATAATTTAAGTGTTAAAAATGGTATAAACGTTTTTTAAAACCACTATCAAACGCATTTTAAGAGTGTGTTTAACAGTGATTCTAAAAAGTGTTTCTAACATCTTTAATACTTGAAAGATAAAAAATTTCAAGTGTTTTTAGCCTTTTTGATATTTGAAAGATAAAATTTTCAAGTGTTAAAAAAATAGAAATACTTTCTAAAATTGTTGGCAAACACACTCTATAAAATGTTTCTAACATTTTTAACACTTAAATTGATAAAAAAAATTTCAAGTGTTACAAATGTTAAAAGTATTTTTTAGAATTATTGTCAAATAAACTCTAGAAACGTTTTTTAAAATCACTATCAAATATCTGGTTCTCTACTAAGCTTAGAAAAAGACCAAATTTTGGTATGATATATTTTTTAAAATATTATACAATTTTTAAAAAGAAATAAACGAAAGCCAACACAATTGTAAATAAGTTGTTTTTTCTAAATATCAAGAAAACAATCAATAAGTCAAATAATAATAGTAATTAATAAACAAAATTAATAATCTAAAGAAATTAAGATGATTAGACAAATGGCCCCTCTCTCTCTCTCGGCATTTTAAGGTCCATAGAATAAGATAAATTTGGAAGGCTAAGGAAGGTGGTATAGAAAAAATTAAAAGTTGGGCGGCACTAATTTGATATATAATAAGGTTGAGTGTCGGATGCTTCATCTAGACGTTTACTTTTCCAAAGTTGATAATGAAATTATGTGGAGGGTGAGAAGAAGACCATTCTTGTATTTGGTAATGATTTTAGGGCATGGCCTTATCCACTTTGGACATACCACTCATATGCCTTTTTAGATGCTTAATTTGGAAGCCGCTTTGAGACTAGAAAAAGCAAGGCTTTGGGTAAAAAAAAAATTCTAGGTACCAAAGTCAAATTACAATAACAAAGTCAAATTCATATATATAATATGAATTTTCGATAACAAAACATAAGAAAAAGTTATTTAAGAGATACATAAAAGTGTGTTTAATAGTGATTTTAAAAAGTATTTTTATCATTTCTTATACTTGAAAGATGAAAAATTTCAAGTGTTAAAAAAATTAGAAATACTTCTTAAAATCACTACCAAACAGACTTTAAAAATGGTTCTTAAAAATTGTTTTTGATTTTTAGAATAGTTTCTAATATGTCTTATTAGAAACAATTTTTTCAATAATCTGTTTTAAAAGTATGTTGTTTTTCGAACAAATTTGAGAGTTTTCATTTTATTTTAGGTATAATGTCATGAGCACCAACAGGATGTTTTGAGATTTTTTTTTATTACATAAAATATATTTTTGAAAATAATTAAAAATTATTTTTAAAAACGTTGATAAGTAATCTTTGGGCCCGTGTTTGAAAACAATTTCAGAAAATAAATTTGAAAATTGTTATATGATGTTTTGTAGAACAAAAATTTATTAGGGAGTTGAAATATTTTTAATTTGTTTTATATGTTTATAAATATATTTTAAAAATAAATTTTATATGTAGTATTTTATTTTTAATCATTATTCATATTTATATAATTATTTTTTAAAACAATCATAAGAAAACAAGTGAAAATAACTAAAAGTAACTTTGAGTCAGTTTGACAATTGTTTTTTAAAATAGTTTTTTATTCTTTAAAAAAAAATCATGTTTAATAATCAGAAACCTTTTCTTTAGAAAATATATTTTAACTATTTTCTATTATTTTAACTTGTTATTATTTTAGAAAATAATTACACAATTATATAGAATGATTAAAAATAAAACATTGGATATAAAATTATTTTTAAATCATATTTAAAAATATTAAAAATAGGTTAAAACATTTCAAGTTCCAAACAAATTTTTGTTTTACAAAACATCATAAAACGGTTTTAAAAACTATTCTTCAAAATTGTTTTTTGGAACTGCTTTCGAAAATAGTTATCAAACGAGGCGTTAAAAATGTCATATGAAAATAACTTATTTTCTATTTTTTTTATTATCAATCGGGTTTTTCCATTTTTTGGTTTAGATGACATAAAACTATTTTTTAGATTATTTACAAAACAAGACCTTGAATTTTGAATTATAGTGATATTTTTAGTATCTTTTATAATATATTCTATATCTTAATTATATTCTTAATTTCTTACCGTATTATAAGTAATCCAAGGGAGAATCATTATATTATATGATACCCAAGTTGACTCTTTGATGGCATACAAGAGAGTAAAGGCCAATGAAAAATTATAGTAGACAAAAATGATTTAGATACCGTCTTATGGTGATTTTAGAAAATATTTTTAAATTTTTTAACACTTTAAAATTTATATAATTTAAGTATTAAAAATGTTAAAAACGTTTTCTAAAATCACTGTCAAACACACTCTAAGAGTGTGTTTAACAATAATTTTAGGAAGTGCTTTTGATCTTTTTAATGTTTGAAAGATAAAAAAATTAAGTGTAAGAAATACTATAAACATTTCTTAAAATCACTATCAAATACACTCTTATTTTGTTTTGTATATTTATTTAGGCTTTATTTGTTTATATTTAAGTCATATTTATTTGAATTTGAGTTTCATTTAGCTAGACTTGATAGCATTTTTACTGTTTTCAGAATAAGTGTTTTCTTTGAAAATATTTTTTAGAAGAATCGTTTATCAAATGTTTCTAAATAAAATATTACAAGTGATTTTTTATATATATTTTAAAAATATTTCTTAAAATTTGTCAAATATTTAATTTTTTTCAAAAATCTTTTTTAAGTTACAACGCTTTCTAAAATCACTGTTAATAAATGGACTCTAAGATTCATTTTAACAATGCTTTTAGAAAACATTTTTAATATAAAAAAAAAAATTTTAAAGAAAAATCAAATAGTTGATAAAATTTAAAAATTATTTTTAAAAAGTTGAAAGTTGACTATAAATGCTTCTTAAATAAGCATTTGATAAGTAATTCTCCCAAAAACAATTTTAAAAAATTATATATTTTTACTTAAAAAACATTGTAAAACACACACCGAACAAAAACGAAATTAAACAAAAGCATTCAATATGGCATCCAAAAGTGCTTCCCAATCCCGTGAACTTATCCAGAAGGACAAAAAACTCATTCAATATGGCAGTCGAAAGTGCTTCCCTGTCTCAAAAACTTATCCAATTGGAAAAAACACTTGTGAAGGACTTTTCGATCCTTGGAAAGTATTAAGTGAAAAAAACCAAGAATTTTTAATGTTTGATTTTATCATAAAAAATAATAAAAATAAAATATAATTAAAATTTGTTTAAATTTTATATATGTTTAAATTATTTAATCTTTACATTAAAAATTAAAATGAATGAAATAAACTTAAAATAATATATAAAAATAATTTATTAATTTTAAATACATTTTTATTTTTTTCAACCTTTTTTTTATCTACATTTTCTTTTTTTTTTATTTTCTTTAATTTCCCAAAACGAAACATAGTAATATTATCTCTTACTAACTACTACTTTCTAAAGACTAATTTTATTTGACAAAAAATAAAATTTTAAAACAATTCAGACTAAAAATATCAACTAAAATCTTAAAAAAATTAATATAATTCAAGAAGATTATATAATTTTAGGTTTATGAGAGAGATCCACAATCAAAACTTAAGAGTCTATTTGATAACTATGTGGGACCCTCTCTACAAGGCTATCACGAAGTCTTCATGTTCATGGCCGTTTGGGTCAGACGGACAATTTGTTGTGGTCTATCATTACACTTGGACAAACATAAATAGCTACATAGAATCCACAAATAGTATGCACTTTCTTTATGCAATAATCCTCTACTTGCTCAAGCATAAAAATTATTTTTAAAACATGTTTAAAAATATTAAAAACGGGTTAAAAATATTTTAAGTTTTCAAATACATTTTTGTTTTACAAAAATTGAAGAACATTTTTCAAAAATTATTCTCAAAAACTATTTTTTAGAATTATTTTCGAAAACAGTTATTATATAAGCCTATGTTGTTTTCAGATAATATATTTTAATTATTTTCACTTATTTTTTAGGAGTTATTTTAAAAAATAATTATGCAACTAGAATGATTACCAATAAGGCATTAAATATAAAAATTATTTTTAAAATATTAAAAATATGTTAAATTCATTATAGGATATCAAATATACTTTTGTTCCATACAACATCAAAAAACAATTTTTAAAAATTAATTTTCAAAAATATTTTTGAAAATAGTTACCAACCAATGTTGGTCTATTTTACAACGAAAACAAAACACAATTTGATAATTTAGAAAACATTTTAAAGGTTATTCTCAAAATAGATTTTTTTAAAACAGTAGAAAAATTGAAAAGACAAAATACTTAAACATCTACCCTAAGTTCGTGAAAAATAAGTAAAAAAAAACTATTTTTCATACTCAAGTTTCGAATTTTTTTCATACTCAAGTTTCAAATTTCATTCTCAAAAACAATTTAGAACCATTTTCGAGAACCATTTTCAAAAGTCATTTTTAAAAAACTGTTTTCAAAAACATTACCAAGCATGCTCAAAACTATTAGGTAATAAACCAACAATGTATATCAAGTTCATTCATGCTTTAGCCTTATCGGACAATTTTCTGAAAGCCATAAGAAGAAAAAGATACATGGGTGTGGCCTCATGACCCTGTTCTTAGAGGATTATCTAGCTGAAGAAGATGAAACCACCATGAATATATGTGACTGATTCCATTGAGAAAAGTTTAGAGAGCTGATATCAAAATCTATACACCAGATACATGCACATAAACTTATTTATTCGAAGTAAAATTGCGGATCATCGCTCGTTAAGCCGTGTCCCCCCCACCTTGTTTGTCCATTTTTTTACATCTTAGAACTACAAATTACAAGAAAAGTTCAGTTAACATTACTGCAGTTCATTTCACATTGCTGCTTCATCACTGATCAACTCCACCAAAGAACGGCTCAGGTTCAGAGCAATTTGAACAGCAGGCCGCCATGAGCTGCGAAGAACGGAGCGAAGACCAAGGACTCGACCGCCATGAGCTTGATCAGGATGTTGAGTGAAGGGCCAGAGGTGTCCTTGAGGGGATCGCCGATTGTGTCACCTATCACAGCTGCCTTGTGGGGGTCTGACCCCTTGGGGCCTAGACTCCGAGCATGCTCAGAAGCACCGGCCTGCAGAACCAGATCAGAATAGGAGCTCAGGATCAAGACAACTCAACTCAGTCTGAAGAATGGAATGGCTTAGGCTAAAGATCAATGTTACCTCTATATATTTCTTTGCATTATCCCATGCCCCACCTGTGTTGGAAGCTGATATGGCAACCTGAAAAAACAGACAAGATGGAGGAAGAATCACTGGATATCAGAGACCCATTATGGAGAATCGACAATTTGTTATATGAATTGAAGATAATGAGAATTCAGCTGATGGGCATGAGTTTAATGGCATCTTTAGTGATATTCTAGAGTTGCCAAAGTTACCTGGACACCAGAAACCAGTGAACCAGCAAGAACTCCAGCAAGAGTTTCAACTCCAAAGAGAGTTCCGGCAATGAGTGGAGTAAGCATGACCAGGGCACCAGGTGGGATCATCTCCCTGAGAGAAGCATCAGTAGAGATCTTGACACAGGTAGCATAGTCTGGCTTTGCTCTTCCTTCCATCAGCCCTGGAATAGTATTGAACTGGCGGCGGACCTCTTCGACCATTTTTAGAGCGGCACTTCCCACGCTCTTCATTGTCATGGCTGAGAACCAGTATGGAAGCATGGCTCCTACGATCAACCCAATGAAGACCTTTGGAGTCAAGACGTCAACAGTCTCGATCCCTGCTCTGCTCACAAAGGCACCAAACAGAGCAAGAGAAACAAGAGCAGCTGATCCAATAGCGAAACCCTGAACAAATGCATAGAATGTAAACGATTTAGTAAATTTGACTACCTTGATGACACAATGACAGCTGATCCAATAGCGAGTTTGATTAAAGTTATCTCAATTGGTTCTAATCCACAACTTATACACTGATCCAAGCCAACGATAAATGGATAGAATTTACCTTGCCAATGGCAGCAGTGGTGTTTCCAGCAGCATCCAGAGCATCAGTTCTTTGACGTATTTTGTGGCTCATTCCAGCCATTTCAGCAATACCACCAGCATTGTCACTTATGGGGCCGTACGCATCAATGGCAAGCCCGGTAGCGATAGTGCTGAGCATTCCCAAAGCTGCCACTGCAATTCCATACATGGCAGCCATGCTGAAACTCACATAGATAGCAATGGCAATGGCAAATATTGGAATGATGACAGACTTGTATCCCAGAGCCAACCCGAAAATCACATTTGTTGCAGCACCAGTCCTGCAAGAATCAGCCACATCCTGCACTGGACTGAAACATTAAACCGCACTTATGAGGACTGATTCCAATCTCCAAGACTGGACATATGCAGTAGTATAGAGGAAAGTCTATTTGCCCAATAAATATAACAGTGAAAAAGGATAATTCACCTGTAAGCATTGCTAGTGTAATACTCAGTAATATATCCAATAACAAGTCCAGCCCACAAGCCAATTGATACACAGAAGAAGAGATGCCTGCGGTTGCATAAAATTAAATCAACAAATTTAAATATGGAAGGAAAGAGTAATATGGGACAGGCGAAGGGGTGAAGAAGAAGCACACCAGTTCTTTACGGTCTTTGTGCTTCCAAAGTTAAAGAGAGTGAATTCTGATGGTAGGGCAAAGAAGCTGACTACAGCAATCCCAGCAGTCATCAGAATAGTTGAGATGAGAAGTTGTCTCTTCAAGGACGGCTCAATCTCACTAACATTCTTAATCTCAACGAAATCAGTTGCAAAAAGCGTTGTTCCCAGGCAAACCACAATCCCAACTGAACTTATAATCAAAGGAAAAGACATGGCTGTGTAGTCATGACTGATGCCGAAGGACGATATTGATGCAACAAAGAGAGCAGCACAGGATGCTTCAGCGTAAGACCCGAACAGGTCAGACCCCATCCCAGCAATGTCTCCTACATTGTCACCCACATTGTCGGCAATAACCTGAAAAAGACCACAAGGTCCATAACATCAGGTGAAACCAATCATCAATGCCAGTATTGAACATATATGAGTGGGGGAAAAGCAATGCATGTTGTGTAAATGATCATAGGTAATTTCTGAAAAATAGATCAAGATTCCAAAAAAAAAAAAAAAATGAAAATCAGATGACTATATAAAAAAATAGTTCATGTATGTTGTCTGTTTGGCTCGTGGAAAGCTGCAGTGAAAAAAAGATTTAGGATTTGCCTCATTTATGACCTGATAACTCTAGATCATGCTTAGAGCAAATATTTTAGATTGATGGAGAACTAATGAAAAAGAAATAAACAGGTAGAGTTCGAAAAAATAGAAGAATGTCAGAAATTACAGCTGGGTTTCGTGGATCATCTTCAGGGATATTTCGTTCAACTTTTCCAACAAGGTCAGCACCAACATCGGCTGCTTTTGTGTATATACCTCCCCCAACTCTTCCAAAGAGTGCCATTGAAGAGCCTCCAAGGCCATAACCAGTAATAGATTCATAAAGTCCCTCCCAATCATCTCCATAGTACAGACTAAATAAATGGATGGACACATACAGAACCAAGAGTCCACTGGCAGCAAGTAGGAACCCCATCACAGCACCAGAGCGAAAAGCTACTATGAATGCCTTCCCGACACCCTTCCTTGCTTCCAGAGTTGTTCGTGCATTGGCATAGGTTGCAATCTTCATGCCAAGAAAACCCGAGAGGACAGAGGTCATAGCACCAAGCAAGAAGGCAATTGTGCTAAACAGAGCATTTGCCAAGGCTGGTTTACATAGACTGCCTGTGTTATAAGTGCAAGGCTCACTTTTGGTGCTGAAGCCCTTAACTGAACCGAGAAAGAGGAAAATGATGGCACCAAAAACACCCATGAAGATGCTAAGGTACCTATACTCGGTAAACAGAAATGAGGTTGCCCCTGGAAACACCGAACAGATCAAAAAGTAAGATCGAATACAATCAGAAAAGCATTTTAACACGGCCATGATCAAAATCAAGCAGAATCTATACATTAAAAAACATTATAACTAAAATCAATTGCACATAAATAAATATCAATACATTCGACTGGAATTATTATAGTAGTTAATCAATATTTCTCACGCATACATCAATGTTTCTCTCTGCATTTACACAAGCACTAACATGACAGACTAAGAATTTGTGATTTGCAAGAAAAGAACAGAAGTAAAATTTATATTTTTTACTTTTTATGACTAGAAACACCAAAACCCAAAAAGAAAAAAAATCCTCAAATAATTGGAGTGAAGAGAAAGCAACTGGGAAAAATCTTGCACAAAAATCTTCAAAGCCGCACTTGTCTTCTATCCACGCATAGAAGATCAAGTTCATGGATAGAAGATCTACGGATCAAAACAGATCAACCTGCATGCCACTGTTAAACCAGGTTGAATCATTGGAACAACACAAACACTGTTGTCAATGGTTATGACTTCTATTTTTCAGGTTAACATATAAACAGATCAATAATATAGACATCTGTTCTTAATGTTCGATTTTATATACTTTTTTTTCCAGGGAAGCGAGATGGGATCTGCTTTGATAGTGGATTTGTTTTAGCATAATGATCACTACAATAAATCTGACATAAATAAGCCACCAAATTGATCAAAGTGGATGATGAGAGCTTAATTCTTCAAACTTGAATGAACGATTCAGAATTCCCGGTACCATCTACAAGAACAAACCAAGTTGTAGCTGGAATTGGAAGGTCTCTTTCAGTTTCCACAGTACACATGTAGAAACTTAAAAGGACAAAACATTTTAGAAAGGGAAGTAAAACAATATAACATTTTCCTCTGAAACAAACAAAACATCCATCACTATTTCAAAAATCCCAAAAGGGGAAATCAGAAAAATAAGGAAAAAAATTGGTGAATCTGGTAAATTCAAGATTCCCAGTAAGGATCACAAATCAGAAGCCAGAAAACAAACAAAAACTATCAGAGGAAAACATGAAGAGGCCAATAAATAATCTCCTATATATTAAGAAATAGACTAATATTTTTATAATTCCTGACAAAACCAATCACTCCCAATATCAATAACATATTCCCACAAAAATAAAATAATCTCATTCATATCAAATTCTACAAAACACAGCTATATAGAGAGTCCAAGATCCCCATATAGAATAGAAAGGTCTCTCTTTCCACTAATCCCTGTCAAAATTTAAGAGGAAAAAGGCAAAAACTTAAAATGAATACATGTGAAACCCAGAGCAATAGAGAAAGAAGTAAAAGAATATGACAATTTTGTATAAAAAACAAAACATATACAGTACTTGGAAAATCCCAAAAGGGGAAAACAGTGAAAGAAATTAGCAACATGGTGAATCATTATAGATCATCCCCACCAGATCAAGAGCCAAAGTACATAACAAACAATCCGAACAGTACAAGAAGAAGCAGAATAAACAATTTGTTGTGTGTTAAGAAATAGAATAAACCAGTCACCACCAATTTAAATAAAATAAACCCACGAAAAAAATAATAATAATCATCATCATCATCATCATAATCTCAATCATATAAAAAATCAACCAAAACCCATCCACAAAACCTCAGGGATCTCAAACCAGAGAGAAGGGGAGAGAGAGAGCTCACCAACAGAGATGGCATTCTGAATCTCAGCACACTTAGCAGCAACATCCTCATGGTCAATACCCTCCTCCTCTTCTTCAATCAACCTATCGCTGTACCCATTGTTGAGGTCAGAATCAGCAGAAACCTTAACCTTAGACACCAGAAGCCACTGCAACAGAGCAAACCCAATTCCCACCAAGGCAGCAACAGGTATCAGAAGCTGAGTAAACGTATCTCCCATCACACCCATCTCCCTAAAGCGCACACACAACCCAAATGAGAAATGACCCCCAGTCTTCAAACTCTTATAGCAAAACAAACACCCAAAAAGCACCACTGGTTTGCAGCACAAAATCTGAAACTATAGACCCATTATCTGAAAGTTGTGGCTTTGCATGAGGTTCTAGGGATGTGTGAACTGGTTGGTTTGATTGTTGGTTGGGTGTGTATTATAGCAGATTCCATCATCCATTGGATTTTGTCAAAACCAGTTGGTTTGATTTGCAGGTATGGGGTTTTTCACTCTTGTCTCATTCTCTATATATAATCTCTCTCCCTGACTTGGACTTCCCTCCGGTTCCTTCCTTCTACAATTTGTCAGGTTCTTGGATCATCCTGGCCTTGCGATCATGTCAACATTATTAAAGAAGATTGAATTGAAATATCTGTAAATATTTTAAAGAATCAAACCCACATTGGATGAGGACCATCTATTTTCTAGATGAATCTCTCATGTTACTTATCCATTCCATTAATATTTTTTTATGCCCATTAAAACATCTTTTTTTAATACTAAGATATAAATAATACATAGATTATGAATAATATAATCATAATGAATACGACGGACGAAAGCGAAACAACGTAGTCAATGATACGAATAATGTGAATAAGGTATAAATTTGATTGAGTACATGTATTATACATTCAAATGTAACTATTAATATTATAATTTTTTTAAAATAATATTATTCTTCACTTATAATACATTTATGAATGAAATAAAGGAATATTAAAATAAGATTTTATTATTTTTCTTAATTTATGGGAAGGCATGAAATAATTGCTACGCGTTTTTTTACATTTGACGAATCCTAGTTTGGATCTACTCAAAAGATTTTTATTATTATTTTTATTTTATTTTTGGATTGGGAAAAGACAATCAAGATGGTCCAAAGTCATTAATGATGTGGTTGGGATGTATGGGATTTGTGGATGGATGTTTATTTATTTTTGTGTGGGATAATATTTTTATTTTCATCTTCATTTTTAAATTATTTTTTGGAAATGTATGGTTGGAGCCATACACTTACATTAAATTGATGGGTACTTTTAAAAAATATAATTAAAAAATAATTTTTTTTTATTTTAAAATTTCATTAAATATGAAATCATTTTTACCACAAAAAATGGAAAATAACAATTGTCTGATTTTTATATTAAACTATTTTTGAAGTTATAAGTTTTTTTTTTAATAAAAATGAATTTAAATATCCTACACATTTTAGGTGAGTATAAATTCATTGAAAAATCTAAAAAAAATTAAATAAAAAAGAAGAAGAAGAATTTAATGGGCAAGATGGGCAATGACATGAATTGGGTGGACATAATAAATAGGCTTCATGGCCACATAAATCACTTGTCATTGTGATGTGGAATCATTATCTACTTTCTCTTATTTACTTGTACAATTTCGTACCCAATTTCACATGAGACTAGATCCTGTAGAACCCCTGATTGGCTTCCAAGAAAATGAATAAGAAAAGACCAGTCAAAATAGTTTTGTGTTCATTTTTCTCTTTACGTAACCACAAAGTTTGACTCATCTCTTTGTCATTTCGGGCTTAGAAACAGTCTATCACCGCTGTCCTTTCTTCTTACTTCTTGTACAAGGAAGTGGGAACTGAGATCCTCTGCATGCATGGTGCATGAAGTTCCCTGCAACTGCCTCTTAATCCAATGGTGTAGGCTATGTTTGGTTCTACAAGGAAAGAAAAAAAAGTGTTATTTCACCATGAAGAAAATCAAATATGATTAAAATTTATCAAAAATTTATATATTTTTAAATTAGTTTAATCTTTATATAATAAAAGTAAACAGGTAAGATGAATCTAAAAAAACATATAAAAATAATTTATTGAGTTTAATTTTTTTTCTTTCATTTTTTCTCAAATTTTCCTTTAAAATTTTCAAAAACCAAATATACCTTAGTATAGATTGATTTTAAACCCACTCAAAAAAAATTAGAACAAGTTAAAACCAAATTATTTGTGGAACAAAACCGAGTTGACCAAGTATAATTTAGTTAATTCAATTATATATGTGAATTCAATTTAAATATGTTGATAACTCGTAAAATTAATGGATTTCATTTTTACTTTGAATTAACTCAATCCATCTAATTTGATTTGGTTTGATTGAAACTATATATATATATATATATATATATATAAAACTTTGAAAAAACAATATAACTTGATTTGATTTGGTTTGATGTTACCCATTGCTTTATACATCAACTACTTTATACATCATATCAAATGCTCCTGTAGGAATAGGATACGAAAAATATGATTAAAGATATAAATAATATGAGTTGATTATGAAATCTCGTATGATTTAAAGATATGAAAATTTATGATGAAAAATATAAATAATATATGCCGAATTCGAGATGTAATTAATATCTTATTTCATAGATTAAAATGTAGCTCTTAATCTTAAAATTTTGATACCATATATCAATTTCTCCTTAAAGAAAAGTATTAGAGAAATGTTCCAAAAACATCATTTATCTTTGCATAAATGGTTGGTGTTGGGTCACTCTAAATGTGGTGCACCATATTTGATCATTTATGACTAATATTTCTTTTGCTTCTTCTTCTACATTTTTCATTTTCCTCTCACCCACCACTTAACTACCCTAATTAATTTAATCACCTATTTATTTTTTATTTTTTTTAAGTGGAAAGATTGTCAATAGCCTGCAAACAAAGGCATCTTAGATCAAATGTGAAATGGGGTCCCAAAGTTTTAAAATTTCAGAATTAGTTAGTCATTGGATTTTACGGAAATATCCAATAAAAATATTGTTTGGATAGAAATTAATCAAAACTTATAAATGTCAGAAAAACTAATATATATATATATATATATATATATATATAAGAATTAAATTATTTTATTTAAAAAATAATATATGTATAATAAAAATTGTATGAGAATAATATAAGTTGAAAATATATTTAATACTAAAATGAGGTTTAAATAATTCAAATGCATTTCATAATATAAAATGATATATATATGATTTTTTTTGGTTTAAAAATGTTTATATTTCATTTGAAAGTTCACTATGAAAATCTCACTAAAAAATATGTTGTTAGTTTATTTAAATTATTAAAATGATTAAAAAGAAGCATTTATAATTTATTTTATCAAATTAATTTATATTTATATTTTATATTTTTATAAAATCTTAGAAAATTTATTAATTATTTTGATATCTTAGGTATTTGTCATTTTGTCAATAACTTTATCTTTTTTAATATTTTAAGAATTTAAAATCATAAATATATTAAAAAAATTACAATTAAAGTGCTTTAAATAAAAATAATATGATAAATATGAAAAAAATGTAAAATAAAAGAATAATATAAATAAAAAATAAAATAATTATAGGTGATGTAGGGCGGCTTTGTCCACCCATTTTCTATTCAAAATATTTTTTTCCAATTTCTTACCAAAATCGGCTGCCTACACTTTATTTATTTATTTATTCATATCAAAGGAGACTATAAAATAAAATACCTATAAATTCGGTTGAAGACGAGTCATAATAATCTTCAAGAAATTGAAAATAAAATCCTTAATGAATTTGGTTATTTAGTTTAAATTGATAATTTTAATTTATTGCTTTATAATTTTTTATATCTATCAGCTCTTACATCCTTTTGAAAACTCAAGGTGTCGCATTTAAGGCAAAATTTTCAAAAATTAATATTACAAATTTTTATTAATTCTTTCCATATTTTAAAATCAGTTTTTGGAAATTTATGATTATGACCTAATAAGGTTTTAAAAATAGTTTCTAATATTTTTAAATTTTTTAATTAATACTTTTTCATGACTTTTGAAGGCTTGAACCCACCTGACCTAATCAGTCAAGATGACATTTTTTTTGCCAAACCTTTGTTTTTTTTCTCATCATAATTTCCATACAAACAAACACCACAAGATCATCTAATTGGTATCATCAATGGTTTTATAGTAGTCCTATTACCTTTTATTTTATTCTTTTAGTTTATATATTTGTTTAATGACTTAAATTTCATCATATATTCAAACTGTCTTGTGTAAAAAAGTTTAGTAGGATACGTAATTGATATCACGACCTTTTCCTAAACCATAGACTCCTTTAATAAAATTAGTTTAACTAGGTCAAACGGTTATTGTTGAATTTACAAAAGAATGATCAACTTTTCGGTCTTTACCAAAAACAACCTAAGTTTAACAACCTCGTATAAGAAAAACAAGCAAAAAACTTCCACAATTGAACCTAGAGTGTCTTTCAAGAAATGTAGGTTGGAGAAGAGAACTTAGGCTATGTTTGGTTATCGGAAATTTTCCTTTGAATTTTCCTAAAAGCCAAATACAAGCTAATAGATTCACCAATTAATCCATATGTAATCCAATCACATTCTAATGAGCCTACACAAATTACACGTAGTAAGTAAGAAGGTGTTATATTGGCTTACCATGCCATTTCCAAATCGATGATCAATGAGCTACTGATAGAGCTTAATGTGGTGATGGCTGCAATGCCTGGACCGCCCATGAAGGGAGAGGTGCCCGGAAAGCGACATCAACACCGGTGACCGGATGCTCAAATGACAAGCTCTCTGCATGAAGCTCGTGGCCGTCATAAATTTTCCCTTTCCATTCATGGACACCCTCATATTTCACATCCCCTCTTATGGAAATCCCAAGGTACTGGCAATGCAAGCGAATTTGATGTGTTCGTCCGCTGCGAGGAAACGCTCTCACCAGAATCTCATCCTGCCTCGCATTACTGTCTATGACCGATCTTTCTTCAACTACTAGAACAGTTTCGTCGGCTTTTCTAGATTCAGGTAGCTCTTTGACGTTTCCTTGCCCGTTTACTGATAATACTTCAAATGAAGTCACCATGTCTTTGATGGCTGGAGCATTTGGTAGTGCCCGACCCACGTCTGATGCAGCGTAAACGCGCCAGGCTCCAAATTTTGATCGACCATGGCCGGACTTAATGGTTATTTTCTCCCATGTTGGAGCGGCACCAATGCAGAGGGCGAGGTATGTTTTTGTGACCTTGCGGTCGGAGAATGCTTTCATGAGCTTGGCAGCTACTTGGTGGGACTTGGTAATAACCATTACACCACTCGTGTCACGATCCAGCCTGTTAGCAAGATGGAGACTCCTACAAGAATCTGTTAACCGAAAGTTAGGACACCCAGTTCAGTCTTCAGAGATAATTCATCACAAAATTTAAGTAAAAACACACTAAAAATACAACGATCCGCTCCTTAACCCGTTCTAGACCCAAAGAGACCATGTCCATATGATCCGTTTTCCCAAAGAGACCATATGCATATCATCCATTTTAGACCCAAAGAGAACCTCACACTTTAACAGAAGGTCTACAAGGTTAACAGAGTCCAACCCATATACATAGCTTGAGGGACCAAATAAACAAACAACCGGTCGAACAAACAAAGGCACGCATCAGAGTTGGGATCAACTCTAATGCCATTAGTAATGGTCCGTTCCAAACCGTGTAAATATAATCTCTTTGTGCCCGAATGGACCCTCACGTCCGAGTTCATCAACCCTCATCAATTTTTCCACCAAAACAGCACAAACCCACAACACAAAACGCAGAGAAGAACATCGAGAGGCCGGTACCGAGTCCATCGGAGTCATTTGACTCACTGGGAACCCGCATCAACCCGGATTTAACTCACCGAGTTGGTGAGGACCTCCGAGTCCTCCAATCCCCACCAATTTTTCCACAAAATCAACAATGACCCACAAAACGAAACACAGAGAAGAACACAGGTGAGACCATTACCGTGTCCATCCGAGTCGTCGAGCATCCGACTCACCGATAACAAAATCGTCTCACAATAGACGCCTTGAGGCTTGTTCACGGCCATGAGCCACTGGTCTTCAAAGAGAATATCGCTTCTGCACAGAGAGAAGAGGCTGGACCTTGAAGAAGCGGACATGGCTCTACTCTGCTCTATGTGCTTCGAAATGGCCGGCAATGGCGGAGAGATGGGTTTTGGGTAATTCGTTAGGATTTGGGGGGCATCTTTTGAGTTTGGGTCGATGTATTCTGCCATGGTGGTGTGGGGGAGAGATGCGCCAAGAGATCGGACGGCGGCGGTGATGGTTGGAAGGTTGGGGGAGAGGGAGGATCGAAGGCAGAGACTTGGAGATAAGGGCATTATGGTCATATGGGAATGGGATGATTTTCCTTCTATGATATTTTTTTTTTAAAAAAAAATACTTTCCAAGTTATTATTATTATTATTATTATTATTATTATTAAAAGTAGTTTTTTAAAATTAAGGTAATGTTGTTAGAAATAATTCTCATATATATTTTTAAGTTTTAATAATACAGTGTCTCTTGTTAAATCACTTTTATTATAATAATTCTGAAAAATAATTTTTTTAAAATTATTTTCTAATTTATATAGAACAAAAATATATTTGAAAACTAAAAATATTTTTAATATTTTAAAAAATAATTATTATATTTAGTGTTTTATATTTAACCATTCTATATAATTATTTCTTAAAGTAGTCATTTTAAGAAATAGGTGAAAATATTAAAAATAAATTATAATATGTTATCTGAAAATACTTAAATTTTTATATTAGAAAATAGAAAATAGTTTTTAGTTGTCAAACGTGTTTTTTGTATTGGTTAACAAAAGTCTATTTTAAAAACCAGCTCTCAAATAGGACTTAAGGTTTTGTTTGATGAGCATTTTTTAAAACAATTTTTAAGAAAAGTTTGTTTAAGAACCTAAAATGTTTTTAACATGATTTTAATATTTTAAAAATAAATTTTATATTTAATACTTTATTTTTAATCATTTTATATATTATATAATTATTTAAAAAAAAAACAATTATGTTGTAAAACAAGGACAAATACAATGCAAATCAAAGTAGTAAAGATGAAATATATCTTACTTTAATATATAATAGGGAAGAAGAAATCAGATAAGAGAGTTGAGAAAATTGAGAGAATGAAAGATAGAGATAATGAGAGAAAGTAAGAAATTTCTTTCTTTCTTAGGA
This sequence comes from Vitis vinifera, assembly GCF_030704535.1. NCBI lineage: Eukaryota > Viridiplantae > Streptophyta > Magnoliopsida > Vitales > Vitaceae > Vitis > Vitis vinifera. Next base: position 1,079,257 of record NC_081818.1, on the reverse strand, counting down.
ATGTATATTACAGGAGATAGGAAGCCCTTTTATAGGCTTTCCAAATGGCTTCTATTAATATCCTCATTAATGAGTATTAATGGATTCCATTAATGAGTATTAATGGAAGTCATAAATAATACTTAATTAACATTAATGTGGTGACATTCATTATTTCAGTTATAACACTCCCCTTTGGATGTCCACCACATTGAAGAATATGTCTCATTAAAATCTTGCTAGTAAAAAACCCTATAAGAAAAACCTAGCGAAGGAAAAAGAGTACAATATTATTTTCTTGGTATATTAGGACCGCCTCGTTAAAAACCTTGTCAGTAAAACCCAGTAGGACAAAACCTGGATGAAGGAAAAAAGAGTACAATACACTAACACCCTTTTACAAGCATACTCCCCCTCATGTCGATATCTTTAAGTTGACGCATTCCAATCCTGTGTATTAACTTCTTGAATGTTGAGGTTGGCAATGATTTTGTGAATAAATCTGTTAGATTATCACTTGAGTGTATTTGTTGCAAATCAATTTCACTACTTTTCTGGAGTTCATGTGTATAAAAGAATTTTGGTGAAATGTGTTTAGTTCTATCTCCTTTAATATAACCCCCTGTTATTTGTGCAATGCATACAGCATTATCTTCAAATAATATTATCAAGTCACATTTGATAGAGGAGAGTCCACACAATTCCCGAATATGTTGGATCATAGATCTTAACCATATACATTCGCAACTTGCTTCATGAATTGCCAGTATTTCTGAATGATTTGATGATGTGGTCACCATTGTTTGTTTGACAGATCTCCATGAAATAGCAGTACCATTGTAATTAAACACATACCTTGTTTGTGACCTACCTTGTTTGTGACCTACCTTTATGTGGATCTGAAAGATATTCTGCATCTACATATCCAAACAATTGTTGCTTTGATTCCCTTTAGTAAAATAAACCCATATCAGTAGTTCCGCGAAGATAATGCAATATATGTTTGATACCATTCTAATGTCTTCGAGTTGGAGCGGAACTGTATCTTGCTAATAAATTGACAGAAAAAGCAATGTCTGGACATGTACAATTGGCAAGATATATAAGTGCACCAATAGCACTAAGATATGGTACTTTAGGACTAAGTAACTCTTCATCTTTTTCGCGATGACGAAATGGGTCTTTTTTCACATCAAGTGATCGGACAACCATTAGAGAACTTAAAAGATGCGATTTATCCATATAAAAACGCTTCAAAACTTTCTTAATGTATGTTGATTGATGTACTAAAATTCCATTTGGAAAATACTCGATCTGCAGGCCGAGACAAAATTTTGTTTTTCCAAGATCTTTCATCTTAAATTCTTTTTTCAAGTAATTTGTTGTTCTTATGAGCTCTTCAGGAGTTCCAACAAGATTTAAGTCATCAACATACACTACAATAATTGCAAATCCAGTTTCTGATTTCTTAATGAAGATGCATGGGCATATAGGGTTATTCACATACCCTTTTTTTAGTAAGTATTAGCTAAGGCGATTGTACCACATGCGTCCAGATTGCTTTAATCCATACAAGGATCGTTGTAACTTGATTGAGTACATGCTACGAGGCTTTGTACTATTTGCTCTAGGAAATTTAAATCCTTTAGGGATTTTCATGTATATATCATTATCCATGGCTCCGTATAAATATGTTGTAATAAAATCCATGAGACGCATATCCAGTCCTTCTGAGACTGCCAAACTAATTAAGAAACGAAATGTAATTGCGTCCATGACAGGAGAATATGTTTCATCGTAGTCAATACCAGGTCTCTGTGAGAAACCTTGTGCTACTAATCGCGCTTTATATCTTATGATCTCATTTTTCTCATTGCGCTTTCGTACAAATACCCATTTGTACCCAACAGGCTTTACATCTTCAGGTGTTTGAACTACAGGTCCAAAAACTTCTCGTTTTGTTAATGAGTTTAACTCTGCCTATATAGCTTCTTTCCATTTTGGCCAATAATTTCTATGTCGACATTCTTCCACATTTTGTGGTTCGGGATCTTCATCATTTCTTATGACTTCAAAGGCCACTTGAAAAGCAAAAATATTGTTAATAACAATATTATTTCAATCTCATTTTTCCCTCGTATAACTTACTGAAATCTCATAATTTTCAGGTACCTGTGCCTCTTTAGGGGCTTCTTGTTCAATATGTGCCTCTTCGGGGGCTTCTTGTTCAATATGTGCCTCTTCAGGGGTTTTCTGCATTATTTGTGCCTCTTCTAGGGCTATGGATTTATCAATTTTAAACTGATCAGTCATTTTGATGGTCTCTTCTAGAGTGCCAAGTTTTTCTTAGGTTTTCCTCTTCTGGGGAGTTACATCCTTTGAGCCGACAGGTCTACCACGCTTCAGGCGTATCTTAGATTCATTTGTTAACTGTCTTACAAGGACATCAATCCATGCTGGAGTATTTGCAGTCAGGATATGTGACTTTGTCACTTTCTTTGTATCAATGAATACATTTGGTAATTGATTTGCAAGATTTTGCAAATGAATGATCCTTTGAACTTTTAGTTCACATTGATTTGTACGAGGATTAAGATGAGTCATAGTAGATATCTTCCAACAATTTCTCGTCGTTCTTCAGGAATTGACTTTTCTCCCCCTTATGAGCAAGTAGCGCATGAGTATTCATTGGGCGAAAGAATCTTCTGGTTCTTTAGTGGATGCCCATGTGAGTGTTCAATTATTCGACGCATTATTGAAGACCTTGGGTGACCTAGCCTGTCATGCCAAAGGACAAAAACTTTTGGGTCGTTGAACTTCTGGTTCACAATTACATATGATTTAATAGACTTTATAGTTGTATGATACAACCTAGAGGAGAAAGTTGTGAGTTTTTCCATTATAAGCTTCTAGTCAGATATAATGGAAGTAATGTAAAGATATTCTACATTATCTTCATTCATAGTTTCAATATGATATCCATTTCTGCGGATATCTTTAAAACTGAGCAAATTTCTTCTGGATTTGCTAGAATATAAAACATCATTTATATGGAATCTAGTTCCATTTAGTAACATTATGTTTGCTCTTCTCGAGCCTTCAACTAAGTTTGTAGTACCAGATATGGTACTTACATTAGCTTTTATTAATGTCAATTCAAGGAAATATCTTTTATCTCGAAGAATTGTGTGCGTGGTTGCACAGTCTACGAGACATACATCATCCTCATTCATCTTGAGACCAAATAACACATAGATTTCAAATATAACAAAAAAAAAGAAGGCATAATGTAAATAACAAAGAAAATCAAATGTAAATATAAGACGTAATAATATATTATTTCATATGTAAAGTAACATCAATCAATGTTAATTTTCTCATCATTTATCAAATGGTCTATTTTTTCATTGAGACCTTCAAAGAAATCAATGTCATAGTAGGTTAGGTCCAATCCATTACCATCAGTAAAGTTCATTTCTATCTCTTTTCCTTTTGCTTTTGTTGATGTTTGGTAAAGGTCGACCAAATGTTTAGACGTACGACAGGTACACAACCAATGCCCCTTTATACCACATCTGTAACAATTATTCTCATGGTTCTTAGGAGGTTTATCTTATAAACACTTCCCATTTTCTTGTTTTGCCTCAATATTGTTCCACTTCTGGTGGTGCCATAAGGCTTTCATTTTCCGAGAATTTGATGAATTATTACCAAAAGAACCATGGTATCAGGGATTTCTTCCACGACCATGTCCTCATCCTTGTTTATGTCCACGAATTTGGGACGATATTGCATTCACTTCAGGGAATGATTCAGATATAGTTGGACGAGACTGGTGATTTTTTATCAAAAGCCTTTTTTTTTTTTTTTTTTAAACCTTCATGTAGATGATGACAAAGGAAAATCTGTGTTTTTGTGCGATCCTATAGGGATGCTTGATTTCCTTCTTTAATCATAGCTCCAAGATTATTGCATCAAGATGTATTTCAACATCAAGGATCCAAGATAGAGAGTTCTTTCTTGAAATTTCCAGTGCCACAAATTTGAGTTTTGTGAGATTCGACATTGTCAAATAATTTCAAATATATGACAAAACAATATTATTAAAATCAATTATAATAAATTGATAGTATTGGTATAACTTTGATTATAAACATAATCAAATAATTTGTTTATAACTTTTAACAATATGTAACAAAATAAATCAACAATAATATAAATATGTAAAATTTTATTCTATATGAATAACTTCAAGTTTAAGATACGATGATTACCTTTAGAGCAATTCGTACTGTTAACGTATTATAAAACAAGGACAAATACAATGCAAATCAAAGTAGTAGAGATGAAATATATCTTACTTTGATATATAATAGGAAAGAAGAAATCAGATAAGAGAGTTGAAAAAATTGAGAGAGAACGAGAGAAAGTAAGAAATTTTTTTCTTAGGGATGTATATTACAGGAGATGGGAAACCCTTTTATAGGCTTTTCAAATGGTTTCCATTAATATCCCCATTAATGAATATTAATGAAACTCATAAATAACATTAATGGTTTCCATTAATGAGTATTAATGGAAGTCATAAATAATACTTAATTAACATTAATGTGGTGGTATTCATTACTTCAGTTATAACAAATTACAATATACACCATATTTTATGTTTTTAAGAACATAAAGCAAAAAATAATTTTCTAATTGTCAAAAATGTTTTCCTATTTTATTTGTTATAAAGAATAGAAAACGGTTCTAAAAAATAGTTACCAAACAGGCTTTAAATTTTTCTAAATTCATATTCTCTTTACTAAAATTTATAGCTAATTTATACTCATCTTGTTATTTTTTTTACCTATATCTTAATTATTCTAATTTTTTCATAAAATCATTATCTTAATCTAACTTTCATTCTTTTAAAATATTTATAATCTTATAACTTAATTAATATTCTAATAATTTAGTTTAACTTTTTTATTTTTTTTATATATGTAAAAATTTTAACTTTCATAATTTCTACATTAATGTATTTTAATTTTTTTTTGGAAAAATAAGTAAATTATTAATACCTAGGATTTCCCAAACTCAAAATTTAGGTTCTAAGTTTAAGCCATTTGGGCTATACTTACTTTACATCTCTCAAACTAACCATAATCCTTATCTAAAATAATATCAAATCATTTTGATAATTTGATTCTACATTATTTTAAAATAAAAATAATAAAATCATTATTAAATTTTTTAATTTTAAAATTTACACATTGGTACACCCTTCAATACGACGTCGTTACAGGGCGAGTTCCGCATCGTCTTCACTGGGCTCCTCTTCCACCTCCACTGGCAAAACCCTAAAACGCTAATCATCGCAATTTCACTATTTCCCTAGTTCAAACCCAAAGCCACATGGGTATGGCTTCTGGATGTAACGTTTCGAAGAAGAAGATTTCTGGGTTCTCTTCATATTTGCTTCAAACTTTGAAAAACCCACCTGGGTTTAGCTCGAAGTATCTTCCATTATCGGGCTTGAACTCAAAAAGACATATTTTTTCGGCTTCCACACATGAATTTCCGCAGAATATTTATTGGTTTTGGAGGAATATTTATGGGTTTTCTTCATATGTGATTCAAACAATGGAAAGCCCGCTCGGGTGTCATAAAGATTTCGTATCACAGTCTCGAAATTTCTCAAGTTCGAATTCGAACAAGGTGGTCTTGTGTTCCGGGTATGGTTTTTTGGGGAAGAACATGACTGGGTTCTCTTCAGTTATGATGGAAACCTCGATAAACCCATCTGGGTTTCATCAAGTTTCAGGCAATTCCAGGTGGGTTAGGCAGTTTGGTTCTCAGGCGGCCGCAGAAGCCTCTACCTCAGATGGCCTTACGGTGGAAGGAATAATTGCTAATCAGTGGCCAATTCTTGATGAAAGTGAAAGCGATTGGAAGAGTCATGCTGCTGCAATTGCTCTGTCCATTCATCTGATCAAGAAGCGCCTACAGGTATATAATTTGGAGTATAATTTTATAACAAAGTTGTGATTGTGTGTTTGGCATTGGCAATTTTTTCTATTCAATTTGAAGTAAAATATTATCTGGTTATTTACACTGGCATTGTGGTTTTGTGTTTGTTTGGGATGATTTTTTTCTTCAGTTTGGTGTAATGTCATGTTGTTTATGGTGACAGTGGAAGAAATTGGTGGTTCGGTTGGACGTATTATCTGCTCAGTTGAATAAGCCAGACTTATGGGACAACCCTGTTCATGCTGGGAAGATAAGCCGAGAGCATGGTATGCTCATGGGTAAAATGAAGGGGGTGAAGAATTTGGAGCAAGAGCTGCTTGAGCATATTGACATGGTAAAGCTCGCCCGAGAAGAGAATGATCCAGAGTTGGAATCGGTGGGCTCTCACTTCTCCTAGGCATGTATTCGTTCTGTTTTTTTGGTGAAAATATGGTATCTTGCTTTCTAATTGTGTTAGTTTTGATATTTGGAACTGTTATTTATCTGAAAGCGTGCAAGGCAAATGATTTGTTTACTTGAACTAGTGAATAACCGATACTTGGAAAGATGGCCTAGTTATTGAGAAGCATCAATTGGTGTCATTATAAGTTACTTTTGATAGTTTATGGAGGACAAGAGGTGAGAGCGAATAATGGGAAATGGAACAACTCAAATGGTTGTTGCAGGGTACTCCAATGCCTATCTTGGAGAATCATGGGCTTTCTCCAAATAAAATCCCCGAGTGAGAAAGCATAAGAGAGTGGGTGATAAGTAAGAAACATAGTGGGGAAAGAGGGAGATAAATGAAAGCCGATGGAGCTCTTCCCTAAAATAGAGCCTCCTCCTAGTTATTTGATGTCTGGGGGTTAAGATATGCAGGATAGTTACCTATTTAATAGAAGTGGGATTTCTTGTTCTAGTATTGAAGCTGTTCCATTTTTTGGCTTTAGTAATGAATATGATTAGGATGTGGCCCTCTTGCAGGAATCCTTGAAAGCTTTGCTTGGAATGAGAAGAAATTCAAAGGAGAAAGAACTTGAAGCTTTGTTAGCCGGGGATCATGATTCTTGCTCTTGTTACATCGAGGTTACTTTACCTCATTCTTCAAATGCATTAACTTTTTATGTTTTGTGGTATTTAATCTTATTCTTTTGTCATTTTCTAATGACAATCTTTAAATTGGTGATTTTATGCCCATCAGAATCTTAATATTTTGGAACACAGTATAGGTTCAAGCTGGTGCTGGGGGTACAGAGAGCATGGACTGGGCTGCAATGGTCATGCAGATGTATAAAATGTGGGCTCAGCGCCGTGGATATGGAGTCACTGTAGTGGATGAAATGCCTGGTGAGACTGCAGGAATCAAGGTTCACCTTCTTACCATCTTTTTCTCATCATCTCTTTTATTCATATACATTGTTGCACACTTGTGATAGATTAAGTACCCTCTAAAGAAGGAAATCAAAACCCACACAAACACTTGCATAGACACAAATTTACGAAAAGCTCTGAACTTCATTGAAGGCTCTAATAACTTGTACCTACTGAAACTGAAGTGTGGTCTGCTTTACACTCTTAGGGATTATACTTTGTTGTATTTTTTGAAAGATGACCATTAGTTTTCTGATTTCATACCAATCTTTTTTTTAGCGAGCAACAATAAAAGTAGATGGTGAATATTCATTTGGGTATGCCAAAGCAGAAGTAGGAGTGCACAGGTTGGTACGTATCTCACCATTTGACAGTGGAAAGCGTCGACATACTTCATTTGCTGCTGTGGCTGTGATTCCGATTCTGGGTGATGCATCTTCTCATGTTCAAATCAATGAATCTGATCTTCGTATTGAGCGGTTTCGTGCTGGGGGAGCTGGTGGCCAGCATGTTAACACTACTGAGAGTGCTGTGAGAATCGTTCACATTCCTACAGGAGTCACTGCTACTTGTCAAAATGAAAGGTACATACATATGTGCCTGGAACAAGCCAAAAGTTAGTGATTTGCTTTTCATATAGAACTATTAATCGTGATATCAAATGTAAACACAGATCACAACACCAGAACAAGGCTTCAGCCATGGCTGTGCTTCAGTCCCGACTCGACCAGCTTGAGATCTCTCGCCAGGCTCAGATCAATGCTCAGCATACCCAGTCTCTCACCGACATCAGTTGGGGCAACCAGATACGAACCTATGTCCTCCATGTATGCTTTCACACCACGCAACATTCATTATTTTCTTAGCTATCATGACCTTCATAAACTATCTTTTGATGCAGCCTTATCGGATGGTCAAGGATCTTAGAACCAATTATGAGGTTTCAGACCCTGATTCGGTCCTGGAGGGGGATCTTGACGGCTTCATCCTGAGCTATTTGTCGGCTTCCTTGGACAAGGATGAGGGTGAAGGTGGCATTTAAAAATATTTGCAGAACTCTGCATACCTGCTGGAATTCTGAAAGCTCAGCCCCATGTTCAGGCATCCGAGGTATGATCTGGGTTGATGCCCTTGTTCTAAGCTTCAGCTGCAATATCCGGCATCTGCACAGGATGATCATCAAGGGATGGTATAGTTGGAGTTGGAGAGAATACCGGGATTTGAATGGTGGGGTGAAAGGGTTTTTTCTTCACAATGGATATGTATTCTTTTGATGTCAAGTTTGGTTACTAACTGCTGCTGCAATAAATTCATCTAGCAATTAGATTCACAGTTCTTCATCGGTTTCCCTTGCAATGTTCATATTCAGTTGAAGCATCCTTTAAACTATACTTGGAAAATTTTGGATATACCAATTCGGTACCATACTGAGCTTGCAATTTGAGCCATTGTGTATGATTAAAGAGTCCAGTGGATGTTTTTAAAAAACACTTCCAACCTAAAAACTGTTCCTGACGGGTAGCAAAATTTAAAAAGCGCTTCCAGTTTGGTGGTTAGTGGTTACTAGTGAGACTTTGGCACCCTAGCCGGGCCAGAAACTCACGGGCCCAGTTTGCCTGACGCCTAACTTCGAGATTGTCGTGGATCCTTAATCAGACCACCGTTAGATGAGTCGAAAGTCCAAGAACTTCCCTTTGAATACTTTCATTGATCTGGCCCGTTGGATCATATTACTTTCTTTAAAACAGGAAAAGTCAACCTTCCAACGAAACGACGTCGTTTTTTTTATGTCTCTAATAAGAATAGAGCTACAAGTGATGGAACCATCTCCACCATTTTATCTTTGTGGTCTTTTCGAGAAAGTTTTCCCGGAAATGCTTTCCATGGAAACAAACAGAGCCTTTAAGGGTTTCAATTTTTCATGAAGCTGCGGTTAGAATCTCTCCTTCTCTGAAGTTTTTTCTTCAAAACCCTAATTGGTATCGTATAAACATTGATTTCGTGAAGGAAATAGAGATTTGGAGGCGAGAAGTCGAGTTTGCTTCGATTTGAAGTCGATATATAGACAAATCAGAGATTTGAAGGCGAATGATTGAGTCGTTGATTTGGTTCGAAGTTGATATATAGGAAATTCTGAGTTTTGGAGGCGAAAGGCCGAGTCTTTACTTTGATTAGAAGTTGATATTTAGAAAAATGGGTTCTCCAGTGATAACTCCGGAAGATGTGCTAGAGTCGCTGATGAATGACGGCACGATTGATGCTATCAGATTGAAGATCATCAATCAACTCAAAGCTAATGTATCTATCCCTCTATCTCTTTCTCTATTCACCTTTTCTTTCTTAAACAATTTTTCTTGGAAAAAATAATCTTCTGGTCGAGAAAATGGTGGTGGTAGTGGTTATAGAGTTAATGGAGAACCTTTGATATCTGCTTTTGCGTTTATTCATCTTTATTGACAAAGTTCAGTTGTTCACAGCTTATCAAAAAATAAGTGTATAAATAAACAAACAAAAAAAGGAAGAAATCAACTTGTTCACAGTATTTGATTTGCAAATTGAGAGGCGATTTTTTTGGCTAGGAATTCACTTTGTCAGAATCACCATTGAATTCAGAAAACACATAACTGTCAGGTTTTTGTAGTTGTGGAGATGAATTCTACTGAATTTCAACCAAATATCAGATTTTAAGGGTATGTTTGGTTGTCTTATTCAATATTGAAATGCTCATTACATTTGAAAGGTAGAGATTCATAGATTGAAATGGAGCCATTAATGAAAATTATAGAGAATTTCAAGGGATATTGGTATTTTGGATTTTTTCCTTAAGTTGTGTTGGCAGGTTTGCGATTGTGTAAATTTCAGACAGGGGAAATTGAACTTTCTTGGGATGTCCATATGTGCCCCCATGAAGATTGTACTCCATTGACTCTTTGTGAATGGAATGGCATAGTAGAGTGCAAATCTTGGGCTCATAGTTGTCAAAGGTGTGATTGGACTTAAGGTGCAACCACACCCTAGTTGTAGGTCCTCACTTGCCAATATGTGAGCCTTATTGGAGAGATGTGCCTTGTCTACTTTACCTTTTCTTTAAATACTTTTATTCTTAAAATTTCTAATTGTATATTGAAATTTATATAATTTCATTATTTTTTATTGAATGCTTATTTTTAATGTTTGGAATCTTAAGTTTTTTGTTGATGAGATTGGATTTTGGATCATATTTTATAAAATTAAAACACATCTCAGGTCAGATCTCACTTCACTTAAGCATTCGTCTTGTGCTTCATCTTATGCCTAAGTCATAGGAGACTTTTGCACCTTAGGTGCGGCTTTCACCTTTTAAAACTATGTTTGGGCTTCTCGCCAATTCTCTTCCTTTGCCAACCTCAAATATACTTGCTAATTAATTAAAAAGGCCAAAAAATGAAAGCAGAGTGATGATTCATAGTATTTATGTTTAAGGATTCAAAAAATGTAGCAATACTTGAAGCATTACTGTTTGATTATGGGTTTCCAAGTAATAATTTCAATACATGTGTTTTTCTTTGTGATAGGAAGAGCTGAAGAATTCCACTATTAAGATGGCAGAGCAGAGTAAAGTTCTTAACACTCCTGGAGCAGAGAAACAGACCAAGCGGGAGCTTTTTGATGCACTTCGGCAGGAACTTGAGTAAGTTCTGGTGTGGCTTTTAATTGTGTTCCTGAATATTTTTCCAAGATAGGCATGATCCCACTGGTTTAGGATAATCGTTGGCTTTTAACACTCCATAGCAAACTTGTAATATTGTGGTTATGTGACAGATTTCGATCAACTTCATGTCTGTTTTGAATTTATGCAATCTTCTCTTTCAAAACTCTTATTAACTAGATGACCAATCCTGTGCATCCAATTTTGGAGGAGGAAACTCAGTGGGTCTGAAGTTATAGCACCCCATGAGCAGCTCAACTAGGTGGTGCACCTTTGGAATGGGATCTCCCCAGTTTGAGTTCTGTGCTTATCTGATACATGGTTCTTGGGTGCGTAGCGCAGTCGTGTATTCATAGTATACAGGAATAGGATGTATACAGCTGGTGCCAAAACATAGTCCTACACATGGCTCTTGGATGAGCAGTTGTATATCCTTGGTTTTCACAGGCCTGCCTACCAGGGCTAGTGGGTTTCTGTGTTATAAAAAGAATATTATTTGTAAGAATGTGTTTATGCTTTTGTATCTGTGTACATGCTCACGTGTGTCCAAATCGTGATTAATCCAAATTGCCCCACAAAAATGTTGCCTAGAAGATGCAAAACTAATACAAGTCCTCTTGCATTAAGTAGAAGTGGTGTTTGCTTTTTTGGCTTTTTACTGAAAGCAATTTGTTTTCAGAATTTAGATTGTTTGTTTTTCTACTTTTTTATGACTTATTATAAACTTTTTACTAAATAGAAAAAGCCAAAATATGTAGCTTTTTCTAAATAGAAAAAATAACATATTGATTTTTCTTTACTTTTTAATACTTAATAGAAATAAAATACTACAAAAACAAACAACCTAATATTTAACACTATTAAGCATTAAGGTTCTATTTAGAATTAAGTAAAAAAACAAACACCACCTTTACCGGTGAATTTGTGGTTCTTTCTATTTACACCCTCTATAGTCAATGAATTCGTATTTTTCAATTTGTTCAATTTGTGCTCATTTCCTTTGTTTAATTCTTTTTGCTCTTTCAAACTCAAAAACTGCAGTTCACTTTATTTTCTGAAGCCTATCTCCATGTATGAAAACTGGGGAGATGGTTAGCATGCATTATATGCTATATTTGTGTGCATTGTTCTCTTCATTTGTTGACGAGCAATCCTTTTTATTTTGTTTTAATTATCATGTTGGTTTTGCGTAGAACCCCAGCACTTGAGAAGGCATCTAAATCAGTTTGGGAGTTGATTCTGGACAATAACGGGCTGGGCAAGGAAATAAGCGAAACAGTTGAACGAGTTTTCTGTCGATTAAGTGGCCGTGAAGCTCCATTATTTCCTGAACCAAATATTGAAGCGCAGCCAGGAAAAGAGAATGAAAAAGGAAAAGCAAAAGAAAATGAAAACGAAAACGAAAATAGAAAGGAGAATTCAGGTTCCACATCAAAGAAAAGGAGCTTTGCTGAGATGAACAGTGAAGGGGGAGCTGATGAAGTAGCAAGCAAATCTAGGGATCCTCCATCTGCTCCTGAAGATTTTACTAAACCACCTTCACCAAGTTCAATGACATAAACCCCTCCTTTTACTAAGGTGAGATCAGTTCCTTTGGATCCTTTGCTGCCAATCTGTAAGTTGATTTAGCAGCCAATTTAGAAAAATTTGAGGTTAACCGTAGACATTGTGAACCCGGGATTAACTACTACTTTAATTGTAGCTGATCTGCAAGAAAATGGGAATAATTTACCATTATATGCTTTGAAGGAGATTGAGTCCATTTGGGAGTAACCCTCATTAAAACATTTAAAAACACTTCATAGTGAATTTTCACTTAAAAGTGTTCCAAATAGAAACACTGCGAAATGCACTCTTAACGTCTTAGATTTCATTTATGTGGATTTCATGTGGTATAAATAGGATTATTTTGAAGTACTTTTGATAAATTTATAGATTTTTATGATGTATAATATAAGAACATTAATTGATAAGAATAGAACAAGATCAAAGGCTTGACTAAATTAGAAAGGTGATATTTGTTTATTGGCTGAATAGAAAAAGTTAAAATATTTGACTTTTTTTATTTAACTAAAAGCAACATGTTGATATCAATCAACATAATTAGATTGAACATATTAATAACAAGTTCACTTTAATCATATTGGTTAATATTAATAGGTTATTTTTAGTTGAATAAAAAAAGTTAAATATTTTGATTTTTTTTATTTAACCAAAAAACAAACACGACTTAAAAAATTTGAAAGTTAAAAAAAAAAAAAAAACTAGAAGGTAATCAAAATAACGCCCATTTGTGTTTGACCTCGTAGATCTTTTGTTAAAAGATGTAAAGATATTAGCGTATGAGTTAAATTTTATTAATTATTATTTAATTTGTTTCATATTTAATGTTGATAACTTATTTTAAATCACTAGAATAATTATGAATGGTACAAACAAGAAGTGAGTGAAATTTGTTATCACTCGTTTAAAGGATTTTTTATTTTATTTTATTTAGAGCTTTCATCTACTTCTAATATAAGAAGTTAAATTTCTTATTAATATATATATATATATAAGAAGTTAAATTTATTTGAAGTATAAATTTTTTTTTTAAAAAAATGGAGGACTTAATTAAAAAATTTGTACCTCATTAACACATGCACACCCTTTTATATTATTTTTGTTTTCAATATTAAAGAATATAATAAGCTTTAAATCTCTTTATTATCTCGCTAACTTAATTATTTTATTATGTATTTTATGAACATAATCTCTTAAAACATGGTTTTTGTTAGAGTTAATTGTTCAAAAGGCCAATTGTTCTATCATTTTGAAATTTGAACAGTTCAGTTCTTTCAAAAAATGAATCTATCTGATTGATGAGTCATAAGACAATTCACGGTTCAGGTGCTTATTAAGAATAGGAATAATCCAATTGAGTTCATGGATTTACCTAGGTCAATTTATGGATCAATAAAGGATTTTTTTCTTCGAAACCCATTAGCATTAGAAGGGGCAGTGTACGAGAAATCAAATCATACATAAATGATCGAATCCTCGGATGCCCTGAAAACGCTATGAGGTGTTCGGAAATGGTTGAAGTAGTTGAATAGGAGGATCACTATGACCATATTTGTAGCAATGAAATACTATTCTTCCTACCCGTAGTGTAAATGATTGATTATAAATATCTATGATCTATCTTCTCTATAAAGGACCAGAAATACCTTGCTTACGTATCATTGGGAAGTGCATTAACATAAATACGGCCGTAAGAAGAGGTAATACAAAAGTGTGTAAACTATAAAAATGGGTCAAAGTGGATTGTCCCACACTAGCACTTCCGCGTAATAACTCTACCAAAGGTGATCCTATTACAGGAATAGCTTCAGGTACACCTGTTACAATTTTGACGAGGTTTAAGACAATTTTTTAACCTCCAATCTATAGAGAAAGAAAATATGACTTATTATTTTCATTGATGATGATGAATATTTATATATAAATACATTTAAGTTCTATTATAATTCAAACTCTATCTCCTACGAGAATTAAATTAATTGTAAACTTCTATTATAATTTAAATTATATATTCTATTCTAATTCAAACTAATATATAATAAATAGATAAATATCAATATGTAAATTAAGAATAATATTAACTTTCTCTAACATGTCCTTGCAAGATGGAGCTTTGATCGGAGATTCCAATCTTGGTCTTGAGAGAAAAGAAAATAGATTACGATGTATTCAACTTCCATGGAGGGCGATCTCCTTGGATCCAGACGACAAGTGGATTCGACTTGATGATTGAAAGATTAGACAAGAGTAGTGAGATCTTTCTAAGCTGAATTTCCAAAAACTTTGAGAAACTTGTAAAAAGAAAGTTTATTGAATGAAGAGTAGGATTAGGAGCCTTATTTAACATCAAACTAAATAATGTTTTTGAAACTAATGTAGTAGATGATATAAGAGGTAAAGGAGAAGACATAGTATATGGTAGCTTTCAAGTAAAGGTTAATGAACATGAGCATGTTTGTTTTCCCAAGACATGCAAGAAAGCAATCAAATCTTTGAGAAAGCTTTTAGAGAAAGAGATAGAGGTAGAGTTGAAGGTAATAAAAAAAAAAAGTATATATTAAATTAAGGGAACCAGCACTAGTAGGAAGCAAAGGAGAAGAAAATTCTAGTAGATTTGAATCAAGAAAATTTGGAGCTCTTAGCTATAAAAAGGAATTTCAAAATACTGCATTAGAGATGGTAGGGAAAGAGACATTGAAACCAGGATATTGCATTAAAGGCTATAGGGAATGAGACATTGACAATACATAGACATAGTAAGGTCACTATCATTTATGGTAGGGAGGTATAGGGGAGGCGTGCAAGGCCTAAGCCTTACACCCTAAATTTGCTCCAAGTTGAGATTAGGGTTTAGGATTCGAAGGCTTTGATCCCATATAGAGAAAGAAAATACTATAATTCAAACTCTATCTCCTACTATAATTCAACTAATAGTAAATTTCTATTCTAATTCAAATTCTATATTCTATTCTAATTCAAACTAATATATAATAAATAGATAAATACCATTATGTAAATTAAGGATAACATTAACTTTCTCTAATACAATCATCCTTACTTTTTTAAATGTCTTCAACATTCATTCCATTAAAGTGGGAGGAAGTTGGATACATGGCTAAGTTTATTGCTCAAACTTTCAATAGAGGTTTTTTTATTGTTCATTGAGTCTTATTAAGATTGCGTTTGATGGTGATTTTAGGAAGTGTTTTTTTATCTTTTTAACATTTGAAAATTTTCATTTTTCAAGTATTAAAAGACTAAAAACACTTTCTAAAATTACTATCAAACGCACTTTAAGTTAGATATTTGATTAATATGTGTCATACTTTAAGATGATCGTCTCTTCAATATGCTTGAGAGTTTCCTCAATTTAAATGCCAGGTTCCTATGTGTCATTTAAAGGACTTGTCCCCCTTAGCTTATATAGGAATGACAACATTTGGAGTTGCAATTCCGATAATAGGTTCTACATCTTCCCATCAAAGACATCAACCTTAGAAAAATCCTTTGCTTCCAAATATGGAAAGGCATATTATATGGATGCAATGAGTTGTCCTCATTAAGATGTTTCATCTGATCCTTGTCATTTAAATGCATTGCCTTATTCACATTTACAACTTAGGAATGTAAGAGGAGCCAAGATGATTTTCATTAAAACCTTAATTAGCTATCAATTAATGCTTTTCTATTGAGATGTATTAGATGATTCTCATTTGAAACTTTGAAGAGTTTTTCAGTTGTTACCATTTAGATGCACGAGTTGATTATCATTTGAAACATGAGGAAGTACTAAGTTCCTATTGCTCACCATTTTCATTGAAGTTCTCATTTGCCCGCCCGAGGCAAAAGTAAAATATACCTTAATCCTAAACATGCCTTGGTACGAGCCACCTTCATTTTTCGATAATGTAAAAAGCTTCTTGCTGGTCCATATGTTATCCTACGACAAGTTAGGATGCAAAGATACTACTTCAAGGCAGATCGAAGTCACATTGCTTGGCGCCCCATGTAGCATCTATAGGCTAGCATAGAAAAAAATGGAAAACTTGTACTAAAAGAGTAAAAGGAGAAAAGCTATAGTACTCGGAAAGAATATAAAGTGCATTGATTACAAAAAGAACTTACAATAGCAGAACGAACAACGTAGAACCATGATGATTTTGAAGTATCTCTTTGGAGATTTTGAGAATGCTCCTTTTGTCGCACTCAAAAGCTCCAATATGGTCAGTAGGATGTCGGTTCATATTTGTCTACACCTCCTTTCGCAATATACAACAAGATCATATAAACTTTCTATCCATCTATATACTAATGAGGGTCTGATATGAGAACCGTGCCAAATTATGATTACACATAGGTTGCACGCAACATGCACAAAAGCAGCGAGAATGATTCAACGAAACAAATATGAAAGCTTAGAACTTTTGTTTGAATCAATGATTGAAGGCATTTCAAAGGTTTATCTATCTAGAACATAAACAAAAAGGAGAACAAAACCTAGATATTAAAAGGAAAATTGGACCTATAGCTATCTTCCATAATCTACAAAAGCAAGAAAAACTATGAAGGGTGTGACCCAAAAATAACCCTCATCTACATTCAGCCTCCTGGGCCTTCCCCTCTCTTCTTCCATTCTTCTCCATCATCCCCAATACTGATTCCCCCCATTAATATTACCAAAATTATCCCCTTCTGTGCCTGGAAAGTTGTAAGGATATGAAGGTCTTGAGCAGTTGTGTTGCATCAGCTCATTCCCATTCAAGAACTGAGAAGCTATCAAGTTGTTGTTTCCCTCAAAATGCATCATCTGATTCTCACCCAAAACTTGAGGTGGAGGAGCATTTAATATCAGCTGATTTTCTTGGGAAAGTACCAAGTGATTGGGAAATTGAGGCCGAGGCACCCAATGGACAGTCTGAAAGTTGGGCTGCTGATTCTCAATGAAAACAGGAAAATGGTGCCTTGGGACTGTTTCTTGCCTGAATTCCATGTTCGTATTTTGAGAAACAAACTGTGGATTTGCGAGCAGCTCATGTGCTGGAACTATTTCTTGCCCAAAATCCATGTTCGTAGTTTGCGAAACGAACTGTGGACTTGCGAGCAGTTCAGGTGCATACTGCATTTCACTAAGCAGAAGGAATTGTTCATTTGTCATATTAAGCTCCCTTTCATTATCACTCTTCTCGAGTGGATTCTGGTCTGCAAGTATTTCTCCCCCAAACTCCATTTCAGCAGCAGGCTGAACTGGCTCCTCAGCTTGGTTTATGTCTTCGCCAAACCCCATTTCATTTCTATTGTTACCATCCGCTGGCTGCACTTGCTGTTCTGGCTGGATCAGTGAACCCATGGACCTGACCTTAGCAAGGAGTGTTTCCTCATCAGAACACGCAGCTTGTGTGTCATCTAGCAAGTGCTCGTCCGCATTGCGCATAAACGGATCTCTTCCATCAAGCCCCCCCAATTCTTCGTTCTGAGAATGATTCGGTGCCTGACAGTCTTGCAATCCATAGTCTTGATTGGCTTGGATTGCAGGAACAATATATGGTATCCCTTGAACCTCACCTCTTCCTGAGAAACCACTCACAGTGTTGCCAGTCACCATGCTTACCCCTTGTCCCCAGAATGCAGCCTTCGGCTTTTTAGCTCCATGGTTGTTGCCGGCCTCATCTATAGGTGAAAATTCCATAACTAAGTCATCACAAAAACATCAAAGAAAAGGAATCAGTGCACAGCCCTTTTGAGGACCAAAGGCCTAAAACCATAAAGAGTAGTATGCAATTAGTTACCTGACATTGGGGAAGTTGAGTCCCAGCTACCAGCAGGCTGTACAGATGTTTGCTTGAATGTTTGCAGGGGCTGAGCAGGAGCTAAAGATGTCGGGTTACTTGAAGGAGAAAGAAGCAGCCTGGGGGCTTTCTCTGGCCTATGTCCCTTACTGAAATTTAGTTCATTGTTGTTGCTTGGTGGGAAGAAAGGATATGAAAAATTAGGAAAAGGCTCTAGGCTCAAGGTGTATAGCCGATTATCACATTGCAGAAGCTTCTCAAATTGTTTGCCAAGCACTCCTGGAGGGAACTTGAGCAAATGCCTTCTGCAGAAGAACATCAGAAACAAGGTAAGATTAAAAATGTATGCAAACATCAGAAGTACTCAACAGAACACAGTATATATACATATACGACAAAATCGGCTTTTAGGGTCAAGGAAACAGAAACCAGTTAGCTTAGTCTTATAGATGCTTTTTGAAGGCTGCATGCATGAGAAAAACCGTTTAAGGACCGCTGAAACTGTTGAAACGATCAACTACTAACGGTATTAGTATGAAAATTTCTGACTGCATAGGATACTCATTTAAGAAACAAATTAAAATCCTACCAATACGACAAGCACGAAAACGACACAATATTCAGACTGTTATGCCAAAAACACAAACCATATATGCAACCAACAACAATCTTTCCAATTCCACATAATCATCTGCTAACAGTCTTTCAATAAAACTAATTAAACTTCATACAATGCAATCAAGTATAGGCTTTCCTAGCGAAAATGGAATCATTTACACAGATATGGTAATACAGGTGTAAAAGGAAAAAGAGGGTAAAGAAAACCTGTAAACGGGGGCTTGTCCTCCAGTGAAATCAGGAATCCTTTGCCAAAGAGTATGCTTTCTAGGCTGAGGATTTGTCTCTCCAAAGTACTGAGGTTGATTTTTTAACTGCAGAAAGACATAAAATTTCTAAGTTCTACAAATTTGTTTAATCTCAGTTCCATACTTGGAAGAAACTACAATTAAGGTAAACAAACCTCAAGCTCAAGAATGGTTGGATCATTTTCGATGCAGATTGTTCTCAGGGCCGAAATATCTGACCATTGTATTTCTATCTTCTTTTTGAGACTGCCCTCCAGGATTTCCCACACTAGTTTTCTCTTGGAGTAGTAGCATTTTGCAATCAGATGGCCTTCATACCTGGATTCCCTCTGCACAAACACCAACAATTCTGTGAAAAAAAACTTCTTTTTCTTTCTGGGTGTTTAATCTATAAGGAGATCTGAATCAATCAAGGACAAGAAAACCGATTTTCTTTCACGGGTTTTTAGTTTAAGGATTGTAGAATTATACCACCCAACTTCCAATTTGGAGTAGTAGTGCAGGGAAGTTTGTAGCCTTCAACTTCTCTGAGGATTGTGGAAGAACAAAGTCGTGTCTTTTTGGTTGAATTCTGTACTGGTTCAGGTAATCAGATCCTTGATTCAGCTCTGAGTAGGTCCTTTTTTTCTTGGCTAAACTCGTTTCGATTAAGTTCAGAAGAGAGCTGGTTTTTCTCAATGTTAAACCGAGAGGATTTGGATTTTCCACCATGTTTCCCACTCCCTCCTGCAGAGAGTTAAATCAAACAAGATCATGAAACCATTCTTGAAAGATAGAAAAAGACAGAATCAAAGAGAAAATCCTGAGAAAATGGCTGAAAGAAACAGATAGAACCAGAAAAAGATGCCAAACACAGGGCGATAAAACAAGAAACGGAAGATGAATTTCCAGAAGAAAATCCAGAAAAGCTATCAAAGACAATCCAGAAAAAGCTACCAGACAAGCTATCAATGCAATCCAGAAAAAGAAGAGCTTGAAAAGTGGCTCAAAATGCTAAATGCTGACAGATACAAACAAACCAAACAATCAATCCTTGGAACCGAAGGAATCGAGAAAGTCAATTCCCAGGAAAATTTAAAAAAAAAAAATTTTAAAACCCAGAAAAAGCTGCAACAAAGAGGGCGGAGAAGCTTGAGAAATATGGCGAAAGAACAGAAAACCACCATGCATAGACATGCAAAAAAGATTCAACAAGAAACCCAGAAAGAAAAAAGCCAGAATCGATCAGTTGTGGAACCTGAAAAACGGGGTGATGACCCGTGGGCTGATAATTGGAGTCTGCGAGCTTGATCCTCTTGAAGGCAACTCCATGGCTGGTATCCCCAGAAAACGTGGAGAAGGAGTTTGGGAGGCCGGAGTAGGAGCCAAAGTTGTTCGTTTGCCCAGAAAAGGTACTAGAAAACCCTGAACCAGAGCTCTGAAACCCAGAAACAGGATGAGAAAATCCGGACAAGGGGATGTTTGGATCACCAAAAACACCATTGTTATCCCCTCCACCTTCGGGAGGTGCAGGGGGAAGCCTCCCATTAAACCACCTATCTTCTCCAGCCATGGCCGGTTTGTTCTGCTAACTTCTCAACAATTTTCCACAAACCCACTTCTCTTACGCACCAATTCTCTCCCCCATGAAACTCGGACGCGGATAAAACAACTAGTGAATGGGAAGGGAGAAAAACACAGGGGAAAACAGAGGGAAAAGCAGAGAAAATATATACAGAGAGAAAAGAGAGGGAAACTAACCCATCGATCTGATGTAATTGGCTTCCATTAGGAGTCTTTTAGTACCGGACTCGTTGAAACAAAAAATTCTCCCCTTTCTTTAGTTAATTTGTTTGGATTTTTTTCGCAATTTTCATTTATTGATTTTTTTTTTTCTGGCGGTAAATAGAGAATTGGGGTTGAATTTATATATTTTTATTTTTACATTATTAATATTTATTTATTTTGTCCAATATAAAATTATTGATTATTATTAAAAAAAATTAAAAAGGAAAAAAGAAAAAAAAAGAAAAAAAAGAAAGAGAAAGTGTTGACTAAAAACGAATGCTAGTTACAATAAGTTAAAACTTGAGATGCCTGCATTCAATGTAGTGTAGTGAATTACAACTTATTTTTAGACCTTTTGATTAATTAATTAATAGCTTTAAAAAAAAAAGTACAATTTATGTAGGATGTTAATTAGAATATTAAATGAAATTATAATTTATTCCAACTCATTAAGTTCCTTAAAATTGGAAAGTCTACTCATTGTTTCATTGATTTCTGTTACATTTATTTGTAACAAGAAGGAATTTGAAAACTAGAGATTTTTGGATAATAGATGTGTTAGTAGTTGTTCCAAATTTGACTTGGAGATGGAAAGCTCCATTTTATGCGGACTCTAACATGGGTATATAGTAACCCAAAAAACTCTTTGTAGGCTGTAAATTTTTACCTATGTTCTCGTAGACTTGTATTTTTCAAATGCGTTTCGATATGGAAAATAATTTTTGAAAATATTCTATGATATTTTGTATAATAAAAGTTTGTTTGGAAATTTAAAGTGTGTTTAATAGTGATTTTAGAAAACGTTTTTAACATTTCTAGTACTTGAATTATATAAATTTTTAAGTGTTAAAAATATTATAAATATTTTTTAAAATCACCATCAAACAAACTCTTAATATATAACTAACATGTTTTTTATGTTTTAAAAATAAATTTTATTTATATTAATTTACTTTTAATCATTATTTATATTTATATAATTATTAAAACAACGCTTAAAAGAATAAGTAAATATAATTAAATACAATTAAAATACATTATTTAAAAACATTATGTTTTTATTTTATTTTTAAAAATAAATAATTATTTTTTATTTTTTTGGTTATTATTATATTTTTTTGGATAAAAATAGTTATTAAATAAGATTTAAGTGTTAAAGGAATTTTGATAATTAATTAATTCAAAATGCACGTTAGTGGGGCGAGAGAGTTCCAACATTTAAATCAATTTTATAAGAAAATAAATTAAGAATTTTGAATTTCAAAAAGAAAATGTTATCCACATTCCTTCGATCTTAAAAAAGGAGACTCAAAAAAGTGCCACGTGGAATTTTGAAATTTAAAAAAGAAAATGTTATCCACATTCCTTTAATCATAAAAAAGGAGACCCAAAAAAATCCCACTGTCCACGTGGCACTCTTCCAATGCTAGCAGCCA
Organism: Vitis vinifera; assembly: GCF_030704535.1. NCBI lineage: Eukaryota > Viridiplantae > Streptophyta > Magnoliopsida > Vitales > Vitaceae > Vitis > Vitis vinifera. The sequence continues at coordinate 1,056,807 of NC_081818.1, read as the reverse complement.
TCTTAAAAGAGGGCAGCCGTCTGCTACATCACATTAATAATAAAAAAAAATATTTTCTATTGGCTGGTCCACAGCCGTCACGCATGCTGTGGGCCCCACAGACACGCTGGCTTTAATTTTAATTCAGCTCTTATGACACGTCACGTCACACCATCACTATGGAAAATAAATTCATATCAATCATCGTAATCTCATCTTTCTAAGATGATTCTCCAAAATTATTTCATTATCCCGAAATTGCCCTGCCCATTTTCCAAATTTAGGTGGGTTTTTATAATATGGAAAGGTCATTTTAGGGCTATTTGGTAAAATCTCATAATTAAGTCACGTGCTTAGTCTCCATCATAATAAGATATGATTATTTTATTTTATTTTTTAATTAAAAAAATTATGGTGGAAGATATTCTAGTTTTAGAGTCCGCTTGATTGCTTCGAAAACGTTTCTAACCTTTTTAACATTTAAATTTTTTTATCTTTTAAGTATTATAAAAACTAAAAATACTTTATAAAATCACTATCAAATATATTCTTACTGTCACATCACATATTAATAAAACTTTTGATGACATCATCATTTATTTAGATTTTAAAAAAGTCCAAATACTTTCAAATATTATTACTAAAAGGTTGATTTTTTTTCTTCAATTAAAAAGATATTTCTGTTAGTTTTCCAATAAAAAAATCTAAAAAAGATATTTGAAGAAAATATTAAGGGTTACTAAGAAATTTTAAAATATATACAAAATTTAAAAATATTAAAACAATAAAATATGTATTTTTTCTTATAACGAGAAAAATAAATAAATATTTAATTTAAATGAAAATTGATTTTACAATTATGAACTAATAACTCAACCAATTCATTTATTTAGATTTTAAAAAAGTCCAAATACTTTCAAATATTATTACTAAAAGGTTGATTTTTTTTCTTCAATTAAAAAGATATTTCTGTTAGTTTTCCAATAAAAAAATCTAAAAAAGATATTTGAAGAAAATATTAAGGGTTACTAAGAAATTTTAAAATATATACAAAATTTAAAAATATTAAAACAATAAAATATGTATTTTTTCTTATAACGAGAAAAATAAATAAATATTTAATTTAAATGAAAATTGATTTTACAATTATGAACTAATAACTCAACCAATTCGAGTTTAGGTTGATCAACCCGTATTCAATTCGAGTTTAGAAAAGAATGCACATTAGATTGAATTTGAGTTGAATATCTCGAATTCAAAGTTATGAATATATTTTAAATCATGCAATCTAATAACTCCACTAATTTGAACTTAGGTTGATCAACCCAAAATCAATTTAAATTTAGAGAAAGGAAATTAGATTGGACTTGACCTAATAACTCGACCAATTCTAGTTTAGGTTGATCAACTCGAATTTAGAAAAAAAAAAAAATAGATTGGATTTGGGTTGAGCTTATGTTAATTGTTTTTAAATTAAAGTTAAGCTTGAGTTAGTAATTAAAGTTGCGATGATTATAAAAGGAATGAATTGAGGAATCCTATATTTATATTGAAATTGTGAATAAGTGATTTTTTTGATAATTAATAAAAAAAATATTTATAAGTTTTGATAACGTGGCATATTTATAATACTTTAAATCCAAGAAATCATTATTACTTCAATAACTTCAAGAATACTATGTCCACAATCCACCAAAGTGGGATGAGAAAGGAAAAGAGAGGCAATCATTTTGTGAATATGGAAATAGAAAATGGGTGGGCTTGGGATTTGAAATTTTCCCGAGAAAAAGAAAAGGAGGAGGAAAAAGGAAAAGAAAATCTAGAGCACCAACTAATGATTGGTGGGTTTATGGCACGGTGAAGGTCACTAGTCACATCATATTATAGTGATGTACTGATATCAACATCACTAGACTTCTTTTATCATTATAATATATATATCATCAAGGTACATAATGTGCTGCACGCCTGTCCTCGGTCCAACATGGCTCCTAGGAATGTCCACATTAATTGGAAAAATATTATTCATGGAAATTGTCATTTTCTTCTTTTCAAAATATTTTTACAACTAAGTTTTTTTTTTTTTGTTGAAAAAAAGTAAATTGCTATAGAAAGAGTTACACTTCTGTTGAAAATATTTTTTATTATTAAAAATAAAAAATAAATTTTTAATTCAAAAAAGCATGTTTGATGGAATCTAAATATAAAAGATTTATAAAATAATTTTTTATATTTTAAAATAAATTCAAGACGTTTTTAATTATTTTTTAAAATTACTTTCATATATATAGACTTCAAAAGCTTGTCTATTTATTTTAAAACCTTGATGTTGTTAGATTGTGAAGTATAAATTAATTCTATTGCGCTTCACTTAGGGTGTTAGGGGTTGATCAATTTGTGGAGTTGAAGGGGTAGCGTCTTTGGAATTTTTTTTTTTTAGGTATTGATTAATGAGTTTGCCCATATTATATATTTAATCATTTTTTTAGAGTTTTATTATTATAATTTTTCTCTTTCGTTTTAATTAATGAATTATTGAGTGATGATACGTTTTATGGACATAAAGATCATATTGATCATCGAATTATGTTAAAATTTTTATTTTTTTTCTTTATTATCTATTTTTGTGTGTGTATGTGGTTTAATTAACAAGCGTTGCCAACAATTGCTCAACATTTCCTAGTTGAGCACCAATTAAGGTCCAATCGAGAGTTAGTTAAAGCTAAAAAAGGACTTATAGTCAAATCAAAGTTTGCCCAAATTGAGGTTGACTTCCATAGAAAATGGTGCCCAAAGTTGGTTTTTTTATAAATTGAAATTATTAACTATAGAACATTTGCATTAACTCTCTTATCTATCATTTTTCTCCTATTCAAGGCTCTCAAATTAAAGTGTCACTTGCAAATCCATTTAATGTACCCCCATTGTCATAACTTTTTTTTTTTCATTTTTGTATTGACCCATCATTATATTGGATTGAGGGTTGTTGAAGACTTCAAGTTGACATTGAGCTTAAATGGAATTGTAGTGCCTCATTGAATCTAAGTTTACAAAGATCTTGAAAATAGAAATCAGGTAGACAGGTTTGTCGAACCATTATATCATTGAGTTTGCATCTCTCTTTAATTGGTACTTTATTTATATTGCTTCAAGAGTACAAATGATGTTGATTGAAGGATATTCAGGTCTAAGGTACAAGGGAATGATTCGAATTAAAGTTACATCCACGTGTCATTTGATTTGATAGTGCATTTCGCGTATACCGTCTTCTCTTTCAAAAAAAATAAAAATAAAAAATAAAAAATAAAAAATAGTCCACCTTATTGTTTGGAATAACTTGTAATAATTTGATTGTGAGTTGATGTTTGATGTAGAAATGATGATTGTACGTATCATTTGAAGTTTAGAAATGATGATACTACGTATGATTTGAAGTTTGGAGGGCAAGTTGACTTGAATAAGTGGTCATTTAAATGCATATGACTCCTAGAAAAGAAATAGTTAAGAAAAAGCTTTTTATCCGAACATATTCCAAATTAGAATAAAGTTTTTTTTAACTATATGTTATTATTATTATTATTTTTAAGTAATTATTTTAAAAAATAGTTTTTGAGAACAATTTTTAAAAATTATTATTTGATTTTTGTAGAATAAAAGTTATTTGAAAATCTAAAATATTTTTAACATATTTTTAATATTTTTAAATATGTTTTAAAAGTAATTTTCATATATAATGTTTTATTTTTAATCATTCCATATGTCTGTATAATTATTTTTTTTAAATAGTCATAAAAAAATAAATAAAAATAATAAAAAATAACTAAAAAATGTTATCTTAAAAATAGAAGATAGAAAATAATTTTTAGTTGCTAAATATGTTTCTTATATTTTTTTATTCTAAAAAATAAAAATTATTTTCAAAAACTGTTTCTAAACCCATCCAAATATTTTTGTTAAAATCAAGTGGAAATAGATTTTAGTTCATATGTTAACTATTATAAATAAGAAGATTCTTTTTTATAAAAAAAAAACTATATTGTAAAACCATTTTTTCAAAAAAACAAAAAAAAGGGTAATTTTGAATTTTTTTTCCATGTCTCTTATCAACTTGTTTGAGAAACATATGAAGGATTTGTATTTAAATATTTGTAAAAATTATTTTAAAAATTTAAATATTGTTTTTCCTGGTATAGAATAGGCTAAACAAGATTAGAATCCAAATTGAGAATTTTTTATTTTTATTTTTATTTTTTTATTATTTTTTTTTAACTTTTTTGGGTTTCAAAATGCAAGTAGTGGAGAGAATCCAGGCTAAAAATCTCACATGGGGTTTTAGGGCTCAAATTCAAAGAGTGGGTTGCCAGAGCCTCAAAGAAGAGATAGTGGTTAGGCAGCCTCCCTCTCCCATTAAGTGGAAAAAGGAAAGAGAAAAATGCTCATGTCACATAATCACATTCCAATCATTTCATGGGATGAAATTCTCTATTTTATAAAGGGGAAAAAAAAAAAATCTCCCTAGCTTTTGACTCTGTATTAATAATGCCCACATGTAAATCAAACTTTTCCATGACAACACAAAGCTTTGAGAGCGATGTGTTCTACTCCAATTTGGCACAATTCTATATGATATCATTCCCATTCCAATCCCATTCCTCTTTTTGTTTTGTTGGCCCCCACTCTCTCTCTCTCCCTCTCTGTCTCTCTCTTATCCATTACACATTCTTTGGGTTTTGTTGGTGGAAACCAGGAAATGTGAGATTGACATCCACTACAAAGGTGATTCTAGCAAGTTGTAGGCACAATAGATTACTTACAAATTTGTTATTTGCCTTGGCTTGTTAGGGAAAGGAAGGGATAGGTTGATATGGGCATAGGATTACATTTTTAACACTCCCATATAAAGTTATCAATCTCTTGATATTTGACATTTGTTTTGTAATATTTTTAATGATATATATATATATATATATATATATATATATATATATATATATATATATATATATATATAGAGAGAGAGAGAGAGAGAGGAATCTATGAATTTTGAGAGAAATTTTTTAATAATTTAATATTTGAAAATAATAAAAATAAATAAGTAGAGAATACCTAAAAGTGTAAAATAAGTTTTTTTAAGAGATTTGATCAAATAATCTCATAATCTTGAGAGAAATACTGATTCACATGCGCAAGGACAAAACCCATATAATATTGTTTTTAAAGCACAAATTCTCTATAAGATCATATGATCATATTTTGAGGAGTAATACTTATTTATTAACAAAAGGACGAAGATGGTCACTTAATCAAAAAAAGAACACGGTAAAATCTTTGAATAATCTTCACAATCATAATCTATTCTAACCATATAAACCCTACTTAATCATATAATAAAATTTCTCGAGTTTTTTTTTCTTTAAATGATCTTGTCTTACTTAACTTTGGATACTCAATTTTGAGGTTTTCCATGTGGACCATGACTAGACTTTTAAAAGACTTCTTTCTATCCATACAATCAAAATATAACCTAAAAAGAAATCACATGACCTCATGCATTCAATTATCAAGTCTTGGACTTGGTCTCATAGTATTTGATGTTATTTATTCTTTAAGAAAGAGAGCCATTTGTCATGAAATCCTAGTGGGGTCTCCCCAACGGCAAATCTACTCACATACACACAAGATCTCACGTGTGCCGCCTTTCTTTATAATTATGATTATTCTTTCTTGATTTTCTTCTAATCTTAGGAGGTGTTCATGCACCAAAATCTTCATGGGGTCCCTCCAAATTCTTGTTTAAATACATATACTTAAAGTTATTATTTAGGTTGAGCCTTAAAGTTGTGAGGCATGCATGAAATCTTTGTGGGGTCTCTCTAAGCCACATTTTTTTGTTATGGGAAGGTCAAAAATCGTCTAATCACCGACAAAAGTAATAAATAAAAACATCGATTTTAAAAAATCTCAAATCTAAATGATGTGACAATTTACTTTTTTTTAAGAGGTTGCTCGTGCGTAATAACATCGCATTAAAAGCATATTCATCAACATCACATCTAAGAATATATCCAAGTTATCATTACAAAAACATAATACATACGAAGTATAAATCTGATATTAATATTGTCTTTGAACTTAAAAAGGTAAAATTTATTGATCGGTATCATATCAAAGAAACCCATATTGCTAATATAAAAATATTACGTATAAAAAATATGTTTCTAATTTTGGAGTTTAAAAAATATTGAAAATAAATGTTATATAATTCCTTTCTTCAAGATTTTCTCTTTTTCCTTAAAATAAAAAATAAAATGCAAATAAAAAGACAAAAAAAGGTTAAAAAAAAAAAACACCCTGAGAGACTAAAGGATTAGATTGATCCTTGGAAGTCATGATTGTAAGCCTTATTTAGTGGGAAATAATTAGAAGTCCTATGCACTCAAGTCAGTCAACCCAATAATGACACCAACCCACTACTTCTCCATGATCTGTCTCAAGTTTGGCAGCTTGAAAATGGTGACTACTTTCTCATTCCATTGAAAATTACTATTGGGTCTGCCTCCTTTCCTCCTAACTTTCATTATTTGTCTTAAAATTGGTTTGCTTTTAATTTTAGCTACCTATCTTTAAGAAATAAAGGAAAGGTTTAATTTATGTTACATTTTGTGAAGCATTCTTTTTTAAAAATAAATAAATAAATAAAATTTTAAAAATCAAAGAGATGGTAAATTTAATAACATTTATCAACATAATTTAAGAATTATACAAAATAAATGAATTATATTATGTAATGTTATAAACATAATATTTTTATTATTATGTCATCTTCAATTATTAATAAAACAAGATTTAATAAATTTTAATATTTCTTACTTCAATATAACACGATACAATTCATTAATACCCTTAAAATTTATGTAAAAATACAAAATATATGTAAAATTTCTTGTATCGAGAGTTTAACTTGTTATCTGGTTTAAAGGCCTTCAATTCTTTTTTACCTATTCTTTATCAAAGAAATTGTTTAAGCAGGTGAGTGCTAGAAGATACTATCAAACTCCATTGGAATCCTGAAATTTAAGTGTAAAAAGTTTAAAGACTTTAACTACAAAATTCTTGAAGATAATAGAACTCTAAATCAATTAGAAGTAGTGTTAACAGTTTAAAGACTTTAACTATAAAAGTCTTGAAGATAATAGAACTCTAAATCAATTAGAAATTTGAAGATAATAGACATAGATGGTTTGTTGAACCATTATAAAAGAGTTTGTATTTCTTTTTTCTCCACTTCTTTATATTACTTTTGTTTTGTTCCTAATTTTTCTCGTATCTTACTTATAATTGATTATTTTGAAAAAAATTAATACCAGATTCACCTATTTATCATTATCTTAATTTAATTAACATTTTTCACACATGTTATCTTCGAGTTTGATAAAATTACTTTTAACTTATGATATTTTTGTTAGTATCACTTTTATTAGAAACTCTTTTGTGATTAGCCAATACAAACCTAAAATTACATTTGATAGTATTTTTAATAATATGTTACATATAAAAAAAATTATTTCTAATAACTCTCTAATTACACGTATCAAGTGCCACATAGGTTTATATTAAGACTGTATTCTGATTTTCAAAATTAGCAAAAAGAGCTATTTACATACAATCCTAAAAGACCGTTCATTTTGAAAAAAAGAAAAGAAAATTTATGAAGTATTATTTAAAGTATTTATAAAATTTTAAAAATTTTGAAAATATTTTTTTATAAATTTACGAGTGTTTGTAAACATTACGCAAAGCTTTTAACCCTCACGGAATTGTGCTCCAATTTCAAAGCTTTACTTTTCAACAATTAAGAAAATTTTGATTGTATTTACACGTCAGCTACCACATGGCATGGTGCAACATCTAAAGCACTCGGTTTCCCATTTCCACCGAAAATTTTGCCTCTATATCCACCTCATTTGCCACATGGCATGTCCCACATTTAATATTCACTTATCCACCCGATAACTTCAGGTCCACGTCATCTGCCACATGGTCCCCGCCAGATTTAATGACACTTACCTTTCCGTTCCACAATTAAAAGAAAGTTAAAAAGAACAATGGGGCACGTGTGCGAAATCTGCTGACGTAGGACGAGGGCGTGGTGGTAGAACGTGGCAGTGAGGCACCCATGGTTTTTGAAAAACTCACGTGGAGAATTTACTCCAAGTTGGGCATGATCTGAAATCTGAATCGGGCGTTGGACACGTGGCATTGCGAATGGTCTCTCATTTTTTGTTTTGTTTTTGTAGTGTTTTTCCCACGTGGGAATGATTGGTGATGTGACTCTTATCTCACTTCACTACATCTCTTTCATTCTCAACTCCTCAAGGATATGCTCCACACCACCCAAAAATAAAATATTTGAAAATTAGTAAAAAATTGAAAAGTGGAGGGAAAATATTAATATATTTCAAACTTTTGTAAAATAAATAAATAAATAAGATGGCGTAATCTTTTTATAAAACGAGATATATTTATTAATTACATTAAATCTTAAAACCAATGATTTATAATATAAATACATATTTTGACAAATACGATGTTAGACTCGCCAAACATGGATGATTTCATATGTAAATGTCATTTACTATTTACTATGTGGCGGCCGAGGTTCAAACAAGTCTAGTTTTAAATTAAAGTTAAAAGCAAGTTCAAACCACGCTGACAATAAATATCTAAGTACTCAAAAATAAGAAAGAATGCAATAAGAAACGCCTTGATAAGAAATACATTGTTATGAAACAATTTGATTGATATTTTTGGACAAAGTTTGTAAGCAACTATTTGGGCCAAGGTTTAGTGTATATTTCAAGCTCAATGCCATAGCGCATTGGGCCAAGGTTTAGTGCATATTTGAAGTTCAATGCCATAGCGCATTGGGCTTGGGTCAGGGTTTCAAACTCGGCCCAATCAATATTCATGGCTTCACTGTGTTGGGATCCTTCAATGGCTATATTTATACAACGATTTGCATGAACTTTTGTTCCCATTATTTTAACCTTTTTATTGGAAAATATGTTTGCCAATCCTAATGTTATGTTCAGTTTTGAAAATTTAAGGTAAAATACAAGGGAAAAAAATAAAGAGGAAAAATGAAAAAAATAAAATATAAATGAAGAAAAATAAAAAAATTAAAATTAAAATTAATAAATTATTTTCGTATGTTTTTTTTCAAGCTCATTTCATTTATTATCCTCTCTTATATAAAGATTAAATAATTTAAAAATACATAGATTTTTAACTAATTTTAATTATATTTGAATTTTTTTTAATAATTTTCATAATGAAACCAAACATTAAAAAACTATTTTCCTTAACATTTTTTTTCTTTTCCTTAATACTTTTTGGGAAAATTTTAATTATATTTTATTTTCTTTCATATTTTTCATAATAAAACCAAATATAAAAAAGCTAAGAGGGCAAAACACTCCTAATGTTTAGAAATGTTTTCTTACAAGACTTAGAAATTCCAAAAACTTCAAAAACCGAATTTAAAAATCTTAAAAAATAGGAGCGCTCCCGGGTGGCTGACCTACACCCAACTGGAATTGAGAAACAATTAATCTAACTTTAACCCAACCTTGATCTCTAACCCAAGGTAATCAACCCTAAGCCCAACTCAACCTAATTTTTCTAATTTCCGGTTTAATTTAGATTGTTCCAAGTTAAACTCGAATTGATCCAATTGAATTTAGCTGAGTTGAGTTGCATAATTCAAAATTTTTTTTTTTTAAATATGTATTTATATGAAAATGTAAATAATAAATAAGACAAAATTTAAGATAGTAACCCAAAAAAGAAGATATTTTTTAAAATAAAAATAAAAATAATACAATTTGATATTTTTTCTTAAAAATATAAAAAGAAAATAAATATTTTTTATAGGATAATATGTATTATAAATATTAATACATACTATAAAAATATTAAATTGCGAGTTATTTGAACCTTTGAACCTTGACCCAAGCTCAACCAAATCGAGCTTAGATTGAAAACACCTAACTCAAACTCAACCCAAGTATTGAAAATAATCACCCAAACCCATCCCAACGTCGAGTCGAGTTTAGGTCAGATCAACCCACCCAAATAACACCCTACCAAACACTAAGGCTATGTTTGGTTTTCGGAAAATACGAGAGAAAGAAAATTTGGAGGAAAAATGGAAGGAAAGAAAAAACTAAGGAAAAGAATATAAATTTTTTCACTTGTTTGGTTATCCATGGAAATTTAAGGGGAAAAAAAATTCATTTCTTTTGTTTGGTTAACCACGAAAAAAAGTTAAGGAAAACAAAATCAACAATTTTTTTTAGATGGTTATCAATTTGTTGAATAATAAAATAAATTTTGTGCTCTTATTTTCTAAAAATTTGTTACTATATTAATGCTTCGATAATCTATATGATATATCTAGATTGAAGTAGCATGACCTAGTACAAAATTTACATTTATTATTATTAAAATATAGCCGTGGAGAATTGAAGTAATGTTAAAACAACATCAACAAAGAAACAGAAAATACAAACCACATGAAAAATAAAATAAAGAAACAGAGAAAATCTCTACTAACATATAAGAGTTTGGCATGACTTAAAAGTGACTTAATGATTTAATTTAATTTTTTTATTTAATTTAAATTTTTTCAAATGATTGCTTTAAAAACTAATTATATAAATATAAAAAATAATTAAAAATAAAAGGGCCAATAGAGTGGGTTTACAGGGGCATGTGCTCTTCCATTCAAACTTGCTTTCAACTATTTTATAGTTGGACTGTCCGAAAAATGAACCGAAAATGAAAGCATTTCATTCAAAACGCTCGTTGATCTCCGAGATTTCGCCTCTGCTTTCCTTTTATAACGCCGCCCATCCGAGATGTTTCGGAAGTTTCGCTCAAAACCCTGCGAAATGTCCTGAGGCCTTATAACGAAGAACCAAGTATCTCTCTTCTTTGAAATATCTGTATCGATGCTCTGTTTGTCTCGTGAGAAAAAGTTAGGGTAAAGAATGAGAGTGAGGAGATTTGGAAAAGGAGAGGGAAAAAAAATGAGGATTTTTCCTCTCATTTCCAAGTAGCCAAATGATGGTGATGAACTTAAATGGATTGAGGGTTTGGTAAATTAGGCCGACACTGTAGTTTTTTGTTGAGAAAAGCATGGGTAAAACAATGGGAGATGAGAAAATTTGGAAAAGAAAATAACCATCTATTTTGAATTCATTTCATCAATGGGAATTTGATTTGAAGAACGCCAGAGTTGTTGAAATCTTCGCCGACCATCGCAAAGCCTAGCGCAGGGAGGAGAAGCGTATAGTAGAAGCGTATAGTAGACTAGATCCACGTTGCTGCAGAGGAGATCGCCTGCCTAAGGGCCAAGGTGGCGAAACTGGATCAGTCCAAGGCGGAGCTGAAGGCCAGGGTGGAGGAGCTAACCAGAGAGGTGGGAGAGAGGGAGGAGATGCTCGGTGACGACATACCACAAGCCCGATAAAATTTCCCCCCACTTTTCTCTTCTCTTTTCCTCATTATTTTTTAAGGAAAATAGTAAGGAAAATATCATGATATTTTCTTTAATATTTTCCTTTATATTTTTTTTTCATCATATTTTTCATGTCATCCAAACTAAAGAAAATAAATTTTCACATGATTTTTTTTTCCTTTCCTTAGCATTTTCCGATAACCAAACATAGCCTAACTAATTCTCCATAAAAATGCAACATGCTAACACTTGGATGCGACAAGTTTTGGCTTAATAGCATCGTATCACACGTTTTCAAGGGTTTGAAGAAATCCCATATAGACAACAAACATATTAAGCATTTAATAATCCTATTGCAAAGAAAAGCCTTAGGCCCATTCAAATCATCCTACTATGGTCCAAATGAAATTTCAAAATTACAACAATACACAACTCATTTCCTGTTACAATTGAATCAACCTAATCTTCATAAAAATTAATATTACAAATATTGAAAAAAAAAAAAAAAATTCAACGGATGCAGGTCACAAGTTCCTCATCTGTATGTAAATAATTATCAGTTTGATTTGATTTGATTTATTTGACCCGATTTCGCATTCAATTATGAACACATAAAACCAAGATTATGAAAAACCCACGAACAACTTCGGTTCAACATCCAAATTTTGATTTGTCTTATTTTTCTTCTAAGAATGGAGGTACCACCCTTGGCAATACTCTGATATCACCTAACGAATAGTCTCTATTCTTGTTTAGGCGCGATTCTGAGTTACATGTTTAAAAACCCAGAAGTGAATAAATAATGGTGAACCATTCCTGGCTCCCATATGCTAAAAAAATATTCCTAGTTCGTTGTATGATGATTATCCTGATGAAAAATTGACGAAGTACAAAAAACTGATGACAGATTAATTTTGGGTTTTGGAGTAGAAGAGAGATGACCTGCAGAAAATTTTGGGCTGTCCTGGGAACTGTTAGGCTAGAATGGTTTCTTGTTGTGTCTGTTGGTGGTGGCCGAAAGCAAGATTGAATATCTCATTGTAATTGTCCACAAAGTGAACGTCGAGGCCTTCTTTCACATTAGCTGCAAGCTCGTCAAAATCCCTTCTGTTTGCTGAAGGAAATACGATGGTTTTCACACCACTTCTCCTTGCTGCTATTGTCTTCTCCTTAACCTGATTTCATACAATGAAAAAACAAGCTTTCCATGAGTTTAAGCCGCAAGTGATAGTACAAAGCAGATCACCAGAATATGGGTGATGCGGGTTTTGGTCAGTAGCTCTAAAGTAACTGTATATTGGGACAGAATTATGCTTGTAAATCACAAAATCATTGATTGGGACCGAGGTTCAGCCAAACATACCCCACCAATGGGAAGGATCTTTCCTGTCAGTGTGACTTCCCCGGTCATTGCTAGGTCCTTCTTGACATGCTTGTTTGTGGCGAGGGACAATAGGGATGTGGTCATGGTGCAACCCGCACTAGGGCCATCCTTTGGGGTTGCCCCAGCAGGAACATGGAGATGAAGCTTGGAATTAGCAAAGAAGGGGCTATCAGGTTCTTTCTCAGCCAATATTGCTCTGGCGACAGTGTGAGCAATCTGGGCACTTTCCTTCATAACGTCTCCGAGTTGTCCGGTAACATGGAGGGCCCCTTTACCCTCTCCTTGCTCGATTTGAGTGGTTTCTATATACAGGGTGGAACCACCCATTGCAGTCCAAGCAAGACCCATCACAACACCCACTGGTGTCTGGTCATATATGCGATCAGCATGGAAAACGGGTTTGCCAACAAAGTCGGACAGATTTGAAGACTCCACCAGAACTTTCTCGGCGGTTTTAGGTGATTCAATTTCTTGGATTTTCTCAGTTTCAGTTTCCACTGTCACCTGTGAATAAAACTAGGACTATCAGAAATTTGAATGTGTAAACCAGTTCCAACACAAGATGTTGCAGAAAGAAGTCAGCTCCCATGGTTTTGGGCTGAACTAATCAACAAACAATAATGCCAATCAGAGAGTGGAACTCAAACCATTGTAACATGAACTTAAGAAAACATGGGACATGCAGAAGTTGCAAATATTTGTCGTTTTTCTTAGTTTTGATGGTACATGATAGATCTCATAACGATTTTGGCATGTGTAATAGGTTTGTGAAGTCTGAAAATTCCTTGCACTGAACTAGGATAATAGAAAACGGAATTCAGTGTTCCAAACCCTAAACCCCCATCCCTTCCTCTTTCCCCTTTTTTTCTACGTTAATCTTAACTACATTCAAAATATTCATTTCTTAACAATAATATTCAATTCACTTGGAAGTATTGATTTCTAAAAATACCTTTGAATCAGCAGCACCTTCACCTTCCTGCACAGCATCAGTTGCGGTAGAGGTTTCAGTAGCCAGTTCATGATTGCTATCCTCTACTGATTCAGCTTCAGACTGAGTCTCCCCAACAACCAAGGTTTCCTTCAATTCCTGAACCCCTTCTGCTTTGACTTCAGCAGCTGGAGGTTCATTTAATGCTTCTTGTCGCACAAGTCGCAAGGCAATCTGCAAACCAAATTGGATGCAGGCATGATTATAGAAGTCTAAATTTGTATAAACTCAAATTTGAGAGGTCAGCAAACCTTGCGAAAAATTTTTTCAATTTGTTTTTGAAGATTGCGAACACCTGCTTCTCTGCAATAGTTTTCTATCAAATCAAGAAGAGCTGCATCCGTCAGTTCAGCCTGTAAAAAAGTTTGACTTAAAGTATAAGCATCCCTTTGCAAATAAAATATATCAACTCAGAGAAATTGGTGCAAAACCAAGTAGGAGCTAGAAATCTACAAGTAAACCAATAGAAGCAGCCACATACCAAGCTATGAGTCTTTTAACTAAAGATCAACATTTAAAACATAAATAAGCAAATAAATAAAGCAAAACAAAGACAAACTAACAAGTAAACAAACTACACATGGATCATGATATCCTACGGCTAAAGTGTGTTTATAAAAGGTTGTGAAGTTAGAATGAATTGACATCATTTTGCTCTGTAGAAAAGAATTGTCTGGTTGAATCAAATTAAGAATACAAACATCTGGTATGGGCATTGGGCACCATGCAACTCTTCTCCATGCAAATAATGTACTCTATAAAAATTACTCCAATCATTTTGTTATGAACTCAACATATGAGTCTCTAACTGAAATTCAAACTTAAGGAAAATAAATCTCCACAACAATCATGATATTCTATCTGATGAAGTCAGGTTTGTATCTACCCTAACCTAGACATATCTAAGGCCTTGGGGATATAAATTTCATCATGGTAATTAGGAGGATAGTGGTTTCAGCTTATCAAAAGAAATAAAATAAAATAAAATAAAATTATGATATTTCAGATGTTGTCCTTGAGAATATTCACTCAAATGAAATAAGGTACCATGTGGTATGGGCAAGGAAAGGAATGTTTATTTGCCACAAACATCAAAACCTAGCCAATAGCTGTCCTTAGGATAACCAACATCGTTCCACATGATAGCAGTTTTTCTTTTTTCTTTATTGGAGCTATACCATTTCAAAAGGATGCGAAAGTCTCAAACCCATTACCTTACTCATGGCTTTGTAAACCCTATAGTGCAGGGAAGACCTCACACCTCGTAGATAAGCATGGCTTTAGCCACTTCTTCTAGAAGAGCAGCTTTCCATACTAAGCTAAATAGCATGATTTACCAGCCCCACCAATCATTGTAGTTAGTTCACTCTTTCAGAATAAGATTGCATGTTTAATAGGGAAATCTGGTGTGATGAGAAGGCATGCCTTGAGCATCTAACCAAAAGCCTGCTAACCTTAACAGTAATTAGTTTTAGTTCTATTTTCCAACCCCAGTAGGCTATATAGTACAACTATCCAGAATAAAATTGTACCTCTTGTACCAAAATTCAGTATGATGGAAATAACTGCCTTACCATCCTAAATCCCAATGCAAGATATATAAAAGACCTGTGTCCTACTCTACTATTGATTGTTACTGAGAAAGAACCAACACCCACAAGTACACTTTCCATGTACTCTGTTGCAGTTCCCCCTTTAGGACCTTTAATGAATTAGATTTGCTTATTAGAGAAGAAAACTATGATGTTTACACACTGCCTATAATCCACAGAAAGGAATCTATACTCTCCCCATAACACCTTCAGGCTTGAAATTAGCACAAGCAGATAAAGATGCAGAAGAAAGGAGGACACCAACCTGTTCCGGTTTGATTCCACATGCTTCCCGGGTATTTTTCTCTAAATAATCTCTGGCAATATGCATTTTTTCATCGGTGATGTACCCAGCTACAGAAATAACCTCCATTCTGTCCAGCAGAGGATTGGGAATCATTTCCACAATGTTTGCTGTGCATACAAACAGAACCTGCAATAAAGTATTCAAGTATGAGGCATGAAGTCACAGAATATTCATGTCATAGTATTATATAAATCAGAATATAGTGCAAAAAAATAAATAAAAGTTTGAAACCAGAAATATGATTCAAAAGTTCACAAGCGATTTCAGAGGCATTTGGCGGAAATCATGAAAAACATCCACTCAGCAATGTATTCTACACTAAAACAGAATTATTTAGCATGCATATGCATCATTATTGAAGAAGGATATTTTACAAGAGCATGGGTAAATGCATATGTCAGTGTCTGTAAGTTGTATCCAACAATCTGAATTGCATCATGAGGTGGTTGAGAATGGGGGGAGGAATAACTATAGAAACGGATGTGAGGGAGTTTATGCTAGAGAAGAAAAAGCGAAAACTTGAGAGTTCACTTCCCAACTTTTTACATATGCTAGCTTAGACTATTGTTAGATTTTTATTTATTTATTTTTTTGATAACCGAGGAACCTTCCATGGCCAAACCCTTAGAACTCTCTATGGGGACCCAAACCTTATGGTGTTGACCGTCCTACAACAACCAGCACTAGGTAAATTCAGGGTATCATCAGTGGTAGGATTCAAACCCAGAACTATGTACCACTTACAGGGACCACACTTCCTAGTGTTCGCCATGACCAAGATTATTGTTAGAATATTATTGTCAATATAAGCTTTGCTTTAATGGCCATACATGATTCTTTCATGTTAATTACATTTTAAATCTTGTTTTAGATTTCTTGTCATTTAAATGTTTTAAGCAGATAGTTTAGCTGGTTTCCAGTTTTAAATCATTTGTGGCTGTCTGGCTTCATCTGGCATTTTCCAACCTATTCAAGAGTGAATTCTAGTCAGCACTACCAGATCTCATCAGGACTAAATCAGCCAGAATGCAACCCCATTATCACTTAGCTTTAAAAACCATCTGGTTGTTGATTCAGAAATTTATAAGCTACAAAGTTGGCATGGGAACCCAGAATTCATGCAAAGGACTGTATTAACAAACCTTTGATAGGTCTATTGGAACATCGAGATAGTGATCTAGAAAATTTGCATTTTGTTCTGGATCCAGAAGCTCCAACAAAGCACTTGCTGGATCACCGGCATGTCCCTTTCCCAACTGCCACAAAACACAGCATATTTGAGAATGACAAAGGAAACAGTTGTCATCAAAACCCAAAACCAATAATGATAGTAAACAAGCTCCATATACACAAAGGACATCAGCAACTAATAAAAGTTGACTACCAAAGAGTACCTAAAAAGAAAGAACATGTATACACACTGATTGTGAGAATAATCCTAGCCAGCCCATGATATAATACCTTGTCAATCTCATCGATGAGAACTAGAGGGTTAGCTGTTCCAACGTTTTTCAGACATTGCACCATCTTGCCTGGCATTGCACCAATATAGGTTCGACGATGCCCCTAGATATGAATTTGAAATTAATAAAGGAAGAATTTGCATAATCTCACAGTATGACCGTATATATATATTATAGAAATATAAAAAGTTCAAAGTTCTCAACTACCTTGATTTCAGCAACATCAGCTAATCCTCCAACTGAAAATCGGAAGAACTTACGATTCAAAGCACGTGCAATAGATCGACCAATGCTAGTTTTTCCCACACCAGGGGGACCAGAGAGGCAGATGATTTTTCCTGTGATTAATTAGCAAATATCAGGAATCTTGTAAAGCTTCATTCATGAAAATTCTATATTAAATTGGAAGTGTATGCCTTGCCTAAGAGATGTAGTCCAGCAATTCTCTGGACACTCATGCACAACAAAATTTAGAGTCAACTAACACAGTTTAAGGCCTAGGCAACAGGTTAGTAGTTAGGTATTATCTTCTAGGGTTACTT
Source organism: Vitis vinifera (assembly GCF_030704535.1). NCBI lineage: Eukaryota > Viridiplantae > Streptophyta > Magnoliopsida > Vitales > Vitaceae > Vitis > Vitis vinifera. The sequence continues at coordinate 1,039,028 of NC_081818.1, read as the reverse complement.
ATTATCTTCTAGGGTCACTTATCAAAAAAAAAAAAAAAAAGAGGGTATTATCTTCTAGGGTCATTCAGAGCACAAGCAATTAAGGATATGAGGTACTGTCAGTCAGTAGTTGTGATCTTAGTTCAGAGCTCATATATATTTTTCTGACTCAATAGATCTCTCAATTTGTCCACATATATTTTACTAACATAATAAACAACCTAAATCCCTTCCCTATTTTACTAGTACATGGCATGTGATACTGCATTTATTAATGTTCAATATGTTAAACATGGCATCCAAAAACTCGCTGGAAAATATGAAAACATAAACTTATTGAGATCATCCAAACCACTAAAAAAGGAAGATCCTACCAACCTTGTGAACTTCCCCTGAGTTTTCCAACAGCTATGAATTCCAATATCCTTTCCTTAACATCAGTCAAACCATAGTGGTCCTCGTCAAGGATTTGTTGTGCTTGCATGACATCAAAGTTCTCATCACTGCATTTGGATTAAAGAAAAACAATAAGCAAGACATAGAAGACTCCAAGGTCCTATCTGATATCATTTTGTGGGATTTTTGCCTTGATATATGTAATGACACATGCTGAAAATGTCATACCCTGAGTTTTTTGGATGAGAAGTTTCCTGCATGGGATCTAAGTCAAAAAATTTCAATTATAATAACATCAGTAATTAACCAAGAGCCAAGTTTGACTGACTGATGTTTCCTAACCATTCTCTAACCATAGATTCCATATCAATCAATTCTTTTTTATGCTAAACAAAAATCCATTCTAAATGTGCTAACATCAACAATGGTTTTATGTTGTACTATTAATACCAGAATCTATAAAACATCCTCTACTCTCAATTAAATAATACAGGAAGAATAGGATAAAATCCCAAAGCATAACAATTCAGTGTCATAATTGAGATCAGTAACCAATTGTCTATTTTTACCAAACACTGCAGTTAAAGCATGATGTCAACATATTATTCGAGCTTCTATCAGCCTTCCCACTAAATAAATAGAGATGAAAACATCGACATGTCAACCAAATAAAAGAAATATCATCTGAAGAAACTAATGGGTAACCAAACAAACCTGTAATTCCCCCAAGGCAATGCAGTCAACCAATCAAGATAATTACGAGTTACATTAAATTCACTTGAACTGGCCTCCAACAGCTGCAGTTTTGTAAGCTCTTCTTCTATGACTTGCAAAACATGAGGTGGGCACTTTTCTTTCTTTGGTTCAAGCCTTTCCCTGAACTTTGCTGCACAAAAGAAATAGAAAGCAGTACAATAGTTACAACAGAACTAATATACAGCTGCATCTAGATCAACATAAGCCTTTTATCCAACTAAATACCGTAGCAGCACTCACAGTAGACACAATGAAAGGAATGAACCCTAGTTATGACCATAGAATGCAGCTAGCAGCCCTAAGTAAATATAAAAGGATTTTTCACATTATTTCTAAATCTATATGCAGAAAGATCATAAAAAATTAAAATCATCCTATTAAAAATTGTGGCCATCAATTTTCCAACAAATGTTTGGGTAGGAAATCCACTATGCCAAACCTTAACAATACAACCAGTTGCACATGCACCTCTTTATATACCTTGTGCAGTATATGCAACATGGACAAGACTACCATCATCTAGATCTAATTCAATCTAACTAAACTAACCAGAAAGAGCTGTTTTGTCATCTGTCTCCAATCCAAGTTCCTGCATAAAGCCAATTGAAATCCAATAAAATTCAAACTAGAAACAAACAATTGATTTAAAATCAACCTCAAACAAGCCCAGTTATTTTATTTCCTATTAAATATAGTTTGTAGGGATGCAATAACAAATGGATCTAATATAAAGGATAAATAGCTACAAGATAATGAAGCCATGAACCTTCTTTATGGCCTTAAGCTGCTCATTCAGCAAGTAACGACGCTGCTCTCCACTTATCTTTTCTTCAATTGCTTTTGCTATTGATTCCTATAATTAAACCCAGAGAAGTTAAAGGGAAAAGAAGTCAAAACAAATCCATCTAGAATGAAGAACTTTTACATAGAGGTGCAATACAAAAACACTAGAAGAAACACCTGAATCTTGCTGATCTCCAATTCTTTCTTTACTAATTCCAGAGTAAGTTGTAAGCGTTTATGCACCTGAGTGGGTAAAATACAGCAGAATTACATAGACACTCTAGATGTGACCGACCTAGATACATAAATTAACAAAGTGTACTTTATATTTATGCCAGATGAGAAAATGTATGAATGTCTCCCATCCTCCACAAAATACTGAAGTTTGTCTCCAAACTTCTTCACAGTATACTCCACATCAAACCTAAATTAAAAAATCTTTATTTAAGAATACTTCTATCTGAAAGATAGTGCTATTTAGATGTCTATAAAAAAATGCTAATGCACAAAAAACACTTAATTTCAGTCGCCAGAGCTCATATATGTGTCAAATACCAGTTATCACCAAAATCTATATATGTCAAATACCACTTACATCTAGTTCTTCAAGCACTTGCTGGCATTGCAATTTGTTCGCACCAGATATTGCAGCTCCAAAATCTGCCAACCTTGGAAAATTGAAATCACCTATGTGCTGCCAAATTTAGAAATGACATTTTATCATGACAAGATTGGTAAATTTAATTGATGATTTGAGCACATTCCATAGTATAAACACATGAGCATGTGAAGAAATGTACATAAACACACTTCCATAAGAATACACAATCAGGAACTGATTCATGCATACGAGGAGAAGACCACCAAGATGTTGAGAAAAAGAAACCCAAAAGTATCAAGAATCAATTGTTTGCAGACAAGAAAATGAAAATCCAAATATACGTATATTTATCCATAGTGTAATCAGAAATTGAAGTTCAACATAGTGCATAAACACCAAAACCAAAACAACAGGAAGGTGCAATTATGCTGCTGAATGTTCCAACTGTTTGGACTTATATCACAGCATCATAAAAAAAATGTTATTATCGCAAAGAACAGACAAGCTATTAAGTACCAATAAAACAAACCTTCACAAAAGTTCTGCAGAAAAGATAAAATGATACAAATAACAAGCATATAGAAGAACAAGAATCCCAAATCTAGGAAAAAGAACACACTTGAGTATATGTCTGAACATGATCTCTCCAAAGGGAACTTGTCTTCAGGACATCTCTTAGAGTTGATATAACCTCAAAAGATGTTGCTTTTATAACATCATCATCCTTATCATATGGTTTATCCTGCAACAAAAAGATCAAAAGGTTGAAAGAAAAGAATGCAAAACTATCTATTATATCTATAGAACCTCCAATATTACATAAAATTTAGGATAAACTACACACTTACTTAACCCAAGGCCCCAACAAACCACACTGAACACCAACACCAACACAACCCAAAAGGCGTAGACGCACTTTACCCCCTAAACTGTGAACATAGACAAAAAAAAATCCTGGACAATTATTCATTTGAAACACTTTACCCCCCTTATGCAAATTTTCCATTGAAAAAGATAAAGATGAATTTTTTTTTATTATTTAAGTTCTATTTTAACAACAAATTTGCCCTTTAAAATAATAATAAAATTGTGAAGCTTTCCTCCTTCCTCTGATTCCCAAGAAATCATGGCAGCAGTATCGCAAATTAGATTGCCAAGAAGAATTGCAAACTCAAATTTGTTGATGAGGGAATTATTAAAAAGGTGCCTAATAAAAGGGGGGTTAACACATTCAACCATAATTTTATAACTGTAAGATTACCATAAAATAATAAAAAGCATGATTTTGACAAATAGAGAGAGAGGACTAGAAAAGGAAGTGTAGGTTTAATAATTTCAGACTGGATTTGAGAAAGTTAAGAAGAGCAAATTTAAGAGATAAGAGAGAAATTGAAGATCCAGAGTTTGAGAAAAGTGGATTTAACAAGTTGTGAGAGGATTGAAAATATGAGTGTGATTTTCATTATGGGTTTGAGTGGTGATATTAAAAGACAAAAAAAAAAAAAAGAATGAAAAAAAAAATTAAATCTTAAAGAGCCAATGGTGGCTCTAGAGAGAAATGGGATTGATAAAAAGGTAAAATTGTTTCTTTAATGCTTTTGTGAACTCTATCACTCCCTCAGAATAGTCTGAGTGGTCTTTGTTTGCTATTGTAGTTCATGGGGGCAAAGTGTAACCACCCCAAAATAGTTGAGGTGGTCCTCGTGTAATTTACCCTAAAAATTTAACCATGAAATTGCAAAATAATTAAAATGTGGACTGCATGCCTTGAGATGATCAACTTTGACTGTAAGGGGTTCCTCGCTGACCTGCACAGAAACCTTAAGTATTTCAGCCTGGGGAACTTTGCATCAATAGAAATTAAGGCATCATCATATGTTTTGAAGATAAGAAGATTTCCAAAATATTGAGAATACAATACAGACAGGAAGTACAAATACATGAAATGAGAGAGTATATTACGAATAATATCACTTATCAAAGCACCAAGCAAAACTTAAAGTATTTGTCTCCTTCCTACTCACCATCTCCGTTACTCGAAGCCGCCTATGACCAATAAGGACCACTTGGTCTCCTTGGATACTTGTAATCTGGTTTATAGTGTAAAAGATTTATGAAAAGAAAAAAAAAAGAGTAAGGAATGAACATTCTTCTTGTTGCTTCCAAGTTGACATTAAAATTTAAGCCACTATACTTGCAAAAGAGTTGCAAGAATTTTACATACCTGGGCCAGTGTCCCAACATCATGAAGACGATTAAACAACTCTTTTCCTTTAAGATCATATATATTTTTCTCTGTTTCAGAGCCAGATGACAGACTGGGCTCAGTCCCAGGCTCATCTTTAAGTAGGAAAGCACCAGCGTAAGGGGCCTGCCGTTTTCGACTTTCCACCAAAGCTGCTAACAATTTAGGATCCTGAATGCAAAACATATTTGAGTCACTTGTCTCATGAAAAGATGCAGCAGGAACTGAAAAATACTAAGGAATATTGATAGCAGCAATAACCAATAAAAATTTCCTTGAAATGTATAACATTGTCAAACTTCTAATTGGGATTCTAAATGGTAAGATCTTATTTATGTGTCATTTAGAATCAGCAGTCTTGTTTACCAAATGCTAGGGACTACATAAATTGGATGAGTTAACCTCTCTAAAAGCAACATAAGCCAATGTTTATTCTAATGCAAGACTGAAATTTTATAATAAATTTTCATGGAGAGCATTGGGCATTTAGCATGTGTTCCACTGCAACTGAAGCAGTCCTACAGCATTTGTTTTACGTTTCAACAACTTTACATCTAATTGTACAACAGAAAGCAATGCCAACAGCTCACAAAATTAGAATAGAATATAATGAGGTACACCAGGATGACTAGCAGGAACCCAAAAAGGAGAATTTTTCAGATTAATGCAACAAATAACATTCATACCTTCACATAAATTGGCATATAGAAACCCGGAAACAGCGGTCTATGTGGCAATGGCAATGCTAAAACCTGCCCAGGGGAAATGAGCATGTTATATGTAAAGAAATACATGAGCAACCGATAATGTCGCTAAGAAAGCAATTGATAATCCTCCCACAGCCCACATGATTAGAATTTGTGAACACTAACATTAGCTTAGTCACGGTAGCTATAAATGACTAGAAAAGGTACTCAGATAATCATAGAAAAAAAAGGGGTAATTTTGCAACTTCCACCAGTGTTTTGAATGCACATCATGAATGAGATTTCCAATAATGCAATCGATTTGTGCATTTTAGGATAAGCGTAAAAAAACCGATGCAATCAATATTATAGTGAAAAACCGAACCACAACAAAAAATAAAATTCAAAAGCTTGCTTTACTTTCATTTTAAAAATTCCTCAGTAAACAAACAGATCATCAAGAGAACAAATTTGAATCCAATTAATGTATGTGTGAAATGATAGATTCAACCACTTATTAATAATTATTAACAAAGTTAACATTTGTCTTATCCTATTAACTCAAACGCTTCATCTTGTAAGTCAAATTCCTCTTTTCTCAGTAAAAACGAAAAAACACTCAACAGTGTCTAAAATCCTATTCCCTTTTCCTTCTCGATTTTCTCAACAGCCAACCAGAACATTAAAACAAACCCCAAACACTTCCTTTCAATTTCCCAAACTCCGCAAGCAAACAATCAAAAGAACAAAACTTGAACTCAATCACTAATTGCATCAACCGGCCAATTCAACCCATTGCCAACAATTATTAACAAATGCAACTTTTTTCTACCCTATGACTGATTCCACTGAAGTGTAAATTAAAAGAAAATCAACCAAATTTTGAAATTTTAGATTTTAATTGTTCGCCATCTGGCCTTTGGCACATTAAACTTTCTTTCCCTTCCCTTTTCTTTTAACCGCTTTTTTCTTGCGGCAGTTTTCTCGGAAACCAAACGGAGCCTAGACATAGAAAACAACGAGAATCTAACCGTTAGACAGTCTTCGGGTCGTGGACTGGTCGGCACTATAGCCGATGAAGCCTTAGATTCAGCTTCATCAGCCGCGGCTTCAGCTGCCTTGCCCTCGGCTCCAACCACTGGGTCCGATACATCACTTGAGTCGGAACAGAAAAAGGCTCTTCCACACGAATTAGGGCTCCACCGATTCACTCCTCTGAGTTGACTCAGAACTCGGAGCAATGGAGTGCTCGACTGAGTACCTTGGCGAAGACTCGGTGTGATATTACGGAATCGCCCCTGCAACCCCGAACAAGAGATGACCTTCAACATTGCTATATACAGAAAGAGATTCAAGGATTAAAATGGAATTTTCAGTCTCTGTGTGCCCTAGCTCTCTTGAAGAAAAAACGCCATTGATGAAAAGCTTGGAGAACAAGGTACGAATTTTCGGGTACTGCAGCCCAAAACCTTCCTTAAACCCTTGGGTTTGTGTCCATTTTTTGGGTTGACGAATTGATCCTCCCTCAGATGGAGTGAAATTACTTCTTTGTCCTTATTTGTCCTCACTTTGCCTCGAGCCTGATGGTGCCAGAAAGTTCAGAAACTCTTTTTTTTTTTTTTGTCATTTTCCCTTTTTTTTTTTTTTTCAATTTCCTAAATATATTTACTTGTTATTTTTTCAAGCATTAAATTGTTTCAAAAAAATTATTTTATTACTTTATACAATTTATAATTTTGAATAACACTTTCTATATTTTCAATTATTTCTTGTAAAATTATAAGAAAAATCATTTAAAAATATCTTAAACCAGATTTGGAAAAAAAAAACACTTTATTTTAAAATAAATTTAAAAAACAAAAAGAAAAACTTAAACCAAAAACTATTTTTTATTCTTAAAAAAGAAATAGTATTTTCAAATATTATTTTCAATTTTTTTGTAAGATAGTTTAAAAATAATAATTATATAAATATGTAAAGTGATTAAAAATAAAATACTAAATATAAAAATTATTTTAATTTTTTTTTATAAATATTTTAAATTTAAAATAAATTTTTATTTTATAAAATATCATAAAACAATTTTCAAAAATTATTCTTTGAAACTATTTTTAAAAATTTTTTTTTAGAATAGTTATCAAATAAAACTTAGCTTATTTTTTTATTTCTAAAAATTATTAAAGAAATTAAAAAAAATAGGAAAATTATTTTCTCATTTTTGCTTATCCATAAAAAATAACAAAGAAAATTAGATACAATTAAATCAATTAAAAATTTATATGTTTTTAAATTATTTAATCTTTATGTTAAAGAGTTAAAAGTAAGTGAAATGAATTTAAAGTAAAACAAGGCTTAATACGAGTTTGATTTATTAACAAATATAGTAATTTTTAAAAATAACTGGAGATTCAAGTAATGATGCAATTAATATTATAAATATATGAAAAATAAATAAAAAATTGGTGTCCCATTTTTTCACTAGACAAACATAATTCAAATAAAACAAATTTTAATATATTAGATTTATTAATAAGTCTAATAGTTTTTAAAAAATAATTAAAAATCAAAACAATAAATCTGTTAAATATATATATATATATATATATATATATATATATATATATATATATATATATATATATAAATTGATTCATAATAATTTTATTATTTTTTTTTCTACATAATTACATTTTTATAAATTTTATACACCTTGTATTAAATTTATTAATGAGTTTAAAATTTTTAAAAAGAAATTAAAACTTGAAAAATAAATATAATCACAAAAAAGATAATAGATAAAAATTTGCATGTTATAAATGGTGATTTTATAGTATTTATTACATATGCAATTATATTTTTTGGATTTTCTCCTTAGGTAAATATATTTTAAATTAAATAAGACATGATTAATAATTTAAAATTTTAAAATTGATCAAATTATTTGTATATTTAATAAAAATATTATAAAATACTACGCTTGTAATTGAATATTGAAAGATTAGATGTAAATGGAAATGTTCTTTCATTTAAAAAATTTAAACTTTATTCATTTTTTATTTTAAATACAATACTATTAAAAATTATTATTTTTAAATTATTATTATTAGTTAACAAAAAAAGAAATTAATTATATTTGTACGAAGATACTAATGTCTTTATTTTTTAGTATTTTTTTATATATAAAATACATAATTTATGATTCTTTTTAAATATTACAATTTATGTAAAAATTATTTATTTTTATTTTATTTATAAATAAAACATTAATTTATTTTTAATAAGATTTAAATTAAATTAAATTAATATTATATAAATTAATTTTATAATGTCTTTATAAAATCAGAATAAAAATTATTTAAATATATTTTTTTTTAGAAATAACTTGAGAAACATCTTTATTTTTATAAAATTTTTATTCTTTTAATTTAAAAACAGCTTTTTTTAAATAATGTGTTGCCAAAACAGCCCATACTTATTTTAAAAAGGAATGATATGTAACCTGTTCCGGGCCCCCGCAGCCACTCCCCAAAACATCCGCGCCCTCCCACCGCCGGCGACTACTGAGCAAGCGCCTCTTCCGTCGGAAAATTCACACGGTATTCTCTGATCACTCACTCGCGGCATACCCATATGAATTGCTTGCGCCTCACTCAATTCCCAAAACGATGCCTTTCAACCAGGTTTCCTTCACTGGATCCCAAGCTCAACAACACCAAAACCCCTTTTTCTTCTCCAAATTCAACCTACACAACTCCCAATTCACACACATTCGACACACCCACCATTTCTCAGCTCATCGCAAAACAACACTGGTCCAAGCTCAAAACCATAGTCAAAGAAACAAACCCCAGTTCACTTCTTCAACATCTCTTCAACTCTGAAGCCCAACCAGACCTCATCCTCTGCTATTTCAAATGGACCCAGAAAGAATTTGGGGCTATACACAATGTAGAACAGTTTTGCAGGCTTTTACACTTGTTAGCCAATGCAAAGAATTACAATAAGATCCGGGCTTTGTTGGATTCTTTTGCTAAGAATGCCCATTATTCGAATTCAACAATTTTTCACTCGCTTTCAGTGTTGGGTAGCTGGGGTTGTGCCAATTCGATAATTGTTGATATGTTGGTTTGGGCTTATGTGAAGAACGGGGAGATGGATTTAGCTTTAGAGGGTTTTGATCGGGCGGGGGATTATGGGTTTAGGTTGTCAGCGTTGTCGTGCAATCCAATGTTAGTTTCATTGGTTAAAGAGGGTAGAATTGGGGTTGTGGAGTCTGTGTATAAGGAGATGATTAGGAGGAGGATTGGGGTTAATGTTGTTACTTTTGATGTTGTGATTAATGGGTTGTGTAAGGTTGGGAAGTTTCAGAAGGCTGGGGATGTTGTTGAGGATATGAAGGCTTGGGGGTTTTCACCATCGGTGATAACCTATAATACCATAATTGATGGGTATTGCAAGGCTGGAAAAATGTTCAAAGCAGATGCACTTTTGAAGGAAATGGTGGCAAAGAGGATTCACCCGAATGAGATTACATTTAACATTCTCATTGATGGGTTTTGTAGAGATGAGAATGTCACAGCTGCTAAGAAAGTATTTGAGGAAATGCAAAGGCAGGGTTTGCAACCTAACGTGGTTACATATAATTCTTTAATTAATGGGCTATGCAGCAATGGGAAACTTGATGAGGCTCTTGGTTTGCAGGACAAAATGTCAGGAATGGGTCTGAAGCCGAATGTTGTTACTTATAATGCTCTTATCAATGGATTTTGCAAGAAGAAGATGTTGAAAGAAGCTAGAGAAATGTTGGATGATATTGGGAAACGAGGTTTAGCTCCTAATGTCATAACGTTTAATACTTTGATTGATGCTTATGGTAAGGCTGGGAGAATGGATGATGCATTCTTGCTGCGTAGCATGATGCTGGACACAGGGGTTTGCCCCAATGTTTCAACATACAATTGTTTGATTGTGGGTTTTTGTAGAGAGGGAAATGTAAAAGAAGCAAGGAAGCTTGCAAAAGAAATGGAAGGTAATGGTTTGAAAGCTGATCTTGTAACATATAACATACTGGTTGACGCATTGTGCAAAAAAGGGGAGACAAGAAAAGCGGTTAGACTTTTGGATGAGATGTTTGAGGTGGGTTTGAATCCAAGTCACCTGACATACAATGCTTTGATAGATGGGTATTTTAGGGAAGGGAACTCCACTGCAGCTTTGAATGTGAGGACACTGATGGAGAAAAAGGGGAGGAGGGCAAACATTGTAACATATAATGTGTTGATCAAGGGTTTCTGTAACAAGGGTAAGCTGGAAGAAGCAAATAGGCTTCTTAATGAGATGTTGGAGAAGGGTTTGATCCCAAATAGGACTACCTATGATATACTTAGAGATGAAATGATGGAGAAGGGTTTCATTCCAGACATAGACGGACATCTTTATAATGTTTCTATCAGCTCTTAACCCCTAAAAAGGAGAAACTGGAACTACTCTATATTTTGTTCATCATCCGAGGCACACATGTTCAAATGTTGAACAATGTCGACATATGTGACAAATTATTGCTGTTTGGAATGGAATCTGATGCACTTAGATTTTCTTGGTTCTTGCTGCTCAAGATACTGCATGCATTGATGTTTCAAGTTCTCTCAAAGAAGGATACGCCACAGTTTGAAAGTCTTTGGAGTTCATCATTTCATTTGATTGAGGTGCATATTCTAACTTCTAGCCAAAAAATCCATGTGACAGATAACATGACAAGGAAATTCTAAATAGCTACCTTGTAATAATGAAACTTCCTAGTTGCCTCTGTTCTCCACTAACTTTAAGTGGTATTAAGGTGAAATCATATAAGTTAACTCTTATCTTTGAGAGAGTGGTAGGACACAACTGAGAAAAGAAAGACTGGGTTCATGAGTATTGATTTTATCTAAAATTAGTTGATTCTCTAGCTTTTGTGGATATGATGTGAATTGATTATGCAAAATAATATGCATTTCTTCTTTGATTAGGCTACACTTTTCATCACTGTTCTGTATTTATATATGTTATGGTTTCCTGACAATATTTTATGGTAAGGAAATATTTTATGGTTTCCTCGTGGAAAGGTGATGATGCCCTATAGATTTTTCTAGTTAACAAATACCTGATCATCTTCATATTTTGTGTTGCTATTTGTGGGAGTTCTTTGTTGTTTTAATCTCATTTTGCACTTTGATATATCATTAAGTCAGCAAAGTAGCATACAAACAAAAAATGATGGAACCTTTTTACCTTGCATTCACTATTATTATATTTCATAAAAGCTTCAATTTTCCAGGTGTTGCTAATTGGGTATCATCACTCTGATATTGGATGACCAAAAACAAAAAAGATTGTGTCAGATGGGATGGCTTCAGCTGATTAATGCATTTTACTACAGTCAAGGAACCATCCAGAATAGGGGGGTCGCTTCTTCAAATTCAAACAAATGTCATGAACTCCAATGGCCTGTTGGTTTATTACGGGTAGGCATGAAGAGGATTTGCTTTTTAGGGCCTTTTTTATTTTTCTGAATTTTGTGATTTTGCTCCAAGATGATGTATACTTGTTTGGCACAGATGTTGTCAAATGAGTGCTACTTGCTGTATGATAGCAAGTAATTTAAGATATCTCCCATGTCCACTGATCTGGATTAGCCTATTATTTAATGGATGGGATATCTCTGGATGACCTTATCAACAAAAATGTAAGGAAAAGAAATATAAGATTCATTATTTTTCTTTCTTGAATGATTTAAAGAGTCATGAACAAATTCTAGACATGAACAAAGTCCTATTATTATAGGGTTTTATCGGAGATTGACAGTAAATTGGTAATCTTACTAAATGGAGGCTGGAGTTTGGAGAGGAATCCATTGCCCCATGATAGCTCATCCATGAAAATCACTGATGAAAGCCATCAGGGGGTTTAATTTTGGGGCAAAAGATTCAGCTCTTCAGACTAGTCGATGCTTGGAAACCTTTAGTTGCTTTGATGCTTCCACTTCTATAAGTTTTAAGTGCAGAACACAAAGTTACCGTGCTCATATGATTAACCTTATAGGTTTAATCGGTTTTTTTACTGTATTTCTTGACTGTACTTACCTAACCTGAATTAGTGAGGTATCAATAATGTTAATCATTCTCAAATACACAAAATGTTGTAATTCTCTTTAACTTCCTAAATATCTACCTTGTAACAATGAAACTTCCTGGTTGCTTCTTTCTCCACTAATTTTAAGTATTAGTAAGGTGAAATCATATACATCAACTCTTTTCTGAGAGAGTGGTAGGACACAACAGACAAAAGAAAGACTGGATTTGATGAATATTGATTTTATCTGAAATTTGTCGATTCTCCAGCTTTTGTAGATATGATGTGAGTTGATTATGCAAAATGATATGTATTTCTTCTTTGATTAGGGCTACACTTTTCCTCATTGTTCCCATTTTTCTTTTTCTTTTTTATGGTTTCCTTTTGGAGAGGTGAGGTGATGATGCATGGTATTTATGGGAGTTCTTTGTTGTTTTAATCTCATTTTGCACTTTGATATATCATTAAGTCAGCAAAGTATCATATCAAACACAAAATGGTGGAACCTTTTTACCCAGCACTCACTATTATTATCTTTCATAAAAGCTTCAATTTTCCAGGTGTTGCCTTTTGAGGGCCTTTCTATTTTTCTGAATTTTGTGGTTTTGCTCCAAATTGATGTATACTTGGTTGGCACATATGTTTTCAAATGAGTGCTACTTGCTGTATGATAGCAAGTAATTTAAGATATCTCCCATGTCCACTGAACTGGATTAGCCTATTATTTAATGGATGAGATATCTCTGGTTGACCTTATCAACAAAAATATCTGAACAAATCAGTGATGAAAGCCATCAGTGGGTTTAATTTTGGTGCAAAAGTTTTATCTCTTCAGATCAATGGGATGCAAGGAAACCTCTAGTTGCTTTGATGCTTCCACTTCTGTAAGTTTTAAGCCCAGAGCCCAATGCTACTATGCTCATATGGTTAACCTTATAGGTTTAGTCGGTTTTTTGAGTGCATTTCGTGATTTTGCTTACCTAACCTGAATTAGCAGGGTGTCAATAGAGTGTTAATCATTCTCAAATACAGAAGATAACATAATTCTCTATCATTTTCAATGAATTCATATGATAGCTTGCAATTACTATTATTCTCCCCCATTTAACAAGAATTGCCTTTCCCTTGCTCAAAATTTTCTGCTACCATCAGCTAGCTTCTCCATGTTCACAAATATTGTTCTGATCACTTCCCAGATTTGACACCATGATGGGCAACCTGCTCAAACATTCTTGTTAGTTTGAATTAGCCTGCGTGTGTTGAATTGTAAAATGGAAATCTTTTGGCATATTGCAGGATGTGTTGAATTACAATCAAACACTGCAAAAAGTCATGTAGCTGAAAATGATGATGAGGAATGCTACTTGTACCAGAACATGCCCAGGTTCATTTTAAGACGGACAAGCCAACAAAGCTGCAAATCAGAGTTTCAAAATGCAGTATGCGAATACTTCTAACCCCGGGTTTGGACTTTTTCTTCTTCCTGTGATGAAATGCAGGCCTATTCTGCAGTTCAGAGACAAGAACAAGCTTCTTTCCCTTTCTTCCATTGTTAAGACTTGAAGTGCAGGCTCATCATCCGAACTGTTAATAAAACTCTTCCAAAATGGATGATTGACTTATTCTGTGAAAAACCATGGTTTACCTTTGTCAATAAAACTAATGATTGGTTCGAAGAATGTCCCGAGACTCAGTGATTCTAAATGATACAACAATACAGCTAAAGATTGATGTTAGATAAATGAAATTCCATAATATAAGATCATAAATTGGTTTTGTAATCAAAATTGAATGTGACAATTGTTTCTTATAAGTGTCGAAAACTTTTTCTTCGTAGTTAAGATGAAATATCTGTTATAATTTTATCATAATAATTTATTTATTTTTATTTCTATAAATTTCAAATTTATTTTGGAATATTGATGACATATCGATTATTACATTATATTATATTAAGGGTGTCATTAATTTTAATGAAAAGCATTAAATAAAATTCCATTAATAGAGAGAATCATACCCTAAATATCACCTTCCATCTCATTTGGAAATTCCAGATTTTATACCATAAGGGGCCCAAAACGACACCGTTTTGACTCTGAAATGGTCATAGGAAAATAGCTGTCGTGGGTTGGCCATTAGGTAAGATCCACTTTCCCAGCGGAATCTTCTTTGAAGGTACCAATTGCGATGTGAAAATTTGCTTTCCTTGGCCTATAAAAACCCCCGTTTTCTCCTCAAAACCCTTCTCGTCTCCATCTATTTCATCACTGTTTCCTCCTTTTTCTTTGGTGGCTTTTCTCTTCTGGGTAAGTTTTTCTTTCTTTCTTTTTTAATTATTTTAATTATTATTATTTTTTTGTTTTTGTTTTCTTTTTTCTTTTTTCTTTTTTTGTTTTTGTTTTTGTTTTCTCCGTTCTTTTTTTTTTTTGATATGTTTTGATTCTTTGTTTTCTGGGGAAGTGTCTGGTTTCCCAGGATTAGATTTGTTGGGTTGGTGGATCATTGTGTTTTTATGATTTTTCCTGGTGAGATTTGACCCTTTGGTATATGTTTTGCAGGTAAATCCTTTCCCTGAAAAACCCCCATTTCCCAGGTTTGATTTTGGATCAAAACCCATTTTCCATGCTTAGATTTTGGTGATCAATTGAAAGTTGTGGTGATGAACTGATAGTCTTCATGTTTCTGAATACCCCTTTGTGAAGAATCAAAAACCAGTCTTTATGAGTTATCCAACCCTCTTGCATATCTGTTTCCTTCAATCTTTCTCTGTTGTGCTTCTGTACTGGTTTTATGTAACCCCATAAATCCCCATTCTGCTTCATTTGAATTTCAATTCCTTGCTATAAAATTTATATAGTTGTAAATATTTTCTTTGTAAGCATCCAATTGTGAAGATTCAATAAATCTTCCCTTAACAATTTTTGAGGGAAAGAGGAATAAAAAAATGGGTGGCCCAAGGCAAACTATTAGCTCTGCATCTGAAGAAGATCCTCAGTATGCGATGATGGATGAGAAGAAAAGGAGAAGGATGCTGTCGAATCGGGAATCGGCCAGGCGATCTAGAATGAAGAAGCAGAAGCTTTCAGAGGATTTGATCAGTGAAGTGAGCAGACTGCAGAATTTGAACAAGGAGATAAAGCAAACAATTGATGCCACTACTCAAGGATATCAAAACTTTGTGTCTGAGAATAATGTTTTGGTGGCTCAAAAGATGGAGCTGGTGGATCGGCTGAATTCTCTGAATTTTATACTTCAAAATGTGCAAGATGTTTATGGTGTGCCCCTGGACATTCCTGAGATCCCAGATCCTTTGCTGAAACCATGGAGCCTTCCTTGCCCATTGCAACTTATCCCAGCTTCTTCAGACATGTTGCAGTTCTGAATGAACCCGAAAACAAGCATTCAGTACTGGGTCATTTTGGCAGCTTTGATCTCATCTTAGATCGGTTTGTGTCTTGTTCAACTGTCATTTATTTTCACATGTCCTTTTAGATGTTAGTATGCTAGTTCCAAATCTTGATAATGGAGTTTGTAAACTTATGGGTTCCAATCGTTGTGATGATATCGGATTTTGATCACCATTGGTGACTCTGGTTATGGTATGAATTGTAAACTTTTGGGGTCTTAATCACTTTGTGATAATATCAGACTGTGGCCACCATTGATGACTGTGATTATGGTATGAATTGTTAACTTTTGGGGTCTAAGCACTTGTGATAATATCTGATTTTGCTCACCATTGATGACTATGGTTATGGTACTGTAGATACATTCCAAATTGTTCCACAACAAATTCAATCCAATCAAGCCAAGAACTTAGAAAAGTTATTTGTAGTGATGTAATCACCAAAGACTTGGATTAGTTAGGTAGAAAACGTGGCACATAACAATAGAGTAAGGGAACATTTCTTTGTCCAACTCTAATCAAATTAGAGAGTTTTTGTATACTGGAACTCTGATTACGAAGGATGTTTGTTCACTTCCCCTATTTTCTCTTCTACCTTATCGTCAATAGAATGTTTTTTGTTGCCTAGAGGTATGAATTGTAGTAAGCTTTTGGGGGTCTAATGATTTGTAATAATTTCTGATTTCGGTTACCATTGATGACTGATTATGGTATGAATTGCAAACTTTTGGGTTCTAATCATTTGTGATAATACTGGTTTTTGGTTACCGTTGATGAGTGTGATTATGGTATGGATGTGTTGGTTGGAATGTCTACATTCTTTTGTGAAAAGCTTGTTTGTAATTCTCAGACACATGACTGCAAGTTGGGATTAAGACCATGCCATTTTCATATATTCTAGAACATTATTCCTCATTGATCTAGGAAATCTTCTTTTCCTTCTATACCTTCATTTGTATAAGAGTTTTGCTCATGGTTTCAATTACCCTTTTCTTTCTATGGCCTTGAATCAAGTGAGCTAGTCTATGAGTAAATAGGGAGTCCTTTGAATGGAAAACAATGGGTTTTGCCTATTGGGTGAGGGTGCTAAGCACCCAATTTGATTACCTGCCTTGTTTGACAATTTCATCACTACATCCAAGGCTTTTTTGTAAATATATTGATAAGATAGCTTGGTACTCAAACTCTATCAATGATTGTGATCCTCATTGTGTACATAATTTGTGGTAGGATCCATCAAAGAAATTGGATGGGTATAGAGCATATAAAAAAAGAGTTTCCATTTCTATCGATCATAAAATCAAAAATGAAAAATGCTTAACAGTTTGATTCAACAACAATTTAAAAAAAATATTTTTTGAAATTTGTTTTTGAAAACACTTCCCAAAAAGATAAGCTTTTCATTGTGGAATGAGCTCAAAATTCTAAACTTGAGTGGAAATTTACTAGTTGGTAATGTGGATCTTTTCATTGTTGACCTTGAGTCTTCACTTGGCTCCACAACCATTAAAGTTGGGTTTGGTGTATGAGAACGGACGAATTAGAATACTATTTGGAAGTAATGAATTAAAATCTTGATAAGAATGGATTTTACTTCTCATGCTGAGGAGTTCTAATTCCTATTATCATTTTTAACGAATAATCCAAAACCGGTGATAAATGATAAATCGAACGGATTTTTTATTTTTATTCTTTATTTTAGCATTCCAAACGTATCACATGTCAAGCTTGTAATGGTCATGGTCTTGAGCTTATGATAGTTGTGTTGGATTCGAATCTCTTTGCAGAAGACATATAGGTTACACAATAAAAATTTTCTACCCTAACATGTGGCTAACCTAGTATGCTTTTGTAATAAAATAATTGAGAAGAATGAGATCATTACTTAGGTTTGAGCAAACCTAAATTCTTCGTTTCTTGTTTTTGGTGTAGAAAGAATTATAACTCTAATACCCACAATCTTTCAATTGATCCTATTTTCGTATGTCATTGAGTGGGTGACGATGCTTTACGAGATTTGAGTTAGACTTGCTCTTGGAATTGAGAGGAAACTCTTTGGTTTTTGTTTCTAATTTTTTCAAGAGGTGAAAAATGAGAAGAATGACTTCCTTTGATCTTTCCATGCTCCCTTATATACTAATAGGATAAAAGACCAAAATGCCTTTCCTTATTAGAAAACAAATCCAATCTCCAAATTAAGTCCCATAGAGTCACGATTTTTGTGCATAAAAAATACATCTATGAAGGTAGCTCGATTGGGGACCAATGGAACATTTGATTGTGGCTTTCATGAAACTAATGTGGCATAATTTCATAGTCAATCAATTGCTCCACTAAAGTTGATTGGTTGCATTCCATTAATAAGTTCTAACTACATGAAGCTAATACTTGTCCCACAACCTACTAGCCCTTATATTTGTTCCCATGAGCTGATATCCATAATTTAATTGGTAGGTGCTATCCGCAAATAAGTTACATCTATACTTTCGAGTTACAAATTTACCTTTGTAATGATCAATTGATTTTATTATGTCCTAAAAGGATAAAACATCAATTTCGATAATCAAATGAAATTACCTTAGCCAAGGATTTACCTTAATCATGCACCTTAGAATTATTGGAAGGGAATATATTGTCCCTAATGAGATATCATGGTGACCATTTTGAGATTACATAAACTGCATGCTAAATTAAGAACCACTTAAGATCATGAAAATATATAACTTCTAGTTGTCTCACTCATACATGATTCAAAGTGATTATTAACTCGGACATTAGCTCGAGTGCCCTGTAAGGTTAAGAACACTTATAAGATTGTAATTATGAGAACACATGTTACTTAAATAGAAATAGACATGTTATTCGTAAGTTTAGTTCAATGTGTAAGCATACACACTAACATACTACCTATAATCAAGACAAGTCATCCCACCTGTGTAAGAGGTAGCAAACCACAACACTATTGAACTATCCAAGTTCATGAACAATTGTGAACAATAGTATCAATCTACAAGGAATCCAGAATCGTGTGCTCTATATATCCACTTACATCTAAACTGTGTACAATGTGAATTGATTGGATTAAGCATCCATCAAACTAATAAAGAAAGAAACTATTAATGCACACAATACCAATGAATGATCCGATTCGGCAGTTCGATCTATGATTTATCATTCATGGACGTTGATAAGATCCTTCCATTTAGCAGCAGGAATCATTCGTTACATTACAAATGTTGCAACATGTCTCACTATAAAGGACTTAAAACCTAACCAATTGTAGTTTTTAACAAAGATTTTTTAGGTTTATATTTTATGTAAAATGTAAGTTCTTTTACAAAATTATATTTATGATTTTATTGAAAGGAGGTTATAGGGTCTTATTTCAATACTGTGATTTGTTAACAGCTAATACAATTGATGCTCTTTTATCTTATGTTTAGTTCTTGAAAAGGGGAAAAAGTTAAAAGGAAAAATAGAAATATAATAAATAAAAAAAGATTTAAAGTTAATAAATTATTTATTACATATTTATTAAATTATATTGAATAAACAATTTAAAAACATACAAGTTTTTAACTAATTTTAATTACATTGAATATTTTTTGTAGTGAATCATGCATTAGAAATTTGTTCTACTAAGGGTTTTTTCTTTTGTCAATATTTACCTAACCCAAATATAGCATTAATGTTTAGAAATAGCTTCTAATAAAAAAAAAATTATGCTAAATAGGAACTTGAAATCTTGAAATCATTCTATTTAGATGTAAATTTTAACAAGATTTATTTACACTTCAAAAAAAAAGGGGACTTATTCTTATTTTTTAATAAAATTATTTTTAATATAAAATATTACAACATTAAATTAATACCTATCAAATTCCTCATTTTTATCATTTAAATTATGTTATAAAAACTAACTAAATGAATAAGGGCATGAATAATATGATGATACAAATAAAAAAAATTCAGGTACAAAACATGAGACTTCTTCGAAGTGTACATATAACACCATCTCAATAATGTTATGTGTTAGTTTTTGGATATGTAGCCAAAAAAGTATATTTGACTATATATAATTATATATGGTTATTAAGACCGAGAACTGTTTTCAAGAATAATTTTATATTTTTTAAAACAAAAAAATTGGAAAACACGTTTAACAACTAGAAACTGTTTTCTGTTTTTTGTTATCAGAAAATAGAAAATATTCAAATAACATTTTTTAATTGTTTTCAATTGTCTTCACTTTTTTTAGAGCTATTTAAAAATAATAATTATACAAACATATATAATGATTAAATATAAAACTAAGGATATAAAAATTATTTTAAAAACATATTTAAAAATATTAAAAACAGGTTAAAAATATTTTAGGTTCTCAAATATACTTTTATTTTATAAAACATCATAAAAAAATTTTAAAAAACTATTTTTTAGAACCATTTTAAAAAACAATTATCAAAAAAGGACTAAATCTTTCATCAAAAAAAGAAAAGAAGAGGCAAATGACTTCCACTAACTTATAGCCTAAATGTATCTTTAGGACTTAAAACGCTGCGTTTCAATAAACGGAGAATGCATGGGAAGAAAAATGGAAAATTTGTCCCTCTGGTTGATTTCGAATCCGGAAGTCTTCCCCTCTTTTAACGTCCTTCTTTGATCTTTCCACACTCGGATTTTTATTTTTATTTTTTCCTCTTACGGTTTAAGCAAACTAGGGTTAGGGTTTTGGTTTTGGAGAAGCCATGAATTTGCCAAGGAAGAGGGTTCAACTTCTAATCTTCGTCGTCGGCATCGTCGCTCTCAGCATCACTGGTACGTCATCACGTCTTCACGTATCTATTTCTGTCCAATTCTTCGAATTTTGATTCTTTTGATCGTTTTTTCATAGCATAGAAGTCGATTCAGGTCTCTTGGATATTTTGGAAGTGTGGATCAGATGCGGTGTTGTGGATTGTGTTGAAATCGGTTCAAATTTTTGTGGAGAGTGTGTTATGAAGAAATGGCCATGGCCGTGAGTTAAGGAAATTGGATTTGAGAGCTCGATCTTGTGGAATTAGTGATTTTAACTTGTTCATTGATCGTTTCAATTGCCAAATTCAAACTATAGATACATAGTTGCTTAATTACTTGGGTTCTGTTTGGTTGCGGAAATAGAAATGATTGTCTCAGAGTCGTTTTTACTTTTGAAATAAAAATAACGGAGATGTTCATGTTTGAATTAATTCAATTTTTGAGGTTCTGGCATTTATGCAAATGCAAAAAGAACATTTCTAACGTTTGTATAAATGACTAGTTTTGAGGAAATGTTCTGGAAACTAGATTTCAAACCAATTATATTTTCTCTGTTATTTTGGTTTTCTCTGTTTTGAAAAACAGAAAACAATTCACATTTTTGGTAGCAAACAGACTATTGTTTTTAGATGAAGGTGAATTATGCTACTCTTACATTTTAGTGATGCTAACTGGTATGGTAGCAATCTGGAGACTGCATATCAACCCAAAATACGCGCCCTTAAAATTTTTTATGTATGATGCTGTCATTTTATTCCTGGACCTGGATATAAGAATCATAAGCAATTCAGATGTTTTTTTTTGAATTCTATGTGGCATAACATGCACTTTAATCTAATTATTTTTCAGATGTTGGTGGTTTATGGAATTTTTTTTTGATAGGCAAACAAAGAAAATCTAATAAATGAGCACCAAAGAAAGGAGCCACACCCTATGTATACAAAAAGTATACACAAAACAAACAAAGAAAAACGACAGGAGCCAGAAAAACAACCGAAAAACCACAGCTACCCACAACTAAGACTGTCTAGGATATCAAGCATTGATAAAATTCCCAAATCTAGTGAGACATTTGTCCATTCCAAGAAGGCTCTAATGGTGGTTTACGGAACTTTTGTCAAACTTGTTTCAGGATGCTAGGATTAGTGATTCAATGCTAAAATCAAATTGTGTTATATAATGGTTCTTAGTTCTCTTTCCACTCCCCTTCTCCTTGTGTGAGGATGTTGAGTTCAATTAAAACAGGCCTACAATCATCTAAGAAAGCCTAATATAGTTCCTCTATCTAACTTAAATATCCATTTCTAGGGCTATTATTTCCACTGAATTCAGCTGAATCTCATAAGAAATGAGCACTGGTGATTGATTTACAGAGGATAATGAATTTCTTTTTTTGAGCCTAATTTGTGAATTGAAATTTTCAATTCACAAATTACTGTTGTTGATTTCATTGAGGGATTGGGTCAAGTTAGGTTTGTCTTTTGCTGGCTCTTGCTCCCTTTGTATACTTATGGTGAACTGGGGTTTCAGTTTTTATCACGATTAATCAAATTTTCTGCTGCGTATAGAAAAAATAAATAATATTGACTGAATGTATTTCCATTAGTCCATTAAAAAAAAACAGTGTGTTTTTTTTATTGCATTTCCAAATAACTTGAGTTTGATTTGTCATTTCTAGGGATATTTTTTCTTGCTTAGTTCTCCCCCTTTTTAGTTTTTAAATTGTACTCCTTTGGAGATGTGCTCAATCTAAAACAACCTTTCTTTTTGTTATCTTGGTTCCTTTTATTGATAATTTAAAATGGCCCTATTTAATTTTCTATCATTTCTCCATCCATTTTTATTTTTATTTATTTATTATTATGTTCCAATTTATGATTTTCTTTTGAGTATGTGTATTTAGACGATTTTGTAGAGTACCATGATTCTTGATTTGATCTTGAAACTCCTATGTCAAGATTTTACCAATTTATCACTCTTTAGTCACATAGCCTTGTCAGAATATGATTATACTGCATGTAAATACTTTGAGGATGTTTGTCCCAACAACCAGTGTTTCAAAAATGTTGGACTATTATATTATCAAATAATATTTTGTGAGTGGAGATTTTCAATGTTTGATGTAATTTAATCTTCTTTTTTTCTTCTGCCTCACTTATCTTGATAAAATGAAAAAAAGAAAGTAAACAAAAAGGGCAACAACTTGGAAGAGTATATAGCTTTGGGTAAATGACAGTTCGTACAAGTAACACACATTTGCACTCCCTCACTTGCTTACACCACTTCTAGCTGTCCACAGAGCTTAACAGAGTTCCCCACAGGTGCCATGAATGGGTGTAAATTTGAAGCCATGCTGTCATCTAGAACAAATGCGTACTTTCTGTGTGACCTGTGCTCCCAGGGTTTAGAAATCATAAGCATTATATTCTATGACTAGTGCTTCTTAGTTGACCCATAAGACATGCTAGTCTATTGTTTTATTATTTTCTGTAGCCATTTTCTCTTTCATTTCATTGGATTATGGTGATAATGTGAAACTTATTCACAGTTTTAGCTCCAACTCCATTAGAAACCTTCTCTTCAATGTTTCCTTCTCTTCCTTACGTATCAAAAATTCACATTCGTGGCATCTTGTCCCGTTCCTTCAAATTTGGCATCAGCTACCTACATTTATGTACTTGCAGTGGTTGCATTCCATTCCATGAAGTCTATTTGACTGTCTGAAATGAAATCCCTTTGAATATTGTGTTTCTGTATGAATTTGTGGAACACTAAACTTCAAATGGAGTGTTGTACCATTTTACTTTACCAAAAGTGTAGTTCATACTTGAGTTGATATAAAACCTAAAGCCAATTCTTAAGGATTTATTAAAGAGCATCACCAAGATGCATGCTCAAATCTATTTTAACTTTTTTTTAGTGATTTTGTATTACTATAGAACATCTTTATTTATTTCTGATTTGCCTTTAGATTTGAATAGTTAGCATAGAAAGGATGTGCATAGGGAAATATGTGTCCTACAAAGGAACTTGCAAAAATATTTAAAACCTTGTACTTTTACTGCTATTATTGAAACATAAAAGAGAGTTTTTTCATGGCCTTTATTGGAGGTGCTCTCTCTCTCTCTCTCTCTCAAATATCCTCTTTGGTTTCTTTTCCCGTCATAAAAGATATTCTCTGACTTATCTTCTGCTCTTTAAAGCTGAAAAATGCCGCCAGCTGCTTGGAGAAGATGGTTCATCCCAGAGTGGGAAGTTTACTTTGTTAAACTGCTTTGACATGAGCTCTGGAACCCTAGCATGCACTGTGAAGGAGGGTGTGAAGCTCTATTTCTACAACATCAGAGCTGTGCATGTTGAAAAAGCACGGCATCATGCAATTGAGGGAGCACTTTCTGATGCATTAACACAAGGACTGAATGCTAAAGATGCAGCTAAACACGCACAGAAAGAAGGAGCAAAAGCAGCGAAGTTGGCAACCCGACAAGCCAAACGTATCATAGGCCCCATTATTTCTTCCGGATGGGACTTTTTTGAAGCTATTTACTATGGTGGTACCTTGACAGAAGGGTTCCTCAGAGGCACTGGAACCTTGTTTGGTGCCTATACTGGTGGATTCCTTGGTGAACAAAGGCTTGGGAGGTTCGGCTATCTTGTGGGAAGCCATTTGGGCAGCTGGGTGGGAGGTAGGATAGGACTGATGATATATGACGTGGCCAATGGAGTCCAGTTCTTGCTTCAATCTGTCCAACCAGAAGAAACTCCCATGGACATGAGCTCTGAAGTTCCCGAAGATCCCGGTTCTTATGAGTCTCCTGCCTATGAAAGCTCTGAAGCACAAGAAGATTCGGGTATTTGGTGATATACTTTGGTCTCATTACAATTCTTTTCACTTAAAATGATGCATTATGTTGTTGAATGGAGTATGTGATATCTTTCAGCTGCATTTCAGTAACATTGAAATCTGTATATGAGTGTATCCTATTTTTCTCAGACAACTACGTTCATTTTTAGTTGTAGACCATAAATAGAATGAAACAGTTGTTGATATCTCTTAAAATGTTACTGTACCTTAGCTGTTACCCTGGACATTATAGAAGTGTTTGTCTATTTGCTTATTTGATTGGATGGCAGTATTATCTTCTTCTCATCCTTCTTCTCCATGAAGTATATTATTAGATCATGATGATGAATCAGTTGTTGAGATCTGGTTTGGAAAATGGTTTCCTCACTGATTTTTTGCATTAGGCATTTGGAATGTCTTCATGTTTGATAAGATGAAAGAAGAAAATAATGATTGGGAATTTGGGATTAGGGTTCCTGAAAGTGATTTCTCTGTGTTTACTGTTTCCTTGGTTCTCAAAATAATCTTGATTTTGTTCACAAAATCAAATTCTTAATAAGTTATTTTTGATTGAAAATTCGTCATATCATAATAATAAATTAATAATCACTTCTACTTCTTCTATAAATAAATACAGAAGTTAAAACACTATCCCAAAGAGCAGTGATATATAACCCTTGGGGCCTGGCAATGCAGTTTGACATTCAAACATGTTGCTGGCCCAAGTTTCGATTCTAGGCACATGGATCTGGGTTTATGTTTGCCTATTTATGGGCTTTTATGGCTAACCTTAAATGGGTGTCACTTCTCAAGAGAAGGAAGAGACCAATATGTAAAGGCAGCAGAAACCAAGGTCAAAGTCATAGTTTAAAGCCACATTTCTAATATATGATAGTGGTAGTTCAAGTGGGTGGGCCGTGTTTATGTTGTGTTTAATTTGACATTCAACTAAGAAGTTTATCTAAATAATCCAAATAAAGACATGAAGTCAAGTACGATCTAATTATTAAATAGATGACACGCAGTATAATCGATTTAATAATTAGGTTTTGTTTCATGATAGGTCGAATTAAGTTTTGCTTGAGTTAATAGAATTAACCTTCCAACATGATATATTTGATTGTTTATGACTAAATTGACTTATTTATTCAAAATCAAATGTTAAATGAGTCAATTGGAGGTTAAATAATAGGTTAAAAACACAATTACTAAAAAGGTCAATTCGAGTCAAATTTGTATTATACAAGTTTGCCAAAAAATAACTTGTTTATCAAATGAGTTATCCAAATCAACACAAATTTGATCCAAACATGATTGTACTAAATCAAAATCTGCAAAAAAAAAAAAAAAAATGTTAGATCCCACGTTAATTAAAGTCCTGTTTTGATAGCTTTTAACTTTTTGAGTTCAAATAATATAATAAATAGAAATAAAAGTCATCATTATTATTATATGATACAATTTTATGTTCTAAATCATATTTTAAATATGATTTTATTAAATATTTTTAAATTTTGTAATTAATTAAACAAAAGTTTGTTTCCATATCTCAAGTAAAGAAAAGCATAGGTGTGATAACCCAAAGTTTTCCCTTGGTTATATGTTGATGATTACAAAACAAGGTTTAATGACTAATGATGCATTTAAGACCTTTGATATTCAATTTTTAATTAATTTATTAAATCAAAGACCCAAATGAAGATCAAGATGGTATCATGAAGAGTTCAACAAGTTGAGAACCCCTTAGGAACATATTTTATAAGATTGATTAGTACATTAGAAGTTAATTGCACCGTATCCCCTTTAAAACACCTAAATTCATCCAAAAGTTCTTAAAAATCAATTTTATTCATTTACAAATTGGATAAAAATATATTTAAAGGAATGCCAAAGCTTAAAGTGGTCTAAAACTTACTTATAATGGGTTTTCAAAGTTGCTATGAATTTAATAGCTGATTTATCTCCTTAAAATGGACTTCAACTTGCAAATTTCTCAAAACATTCAAATGTGATCGATTGATTATGATGGCTTAGAAGTGGTTCAACATGCTAAAGTAAATAGCCAATGGTTGAGTTAGGAAGCTTGATGTGTCAATCAATACCTCAATTAGTCAAGTTTGTCCATTTCATAATAGCTATCCACTATTTCCCACACTACATGGCTAGCTAATCGGTTGACTATCAGGTCAACTAGTTGAGCTCTGAATTGTGTCTAATGACCATTTTGTGATTGAAACTCATATATAGCTCGAGACTTTATTAAATGCTAAGAGAGTACTTTGAATTTACAATTTATTAATCCAAGAGTCATTACATTGATCTTTGGATGCATTAAATAAAAAAATTGCATATTCTTTAGTGCACTATTCAATTCTAGCTTCTTTTTGTATTATGATGGGCGTAAAATTGTGTTAGGATCTTGTTGTATTATTTTTCTTTCAATTGTAATCTCGTGAGAAAGTTCAAGAGCGAGGCATCTCTTGAGAGCAAGTTATGAAAGGTCACTTGGAACCAAGAATTCAAAGTGTAAAGAAGATTAAAACTTGGTTTGAAGTCTTGGAGATTAGTGGAACGTTAGACTTGGTTTGGAGTTTGAGAAGAGTAGATGTATATTAAACCACTATAAAACTTTGTTTGCATCTCTTTCTAACCCTTCTTTACTTTTCATTGCTCTTGTTTTTGCTTAATTTGTTATTGCATCATTAATGGTTAAAATTTAATCAAATTGATTGACCCTTAATCATCTCCCTTCTCCCTCCATGGTGCATATCTATGTAGGATTAGCTTTGACTTTACAAGGTCTTCCTACTTTTTAAAAAAGTAAATAAATCATATTACGAATTATGAGACTCATAGTTGAAATATCTTTTAAGATCTTCTGACCATTAATTAAATTTCCTTTTAAGCCAATATTTTTTTAAAATAAATTTATTTAAATGGCCGATGAATTGATTATTAAGCTTTGAAAGAAACAAATTTCTGACTTCTTAAAAGCTAAACCAAATAAGAAGAATAGGTTTGGTTTATTCTTTCCAACTCTCTTTCAATAATATTTTTTTATTTAAACAATTACTTACATTTGTCTTTAAGTTGAAATTAAAATCATGATCTTAAAGAGAGTTCATGTATGGATTCTTTGATGAGAGGAGATCGGTTATGTAGGAGGAGAAAACCAAAGGGTGAGACACATTATCATCTCCTTCCTTCAACCTCTCATAAAAAACATCCAAGTATAAGCAGAAAGCAATCTTATATTCTTATTGACAGTCTTTTTCCATAATTATAGATCTCACTTACACAAAAATTCTTGCTATACCCATACAAATAAAAAGCAAAAATCTTTCTGACTCGAATAGGAACAGGGTTTCGAAGGACGAGAGGAAATGATGATTGAGGGTGGAGGTGAAGCCAAATGGGATTGGGATGCGAAAATAGAAAAGCATCAAAATGTAAGGAAAGGCGTAGAGGCAAGTGGACTGGTGTACAGGAGAGGAGAGGTCTAATCAGAGCGAAGGGCCATCAGGTGTGGCACATGGAGACTTATGGCTGCCACACTCCAAGCCCCATTGCCCTATTGGGTACAGTGAACTTGACTTTTACCAACAGCCAAAGAACATGCTAGTGGGGTCACCACCAAAACACCTTGTGCACTACATTTCCTCTTAAGATGCCTCCGTGAAATATTCAAAAATAAAGGGAAAAAAAGGAGAAATTTTTTTGAAAAAGAACTTCCAAATTTGAAGAAGTGTGTTTGGAAGTACTTATTATGATTAACTCGTAAAATACTTTAAAAATAATTCAAGCATCATATTCCTGTGAATCACATATCGTACTTAAAATGATAAATGATAAAAGATGATACTTATTTTTAAAAAATAGCATCAAAATGATCAGAGTTAATACATTTAATTGAAAAGTACCCACAATCTTAATTATTTTTTAATATATATAAAAAATTTGGATTTTATACACTTGGATTCCTATCACATGATTTTGTTTTTTGAAATGAACGTATGGAAACATACTTTTTGTGAAAAAATTTCTATTTGTCCTTTTTTAGGTTTCATTATGCTTTGAAGAATATTTGAAGGTTCGAGTCAATGCAAAATATTAAGGAAGAAAATTGATGAGAAGAAAGTCATAGACAAGAATAATTGAGAAAAAAAAGTAGAATAAAAAAATTAAAACAAAGTATATTCGATAGTGTCATCTACTAATTAATGATAACTCTCATTTTTTTCTCGTTTTATGTATTTAAACAGTATAAGAACATACAAATGGGAGACCCAGTTTCCACCATCGTGGATTCCATTGAGCTTGAAGGCCTATCTTCGAATTTACTTTGTCATATGAAAAAAATAATAATAATAAAGTATTTTTAAAATTAATTATTTATATTTTATCAGATAAAATATGAGAAAATGAAATTTGTTGGAACCCATTTTAATAGAAGGGAATAAAATGATGAAAAGGTGTCTCCATCGCAGAGTCGAGTAGTCGCATTTGGACCTCCATTTTAGGGTGAAAGTGGCCAAATTGGCCAAAAGGAAAAGAAAGACAAAAAATAAAAAATAAAAAAGAAATCATAGAGCAAGGTATCCTTATATTGTGGTAATATTCAATGTATGATGACAAATTGAAATGTGTCCTAAGCCCTAATGTCTACATCTTAGAAGGAGACTTCTCCTAGTGGGTTCCATTTTAAAATACAAATTTAGCATACCCCTATGGTGGTATCATTGAAACTCTCTGCCTTTCTTTTAACTTTAAACCCTAACATGTGTTGCAAACAAACTGGCCAAAGTGTTAAAAAAACCATCCAATTTCTCAAGAAACCATTCATCTTCTTCCACTTGTCACACCTAGAGTCAATTACATATGAAATTGATACAACCCTCAAGCACCAAGACTCAGAATCTATTCATGGGTTAAAAAATAGAGGTCATAGCAAGGGAGAAATCTCCAAAGCTGCAAAGCATCCAATAGATTGGCAGCACTAAGAAAAGATATTGATTATCTCTTGTTTGCACCATTGAAGTTGAAAGGGGAAAAAGGCAAAAAGAAAGTAGAGAAGAAAATTAAAAAATAGAACATAAAGAGCATGCACTAGTGTTTGAATTTTTGAATTAGGAAAAGAGAGAGAGGGAGAGAGAGAGTTCAAGACATGAGATGTCAACATAATAGGCTTTCAATGAGTGGCCATCCAAAATTCATAGGGGCACCTTTACTGTGGGCAATGAAGATAAATATTTTATGTGTAGATATGTAAGAAAAAACAAACACCCAAGTGCTAAAAGCCTAAAACACTATGTGGGGTCCTTTGGGCATCTACAAAGAGAAGTCCAAAATCACACTATGCAGATGGAGCCCATGAATCAAAGGCAATTTCGTGACCCACAAAACAAAAGAAATAATCATTTTTGTTGCCTTGCTAAAGATGTGAATCATAGAGGGTTTTGACACTGCACTGTTCTTCACCATTATAATGATGATGGTTACTTGATGTATGACACTAACAGATATAATGCATTTGTTAAGTTATCAATATGACCTAAGATTTCATTAAGCAATGATCGGTGGACAATATATACCAAGTTGATATGGACTAAGAACCTCACGCATCTTGTCTAATAGATAGGCATAATGCATTTGTTGAGTTACCAATTTGGTCTAAAAATTGAAGTTCCTAGGTAATGATGTGTCGATAACATCTTGTGTCATCGACAATCTTGTTTGAATTTCTACGTGGGCCCAATAACTAGAAAACAAACAAGCAATATGGTTCAAATTGACAACCTTCTCAAAAAAAACTAGTAAGTGCTATAATCCTAACAGCATTGAACACTCTTCTTGACATTTTTTTAATTGAGAAACAAAAGTTTTGAGGCCTTTCTCTACATTGATCCTCTCTTAGTTTACTAATGTTTCTTGTTTGTTTCTGAGGAAAATTGGATCAAGGAAAGGAGTATCAGCATGTTTTGGACAAGAGGGCTCTCATTATGATGATAATGGGTGCTACATAATTCATATTGAGACAATGTGCAACATTGAGAAAATGAAAATGGGGGTGTGTAGGCCATTTATTTTCCTGAAAACTACAAGCCATAGAGAAAAAGAGCAAAGGTAGTCTTCTTTTCCTTTGTTTTGGAGCATCATGGAACAACTTATGCAGCAGAAAAGAAATTTTCTTGAGCCCTTTCTGGGATTTGTATAGGCCAAACTAGGTTTTCTGAATATTGTTTGGTCAGGCTATAACAGGAATAGTACAAAAAAAACTTAAATTTGATGAATGATGTCCACTGGGCCACGCTAACCCTCAAATATGCATGAACTGACCTATGGATCAAAGGACAGGGCCTTCCTAAAGGACCGAAGGAATAGACAAATATGGCAATCAAGAATCATACATATTTCCATTGAGTTGGGGGCAGATAATTTTGAAACAGAAATGCTTAGAGACACAGCAAAGAACATTATTCATTCAATGTCAAATCCACACTAAAAGGATAGACAAGAACAATTCTTCAACTCTTCCTCCATGTTGAAGGTTGAGATATGAATCATCCAATAGTGCATGAGACAAAAAGAACGGTGTAGTGGTGAAAAGGCAAAAGCATAAGGCATGCAATTACATTATAATATTCTTAAAAGAAGCTCCAATAGGCATGAAAAATTTCAACATAGAGTTAATTCTATGGCCAACTCTTAAAAAAATTTATCTAATCTTTCTTGAGAAAATAGGCTAATGTATCAAATCACTTGTGTGAACCCCACTCCTAACAAATCAAACAACAGGATAAGACAAGTGGGGTTCATATAAAATTGGCAAGCGAGTGTGAAATGAGTGATACTACCGACTTAAGAATTCTCAAGTAAATGATTTACTGGTCTTAGGAGAATAAACTAATGTATGTTTGTTGGTTCCTACTTGTAATCAAACAAAATTTGCACTGTAAGAATTAGTAGGGTGTGTGAAAGCATAAGAAGTAATGGAATCTTATCTGAGCAACCATCTTTTATTGGGATTTGACTGCTTCTACCTATCTTTTTCGGGTTTTATTTGATGCATGATGTTGTTTCTCACATCTATATAATCTCATAAAGCTACTATCATATCAATTACAAAAGTGTGAAAGCATATGAAGTGAAAGAATCTGTCTGTCTCTGTCTCCTCTTTGTTTTTCTAATTTCATGAAATAGTATATCCTGAAGTTGAAAACAAGAAACATACCTTCTTAGTTACCAATGCTTGTGTTCCATCGCACGTTAAGTTGAAACTTGAGACCGAAAAATCACAAAGATACTGAGACAGAGCACATAGATCGCAGTGGAGCTAGCATATATACCACTGTCATTCAAATGAGAAGCATAATCCCAGACATTGGAGCTCAAAACCACCTGCAGAATTGTGCTGAAACCATATTAAGGGGAATTCAATTGAATTTAATATACAGAAGAATAATCCACTTCAGTACACTAGCCCTTTGTGTTAACAACATTTGAATAATCTGGTTTAACAAACAAAAAAAGGGGACCTGCAAGGAAAGATATATAGAAGTATCATTGTCCTTTCATATGTAGTTTCAGATTGTTACACCTCATGGGGCTGCAACCTGCAATAACTACTTTTGTTTCTCTGGAATCAATACAAACAATAGATGGGGTTGAACCTGAGGCCTTGTGACTGCATGAAATTTAAATGCCTCGGCCTTGTGATCCTGGGGTTTGATCCCAATTACCAAGAAAAACTATGTATTTTGTGGGGGTCCACTAGCCTAGTTCTTCACTATTGCAGCAAGTAGAAGATTTAATAGAACTCAGTTTTTTTTTTCTTTAGTTGGCAAGGGAGGAAGGTGAGAGCTTGCCCCTAAAAACCGAGTTGATGTAAAATTTGAAGAGCAAAGTTGGGATAAGGAATTGAGTCATAGTAAGGACTGAGGTGAATAGTTAAAAGAGAAGTCTGAATTCACCCCAGATACAATTTCTAGAAGCTCAGGCTGTCTTGGGGGAAAAGAAGGAAAAAGATAAAAGAAATTCACTGAATTCCCCAATTAAAAACTTAAGGTCCTAATGAATAATGGTACAAGAAGCAGCCCTCTTGCTTTCTGTGTGTGGTCCCCACCAGAGTGTCGATAAATAAGGACCCTCATGGAGAGCTGGAGATTGTGTGGAACTTTTGAGGAGAGTGTGATTTCAATACTGTCTTTGGAAGGGGGCTTGTAGGTGTGTGTTTTTTTTTTCTTTGGAGAGACTTCCCCTAACCTCATAGTGTCGACATGGGCTGTCAGGATGAGCTTTTGGTAGAAAAGGTCTGTGAGATGTATGAGAAAATCTCGAGGCTTGAGAGTCTGAAACCATCCAAAGATGTCAACATGCTGTTCACCCAACTAGTCCGCACGTGCATGCCACCGAGCCCCATTGATGTAACCAAGCTGTGCAAAAGGGTGCAAGAAATGCGGTCTAAGCTCATTAGGCTCTGTGGGGAAGCTGAAGGGCTCTTGGAGGGTCATTTCTCTACCATCTTAGGATCATATGAGAACCCCCTTGACCATCTCAATCTTTTTCCTTACTATTCAAACTACCTTAAGCTCAGCCTCCTTGAGTTCACCCTTCTTAGTCAAAACTGCACCCATGTCCCTAGCAAAATCGCCTTTGTGGGCTCAGGGCCCCTGCCCCTCACTTCGATCGTCTTGGCCTCATATCACCTCACTACAACCTCCTTCCACAACTATGACATTGACCCAGCGGCCAATTCAATGGCTGCTCACTTAGTTTCATCCGATCCTGACTTCTCCAAGCGTATGCTCTTCCATACTACTGATATAATGAATGTGACAAATGAGTTGAAAGAGTATGATGTCGTTTACTTGGCAGCTTTGGTTGGTATGGACAAGGAGGAGAAGATCCAGGTGATGGATCATTTGGCTAAGCACATGGCTCCAGGAGCGCTTTTGATGCTGAGGAGTGCTCATGGTGCTCGGGCTTTTCTCTATCCAGTCATTGATCCTTGTGATCTTCGAGGATTTGAGGTTCTTTCCATCTTCCATCCAACAGATGAGGTCATAAATTCAGTTGTTGTCGCGCGTAAATTTCCAATGCATGTACACTCACTTGATCAAGGGCTTGGCCCCATGATACTGCCTAGCAAATGTTCTGAGATCCAAGTCTTCAATCCCCTTGAGGAATTGACGATCGAGGAGTAACTCTCATGAATCCCCTCCATGATTTCTATCTATGATCCCCCACATAGAGACTGGATCCTTTAATTTGTTTTTGATGCTTTTATGCATGTCTAACTCCGATCTACTTGAATCATGTTTATGCTTTTGTACCCTCGCATCTTAAGTTTCAATCAATAAAACGACCTAGTTCAAGTGTTCTTCAGATTTTTTTCTCTAGTTTTTCTTTGTATCATTGAGCCATGAACTATATACATCGATCTATCTACGCATGCAATCACATCCTTCAACTGATTCCTAATCATTCATGCTATGTTCTTGTTATCCATGATCCATCTCCATACTTCTCTTCACATGATCAGGGCTTGCAGGCTTCTACAGATCAGCTCACATCGCTTTAACAACAAATTTACTATAAATGGAACTATTTGCCTTGCACGAGTCCTATGGACTGGTCAGGCGGTTAAACAAAAAAAACCAATCTATCATTCAAACTGTATAGCTATGGTGACAAATCTCCAAGTAGGTTACTTTAGCTTATGTAATGCTTTCTATCTTCTTTTGCCTCTTCTCCTCCTCCTCCTCTTCCTCTTATTCTTTCTTATGCATACACTATGGTCCAAACTTATCTTTGGAATATCATGGAGAGTTGAGAAAAAGTTAGCCAGATAAGCGCAAGCCTGATTGTTGTTGCATTCTATCCAAGTATTGATCTTAGCGTTTTTGTTGGTTATATAAAGTGAGGATAAGCAAAGGAAAAAAAAGTGCAACCAAGGTAGGCCTGTCTTTTGTTGGGTTCTGCAGCTTTGTCTGTCATTGCGAATAATTGCAATTTGGATTAGTCATGTAGCACAGGTTGATCCAAGGGTTTTGGCTGAGCCAATAATCCTAAATACAGTAATCTCATCCTATAGCATTTGTGATAAATTCAGATCAATTGGTTGGATTGCAACTTAGTAACACAAGCAAACAGTTTAAGAACACAATCAAATACTTGAAATCAAACACAAATTTTTTAGCCCCCATTTGTTGAACTCTGTCATTTGCTAATACGGACCACAGTATGAATGACACGGCGCACCTTCACCGTTCGTTATTTATTACTTCTGCTACTTAATATGTTACTTCTGATATTGAAGAAGGTAGATGGTCAAGCTACACTTGGTACAATGATTGAAGTGAAAGTAGATCTTTTGTGTTTGTGCATTTTAGAGAGCTGGTTTGTTTTTTGTTATGGTTGTGTTTGAGCCTCAAATTCTCAACAGAATCTCAAAGAATCATTTTGGGGGGGTTTGGGGGTCAAGAAGCTCCAATTTTTAACCCTTGCCCTACTAAATGATGATGAGGAAACTTCTGTGTTCTTCATTTTTGATGTTTTATTTTCCCTTTCCCCTTTCCAAACAAGTGGAACTGGGATTTCTGGTTGACATGGAGCCAAGCTTGGGAGTTTTTCTAGTCATGGACACCAGGCTTATTCGATATTAGGTATGTAGTAACAAGGCTCTGATAAACTTTAACCGGTTAATTATCAACTTCACAAATAATCTCTGCCAGTGTTCTTGTTCCAACTTATACTTCATTTTCTCCTCATTCACAGGGCCATACCCCCAAGGTATCAAATGGGCGATGTTTTGATTCTAAATTGTTCATAGTTCCTACTAACTGATTCATATCTACCAGGTGGTCTTCTCATTATCAATGAGAACAGTCCATCATCTAGAGTTGAATCCTGCAGTCTGAATAATGGGATTCTAATGAGGAAGCATCAAGGCTAAACTCTCAAACTAGGTCTGTTATTTTCTCATTGATGATTTTGTTTTCAACAAGGGTTTCTGTGTGAATGAAAGATTTTTATCTGCAAACAGGTAAAATCCCTTTTCTTTGGAAACAAACGGTAACATATTTTCCTGGCAACCCCATTTCTTGGTTCATTGCTGAAGTATTTCCTACATATAGATTACTAAGCAGTTCGGACAAACTGATCATTCCAAACAGAAACAGAATCATATAGAAAATGAATGCCAAAACAAAGAAAACAAACACACAGATAACACAGCCCAAGCATCTGAATTCCATTTTGAAAATGCGAAATCATAGTGTGTTCATACCTGAAAAACCGACTCGCCCGCTTCTTCTTCCACACTTGGAATGATACTCCTGAATGGGATCAACAGTTGATTCCATTCATTCCAATTCAGAATTCCCTGGGCACCAAGAAGAGCTCTCCATACCTTAACCACTACTAGTATTCAGGCAATGAACCGATACAACCGAGAACTTCACCAAATATGCATACTGATATTACTCCATTCTTCAAAGATTTTTCAACCAGAATGAATGAAACCCAGATGGGTAAAAGCTACAAGAAAACCTTGGAGCACAGTTTCATACCATACAAGCAACTCTACCCCAACACAGTTCTTCCATTAACAAAGCAAATAAGAGATGTGTATCAACTTTGGTGCCATGTTAAGGACTCAGTGGCCTTTGAATTGGAGTTTCAAAAAGAAATAATCTCAAAATTTGCATTCAAAGTTTAACATGTATAACACATGAATCTTCTAATCTTAAATCGTGTAAAAAAGCGATTCCGTTACTCATTTTATAGGTATAGCACATGCACCTTCTAATTATTACCATGAAATCATCGGATCATAGCGACCACAAATATGCAAAATGCATTGGCACTCTATGGGGCATTTTACAAAAGGGGTTCTATGCATTTTAACTTATGGGGATCCATGAAAAACATAACAGTCAAAATGTTGGTAACCTATCTATTCATAATTGATTACCGTGACACGAAGTCATTTGATTTTTCTTGACAGAAAATTATAAACCGTACCATTAATATTTCTCAACAAAAAAATTATCTTAAATAGAATGACCAATCCAAAAAAATTGATTCGAAAAATTAATCACTTTTCATAAAAAGATTCTCAGTTAGAGAAAAATTGTAGCAGTTTTACTAGTCTTTGATGGTGGCGTTGAGGAAATGGTGGTTGAGAGTTGGCGGGAATAAATCTATGGCCGATGATGTGACATGGGTCTCCTAGTATTTTCTATGAATATATATATATAAAGTATAATATTATATGATTTTACCCTTTTATATTTTGTATGTTTTAAACCTTGATTTAAATTTTAAAAACTTGTAACAAAAAGACGAAGAAAAAATTATTTCAATCATATTTTGCACACATTAGTAACAATTTTTTTTATAAAGTCTTTCCTATATTTGTAATTTATCAATACATGTGAAAGGAGAAATAAAAAAATTGAAATGTCTTTATTTATATAAATATGCTTTTCATTGGTAGGTAAACTTTGAAAGCAAATTGATGTCAAATTTAATTATGGGGTTGAGATGTGAGAACTTGTCCCATCAATAAATTAAGTTTGGAAAAGACATAAATAACATGAATCGGGTTTGGAATATGTTTTTAAATTAAAGAGTAAAATCTTCTTTCTCTAATTATATATAAAATTAATTTAATTTTTTTTTTTTTTTGTTTCTTCAAAAAGTAAAAACTAGAAATTATAAATTTTTATTCATATAAAAATAAAATATAAAACTTTATTTATTTATTTACTGTATTTTAATATAATTTTAAAAATAATGGAAAATTTTCCTTACCCCTCCCGCCCTAAGTGGGGTGTCTTGAACTCATTAACACCTCTATTTATAGGTTATACCAAATATTAGATTTCATATGCTTGGCAAAAATTAGATGGAAAAATTTATGAAAGAGTAATGCCATAGACTCACTTTTTTTTTTTTTTAATAAATAATAATTAATTAATTTATTTATATTTAATTTAATTTAATATAAAATAGCTTATTACATAAGTCAAAATATAATTTCTATTTTATGTTCAATAAGAGTTTATTCCTATTTAACTAATTTTATTTAAAAGATTTATGATTTAAAAAATAACTTAATAGAAAAGCCAAAAAGTATGTTATTTATTATAAACATTTTATTTTAGCTTATACAATAAGTTTTTTCATATATAATAAAAACTTTTATAATATTAATATTATCCTTTAAATTTTGACTTTAGTTTAAAATAAAAAATAAAAAACTATCCCAAACAAGACCTAAGTTATTTTTTGAGCCACGTGTCCTTTAAATTAATTAAATGGCTATAATTATTGATTTAAAAAGCTTAATTACATAAAATAGTTAAGTAAAGGAAAAAAATTAGTAAAAAACTCTTTGGAAACAAGATTATAAATATGATCAAAGACACAAAATCACATTGAATATTATGGTTTGTTTGGCAACCATTTTAAAATAGTATTTTGTTTTAAGGAATAAAAAACAGTACTCCAATCCAAAAAACTTATTTGAACTTTAGATTAAAAATAGTTTTTTAAAAACATGTTTAAAAAATTTGGTAATTTATTAGAACCAATAGAAGGTTTTTTTTTTTAAGTAATGTTTTTAAGGATTAATTTCCCGCATTTTCCCTAAGATTTGAGGTAAAAACACTTAACCGTTAGTTTAAAATTTTATCAAATAACTTTTATACTTCAATACAAATGGTAGGTGGGTAAAATTAGCAAAGGAGGATAATAGGTAAGGTGCTTGAAATTTTAATACAAAAATAATGTTTTGAAAAAATAATAGATAAGGTAAAATTTTAAAAATTCTTAAGAGACTTCAATTGAAAATATAATGTTTTTACAAATTATTTAAATATAAAAGATAAATTATTTTTTAAAGATATAAAATAAATCTCCACTTTTTATTTTAGAGATTTATTTTTATATAAAAATTTATTACTATTTTTTATTTTAAAAATAGAAAATAGAAAATACTACTTAATATTTTTTTATAAAACATAGAGGAATTTTAATTTTCTTTAATGAAAAATAAAACAATTTTTATATCCTGAAGTTAGGAGAAAAAATCATTATTAGTCAAGCAAATTCTTATTTATTGATAAATAAAAAGCGTTGTCATTGACTGATGAAAAGAACAACCTTATAATTTCCCCATAATAATTGCATAAATCAACCCAAAAAATAATCTTTTATTTTTTAAAAAAAAAAAAACCAAAATTTTCGCACCAAACATAAAATCTTCTGAGAATCTGAGACAAATAATTTTGTGAAAGATCATATCAATCTGTCATCTATCGCTATCTCTCATTAATTTAATGAACCTAACCAGTTTTCTGCCATTGTCCCTCCGGTATGGTGGACCCACCACCCTCCATCAATACATCACCAGATTTTGACTTTTCCTAAGTCCAATTATTGGGCAAGGAAAATAATTCCCTCATAATTTTTCACAAAAAAAATGAAAATTAATTTATTTATTATCGTATCTTTTTATATATAAAAATGAGAATTCACAATTTAGAGAATTCACAATATAAGACCCTAACGGTTATCGAACCAATACCTATGAAAAAAATACGCTCCTATCATATATATTTTATTATACATTTTGAATGATTGATGATAGTGTTAAAAATATTTTAATACTAATATATTTTATTATACATTTTGAATGATTGATGACAAACAAAGAGTTAATAATATTTTAATACTAATTGATTGTGCAACAGCTCATGGACCACCTAAAAAAATATTTATTATTTGATCAACATCCTCAAAAATTGATTTGATAGTTATAAATGATGCAAAATTCAATAAATACCTTTTCAAATCTTGTAACTTTCCAAAATGTATTTATTAAAGATGTCACGTTATTTTTATATATTTTTTAAACTCACTTCACTTTTTTTATTTTTTTAATCTTTTCACATTAGATTATAAGATACGTATATTTGAGAATGTCATACAAAATCCTTACGGTGATGTTTGGTTAACAAATGAAATTCAAATGCTACATTTAGCATTTAAAAGTTCTCCCAAACATGGTTTCATTGAAATTCATGTGGAAGAGAAGGCAGTAGAGTTGGGGCCAAATAAAACCAGGCATATGACACAAAGGAACATGTGCATTAAAATGGGCAACCCTGCTTTAGGGATATGCCCTAGGATGCCGCCATAACAGAATGCCCATTATATACACTCCCCTAACAGCAAAGCAATAAAGTTTCATATATATTCAGTTATAACCTAAAGTTTGTCATCACTAGTGAGCACAGTCATTTCTAAACTGCAAGTTGTCTTCTCCATTCCAAGTATATAATAAATAGAGGAAGTACCTTGATTAGCTGGAGAATGTTGTTTTTAAAGCTATGAAAACTTATCTTTGATATTCAGCCTGTTTGCGATCAGCTTTCATCTTCTGCTTCACTGTTACATGGGTCTTGAAAGCATAAAAGAATGGGAAGCAAAATCATATCAGAGATTGAGCTCAAAATTCAGATCTTCAAATGTCCAAAAGAGTGTGTCACACAGAAACAAAGAGAAAAAGAACAAAATACTTAGGTCCCAGAAATGGGATGAGACGGTAAGAAGAATATCATCATTTACAAACACACCCAGTCATCATCTTCTAAGATACAGGAATTTTTATTAGGAGTAAATCATCCTAGCACAAGTAGAATCTGATTTGATGTCATGGTAGAAGTTACACAGAGGGGTGATAAAAATCAAGCACATGCACCAGCATACGAGGCGGGGTGATCGGATTTTTTCTGGCCAAGAATTTGAGATTGAGATGCTATATAACAGAAGCAAATGAGGAAAGGGGTACCCTTTACGTATGAGTAAGTTTCACAAACAAAGAGACATCTAAATGACAGGAAAAAAGAAAGGAGAATATGGGGCACTCCGAACAGAATGTGAAGGTTGAGTTCAAACCAAGTTATATATATCAAATATTGCTTCCAGTTCCACCCCTGGTGTCTAAGAACACGGGCCCTCCTCCCATGTTGCCGCTGACACCATCAATAAGAGCAAATCTCATGTCTTCTGATGGTTTCCAATGCCGCTTCCTCTGGTTTATGAACCAGTTGTTAATCTGCTTCTGGTCTAGTCCAGTAACCTCTGATAGCTTCAATTTCTCATCTTCCTGTATCATCATCAATCCTTTTCAGATACGTGTCCAGAAATGAAAGTAAACAAGTGTCCCAGCGATAGCAGTTCTAAATACAACTCCAATATGAACTTTTGTCAAGATTTGGAATCTCAATAGGTGCATCAGTTTATTATATACTCCTGAGGTTTATAGATCAAACACGGTCCTATGCTCAAAATCCTAATGAGTTTTTAGTTTGAGTTCAAGGTTAAAATCTTACTCGTGTTTTGGAGATATGCATAAAACAGTTTTCTACACTTCTGTATAACCTTCTAGTTGGACTGCCAGTTTAACATCCTTATGAAATTATCTTTGGAATTGATTCCTATATGGGCTTATATTAATGGGGAATTGGAGGTTGAAAGAGAATAAACCTATCCAAGATGTTACACTGAAACATAGTTTAATAGCATCACAATTGAGCTTTACTAGGCAGCTACTTAAAACTAATGACAAATGTCTTGTGTATAAAACTGGGTTTAAGCTTTCAATAAACTGCTACATCATCATGTTTAGCTGCAGAGATACTGAAGGTCCATTGTTTTCTACTTTTTGTTAAAGATCATTCACATACAAGAATTAAAACTTCAGTATTTTAGACAACATTGTTTTTAAGTAAAGGTTTTGGGACTTCTTTAGCATAAGACCCCAAATCAACAGCAGGAGTTTATTTAGTATCAGAAAGGTGGTGTTTGGGGTCTTGGAAGTTGGGTATTTTGCATTTGGCTCTCAGGGATTTTGTGTCCCAAATCAACTGCAGGAGTTTATTTAGTATCAGAAAGGTGGTGTTTGGGGTATTGGAAGTCGGGTATTTTGCCTTTGGCTCTCAGGGATTTTGCATCTTCAGTCCCCACTATGTCAAGGTTCCAGGAACAACTTTACTTAAGGCCGTGGAGTGGTGTTTTGGTGTCTTTGAACTTGTATGTTTTGCATCATGGGTAGGGCCCCTGCGTTTATATGCCCCACTATGTTAAGGCTTGGAACACCTTTACTTGTGGGTGTGGCCCTACTCCAGCTGACTCATGCAAACAAGGTTTTGTTCATTTTGTACGTCTCTTTTTCATGTTTGTTTCATCCTTATTGTTTCCAAGTTGCACATGACACAGATCCAAGAACCTTTTAACTTTATGTATCATAACACGTGCCCCAAGAAATCCTTAATAAAAAAAAAAGACAAATAAAGAAAAAGAAAGATCGTATCATAAATTAATTACCGTGGGATATGGCCATCTATAATGGGTATTCCACCATTCCAGCAACATTGTCCTTGCATCCTTTGGTAACTTACCTTTCTTCCGTTTCTTCAAGAATTCTTTTCTCAAACTGCTTAGGTAGCCACTATACTTGCGCATGAGCATTTCCTTAAGCTCCTGGTCACCTGGGCGAGCACCCAAAGATTCTTGACTTTCAGATACTTCTGCCTCTCCACAGCTTAACTCCTCCTCTGAAGTCCCAGCTGCTTCATCTGAAAAGACAAGAATATATGGGACTTGAAAAAAGTCCATTGCATTGCATGAAC
This sequence comes from Vitis vinifera, assembly GCF_030704535.1. Lineage (NCBI taxonomy): Eukaryota > Viridiplantae > Streptophyta > Magnoliopsida > Vitales > Vitaceae > Vitis > Vitis vinifera. The sequence continues at coordinate 996,723 of NC_081818.1, read as the reverse complement.
CTCTGAATTTTGCATCCATGATATATGAATAATTCAGAATATATAAAGGATAGTTCATTTCATAGGTCAAAAAAAGACACAAGTTACTTTTATTTAATAGCTGGAACCGACTGAAATAAAAAATCCAATGATCTCACAGCTAGAAAACAAGGATTAATATTGACTAAAAAAATAACCATCACCATTGTTGAAGTCTTATGCCACACAAAATACATTTATGCAACCAACAAATCTTCTCATCATCATGTAGCCAGACCCAAACAATTCAGACGGGCTTTATTTATCTTGGTATTAGACTTTTTTTTTTCCATTGTCACACTTCACAACACAAGAAAACCTCTTGCTTTCTTTAAAACAATTTTAAAATCAATTCAGAGGGGGGAACCATGTAAAAGGTAAAAATAAATTTGAAACAACAGAAACACACATTTATTTTTTAAGCCAAATTGCATCTAGTCAACATGATCTGCAAGTGAGAAATGTATGAGCATGTTACATTACACATGTTACATCCAAATTGATGGGAAAGCTTTTCTTCATAAGAAAAATATTTGCCTTAAGACATAGAATCATAATTTCCATGGCTGCAACTGATGCATTGAACCCTGACAACAACTGCAAAATTTTGGATAGGGGAATTCCAACTTGACCTTGGGTTAGGCTTGCATAAAGGCAATAGGCAACCTGATCCAGCTGGAACCCATCCATATACATACTAACATACATATGTTATGATTTTATATATGTTCAATATCATATGACTAATTCATATAGAGGAGAGATAACATTTTTCCATCAAATAATGCAAAAAATCTAAAGTTGGCATGGAATTCCTATAACATTCAACTCTGGTCAAGTTTAATATCATATGACTATATTCATATAGAGGAGAGAACATTTTTTGGTCAAAAGAAATGCAAAAAATCTAAAGTTGACATGGAATTCCTATAACATTCAACTCTTGCTATGACACGACTTTTGCTATATTTTTATACATAATGGGACTATAATGGTGAATAAATATAAAGGAATTAATAAAACAAATCCTGAGAAATTGACTCTCTTTTAATGATTTTAAAAAAAAAATCCTAACTGTTTACTTATTTCAACTTTTTATACTAAAATCATAGTTATTTTCTGTACATATTCATCTTACAAGCTTTCATGTTATTCTTGAAGTGTATTTCTACAGCGTATCCATTAATGTATTATTTTGCAAATCACCATTAGGGTATGTTTAATTAACTGCCAATAGAATTCAAGTATTGATTGAGCAAAACATATAAGCTGTAAAAGAATTAATCACTTAGCTAATCCAAGCAACATTATGACTCAGGTTAATCTCCATCTGGACCCAACCCAACCAAGTTGCAGTGTCAATTATTCCATATTTTAATTTATTTGTTTGAGCATTCAAACACACATGAGATGTCAAACACAAGCCATTCAAGTGTAAACAAATGCAGCAGAACAACCTCAAAAATAAAACAAATGCAGCACCTGAATTGCCTTGGTTTCAGCTTTTAGCTTCTTGTTTGTAATACATCATGTAAACCTTACTCAATTTATTTGCAAGAGATGCTAGTAGCAGAAGGATCAGCTGCTAATAATTGTTTGTACAGGGACACTGAAGAGTAGTGAAGGCTATTGCTCAGTCACCTTCAGCATACCAGAAAAAAACTATTGGTAGATGATGGACAAAAGATTTCTTATGACATAATATTACCAACCAGTTTCAAGCTCTATAATGGGAAACCATCAACATTTGCCAAGTTAGTGATTTTTAAGCAGACATGGTTAATTAATAGGATACCCTAAATTTCTGTTTGTTGTTTGAGGGGTGAAACAACCAAAAACCACGGTGGATATAACAGTCCAAATGAAATGTGAGTTTCTCCAGAGAGTGTTGATCACTTGGCAGCAGTATCAGAATTTATCATAATGCTGCACAAATATCAATGACCTATTTTGTTTTATACCAGTTAGATAAGTTTCTCGTGTTATGTGCTGATTAATACCATACAGATCCTATGAGATTCTGGTGCATACCATTTTACTTACAGAACACAAGAAGAATCTATTTTACATAGAGCTATGTCCAGATCATATAAGCAAAACTCAGCTTTATGTGAAAAACATGCTTGGCATAAAAATATGAGAGAAACATGAAGAGTAGTTAACCCAAGATTGGATTCTCAGATCTTGCGTTTATTATCCATCTTCATGCTTCTCTCATTGGTATCAAAAGTCTGCATGCATAAATCGTTTTAACAAAAAAGGGTCTGTCAAAATCTAGAGTCATGGAATGATGGAAACAAAGCCTTGCCTCCACTGAGGTATGACTAGGATTTTGAGAACTGGATGGTCAACCACAGCTTGTGATTCAGTATGGTAACCCAGACACCAAAATTTAGGCCTAGGACTTTCCAGAACCAAAGGAGGATTAACCTTAGCTTGAACCTGGAACTGGAGGGTTAACCTTAGCTTGTAACTAAGTATTGCAAGCAAACAAAACTTAGGGTACTGTTTATTTACAGTGATACACTATGCCAGAACCCACATAAGAGAAGAAATAACAGTCACAGGCATTGTAGGTTTGTCCAGGCAATATCAAGAGTAAACTGAAAGAACTTATTGCCCCCACAGGTAAAAATGCATAAAGAAAAGGTAAAACTGTGTTGGATAAAACTCAAATGGCTAACAAAAAATATATCCTTATTAATTAATGACAGAATGAGACTGTCTCCCTCAGCACTGTATAGCATTTCGTACTGATTTTTTTTTTTCCACGAAACACATACTCTTTCAACACGTCGATAAGGAAATGAACAAAGAAGATTTCAACACAAGACAAGGGAAAATTGAGCATCTGAAGAAATCGATGCATTTATAACACCTAATTAATATAAAGCTGCTGTATTTATTTGTTAAAGCAGTAAAGGAAATGGAAAGGACAGTAGTAAAGTATAAATAGAAAAAGAAAACCTCCAAAGTTTTAAATCAAATTATTTTAAATGATAGTTTACTGAAAACAACTCCTCCTGACCAAAGTAACTTGACACCGGGAGACATTGGAACTTGCAACCACAAGCCAAGAAAACCTGCATGGCTGTCCGTTACCAAAGAAAGATGTGTAGAACTTGCAGAGGTCATGTGACTGGCTGAACATTCATGGCACCACATGACCACCTTAATTTGGTACACACCATTTTAAACAAATAAATTTTTTCACGAGTAAAGTTAATATGAGGAACATATCTAGATAAATCAAGGTTAGAAATGAACTAAAGTAATAAATTCACAGTGGAATGCAATTTTAGTAACTCGGTTTAAAAAAAGCTAACCCGTTAAACATTTTACTCAAAAAAAAAAAAAAGAGAATGCATGACAGCACACAATGGAAATTCATGAAATTAATCAAAAAGGAAATTTCTAGATGAACAAACCCATGTTGCTCCGGCCATAATAGTAGAATATAACCGTTGAAGTTAGTAGATTAGATAACCTCTTCAGCCTTACACAGCCGATACCGAAACATGTGCCACAGCAGAACCAAAAATAATCCGTTGAGATTTTCATAATTATCAGAAGCAAAGGAAAAACAAACAGATGGAAGTCATGATTAACATGGGAATCATAAGTACACAAGCATAATGATTTTGAAGCACACCCATATACCCACCATGAAACACCTGAAAAATCAGACTCCTAAGCCCTAACAATACATTGTATACATATCCATGTATCTTCAAGTATTTCTGACTAGGGTTTCATACTATGCTACAGTTCTTGCAGTGCAGTGATTCATTGATGGCACAAAATTCAAAACATAGATTGTACGGAAGAAACCACGTTTACCATCTTTAGTTCATCATCGCATATAAAACAAAAAAAATTAAATTAATCAATATAAAAGATCTCCCCGCCCTCCCCCCCTATTCGTGTAGGACGTGACCCAGCTTATTTTATAGGCGACCAGCGTTTCACCAAAAACACTGTTTCTCTAACGTGCGCACAGTAACAGAAAGGTTAAGGTTGTTAAACTCCACCCAATCGCCTACCAGAAAGCGCAGGTTAAGCAAAGGCATGATAAAATGCGCATACCAGAGTAGTAGCTTCCCGAGGTCCCCGCCGTCAACGCTCCTTTGCAGAGGTTACTGAGCTGCGACTCGATGTCGCTCAAAAACGACGTCGCTTCATCGAAGGGTTTCGAGAGCTCCTCCTTGTATCTATGAAGAACCTCACAGTACGATTCCTTTCGAAAACACCAAAAGAGAATTAAAAAAATCAAAAATCCAAATCAAAGAAGAAGAAAAAACAACAAATCATTACTATAATCCTCTTCGTAGTTCGTTTCTGTCGAATTTTTCTGCTTTTGAGAATTTTTGGGATTTAATTCTCAAGGTAAATACCATGAACTCGTCGAGTTCTGGATCGGCACCAATTTCTCCGCTGCGACTGTTCATCGGTTGACTCTCTCGGCCGATTTCTTCCAGCAGCGACGCCATTTCTGGCGGCGCTCCGACCTGCAAAAGGAAGAACAGGCAAAAAAAGAAAAAAAAAAATCAAAAAGCAGCGATGAAACTGAGGAGATGAAAAAAAAAAAAAAAAGCGCCTTGAAAGCGACTGGAGAGAGAAGCATGGAGGCAACCTTTCGACACTCAATGTAGGCGGAGACTAAGTTAGGGTACCGAGGATGGTTGACGATCTGAGACTTGATCAGATCCGACATACCGGCCTCCGTTTCCACCGATTCGAACCGGTACACGTTACTGTTCTCCACTGATCTGCGGAAATCGATGGTCGCAGCAGCGGCGTTGGCACCAGAGATGGAGATGCCTTCATGCTGGAGTCTATACAAATCATCCATATCAAAGATAATGGGAAAAAACAAGAGAATCGAAGTTTCAAGCAAGAAAGTGACTAGAGAGCGGTCCGAAAACACCTGGACGCAGGTGAAAGAGACCACACCTTCTTCAGACTGCAGTCCAGCAGTCCATAGGGAATAGAGAACAGAGAGAGAGAGATAGATAGATAGATAGATAGATAGATGGAGAGTGAAAAACAGCCGGACGTCCTGTGCGCCCGCTGGACTTGAAGCTCTCCCTCCTCCCCGTATTTATAGTCTGACACAGAGTCTGTGGTTGATATAATATTTATTGAAGAAATGACATTCCTTTGGGCCACGTTCTCGATGGTGATTGGATGACACGGTGGTGAGAATACTTTACTTCGAGTGAAAATGAATGGAGAAGTAGCAGTCAGAATGGGAGACTCCGAGTCGACGTGGCACTGTTCATGGGAGGTTGGATTGATTTCTGATTAATTCATTTCTGGTTTAAAGTACTGTACACCATGTTAGAATCACTTTTTATTCTAAGAGAGATTTGGAACTTTAAAAAGTAGGTGGGACTGCTCCACAATGCTTTTCAATTTCTTTTTCAATAAAACCCGGAGACAAATCTTTTTTAATGATTTACTTTTATTTATTTATTAAAATATATTTTTTTTGTAATTTTAAATTATTTCATAATATTAATAATTGGATTAGGAATGTTTTCATACAAAATATTTGTAATGAAGGTATTTTCTCACAAAGTATTTTTAATGAATTACCTTTTAAGAGCACGTTTTAATGAATTACCTTTTAAGAGCACGTTTGATAATGATTTTATTAAATATTTTTAGTTTAAAAAGTGTTTTAAAAATATTTGAAAAATTTTTTAAATCTAAAAAGGCGTTTGTAGTGTTAAAATATCGTTTGTACTATTTTCTATTATTCTAAAAATAATTTTATGTCAAACAAACTCATAGTGCTTCTCTAAAAAAAAAAAACATACAAGTGATTTTTATTATATAAATGGTTTTTCATATTTTTCTAAAGTACTTCCTAAATTTTGTAAATAAATGAACTCTAAATTAGAGAGTTGCATCTCATGAAAATTAAGGTGATTCTTGAAAAAGTTTGGAATTGTAAGACTAAAAAAATAATTTTTTTATGTTTGATTTTATCATAAAAATATGAAAGAAAATTTTAATTAGTAATAAATTTATAAATTTTAAAATATTTAATCTTTATATAAAATAAATTTAAACTAATATATAAAAATAATTTATTAACTTTAAATATATTTTTTAATTTTCTTCACTTTTTCTTTTTTATATTTTTTTTCTCTCTATTTTCTTTTCTTCACATCTTCTCTCTAATTTTCATAGGACCGAACATAATCTTATAATTTTTCTATCCTAAAAAAACATTTTGAGTAAATTTGGGATAAAAATCGTTTTTTATAATTTATTCTGAAAATAAATTGTCTTTTAGAATAAATTTATAATGTTTTTTTAAAAAAAAAATGAATTGTTTTAGTTATTTTTTATAAAATATTGTAAATTTTAATTAAGAGATAAAAATTATTTAAAAAAAACCACATAAGTGTATAATAACTTTAAAATAAGAAAAATGTTTTTCATACTAGAATTTTCAAATAAAATTTTTATATATATTGAAGTTCAACAATTTACTCATTTGACATTGACATTTTTCAAAAAATAATAATAATAATAATAATAATGTTGGAGTTAGTCTTTTCACTTTTGAATAACATCTTTTGTTATCACATCAAACGTGGAATGATATTTTGTGTGATTATCGTTGTCTAAGTTCTTTCAATAGTAAGAATATGCTTCTTTTAAAAATATCGTTCCTTGATAATATATTTTAATTGTTTTAAGTTAGCATTTGGATTTTTTTTCCACTATTTTTTAAAAATAATTATTCAAATAGAAAAAATAATTGAAAATAAATCAAAATATAGAGAAATTTCATTTTTTAAAAAATAAAAAATACAAAGAAATAGATTGAAACATTGTAAATTTAGAAATAGACATCTATTCTATAAAATATGGTAAAAGTATTGTCAAATTTTTCATTATAATATCACAAATAATCCAAATTGTAAAAACCACCATAAAAACGAAACAAATTTTAATTATGAAATCACGAGGGAGCAAAAACTTGTTTATAAATGTTGAATTTGTGGTTTATCAAAAAGAAAAATGGTAAAAAGAAAACAAATAATTTTCTTTTCTGTATTTGACAAAAAAATATTTTATGTGTGAAATAAGAAAAATAGGAATTCAATATATCAATACGAATTTAGAGTGTATTTGACAGTGATTTTAAAAAATATTTTTAACTTTTTAATAATTGAAATATAAATTTTTTCACGTATTATAAAGGTTATAAGCATTTTATAGAATCACTACTAAACCGACTCTTAAAACCAACGAGTACTATAACCATTAATATGAGATGAACTGAAATTTTTTTAAACCATAATAAAGACAATGTGATGTCTCATATCAAATATGGGATAAAGTTTCTGACATTATATAAGTATGAGTTCCTCTTAACAAAGTAAACAAGTTTTAAAATCGTAAAGATTCATTAGGCCCAAAGCAGATCATTATAAAATGGTATGAGAGTTGATCCTTAACTCCGATATGGAAGTTTGTTTTGCCCCATGAAAGGTGTTTGTCATTTGACTTTGTGATCACGTGGGACACGACAAAAACATTGTATCTACCTAAGAAAACATTGAATCTACATTAAGGTATTTGTGATATTTCATATTTGATATGTACTCCTCTTAACTAAGTAGATGGATTTTAAAGCCACGAGGACTCCAAAAAAAGTTTGTTCTGAGTTCAGTTGAATATAATTTATGTTTTCTATCTTTAAAATAAAAAACGGTATTGACTTTCATATAATATACAATAATTTTTAAAAATTTGAGATATAAAAATTTTCTTACAACCCTATATTTTAATTTTTTTTATTTTTGTACCATAAAGTAAATTTACACTTTTTGAATGTTCTACTTTTAAATATAGAAGTTTTTTATTTTAAAAAAAATTATATCTTATGAGCAAACGGATGGTAATTATATTTTATCATGTTTGACTAGTCATTGTGCGTTCATAGATTCCAATACATTTCACTTGGAGCTTGTTAGCTTACCATATAACTTTTAAAGTATTCAAAAAGTAATCATGATTAGTATAAAGAATATCTTTATTATAGTTTAAAGTAATATAATTATTCAATTGAGATATGATTAAGTTTGTTGACAAAATCTCCCAAAATTGTACCCATTACATGAACTTCAATCCTCGGATTTTGAAAATTTTAAGAAAGCAAACCATAGCTATCATTACGAGTTTAATGTTTGGTTTGAGAATTTTGTTGGTTCAATTTTTTATTTGTTTGTTTCTTAATCGATAAAAACCAAACTAAAATACTTATTTATAATAGTTTAATGTTTAAGGTTTTTCTTTTTATTATTAGACTCTATTGAGAAAATATATTATTTTTAGACTATGATGAAATTCATGTTAAATACATCTATCATATTTGGGTAAAAATATTAAATATATTTTGAATTTCAAGTTTAAGTTAATTTCAATTAATTTTAAAAATAAATTATATTTAAGATTTAAATTAATTTGCATCAAACCGATAATCTAAATTAAAGTAAATCAATTTTAATCAAACTTTGTTTGATTTATTTTTCTAATGCAATATAATTATGGGTTATTCTTAATTATATAGATGTGTTTTAAAGTTGTGAAAGTCTTTTTAGGCTTAGAGTAGACAATATCTACACGATTGGAAGTAGATTGTTACAAATGATATCAGAATCGATTCTCGAAAATAAAATAATATATTTATTTGCTAATGTCCAAAACCTAGGCTTACACAAGTTAGATGGTTAACCCATGCCAAATATGTATCTTCAATCTCATTAAATATATTTTGTATTAAACTTTTATGTTTAAAATTTTAAACCATTTCCCTCTTTAGGTAACAAGAAGCTCACCAACAAAGGATAATTGTAAAATTAACATTTTAAAAAAAAATTATTTTTTTTCTCATAGTATGAGCAAATAGCTGCCCATCCCAATTCAATAATTTTCCTCTCCTGTCAAAGGTCATCATGGTGGGGCTTAGTCCCCATCTCTCCCCCATAATAAAGATAATGTTCTTTTTATTTTTTCTATAAGTTGGTGAGAATTAATTAATTTTTTCCTTTTGCTAGCTATATCTAGAAAAAGTCAGATTCAATAATTAAACATTGAGTTTTGACTTATGGCTTTGCTCATATCTTACATAAGCATTGGATTTAAGGTTCCTTCACATCAATCATCCAAAGGGGAGCAAACAAATAATTTTTAGTGCTATTCTAATTTAAAATTATAGAAAAAAAAATTCCCCTTTACTCTATCGGATTGATTCTTGATGATCCGTCATTATCTTTTATTTTTACTTTTTATATGAAAAAAGAATACGAAACAGAATACTTACAAATTCGATTAAAATACGAGTTATAATAATATTGGAAACCAAACTTGGTAACATTTTTATGAAAATTTGACTACTAAATAATCGATTCAATATTGCAAATACATTTTTTTAGCTAAACAATCTACTGTTTGATTTATTTCTATAAATATGATGACAATTGTAAATATTTAGATTTTGAAATAACTTTCAAATACCCTTTATTAATAACATAATAAAACTAAAAATATTATTTTTTATATTATAATAGTCTATCACTATTTTTGAATAACCATCAATTTCTAGGTTTATGAACTCATTGTTCTTAGCAGTTAAGTGTGTCATCTCTTAAAATTATACATTTTACAATAATTACTAAAACATTGTCTATATGCCTACTTGCAGCCAGTTTAATAGTTCTATTAGAGTTTTTAATAACTCATCCTTATCCAATTTTATTCTCTATTCTTGAATTATCAAAATTTAATTTGAATATTTTATTAATTGAAGGAATCCTACGAATCCATTTTTCCACTGTTCGAGGGACATTGCATTTTTCATTTTGAAGATAAGAATTAATCATATAATTCTAAAGATTTTGAAAGTTTAAGGTAACTTTTTCAATAACGAGAAAAATGTTGGGTTGGGATTAGTCATTATCATTTGGGTAACCTATTTAGTGTTTAAGAATTTTTGTTCAATATGAATACAAATTCTTGAATTGAGTTTTGATCATTTCATTTGAAAATATTTTGAAATTCTATTAAGATAGATCAAACATTTTATAACATTCAGTATTACTATTATTTGGATGACTTGTTTTTGGATTAATAACAACATTGTTGCATACCAATATTATTTACATTTTGATACCATAAATCACTTTGTTTTTTCCAATATGAATGTATAAATTCTTTGATGGTTTTGATCATTTTGTTTGAAAATAAATTAACATTCAGTAAAGATAGATCAAATGTTTTATAGCATCCAACATCACTACCCATTGGATGACTTGTTTTTAGATTTAAGAATCACATTATTATATACCATATGACATCATTATCATTTGGATGGCCTATTTCTAGATTTAAGAACCACATTATTATATACCAACATTATTTACATTTTTATACCATAAATTACATTATTTTATATGTGTTAAAATTATATTGGATGAGGATACTTGATATTATATCAAAAAATGTAATTTTTAATGAAAGGGTGATCTTAATTAAATGTAAATTTGATTATACCAAATCAAAAATTGAAGATCTAAAAAAAAATTAAAATAAATTAAGTACATGACATCCATCATAAAGGACTATACATGTAATCATCTTTGGAGATCTTTGTTGGATTGCCCACCAAAAAAATGACAAAACAATTGATAAAGTAATGTTCCACAAAGAAAAAAATATTAGATTGATAAGGTCCACATGATTAACATCTAAAATATACTTAATATTATCTGTAAAGTGAAAAAGGTCATTGGGGCAAATCTTTGACTAAGCAAAATTAAATGGTCATCTTTTTTTTTTAATAATGATTTGCTTTTTCATGATTAAACATTGGAATTATATTTCATAATCCATGTTACTCAAAGGAGGAACAATAGGCATATTGAGTATGAGCTTTATTTCATAAAACGATCGTTCCTTTTGTGAAGAGATTGATATCAAATTAAAGAGGATGATTCTACGATGTTGTCTTCTATAATCTCCTTAATTTTCATGTCATAAGAATAAGAATTAACTTTTTCTAGCTTACTATTAGGATTGATGTTAAATATTATATGGTTTAAGGAAAGTTAGAATATATTTCAAGCACTCATACCACATTTAAACTTTTGTGACATGATAATATGGTAGCATTTGGATACTATAAATTTTTTTAAATAAATGGTAGTTTTATTTATTGAGTTCAATAAAGTATAGTTAGGGGTATAAAAAGGTGTGGTTTGGTTTGTATTCGGGGTAGAAATTAAAGTCGACTAACCTTTTAGTGATGGAAAAATCAAAATAAACGAAGTTTAATTAAGATTGATTTAGTTTGATTTAAATAGTTTGTTGGATACAAATTTATTCATAAAACTAAAACAACTTGAATTTGAATGTTAAAATGTATTTAAGGTTTTAACCCAAAATATAATGAATATATTTAAAAAATAATGAATTATTTTAATAAATTTTAATATAGAAAAACTCATCAAATATTGAACAAATGTTAATTTAGTTTCTATTAGCTAGGCGATAAGAAAACCGTAAACTGAAAACCAAAAACCATAAACCAAACCATGAAATCAGTTTTCAAAATTCTCAAATCAAGTCGATCTTTATGATTATCGAAAATTGGATCGATATGGTTAGTTTCGATTGACTTGGATCGGTTTTTCAATTTTTGTTGATTTTACTTGACAACACGAGGAATTCAAAATATTTTATTTTGGGCATTCATCCATTTAGGAAAATATTAAATATTTATATCATTTTTCCAAGGACCCATGTGACATTTAGACTTTTACCCATGAGAATATGATAGCATATAAATATTATAAAAATTTCTTATCAACTTTATTTATTAGACTTATTAAAATGGTTCATAGATGAACATATTCAGTGGCATATGATGTAAATTTTTAAAATTTTTAAAATAAATTTCATGTAAGAAACTTGTTCAATTGGAATAGAACCCCTCATTTTCTTTTTCAATCAAGAATCATTGTACTCAAAGATTTGGTGTGGTGGTCATCTATGATTAGGTTTCAAACAAAATATGATTAGAAATGTAAGAATCCACCAAAAAAAAAAACAAAAAAGGTGTTTTTTAATGTTACAAATGCATGCTAGCTAGCACTAGAGCCTTGTGAAGATGCTTTCCCAACTTTTAGGATATTATTATATTTACTTTTTAAATGTGATTTTCATGGAGTCAATGTATATAAAAGATCCCTTTGGTGTCACCAAGAAACATACCAATGTAGTAATTGTGTTTTTTTTTCTTGCTTGATTAATTACACATTTTGTTTTTTCTCTACTCCTTTATTTTTAATTTTTTTACATTCCTTTTTTTTTCTCTTCCTGAATACTAGATTGTCAAAAAATGGTAAATAAATATTCTCTATAATTATAATAGATTTGATTTTTTTTTTCTTCATTCATTTCATTTATTTCCTCAAGTTCACACACAAAGTTAGATGAGGTGTAATTTTTTTTTTCTTGTTTTAGATAAACAAAAATGTAGAAGAGATTTCATGCTAAATACTCATTAACAAATAATTCAAAATAAAAAAAAATGTTAAAAGTGATGAAAATTTCTAAAATGTGGGTAATTAGATATTTGAAAATATATCTTTATTAAATTTCAATAGTTATTATTACTTTTCGAATAAAAATGAATTTCTATTTGAATTTCATCTTATCAAAGTTAAAAACTTTGTTTTTAAAAAGGGGTTTCAATCACTTTTATTAAAAGAACTTTTAACTCCAAGAACGAGTAGTTAAAAAACTATAAACTATCTAAAATAAGCAATAGGTTATAGATCTATTATAATATAGAATGATATTTTTTCAATACTCATCGAAAAGAACCATCAATTGGGTGGTACCACGTATATAATTTTTTTATTTCTTTATTTGTACATTGATCCTCTTTGTTTATATTTTTATATTTTGAGTTCATTCATTTGTACTATTGTTTAATAACCTAAATCTAATAATACATATTTTAATGACCAAATTTCTTATTTGATAGGGTACCACTTCGGTACCTTAACATTTTCCTAAGCAATAATTAAAAAATATACATATACACCAAAAAAAATTATTTTCAATTATTTTCATACATTAAAATATGAGTTTGAGTTTAAAGTGATTCTTATTCTCATTAAAATATACATTATGGGTCACTTTTGACACAAATGCTTAAAATTACCCTCTATGTGCCACGTGACATAATTTTTATTTTTATATTTTACAGAAACCTATTTGAAATTGCATCTTCGAACAATGACTTTAATACAAATTTAGAAACTGTGTTTTCAAACTATGATTTCAAATTTGTATAAACTTTATATTTTAAAAAATGGGTTTCAAATTAATTTAAAGAAAAGAAATGACTACTTTGAATAATAATTTTGTAAGATACCTATAACCTATGTTTTGTTTGGTTAAAGGGTTATTTTAAGAGAATATGGTATTATTATTTCATAACAAATGCCAAAGTAAACAACTTTACTATGACCCTACCACAAATAGCTCTAAAGTCCAATTCAACCAAAGATCCTCCATGTTTTTCAATGACAAAAGCAACTTTACTAGTAGGGAATAGTGATTCCTTTCATGGGGCTCTATTCACTAGGTTTTTTTACTCTATAAACCCTAAGAGACATGCATCCAACTCATTACACAAACAAACAAACTAGTTTTGGCCATATAAGAGTTGGCAATCATAAATCATTTCTCTAAAGTGTGGGAGACATGAAGGTGGATGAATGAGGGTTGGGGAATTGAGACAATTCCTCAATAAGACACCAACATTGACCACCAATCATGGAAGAAAAGGCAATACTCCATTAGGGTTTTTTTTTTTTTTTTTTCTAATTAAAAAAAAAAAAAAACACAACTGACTAGTCATTGCAATGTGGGGAAAATTGAATAGTGGTGGTGGTAGGATATAAGAAGGAAAACTCTTTAGCTTTGTGTTGTTGAATGGGAATTGGAGGATGTGTATAAGGTTTGGTACCTAACAAAGAATACCAACCACTTCCCATGTGGCCAGTTGTATCTAGACATTTTTCCTATCATTTTGTCTATAAGTTAAATTTTCTTTAAGGAATTGAAGGATTTAGAGAGTAATTTAAGATATGCATGACCATGTTATCAAAAAATAGTTTTGAGAATAATTTTATAAAGCGACTTTTACTCGTTGGGTCTGTGTAGCCAATGTTTTCAAAACATTTTTTGAGAATAATTTTGAAAAATAAATATTAATTATTTTTTTAAAACAAACTTTTGTTTGAAATCTTAAATAAAAAAAATAATGTTCTTAGATTATTATTATCTATAAATAAATTATACATTTATATATAATTCAAAAGTTTCTAAAATATTTTATATTTTTCAATTATTGCTCTAAAAACTCTTGAACAAATAGCTCAAAACATCTCAAAATCATTGTAAAAAAACAACCTATTTTAAGAAATAATTCTAAAAACAAATGTTTTCTATGAAATATTCATCAAATATATTTCAAAATCAGAAAACCGATTTCAAGAACAATTATCAAATAGGGTTATCACACGGGACCTAGGGTTTGTTTAAGACAACATTTTTGCTATTTGATATTTTGGCTAAAAGTTTAAGCTTAATCCAAAGTAATAGCTTTCAAAAGATAATATTTTGTGGTATGAAATTTTCATTAGATATGAAATATCTTCGTGAATAATTCAAAACAAAATTTTTGGGCCTTCATTTGGATATATTTCTTATTCTATGTTTTTAAAAATAGAAACTTTTAAATAAAAATGTAAAAAATCTTGTACAAAAAGCATAGAGTTGTCTTATATCCTTAAAAATTATTTTAAAAAATTATAAAATTAGAGGTAGAAATATTTTTTTAATTCCTTAATTTTTTTAAAAACATTACATTTTTAACCCTAACTCTAAACTAATATAAATTTTTAACAATTTTTGTATTTTATGTATAAGTTACTACTATTTTTTATATTTAAAAACAAAAAAATACTAAATATATTGAAACAGACACTTAGGGTTTGCTTAACAATTCTTTTCCAGAACAGTTTTCTATTATCTATAATGAAAAAACAAAAAAAAATGTTTGACAGCTATAAACTATTTTTTATTGTTAAGAACAGAAAAATAGTGTTTTCAGAAAACAACTTTGAATTGTTTTTTGTTATTTTCAATTTTTTTTCTAAGAGTTATTTAAATAAGTAATTATATAAGCATGTAAAATGATTAAAAATAAAACATTGAATATAAAATTTATTTTTAAAATATATTCAAAAATATTAAAAATATGTGAAAAATATTTCAGGTTCTCAAACAAACTTTTTTTTCACAAAACATCAAAGAACAATTTTCAAAAACTGTTTTTCAGAATTATTTTTTAAAATAATTACCTAATAGGCCTTAATTTTTTGTTTTGTTTTAGTTGAAAACTAAAGTAGAAACCAAAAAATTATTATTTTTAAAGAGTAGTATTGGTGTTACAAAAGCTTCCCTGAATATGAAAATAGAACTTCTACCAAAAAAAGTGTCATATTATTGATTTTCTCCTAAATGAAAATGGAATTGCAAAAAGGATTTCATTAAAAATCCTGCAACCCTACCTTAATTATTGCCATACTGTTATGCATCTTCCTACTCTCATTCTATGATTAGCAACTCATTCTTTTCTCCATTATCATATGATAAATTTTTCTAGATATTTTCTTTAGGGTAACCTTTGGCACTTTACTTTAGCCAAAAGTAGAAATTAAAGCTTTGGTCATAATTTCAAACAAACAGTTTTTTATTGATAAAGTTTCATGGTACTTCTTGGATAAGTTGTCTATGGGGAAACAACCTTGTTATTTCCTTTAAGGTCAACCTCCTTTTAATTTAAAAAAGAATTTTTAGCTTCCCACACATTGGATTCCAAGAAAATAGTAAGAAAATAAAAAATAAAAACTAAAAATTTAAAAAAAAATATTTTTTCATATTTAATTTATCATAGAATATATATAAAAAAATAATTATACATTTTTAAATTATTTGATATATATATAGTTAAACGGATTTGAAAATGTATAAAAACAATTTATTAATTTTAAATCTATTTTTATTTTTATTTTTACTTTTTCTTTTCTTTAATTTTTTTTCTCTATCTTCTCCTAGAATTTTCAATTAAAATTTTAAAAATCAAACAAAAACCAAATCAAGTTTTAATAATAAGAAACCCCTTAAAAAGTATTAGAAAAAGAAAAAATATCTAGAAAAATATTTTTTTTTTATGTTTTCATATTATGAAGAAGGTAAAGAAAAAAGAAGGAAAAAGATGCATTCTTAATAAGTTTGATCTCTTTCCCTCAAATATTTCATGCAAAATTAAATAAAAGAATTTTTTTTCAATTTTTTATTTTTTTTATTTCCTTTAAATTTTTCAAAAATCAAACATATCCTAAATAGGTATTTCGAAAAATTCAATTTATTATTATCTTAATAACCCCCCCCCCCCCCAGAAAAGAAAAAAAAAATCTAACAGCTACATTTTTGGAATTTAATTTTAGGCCTGGTATAAAAAGAAAAAGAAAAAAAAGAAGACATTTATGTATTCATTTCTTTAAAATAAAGAAAATAAAAATAGATTTTATATACTTTTTCCGTTACATAAAAATTAAATAATTTAAAAACATATTGGATTTTCTTCATGGACACTAAAAATAGGAAAATCATTATTCATAACAAAATCTTCCTTTTCTTGCTATTTTTGAATAACCAAACAAGACCCAAAAGGAAAGTTGAAAACACTAGAAGAGAGTTTAGGGTTTTTGGTGAATGATAATGGAAACAGGCAAGTGGGTGGGGGTGTTGAGTTGAATTGTACATATGGGGGGCCCTTTGCACCTTCGAGGACTTATCCAAATGTTTTGGAAAGTGTTTATAGTCCCACCAAACCTGGATTTTTGATAAGGTGCATAGCCCACCACCCCTTTCAACCTGTGTGATCATCACCCTTGCGTCCTCTTTTCTCTTACAAGTCCTATTTGTCTCTTCCACCAAACAGTAAACCCTAATAACCAGAGGTGTTACTGAAAAATCTGAATCTAATCAAAACTGAACCAAATTGATCGAATGTCTTTTTGGTTTGCATACCCTATTTTAGACACTTTGGATTTTATACCAAATTAACAAAAAATAGTTGGCTTTCTAACCAAACCGAATAATCTGACTGGCTTAATTGGTTAGTACTCATGAACCGAACCCAACCCAACCAATTGGTTTTCTCTAGAGATTTTGTCACTGACTGGATTAGTTCGATTAGGCTTTAGAGCTAGAAAATGAATCAGTAATCGATCAAGCCATACACAGCCCTCCTAATAGCAACCCCATATTCCCCAATTCAAAAACCCTAACACCAGCATCATTTCCCTAATACAAACCCTAACAACATTTCCTGAGCTGACCCAGAACCCAAAATTTTAGATACAGGGCAGGAGAGGTTGAAGATGGCATGTTTGGTGGGCAGATTTTAGCACTTGTAGTGGATTGAGTACCTTGGATTCTCTTGGTTGCTGCTAAACTTCTGGGCCTAGCTATTCCAAACATGGGACAAGCTTAGTCAAAATTTTCAAAGCCCATACTTCCAACTTTATCAAAATCCATCCCAAGATATATTTCTTCAGACACCTGTAATTGCTTATCAGAACTAATAGACTAGATCCATCTGCTTTAGTAGTTTCTATGACATGAGATGGAGGATGGTGATGGGATGCACAGAAAGCTTATTTGGGGTTGCAGCTATGTTTAGGGTTAGCATCAAACTCGGTCTAATCCTATGATTTTGCTGGCATTTCAACTGATCATGTGAAAAAATAAGCTAACTCATCCTGTAATTGCTCACAGGCATACAGATGATATTGTATGGAGGACGGTAAAAGGATGAGCTGAAAACTAATTTAGGGTTGCAGCCTTGTTTAGGATTAGTTTTGAAACTTGTTCAAGCATATGACGCTTTATAGAAAGACCGGGGAACCCTAATCTGGAATTAGCTAAAAGCTATACCACTAGCATGGAAATCTTCTGTAGCATTTCAATTAATCATGACGGCAAAACACAACAGAAAAAGGGTTTACTGGATATAATGGCCTCGGTCTTACAAGTTTCAGAATCAGAAAAAACTTATTTCTCAATAGCCAGTGATTAACCAAGTATGCTCATTTGCATCTTAGAATAGATCTTGAGGAACCCAAGCTGACCAAATTGCTAAAGGAGAAGACATTGACAGAATCAAAACGGATACGGGGGAGCTACTCATCCACAACAACACTAATTTGATCTTTCTCCAGCATATCATAAAATGTCCTGAGCTTTTTCTGCTCATTCCAGTGATGCATCTTCCACAAGCCACCAGCAAGCAAGCCAAGTGTGGCCCCGATACAGATCTCCTTCACAACACTTGGACCTTTCAAGGTGGCATGTGCAATCTTATGAGCAGCCATTTTGCTTATCTAGTTATAAACCAATTCCTGCACATAGAAAGGGAATGTTATGAATAATTATGACAAGAAAATTAGTTCAAGAATACCTAAAACGGCACTTCTATTCCACCAAAACCCTGCCTTTATGAAGGTCATTGCTATCTATATCAACTATGAGTATAATCACATTTTCTCCAAAAACTGTAAAACCAAAATACCAAGCCCAAGTATGTTGTAGTGGCACTTCTCGATGAGTGTATCTCAGGATGGTTTAAATCATGAGAACTTGACAACATGTTTAAAGTGGATCGGCTTAAAATGTCGAAGAATAAATGAGAGCTTTTTGTTTTTGATTCAAACCAATTTGGTCTTGAGTAGTTCTCAAATTCCCCAAAACTTAAGTTCATCTTATCACCTTTCTAATAGTTATCCAATTTTCTTTATGCAATTAATTGTAATCTAGTGCACAGTTCTAAACATACAACTTGTCCATTGAGCTTGACACTTGCACTACAAAGATACCATGTTCTATTTTGAAGCCTGCATCCATCAAATACTTGATAAAAAGAGGGAAGAAAACATCAAGGAATTGAAAGGCAAACTACCCAGCTACAGCAATTTCAGGTTAACAAACATATGAATGAAAGAGTACGCGGAATCAAGAGAAGAAATGGGGCTATTTCATTTAAAGCTACCATGTTTATTAGAGAACACAAACCCAATCAAATTGGAAAGCATTTCTCCAAGGCTCAAGAACACAAGTGAAAACACAACCAAAGTACAGAATGGATCCCAAAAATTTGAAGTTCTAATTTTGCAAAGAAAGTTTTTAAGGGCAAAGGCATATAAGACAAGATGTTTTGTGCTTGTGAGGCAAGCATAAGCCTTTTGGCTAATTAATAAATATTTAAAAATAATTTGACATATACAAAAATAATGAATTAAATAAACTTTTACTAAAATGATATTAAATAAATTACAAAATTTTTTTAGTACATTAAAGAACAAATATTTAATTACATAATTTTTTTTTTCTATTTGGAAAAATAATAACTAAATTGGGATAATGGAATTGAAATTCTTTAGGTCCCTTTGTTAATGAATAATTTCAAAATTAAATACTGATATGTAATAAATTTTATTAAGATCAACACAAATATCCAACACTAAAACAAATATCTAGTGAAAGATAAATTAATAAATTTTATTTACTTTGGAAATTTTGCCACATAAAAAGGAAAAAATAGGCTAAGAAACCTTGTCCTGTAAAAAAGAAAAATAAATGTTAAGAAAAACGGTAGGGTGAGAATCTATTTAGGAAGGAAAATAGACAATAAAAATAAAAGGAAAAAAGTAAAAATAGAAAAAATAAAATAAAAAAGGAGGGTGGGAGACGAGATAAAAGTTAAAATAAAGGAGAGGGGAAAGAAAGTTACGGGAGAGAGGGGATGAGAGAAGACTTAGCAGGCATGATGGAGCACAACAAGACGGAGAGGGCGAGAAGTTACCGACACTAGAACAAAGGTGAGAAGCTGTCGACATTGTTGAGAGTGGCCAGAGATGGTGGTGGTGACAGCAACACTGGCAATAGACAAGAGGGAGAGGGAGAGAAGCTACCAACACTAGAACGAAGGTGAGAAGCCATTGACATTGTTAAGAATGGCCAGAGATGGTGGTGGTGACAGCAACACTGGCAATAGTGAGGTATTGCAGTGACAGCAAGACCAAGGGTTAAGGTTTTTTTTAATGTCTCTTTGATTTCACCTTCTGTGGGATCTTTGGGGTTAAAGATAGTTTTTTTTTCCTTTTATTTTTTCCAAGCCACCTCAGCAAGGAGAATCTTCAGCTTACACCTCATGCAACAGTGTGCAAAAGGCACACCAAAAGCATGTCTGAGATGAGCTTCAACCCCAAAGGCATACACCTTTTGGGAGTCTTGCAATTTTTCTAACACCTCAGTGCACACCTTGAAGCATGCCTCAGAAATGCTTTTGAAAACTTTGTTTGAAAATAATTTTCAGTCCATCCAAGTCATAACAAATAAGCATTTTAGCACCAACAGGCTTCTAAATCATTTTTAGGAGTGGTTCTATAAATAAAAACATTAGAGCCATATTTCTAGACGATACAGGTTAGATATCATCCCAGAAATGATATATAAATGCAAGGGAAATTACATTATCATCCTCACAGGACTCTGGCAATATTAATGCCAACAAACTCAAGCTGCACTCTTGATACACAAGAAAAATGCCATACACACTGCAGCACTTACAGAAGCGCCACCATCAAGAAACCTCTTCGCACCCCATTATGCAGAAACAGTTACCCAAACTTTATTTTAGATACCCTAAACTATTGAATCAACTTCTGCCATTTATTGGGGATAGGAGGTTCCTCTACACATTCAAACCTAAGTATTGCTCCAAAAACCATTTTCTCACCAATCCGATCACATTTTTTCCGCTAAATACACATTCTATTGCAGTGTTCGAGAATCTTTTCATGGGGAATCCATAAAATATAGAAATATTTGATTATAAAGGATGAAATAACACCCGTATTTGGAAAAACAACTTCAATATATTGAAAATTGCATATATATACATATATAACCTTGTTTTGACATTTTTACCTTTTAACTCTTCATCCAAAAAGTGATTGATGTGTGAAATAGGGATTAAAAAAAATTTGAAGGGTAGTTTTTTCCAAAAGAGACTATATTTCATGTTTTTAAAAGATGGAGGACATTCTTACAAATTTGCATTTTTCAATCTTCCTTTTAATCAAATAACCCTAAAATATTAGGTGTATCATCAAATTTAAATTCACAAAATTCAAGCAAATTCCTCCAACCCACAAATATTTCATCTTGCTATAGTTTACAATAAACATAGAATCTGTAAAATGCATTGTAAATTCCCAGCCCACCAATTCTAGTGCAGAATTCAAGAATTTCTACATGGAATCCATAAAATGTAAAGGGTATTATCAAACTCAAATTCCCAAAATTCAATCAAATTATTCAAACCCACAAATTCAATTCCGTCTTGCTATAGCATGATAGAGAATTTATTGTAAGTCCCTCAATATACAAACCGCGCCCCCAACCCAATAAGGGAAAAAAATTGAACTTGAATGACTATTTTGGAGGGTTTCCCCCCAAAATTCAACCAAATCATTCGAACCACCGCGAATTCAATTCCATCTTGCCTATACTAGGGAATTTACTGTAAATCCCTCAATATGCAACCAACCCCGACCAGGAAAAAAAATAAATTCAGACTTTCGATGGCTATTTTGGACGGCTCTTATTATTTTTTCTTTTTTCTTTTTTGTAATTGGAAGTAGGGAATTAACGGGAATAACAACAGATTCATCAGAAATAATCCAAAATTTTTACTAAAAAATAAATTTAAAAAAAAAAACAAAAAAAACCCAACAATATTCATAATATCAACCACAAGAAAAATATCTCGATAACTAGAAATAGCAGATCATCAAGCTAGATCTATCAGATCTACAAGTAAATAAATAAATAAAAATTAAAAATAAATATATACAGAGACAGAAAAAGAGAGAACCTGGAAATGGCGAACGAGTGGAACTGAGAGACGTCAACCACTAGGTTCGCTTTTGTAGCCTGTTTGAGTTCCGTTGCGATTGGGCTGGCATTTGCATTTGGGCCGTATATGGGCTGGATTTGCCCAGGGCTATAACACATATTTTGGCCCATGTTCCATTTTCGTGCCACTTTTGCTTACTAAAAAAGCCCTTATTTTGCTATTAAGAGGCTTAGTGCTGCTTGGTCCGACACTAAAATTTTATAAAAATACGGGTGTTTGGGCTCAAGCCTACTAACGCATATTTGGGCCCATATTCCATTTTCGTGCCACTTTTACTTACTAAAAAAACTTATTTTGTTCTTAGGAGGCTTATGGTCAGTTTCGCCATGTTTTCTATGCTTGTTTTTAAAAACTGTTTTTAAATTAAAAATAAAAAATAATTTTCTAAAATTTTATAAAAATATGGATGTTGGGCTCGGGCCTACTAACACATATTTGGGCCCACATTCCATTCTCTAGAGATAAAATTTACAAAAAAAAATAAATAATTATGTGTAAAAAAAAAAATAGTTATTATAAACTAATTTTTATCCATAAATTTTTTATGTTAATAGGTTTATTATTTGAGTTTCAAATCATTTTTAAAAATTACTAAATTGTTAACGAATCTAATGCATTAGGTCTTGTTTAATTTGAATTTTATTTGTCTAGTAAAAGAAATGAAAAAATATAATTCTAAAGAGATTTATAGAATCGATCCAAATCCATTTTTGTTTTTAAATTTATAGTATTAATTAGATCATTATTTGAGCTTCAACCTATTTTTAGAAATTACTAGACTAATTAATGGATTCAACACATTGAGTTTTATTTGCTTTTGAGTTTATTTATCATTAAAAAAATCAGGAAAATATGGTTTTATGTATAAGAGAAATAATACTCATTTTATATCGATTTTGTCCATAAATTTTTATATTAATTGAACCACTATTTGAATTTTAAATGATTAGACTAGTTAATAAATGCAACGCATTAAATCCTATTTAACAAGCCTAATTGTCTAACTTTTATAAGAATAACTTTTTCAAACAGTAATACTATTTTTAACCTACTTTAAAATCACTCACAAACCCTTACAATACACACATCAATGGCTCATAGTTTAACCACCTTAGGACAAGAAGCCCATTAAATTTCTTGGCATTTTCCTAGAATTTGAGAATTTATGTAAATCTATCTTCAATAGAATTTGTAAAATCTTTTCCCCTCAACATTTTCAACTCTCATCCTCCCATGAAACTAGGTTTTGCTGCAAAAGTTGCAAGGACTTGTAATCTGCAATACAATGAGGAAGCAGATACCCAAATGCTAGGTGCCATGCCAAAGAACAATCAAGAAACCCAGAAAAATTTTCCAGGCTTTTCTGAGTCAGAAGAAAAGAGGAGAAAAAACCCACACAACAGAAGAGAGTGAGAGATTCATAACCAAACACTCAGACTAGATCGAAGTACGAGGAGAATAATGCATAGAATGATACAACATACTGAAAACATCTTAGTTCTGAGTGTAAAATCATACATTGAGCTAAGTAAGAACTCTAATCAGTACCCATCACTTTACAGAGTTAGACACAACAGGGAGAGATGGCATAGCTTCTCCTCCTTTTCTTTAACAGCCAGCTGCTCGGAGGAAATTGTCGAATGGGCTCGCAGGAGGCAGCCTCATTGCCAGCCATGGATCCAACGATAACTTGCCACCAGGAACAGACCTGCCATCACTTGTGATCTGCATAAACCAGAGCTATGTTAGAGCATGATATACATTATGGGTCTGAATCCTGACCCTGAAATGGATTTAAGTTCTCACGTTTGTGATTGCTGAGCACCCGTCTGCAGGGAATGTTGGAAACGGTTTGTCAGGTCCGATGGTGTAACCATTTTCATGGGTCAACCAACTGGAGAGCTTCCTCCTGGTGCCACTGCCAAGAGCTTCACACTGGCTAGCCATGGCGCTGTATGGGAGGGGTGAAGTCGAGACAGATGTTCCAGCCACTTGACCAGCTACCTCAAGCGCCTGAGAACAAATCCGTTTGTAAACATTAGGAAGAATTTGCATCACTCAATCTCAAATGTCATTTTGGATGGGGGTTTTTATTCTCCAAACCCCATATCAATGGATGCTTGCATGTAAGTAGATAGTCGGGAAAGATCCACTGCACAAGCACACATATTTTTGTTGTGCCCTTTGTTTGGGAAAACCTTTGTGATCAAGTCAGCCATCAGAGCTTATAATCTTAAACTCCAGATCCCCTCAGGTCCATAGTAAAGAAAGCTTTCAAATAAAAGTAAAAAGGTGACTAGGGGGATTCACTAAATTCATATACAAATGTGCATGTTTTTGATAAGAGAGAGAGAGAGAGAGAAAGAGAGAGATTACCGATTCAAGCAGCTGCCCAATGCTAATCACGTGCGACAGAGAAGGGGATGCAGGCATTTTGGGAATGAAGCGGGAGAGGTCTACAACAGATGATTCGCTAATCAGGTCTTCCTCAACTAATGAATTTGGTGGAAAATCCTGCAACAAAAGTGACAATCATAATCATAAAATCTTATTTCAATTATTATCATGACTCTTCCTTCGTATAGATTGAATCCTAATTGGAAAGGTGGCTGGTGGCTGGTTTGTGAAAGAGCACACCCAAAAATTGAGCTTTATGAGAAATTATCTCCAAATTAATGCAATTTCAAAAAACAATAGATAATGATCACAAGAGAGCATACCCCATCAAAAGAAAGTGATTCCTTGGGAAGTGAAACCGTTTGAATGTGTTCTAGGCCGAATATTGATTGTGGACCAAACAATAATGCATCATCAGGAGTGAATGTTTCAGACAGTTGCTTAGCCAGTTCATCTGCATCCAACTTAACAAGCAGAAAAAGATGAATTTAGATCCAAAACTATCATGTATTAGGTAGTTATGTAGGTGTCACCCCACCCACACACCCACTCACCCACAATGAAATGGCGTACCTCAGTAATGCTAGATAGACTCTGAATTAAGATGTCCATTATGACCTTGTCGGACTCATAGATTTTGTTTCGTAACTCCAAAAGCAATGACATTGCAACTTGATTATCAGTGACAGATCCATAATCTCTCACATTTGCTTGAGGCTTTACACATACTTGAAGGTCATCGTTAATGGCCACAAAAGGATCAACCTGATGTTAAGAATACATTCCTCAGAAAAAAAAAAATGAATGTCAATAGAAAATCAGGCATTTTGGTTGGCAGCACACAGAGTAAAACTCACATCATATGGAACTAAGGTCTTCATCAAATCATTAAGGTCGGGAATCTGATAAATCTTCGCCACAAACATCAACATCCCAGTTGACAGCACAAGGATTGATCTCTGGCATGCCGGAGACAGCGTCCCTGCCAAAGAAGCAGAAAAGTTTGAATTGTGCATCCTCAACATTCTCCAAATTATGAAAGGCTGTTCAAGAAATTCAATAGCCCATACCATTGCTCGGGTCCAAGGATATATTCCTCAGAGATAGGGGAAGCTGGAAAAAGCGGACCACAAGGTTGTCATTGGGGTTCTGCAACATTACAGAGTTTGAGAGATTTCATGAGTAATGACAACAGCACAGCAATATATACATCTACATGTATCCATCCACAGAAAATTTTAGAAAACAAAAAATTAATAAAGAAAAAAAAGACTGCAAGGATTTTAAACACAAGTGATACAGGAAAATAGTTAACACCCTATGAGAATCAAACTGCTCCACTGGATCCTACATTGCATTTTAAGGTAGAAATCTATCATCGAGAACTTTAAAAGGAAAGAGAGATGGAGGGAGGGAGGGAGGAAGAAAAAATATGTTACCTTCAAGCGTGAAGAAATAAGCGTTAAGCTGAAAGAATGAGCTATAGCTTCAATATTTGAAGGCAAATTATCTGGAAGATTGGCTTGAATCCAAAAGGCAGACAGGAGCTGAGCTATTTGGTCCTCACTAACCTTCAGAATATATGGTTCCTGTGCCAATCAATGAATTATGCTTACTGTTTAATGTAGTGAAACTGATCATAATTACACAAATACATGAACATGCACACAACTCCTCAAGGAAATAACAAAAAATGCTTACGGACTCAGTCAAGCTGGTTGATCCAGCTGTCCGGTCAATAATAGAACTTAAGTTGTAAAAATTAGGGGAATTCTTGCGGGCCCGCCCATGTTTCCAGTCTTCTTCAGCAATTTCTTTTTCCTTAAGATCATCTTGAACATTATTCCCATGTTCTATTTTAGTGCCATCCTTCTCTTTACGGAGCTTCTCAAGTCGAGCAGTAATTGAAGCACATGCAGATGCAGTATTGGAATGCCATCTTCTTTGTTCATAAAGATAACCAGATCGCAAAGAAGCAACCGTTTGTCTAGGATGGTTAGAACTTGGTATGAGAAGAACAGAAAATATTTGGTGTGCTCCAAGACGTGCCTCAACATCTGGATGCAACATTACTTTCAAAAGTTGGACAAGAAGTGATTCTGGAAACACCTGCATTAAAATGTTTTTGAGAAACAAAAAGGTTATTGGGCTGGGAATAAAAGGAGCACATGCTAGTAATATCTAGTGACATTACAACAACAAATTTGCAGAGAGACCCAGAACATAAGAGAATGGCAGAACAATCCAAAAACTTGTTTTAAAAGATATCATAAGAATACCAAACTCCTCTTACCTGCTGTGAGCATGAAGAGACTGATGCTAGTGAAATCATATAAGCCAGGGTCAACAGAGATCCAATAGTTGCCCGGGCAACAACCCCACCACATGGCAAACTTTCCAAAGTTATTGCCATCATATCAAATAGTGGTCGTGCATCGCCAATCTAATATCAACCAGCACAAAAGTAATATAGATTACAAGCCCCATTAAAAGAAAAAATTTCAAGTAACACAAAGGTAACTAAGAGTGCGTTAGGCAGTAATTCTAGAAAGTGTTTTTGGCATTTCTAATACCTAAAAGATAAAAAATTTCAAATATAAAAAATACTAGAAACACTTCCTAAAATCACTACCAAATGGGCTCTAAGAGTACATTTGGCAGTGATTTTAGGAAGTGTTTTTAGTATTTTAATACTTGAAGGATGAAAATTTTCTAGTGTTTGAAAGTGTCTCTCTTGGAAGTGTTTTTAGAAGAATCACCTATCAAACATTTTTCCAAAAAGTATTATAAGTGATTTTTCAACCTTTTAAAAGTGTTTTTTAATTTTTGTTAAATGTCTGATTTCTTCAAAAACACCTTTTAGTCTAGAAGTGCTTTTTAAAAACAATGCTAAACAGACTCTAACTTACCCCCCTGGCAATTTCTAGCAGGCAATCTTCAATTGAGTTTTGGAGAGAGATATTCAAGTCCGATTCTTGCTGTCCTGCTGATTCAACAGTGGCCTGGAGACTTTTTCTCAAGTGCCTGCACAGATCACTGACAAAGCCAATTTCTGCCAGTATGGCTCCTGATCTGACTTGATGAACCAAAGCAGTGGCAACTTGGATAACATAAGATTTGGTTTGGGGATCGTGTGCAACATTTTTGTGGTCTAGATGGCGTATCACAGCAGCTAAAATCATTTTCTGGTCCCCTGGAAACAGAAGCTGCATTAGCAGAAGTATCTAGATTTACTAGCCTTCTAGTCTTTTAGAATTTGGCAACTACATTTGGAAATTGTAACCGGAAGAGATGTGGCTCAAAACCTGTTTGCAGTATGTGAATTGATCATAGAAGCTATAAAGCGTCAGGTTGAAGACATTTGACCCAAATGCATCTAGATGCAGGGGAAAAAAAGACATACAACAAGTTTTAAAACATATAAACTATATGTATCACAAAATATTAAATCCATTGAATCAAATTTAGATTCATTTTATCCATTCTATTTTACTGACACTCCTTCCTTCCATGTGGATATGCATGCGTTTTTCTATAAATCTACATTCAAACATTGGATTATTCTCAATGGGCATGTCATTACCTCTTGCATTTTTGCGTCAAACAAAAGTGCTCAAATTGAAATACCAATGTATATGCTGAAAAATACTTTGACATATCCTAGTTAAACAAATAAAATGTTCAGCTATCGGACAAATAATAAATGACACAACTAAATCAGTAAATTTTTTTACTGGTAAAAGATATTAGGTATAAACTGCCTGAGAGGAGGTGGAAAGAGAGATTATATTTACCCATACTCTCCACAAAGTAGGACATATCAGAGAGAACCACCAAGGCCAAGCCCTGCCGAGGAACCCAGTGCCTCCCAGTGTCGAAGTAGACAAACATTGGATCCAATACCCGACGCATTGTTGTACTCTCTTTAGCCAATTCAACCATTCTTTGGATGCAAATTTGGGCCCATACTTTTGGTGTCTCAATCTCTTCTCTGCAGTGAGGAATTAACCAATATGTTCATCATGGTGGCAAGTTACAGAGTCTGAAATACGATAAACAAAACACCATTCTTTTTATTTGGGTTTTTGAGTTAGCTACTACCTTGTCAAAAGAGAAGGATCTTTCTTTTCAGTTTGTGGCCTGATCACCGGGCAGCTAGGGCTAATTTCACTACCAACACCGGCACCACCTCTCCCTTCACATCTAACTACTTCATCCACCCAGTTATGATGTGGCTCACCTCTTTCATCATCTTCTCCATTATGTGTATCTCGCTCGTAGTTATCTAAAGTAACATGCACAATCTGCAGTTTGGATTCATAGTTAAATCAAATATATAATTGCATATGGTTCATGATCAAAAGTAGGACAAAGAACAGTTAATGAAAAACCAACAATAATAAATAGACATTGAAACATAAACATCAAAAACACTAAACGAGTTTGAAGAGAGCCTGACTGGTTTGACTGCAATTCAAGCACTCTTCAGTGATTAGAACTTATATCACCACTAAAAGGATTAGAGAAGAATAAACACCACATTAAAGGTATACAAACTCCCCCATGGTTCGCATCATTGGCTGGTGAATGGATCATTCTTACTGAATTTTTTCACAGTGCAAATATCTTGCCAAATAGGGCAAATCTTTTAGTTCCCTTGATAACATTTCTTGATGCCAGTTAAACAGACAACTGTTTAGAATAAGGCCACCCAAAATTTCAATATATGATTCCATTTCAACTTCTTTCAAATGATTATGGTAATGTTTCCCTGTTCTAATCCGACATGAGTTAGAATATGACATAGACTCCATATTTGAACCACCATAATTTCCCAACAGGTTTAACAGATCAATAAGAAACTGACAGTAATTATAAAAGGGTAAAAGGACTAACTTCATCAAAATCAGAGAAAATGAGTGAAAACTCTGCCATGAACCACACCTGCAAAGGCAGAAATCTTTCAAATAAACCAGGATGCATTTCTAGAAATAAAAAATTTAACATCCATTAAAATGCAAAACTAATAAAAAAAGACTGTCAAAGATGCAGTAGCACTAACTATTCTATAAAATTGAATATATTGACTATATACATTGAGAAATTTATAGAAGTTAAGCAAACTACCATGGCTGAAAGGCACTGCAGGCTTGATGCCTTCAAGGTACTTGTTTGTTGTTCGTCCCCAGCCTCACGAGCCAGCATACATACTTTACGAACAAAATTTTCAATGTTATGTGTATAAGTGCTGTCTGCCTGTTCATAAATCAGTTCAGAACAATAGTCAATAACAGAATTTATGCCAGTTCTTCATGAAAGTAATGAAGTTTACAGTTAAAGAGCAACATATGCAAAGTAACACTGAAATGACCCGCTCCCTCCCATGCAGATATTCTGCTTTGGGCCCAAGGCTTGCACAACATTAAAACATATCTACACAGCTAAGTGTAACCCACTACATATTAAAGGGTCAGAGGCTTCTCTCTTAGCGAATATGGGATCTCACAAACACATTAACGGAATACAAGTAACATCCCCCTATAAGCATGGAAATCAAAACCCTTGAGCATCTATCATGTTTGGGAAAAACAAGATTCTTTTGTAAGAAACATTTCATTGAATTATAAAAAAGAAAGGGTACAGGAAGGATAAGCTGCCCTTTATAGCAAAGACAGCATTGTACAAACCAAATGAGATTTTGCATCTCTAAATGGTCTAACCCTGCAATCAAGCTACTAAGGCTTTTCCTGAAAAGCCATCTGTTTGTGCACTTTGCATCATAATCCAAGCATTATGTATTGGAGCATCACAATTCACCTGGCAATAAATGAACCTAGTTAAGGTCTGGCATCCGAGGATCCTCATAGCATCTTTCTTAGGCTTATCCAAGAGTTCACTGACCACATTCAACAGACTGACAGCAAAATATGCCCTACAAAACACAGGAAAATAAATACATAATTCATTAATGCATTAAATGTGAATTATGATCCTGCAGTTCTTTACATTGAGACAAAGGATTTCGTGGTAATCAAATGCTCAACTTAAAGGGGAAATTTTTTTGTGAAAGCACAGAATTTTCTACCAAAAACAAGATCATGGATGGTAATTTGAGTTCCATTGCATGTCGCAGGAAGGACAGGGTTAGTCTCATTGGTAGATTAAGGGATTTATTGCTTAACCAAAATTCATTGACTAAAACACTAGAATGAAGAAAGAAAATTTTAAAAAATGATACACAACAAAACTAGCTCTTACATTTGGTCCTTGCACATGCAAAGCAACTTATTATAAGCCTCCGTAACGATAGCAATGAACTTGATGTGCTCGCATCGCAGTTCTTTGTAGCACCTTTCTTCAAGATATTTTGCTATCTATGGAAAAGAGATTGTCCCAACAGAAACTCAGCCGTGCATACACTATTTTTCAGGTTTAAACCCAATATTTAGGATTTATGTTCTGATCTAAACCCAATTTTAATTGTTAAACAGACATAAGAAGGAGCTCATAAGACAGGCATTACCTTTGGGATTCGGAAAGGATTCTTAGCAGCATATTCACATAACTTCACAATTTTCCGTTCATTTGGGGGGCCATCCTGCAATTTAAAATTCATTATTCTAGGTACTGCTAAGAACAGGAGAAACACTGATTAAACCAGTAAGGCCACAATCATACAGAATAAGAAGCTGCACCACAAGGAAACAAGACGCTTACTGTCATATAGCACTCGGTAATAATTGGTTACCCATGAAACCTCACACCACTCATTCAGCTTTGCCCAAATTAAGTTGTGCAGTGCAAGATTCCAAAAGGGATCATACTCCATAAACTAAAGTCTAAAAGTTTCTTTAAAAAGAGCATAGCTCCATGCGCTAGGTTTAACAGGTACTAAACATTAGTTTTGAACTTGTTCCCTCTTTAACCAAGCATAAATAAAAAGTTGATTAAAATGCATTTAATGTTTAAAATCTTAATAGCTAGTGATCGTTGAACCTATGCTACAGATGGCCATGCCAAGGGATATTTTTTTTAGAATCTATGCTACAATAGCCTTGCGAGGGGATTTTTTTCCCCTGTTAAGGACCACATCATGGCATAACAAGTTAGAGAGACTGGCTTCTTCTATCGTATGATCTAGTGTGCCCTCTGTCACTCACCATTTATATTTTTTTGATAAACAAATAGGTTTTACTCACAGAGACATTCTTGCCTGAAACTCTAATAGAGAAATAAACATCACATCTGACAGTACATGATCAAATACTAGATATTAATTGATTAACTGTAAGTGCTCACAATGGATTTGGGGAAGATCTCTGCAAGCAGTTTCTTGTATCGCTTGACCGGTTGTCTAGATCTTGACCTCAATGCAGGGCAGCACACACACATGCTTCCACATGCTGGAAAGATCCTTCTAGAAATGAAACCCATTTCCTGAAAATGGTCAAAGCAAAGGAAAAGGACAATGAAGCAACACTATAATCTTACACCAAAATGACCAAAGCAAGAACCAGTAAGCCCACAAATGGATTACACTATACCCAGAAATGCACCAAAAATACCCAGAAACCAAAAGGAAGTGTATAAAGAGAAAAATGACCAACATAGAAGAAACAAAAACAAACTTAAAAGGCCTAACCTTTTTCCTCAATTAAATTCCAGACAGAACAGACAAGTACTACATACGCACCCAGAAACTGCATCTAAAAATAACCTCTTTTCTGCAAATACCTAGAACCCAAAATGAACTATAGAGTGGGAGATCACCAACCCAGAAGAAAACAACGCCCGCCCCCAACCCCCCCAGTGCTAGAAACAAACAAAAGAGAAACACCCAACACGAACATTACACAGCTGAGAAATTACACCAACAGTTCAAAAGAGAAAAAGACCCACAAGCACCCGAAACTAGAATGACACGTACACTCAAAAAATTACCAACCCAGAACAAAAAACCAAAAACCCACATACAGAACCATCAAAAGATTAACAAATAAACAAGAACAAGACAAACCCAGAACACCCATTAAAGGGAACAAACAGGAATCAACCATACCTTGCCCTGAGGAGGCAGATCTGAGGGAGCAAACACTCCCAAAGGGTCTCCACCCTGTTACCGAGGTGTAAACTTTGAACAGCAAGTTTGAAGAGCGAGTGGAAAATGAGAGAAAATCAAAGAAAGAAACAATAAAGAAGGCAGAAAATAGCGCGTGGTTTGAGACAAATTAAAGGAGACATGAGAGAGAAGGATGAGGAACTGTGTCACGTGATTGTAGCCAGTCTTTCCTGAAAAAAGTGGCCAGCTTTGTGTCAGAACTTGGAAGAATAAATAAATTATAGAAAACTTTCAAACTTTTTTGGTGTTTGGAGAAAGAGAATATAATTATTTTCTAGATTTGGGGGGTGTTGGGGGGAGGGGGAGAGGAATTTGATTTGAAACCCTTTTCCATGACTTTGAATCCAATGAACAGAAACGAAATTATGGGATTTGCATAGTTCTTAGGTGGAAATGATTCATCTTCCATATTAATTTCTTGCAAACTCAGTATCATATGATACAAATTTTCTATATGATTATGAAAAATCTACGGATCTACTTTGTAAAAATAGTTTTAATTATTAAGGATTTCTTTACAACAAAAAATAGAAACATCGCATTAACCTTCTTAGAACAATAAATGACTATTTATTAAATTTAGACATTCAATTCGAAATAATATTTATAATTTTTTTCAAAAAAAAAAAAGATATTTGGTTTCTTAAAAATCAATTCCAATGATATAAAAAATATTTTGCTTAAATGTGATACTACAGCTATACTTTTGTGCAGGGGTCATTTAATGCATTAGCTTATAAATGTACAAGATAGAAACTGTAATGTTCTGTTTGGTTGGTGTGAAAATTTCATTACTATAATCATGCATTAGCTTTTTTTTTTTTTGTTTTCGATCATATTTTCCATGCCTTGTTTATTCATTTACAGGATATCAACACATACACTATAATACCAAAAATTGTGATTTGTCAAATTAGATACAAAAATAATGACCCCTAATTTATGAATGATTATGTGATTCATCACTTTCTTCACGTGTATCACAAACATTTATTACGTCAAATAATGTCATTCCAATTGAGATGGATTCCACTTTCCATACATTAATAAAGTAGACATGAAATTCAATTTTCATGGGTGTTGTCCCATAAAATGGCCCATGGCAATCCCCCACAAAAAATAAAAAAATAAAAAATGAAAAATAAAAAAAAGCCTAGAGAAATCAAGTGGGTCAACTTTGAATTTAGTGCCCAACAACTCCAATGCCTTGTGGTTTTGCATAGCACTCATTGAGTTTGTTTACAAGAGAGTAGGCAAAAGGATTGGCCTTGATGTTGAAATTAAGGGCTCTACACATTTCTTGTTTGACCAATAGCTTTCATTTGGTGGTTAACTTCTTTTTGGCAATGATAAGAGTTTTTTTGTATGATTTTTTTTAACTATTAAAATTTTTTATTCATGGTAAAATATTAGTTTATTTTCTTGATCTGGGTGCTGATTGTAAAATTATATTTATTAAAATTTAATGAAGAAACACAAATTACAATTGATGAATATTGGGACAAGGTTTTATATAATTTTTTTTTATCAAATTATGAAATTACAATCGATTTTTAATACGAATCTTTATTATAACTCACGCTAAACTTTCAATCCAATTTCCCGAAAGATTATAATGATAAGCAATAATAATAATGATAATATCAAACATCAACTTGCACGTTAAGCGAGTCTTTGAATTTAAATTGATTTGTTGATTGACTTCACCTTAATCATTCTCATGCAAATAATCAACTTGCAAGTGAAGCTAAATCATAATAATCCAATTATTTATTGATTTGATATTGGGAATGGTGAGCAATCAAGTTGTTGGTTAGACCAACAATGAAGTTTCTCAATGAATAAACCATGATTACTAAGATGGTTGCCTTCTTTTATTACAACATCAATGGTACTCGATAAGATTAGTACCTTACTACATGGCTTTAAAAAGGTTTTTGTTTTGTTTTTCTTTAATAGTGCAATAGAGGGTCTTATTGGAAAGATTTCTAACCTTTTCTTTTAATAGTAAAATAAGTAGAAGTAGAGGTAGGGTTTCGTTAGGATGACTTATGTTTTACTTCAATTGGGAGCTTCGAAAGTCACAAATTTTAAAGGATAATATTATTATTGTTAAAGTTTTATTAAATACATTATCTTATATAAATCATAATGGAGTTTTTACTAGAAGTAATATTGCTCTGATTTTTATATTAGGGATTTTTTTTTAAGTCATAAATTTATTGAACAAAATCAACCAAGTAAGTGTAGAAACTCTTAATATAATATAAGTTTTAGAGATCATTTGATAATGCTTTTAAAAAAAAAAATTTAGTGTAAAACCTGTTTTTTTTTAAAAAAATAAAATAAAAGTTTGACAAAATTTATGTAACACTTTTAAAATTTTGAAAAATTAGTTATAATGCTTTATAGAAAAATACAAAATGCATTTAATAATGTTTTTTAGAAGTATTTTTTTTAGAAGTGTTTTTGAAAAAATTATTTGTCAAATATTTTTAAGTGGTTTTTCAATATTACAAGTGATTTTTTAGATTTAAAAAAATGTTTCTTAAATTTTACCGAGCATCTAATTTTTTTTTTTTTTTAATTTTAAACTAAAAATGCTTTATAAAATTATTATTAAATATTTTTATTAAAAATACTCCGAGTAAACACATTATCCAACGGCTCTTTTAGACTTATTTTGAAATTATACTTAAAAATATATATTTTTTCAAATGATTTTCTTACGCTAAAATCACATTTTCTATCCAACAAACTAAAAAAAAACTGCAAAACATGGACCAAATGATAATTTTAAATAATAATTTGAAAAGAAAGTCAAAATGAATATTTTAATGGGAGAAGGCAATTAAACCAAAACTTTTCTTATTAAACTTAGAGAAGAGTTTTTTTTTTTCTTCAAAAGTCAATTCAAATAGGGTCATAATTATTTTTGTTGTACAATTCAATTTATATTTTGAATAAATTGCTTCTAATAAGGACAATGCTACCTATATCAAAATTTTTATTATCACTTTTATCAGCTATTTATATGATCCATATATATATTAAGCTATTCTAATGAACTAAAAAGATTTTTATTAAAGATAATTTTTTTTATTAATTTCAAAAAAAATTATTAAATAAATATTACATGGCATTGGATTAAAAGTTATATTTGGTCATTAAGCACTAGCTGTAATGTCTAAAAAACTACAAATTATGGAAAGTCCCTTATGGATCTCAATAATTAGTTAATTAGAAGATAAAGAAAAAAGGAAAAGAAAAAAAAAATGGAGCTATCAAGTACCATTGATGGTGTCCTTTGTCAACACCCAGAAAATGTTCACGCTTGAGGGAAAGGAGAAACACCCAACTGCCATGATGCCATCCATAACTATCAATGATGAAGGGGCAGGTCATGGCTTCAATTCTATGGACCCCCAGTTGGATTCTTCCTCGAAAATTTGAACGGCCTAAAGGCAAAAAAGGAACAATCTCCCTTCATGGTGGAGAGAAGTGAGGCACAATTATACCAGACTTTTCTATGACTTTCTTGGATGCCCCACTTGGGGATAATGGCTTCTCTTCCTTGAAAAAGATAAATGGCTTCCTATGCAATCTTTTTTTATAACTAGAAATCCACCCCATATATAGATGAAGCAAACTCTAGAGTTGTGCACCATCTTATGGGGATAATGGCTTCTGTCCTTTGGAAATAGAGATGGGTTCCTATGAAATCCTTCTATATATATAGTTTTTTTTCTCTAGTAAACCCATCCAACTCTTCACCACCTCAACCAGGCCTCACATCGCAACTCTTTACCACTCTTTACCACCTAAGTTAGGGCTGTAACGCGGGCTCATAGAGATTTATCTCAATTATTGAAGAAGCAAACTTCGATGTCATGGCTTCTCTCTCTTGGAAAAAGTCATGGATTCCTAAACAAGCTTTCATAATCGGAAATTCACTCGAGGGTCATTTATTCCAACCCCCAACAAAGCAAACTCTTGTGTTATGGCTACATCCCTTCCCCTAGAGCCAATATCATATGGGGCCAAACCCTTAATCTAGACCACAATATTAGAAATTTAAGGTTATGTTTGATTGGTAAAGAAATTTTAAAAAATAAAAATTGTTAAGAGAAAATAATTTTTTTTTTTGTTTGATTGTATTATGAAAAATATAAAAAGAATTAAATATATTTAAAACTAGTTAAAAATGTATACATTTTTATATTATTTAATATTTATATTGAAGTGTAAAATTAAGTTAGAAAAGTTTAAACTAACATAAAAACTATTGATCAGCTTTAAATCTATTTTTTATTTTTTTCACTTTTTTTTCCCTTCTACTTTTCATTTTTATTTTATTTTCCTTGCTTTTGTTTATCAAATTAATCAAATATAACCCATAGTTCATTGTCAAATGGCAGTACCAGTGACCTAAATACAACATTGGGGCTATATAATTCGTCTCCTACAAAGTACACCATATTAACAATGGCATAGAGGTCAGTATCAAAGCTCGAGGATGAAAAAACACACGGCCTAATTGGCTGACCTTTTGCATACCTGGTCTGAAACCTCACCCACCACCCAGAAAGAAGAAAGATTACAACGTAAACGATGAGGCAGTTGAATTTCAAGGGCTTGTTCCTAATAGTTCAGGGCACAAAGGGTTGAAAGTGACTTCATCAAATTCTACAATCCTTCATTGCTGACAAAAACTTGCACTTTGCCGGTCAGCATGATTTGATCCCACTAAAAATGAAGTGTCAACATTGTCTTGATAGCGCAATGGAAGTTCTATATCAGAAAATGTCAAATTTGGTGACGACTCTTATGTGAAACTCCGGGTATTAAAATCCTAGAAATGATGAGCCCAACCAACAGCAACTAGAGCTGGGGTCTCCTATCCACCTAACTCAAACCTAACAAAAACTTAAAGATCAGGAGTAATCTCCATCCAATTCGATAACCCAAGATTTTATTCGATGTACCATCATTGATAAGATCTCCTTTCCAGATGTGTTTTTGTTGGATCTCACAATAAAGAACACGACCTAAATCTGGTGAAGGAACTCAAAGCAAAAGAACTCTTTTTAAAACTCGATAAATATTTCAGAGATACCCCACCAAGCAGTGTTGACAACCAGAATTTTTAAGTTACCTGATTTACACCTAGGAAAGTTTGTACAGACAAAAACACTTGATAATTCAAGGCATTGTTCAATATGCAGATCCATCACTGTTTGAAGCAGTACCTTGGACGCAGTTTGCCAAGTGTGTCTGCATACCCAGATGGAGTTGCCTTGTTACAGAACACTTCATCCCATATCTTGAGTAGATCTGTTGGGAAGAATCCAAATAAGTTCAACTGTTTTCTAATTTCTATGTGATATAAAGTCCATGCAAGATTTAAACAGTGATACGTATTTTAACACGTGTAGATGAAAGACTTACCGGTTTTATCTGTAGATGAAAGACACATGATGATCATGTCAAATCTTGAAATTTTGGTTAAATTGTCTAAAAATTTGACGGCCAGGTCCATTTCTGTGCTGCACAAGATACAAACAAGAACAGCATTAGGCATCTATTAAGTTCAGATGCGAAGACCAAATATCCAACAAAAAGAAAGGAGCAGAGATTTTCTCTACTTACACGAAAAAGGTGGCAATGCACTTTATAATGTCAATTAGTATAGGAGCAGACAACGCATTCTTGAATATCTGCGGTAATGCATTTGGTGATATGGCCTAATCATACAAGAAGAAAGAATGAGGCCCAACGTGAATAAACCAATTGAAACGCTTATGAGAAATTTATTAACAATCAAAGCACTGATTTTCTAGCGATCATCCAGGAAAAAAGATGTCAATAGTTAAATTTGCCTTATACAGTGTTTATGCTGGTCAATCAAATTGATACTCATTAAATTGAGAGACAAGACCAATCGGTGCATCAACCATTTATGGATCGAGATGTTATTCATGCATACTTGAAGATCTAAATTACTATATTAGAACATCTAACACATGATTCACTTTATGACTATACCACAAGGAGAATTGCAAACCTTCAAATAGGAAG
Source organism: Vitis vinifera (assembly GCF_030704535.1). Taxonomy (NCBI): domain Eukaryota; kingdom Viridiplantae; phylum Streptophyta; class Magnoliopsida; order Vitales; family Vitaceae; genus Vitis; species Vitis vinifera. Next base: position 957,964 of record NC_081818.1, on the reverse strand, counting down.
CCTGTAGGGCATGATCACCCAAAAGCCCTCGCCAAGAAACCTCAAATTGATATGCTGAATTTGGTGCTGTGATATTTTTTGCAGCTTCAACCATAGCTCGAGAAGCTGCCCGAGAAGCAAGCTCTTGTAATGATGACTTCATCTCTCGCTGGCCTGTTTTGTGATTACTCTATGAAGGATTAATGGAGAGAAAATTGTCAAGAAAAAATGAACTGACTAAAAGAAGATATAAGGAGAAAGCAAGCAAAACCAAATTCGAAAGTGCAAAATGGATGATGTCAAAGCATAAAATTGAAGATGGTGTGATGAGGATAAAACTCCCACAAGCCAGAATTGTGTAATCTCTGACTTAAGCTAAGAAAGAGGTGGAGACAATGCATAAAGAATGAAGGGAAAACTGCAACACACAAGCTGCTTTCCTTCCAATTCTCTCTCAAGTGCAAAGAAGCAAAAATTCTTTTTAAAAAAATTAATTGCAAGAGGCCCCTCTAAAACTAACAGCCTCCCCTCAAACAACAACCAAAAATTGAAAATAGAAAACAAAAGAAAGAAGAAGAAGAAAAGGCAAGTCTATCTAAGCTTATGGTCTGTTTGGCAGAATTAGAATCCATTCTCCAACTCAACAAGGATTTCCCCGCACCAGTAGGAAATTCTAGGTAAATCTATAAACCAAGAGGTCTGTTTCAACATATTAAACTAAATTTTGACAGGGTTGAAATGATCTCAGGATTGTAGATGGCATATGAAGGGAAGATGTGTGGTAACTCTAGGGTGGAATTGGAGAAAAATGTATTCCTGGTGGACAAAACTGTTTTACATCTTTTAGCCTTCTGCCAGAATACTATATCACAGATTTATTTATTTATTTTTCAACTTTTTATCCCTGTTATTCCAACATGGGAGGGGGAAAAGTAATCCTACAGGCTGCAGATAAATACTACCTTAAAACTCTTAATAGACTAAAGAAAAATTGCACCCCTTATAGATCATTTATAAATATGGAAGCACAACCAATACATATGGTGAAGCAAGGATCACATCATCTTACCATAACATCTTCCAAACCAGAATTCTGAACAGCATTTTCAAGATAACCATTCTCTTTACTTCTGTTTCCAGTTCCCTTATTTTCCGTTTCCTCCATGGATGTGGATGTGTTTGCTGGGACCTGTTCATCAGTGCCCAGTAAACAGAATTTAATTTCAGGAAAATACAATTCTGCAATAAATTGCCTACTTTGAAAACAGACCATACATTATTCCCTAAATTCAAGTGGAAAAAAGACAGAACCAGGAAATTCCAATTGGAAAGATTTTTATGACACAACAGAAAACAATTTTCCTTATCCACATGATAAATCTTTTCTTCCCCTGCCTCTCCTTCTCCTTGTCATTTTTAGGTGTTGATCAAATCTAGTTAATTCATTCCAATCCTGGAAGAAAAATAATTACTTGAGTTACTGGCACAACTTCCCATCATTCTACCGCCAACCTTTAGGCATGCAATGCTGTAGCAACAAAGTATAATAACATAGAATTGGGGCAAAAACTACACATTAAGCACAGGGAAGTAAGCTTATGTACACTTTTCCCTCTCTGCCAAGTTCTTCATCATATTTTAGGCAACTTGATTAGCCATAACAGGAAGTCATTCAATTAATCATGTGAATTGACTGATCTACTTTTTTTGTTCTCTTCTTTTTTTGGGGAGTGATCCATAAAAGACAACAACAATAAGAGGGGGAATAACTCCACTCTTGGATACCATGAAACGATCTTGAATTGCAGCCTCTCCTGCCCCTTGAGAACTACTTGAGATGGAACGTACTCCCTGAGTGTCTGCATTCACTTCCACCACTGACTTTCCCACTTTCTGCAGTCCTTGTACAGAGCTTTTCAGTGCTCCAGATGCCTTCTGAAGAATCTCCTGCAAAGAAGTTGGTCCTCATGAACTTCCAAAAAAATGAGATGATGTGACAAAGACACCAATTCAAGACCAAGAACCCTTTAATAATCATCCTATTGATAAGATAAGAGGGAAAAACAAAAAACAAAAGGTTGTCCTACTTGATTTAATAGGAGCTACATCCACTAATAAAGAACAAAAATAGGTGCAGGAACAAAGCCTAACTTCATCTCTCCCCACTTGCTTCTTCACTAGCTTCTCTAGATTATTCTAATCCAGCCACATTTAATCTACCTTTGTATCCAATTAATAAACCACATCTTAAATTGGTCATGCAACAATATACATTTAATCAGATTGTCATGACTGCCAAACCCTAGTATGTTTTGGATTCTGAATGGCTATGTGACAAGAACTTTTAATTCAGCCTTTGTGGCCATGCTAGACAAAACAAAACATATGTGCAGTTAAATAGCTTTGGGCACTGATAAGTCATGTAAACTTTCAGTTCACCTTGTTTTCATGTCTCTAAGTTGAGCACCATCATCCTTTTCTACATCCATGTCCTTGTTGCAAATTTGAGCATTGATAAACTACAAGGCACAACTTTGGGCCCATGTGTCAGTTACGGGCATGTGTCTAGGCATTTGATCCTTCACATTTACAAATTTTAGGATATAGGGATTCCACAGGTAGAACACTTGGATACAACTAATAAAAGGAAAAAAAATCAATTTGAAATTAATCAACAGCAAAGATATTTTTTATAAGAAATCTCTATTCTCTTTCATCATCACCTTTCTTCTCATCTCTAAATATTATTATAAAAGTTTACTTACCAACAAACTCCATTTTGACATCTTTCAAACAGCCATATCTGAATCAAAGTAGAACTCTCCAATAAGGATCCTACACTCACACCCATGTGTCGTATTAACACAGGTATGTTGGACAAAGTTTGAGAGTCCAGGTATCATATTTATATAAATGAAAGCTAACTTAAAAGAGGACCCATGAGCATGGATCATCTCTTGAGGTATTATAGCAAAATGGGATCCTAAAGCAGCAGGAGGAGGGGACTTGGAGAGAATGGGGTGGCTGATGGCGAGTGTTTGGGGGTTAAAAGGGAAGCTAGGGTTGGCCTGGATGGATGAGGGTCGGGCCCTATTGGAGTTTGAAAAGGCGACAGAAGCTAGGAAAACACTCGATGGTGGAGCCAGGTTGGTGGGGGGGATTCAAGTTGATCTGAAGTTGTGGAGCCCGTGCTATGGGTGTTTGGAAGAAGGGGATTTAGAAGAGGAAGTATGGGTGAGGGTAAAAGGACTGCCACTGTCGTTATGGACGCCTAGTATCTTGCGAAGGGTAGGAGATGAGTGCGGGGGCTTTGTAGCCATGGATGATCTGACTAAGAGAATGGAAGACCTCCGATGGGCGAGGATTTTGGTGAAGACGAAAAGAGGTGAGTGGCCAAGCTCGATAGAAATTGGGGTTGACAAGACCACATATCTCCTACCGATGTGGTGGGAAGCAACACCGTTGATCAGAAAGAAGACGGAGGACTGTCGGAGTGCAGAAGGTCGTGAGGAAGGGAATGACGGAGGTGCACGCATTGCCCGGCGAGTGGAGGAGTGGGGCAGCGCAGGCCTCGAGGCTCTGCTTCGGTCAGATGATGTGATGGATGGGCAGCCGGATGGGAAGGGTAGGGTCTTGTCGGGGGGCCGGATCCAATTCGGGTCTTTGCTCCGAGAGTTAGAGGATGGGGCGGATGAGGGGTCGAACCCGAGTGGGCCTAATGGATCTAATGTGAGCCTTAGTCTTAGGAGGGACGGGGGGCCTAGCCAATTCCAATATATGGATCAGGTGCGTCAAAAGTAGTTAGCAGTGATGGGCTTGGGCCGAAGGGCAGTCCGAAAGGCCCAAAAGGCAAAGAGAAAGTCTTAGAGGAGAGATATGGGCCACGAGCTGGGTCATCTATGGACCAAAGAGTGTATAGTGGGCCGTCTTCGAGCGGGCTATAGGAGAAGGGGGCACCGCGAGGTGGGCCGCCATAGAGAATAGGCCCGAGCAAGCCTAATTCAAGCCCGTTGGAGGCCTTGGCTCAATCTGGGCTGCTTGGTGATGCCAACATCGAGTTAGAATTTCTAAGAGTAAGGGAGATGGAAACTGAGATCGCTCAGAAGGCCAATACACTCGAGGAGGTGGTGGACAGTGCCCTCCAGAATGAAGTTATGAGGTATGAGGCCTTATCATTCTCAGGGGGTTTATGGGTATCCGGGAATTCTTCTTCTTCTTCTATGCTTTCTCTTGGTTGGACTCCAGAGGGGGAGTTCTTTGACCATTCTGGGGAATTTAGGGAGAGCTGCCAAAATGATAGAGCTTCTCAAGGGCAAGAGGCAGATGGTACTAGGGCGAATGGTAGTGATTGTTGGGAGCTGGTTGAATTCAAAGGATCCCTAGCAACGGCAAGGGAGCAGGAGGGGGGGTCTTCACAGAATGAGATTCAAGATGAAAGGGGGGAAGAGGACCTGGATTGGCAAGAAAGTAGCCTAGCAAGATTTAGCCATTTCCTAGGTTTTTCGACTGATGGGCTGGAGAAGGAGATTTTAAATTTTCTGGCTAAAATCAGGAAAAGAAGGGAAAAGATTCATAGTAAAGGATTATTGGAAAAATCGAGGTTTGAAAGGGAGCTAAAGAGGTTGGAGTGCTCAGTGAATTATGAGGGGGATGGCAAAAAGAAAGGCCCTATTCAGGGCAAAGGGGTGCAGATGGTGATTGTTTAATGAATCTCAAATTGTTAAGTTGGAATGTAAGGGGGGTGAACGAAAGTACGAAAAGGAAGGTTATTAAGTCGGTTTTTAGGAAGCAGAAGGTGGATCTCTTTTGCATCCAGGAGACAAAAATTCAGATTATGACTGATAGGGTGGTGAGAAGTTTAGGGACGGGTAGATTTTTAGATTGGAAGGTCTTGAATGCATGTGGCACGGCTGGGGGTATGCTGATCTGCTGGGATAAAAGAGCTCTGAAGTTGCTGGAGTGGGAGGTGGGCCAGTTCTCTTTATCCTGCAAATTCAGGACAATGGAGAATGGGGTGATTTGGGCTTTTACGGGGGTTTTCGACCCGTTCACTAGACTTGAAAGAGAGTGGCTGTGGGAAGAAGTAGGGGCAATAAGAGGAATCTGGGAGGGGCCTTGGTGTCTAGGTGGTGATTTCAACATTACTCTGGCTCAAGGTGAGAGAAGCAGGCAAGGGAGAATAACTTTAGCTATGAGGAGGTTTGCGGAAGTTGTAGATGATCTAGGCCTAGTGGACCTCCAATTGCAAGGGGGTGCATTCACGTGGACTGGGGGGCTGAATAACATGTCAAGGGCTCGTCTAGATAGATTTTTGGTCTCTCCTTGCTGGCTTGATCAGTTCAGTAGGGTGAGTCAGCGGAGGCTTCCCAGGCCGATTTCAGACCACTTTCCAGTTTTACTTGAGGAGGGTAGTTGGAGGAGAGGGCCTGCCCCCTTCAGATTCGAAAATATGTGGTTCAAAGTCGAGGGGTTTAAGGATTTAATCCGGAGTTGGTGGCAGGGTATAGAGGTAAGGGGAAGTGCCAGTTTTAGATTATCGGCGAAATTGAAGGAGCTGAAGCAAAAGCTGAAAGTTTGGAATAGGGAGGAGTTTGGTAATCTGGAAAGCAACAAGGAGGCTGCGATTCAGCAAGTGGAGTATTGGGACAGAGTAGAGGAGGAAAGGAGCTTGTCAATGGAGGAATTAGCTTGCAAGAAGGATGCCAAGAAGGATTATGCCAAGTGGGTTGATCTGGAAGAAACTCACTGGAGGCAGGCATCTAGGGAACTTTGGTTGAAGGCAGGTGATAGGAATACGAGGTATTTCCACCGAATGACGTCTGCCCATAGGAGAGTTAATCACATGGATAGAATTAAAATTAATGGGATCAGACTGACAGAGGAGCGGGAAATCAAAGAGGGGGTAGTAAATGCTTTTAAGCAGCAATTTTCCGAAAGTTCGGGGTGGAAGGCGAACATTGGAAGTCTCTCTTTTAATCAAATTTGTGTGCAAGAGGCAGAGATGCTGGAGGCCCCCTTCTCTGAGGGTGAAGTCTAGTCAGCCCTGATGGAAATGAATGGGGATAAAGCCCCAGGTCCTGACGGGTTCTCTGTTTTCTTTTGGCAATGCTGTTGGGATTTCGTCAAGGAGGAAATTCTGGAGATGTTTAAGGAGTTCCATGACCAGAATACGTTCCTCAAGAGTATTAACAATACCTTTCTGGTGCTGATTCCGAAAAAAGGAGGGGCTGAGGATTTTGGAGATTTTAGGCCTATCAGCCTTTTGGGGGGCCTCTATAAGCTGCTGGCAAAGGTGTTGGCCAACAGGCTTAAGAAAGTTATAGATAAGGTAGTTTCCCATTATCAGAACGCGTTTGTTAAGGGTAGGCAGATTCTTAACGCTTCTCTAATAGCAAATGAAGTGATTGACAACTGGAATAAGAAGGGGGACAAGGGGGTTATCTGCAAGTTAGATATAGAGAAGGCCTATGATAGCATTAATTGGCAATTCCTCTTGAAAGTAATGAAAAAAATGGGATTTGGCGCTAAGTGGCTGAGGTGGATGTGGTGGTGTATCTCCACAGCTAAATTTTCAGTTATGGTGAACGGAACGCCAGCTGGATTCTTTTCCAGTTCTAAAGGGCTGCGTCAAGGAGATCCCCTGTCCCCTTACCTTTTTGTCATGGGGATGGAGGTGCTAAGCGTCCTAATCAGAAGGGCTATGGAAGGGGGTTTCATCTCAGGGTGCAAAATTCAGCGTGACAGAGGACGGGCTGTCCACATTGCTCATTTGCTCTTCGCCGATGACACTATTGTCTTTTGCGAGGCAAAGAAGGAGTACTTAACGAATTTAAGTTGGATCTTGTTCTGGTTTGAAGCCGCGTCCGGGTTGAGAATTAACTTGACTAAAAGCGAGGTAATTCCAGTAGGGGAGGTGCAAAGGATAGAGGAGATGGCTGTGGAGTTAGGTTGTAGGGTGGGGCAGCTTCCGTCTGCGTATTTGGGGCTGCCGCTGGGGGTGCCTAATAAGGCTGCATATGGATGGGATGGGGTAGAAGAGAAAATGAGAAGGAGGCTTGCTCTTTGGAAGAGCCAATATATCTCAAAGGGTGGGAGAATCACTCTAATTAAAAGCACTATGGGTAGTATGCCAGTATACCAGATGTCGTTATTCCGTATGCCCATTTCTATGGTTAGAAGATTAGAAAAATTGCAAAGAGACTTCTTATGGGGGGGGGGGGGTCTCATGGAGAGGAAAACTCATCTGGTTAAGTGGGATGTGGTGTGTGGGGATAAGGAGAATGGGGGGTTGGGAATAAGGAAGTTTACTATCATGAATAAAGCGCTTCTTGGCAAGTGGACTTGGAGATTCGCTTCGGATAAGGAGGCCCTTTGGAAGCATGTGCTGGAAGCTAAGTATGGTCAGGAGGATTATGGTTGGAGGACCAAAAAGGCTGTGGGTGCGTGTGGTGTGGGGGTGTGGAAGGAGATCTTAAAGGAAGCTGGCTGGTGCTGGGACAAAATGGGGTTCAAGGTGGGGAAAGGTAATAAAATCAGCTTCTGGACTGATGTGTGGTGCGGGGATTCAGCGCTGTCCCAAAGGTTCCCGCATCTCTATATCTTGGCAGCCAACAGAAATGCAAAGGTTGAAGACCTGTGGGACCAGAATGCTGGGGAAGGAGGCTGGAATTTGTGTTTTATAAGGGATTTCAATGATTGGGAGGTGGAGTTGGTAGGTGAGTTGCTCCAAGCGTTGAGAGGAGTTAGGATAACTTGGGAGGATGACTCTGTTTTTTGGAAAGGAGGGGGAAGTGGGCAGTTTAGAGTGAAAGATGCGTACAGCTGGCTGGATAGGTCTATGGAGGTCAACTTTCCGAAAAACAAGATTTGGGTGGGAAGAGTCCCAACTAAAATAATGTTTTTCACGTGGGAAGCGACTTGGGGAAAGATCTTGACTCTTGATAGGCTCCAAAGAAGAGGTTGGCAGCTCCCGAATAGGTGTTTTTTGTGTGCTTGCGAAGCGGAAAGCGTGGATCACTTACTTATTCATTGTACAGTGGCTAGAGAGCTTTGGGATTTAGTGTTGGGCTTAGTTGGGGTCAAGTGGGTGTTCCCTAATACTGTAAAGGAGGTTTTATATAGTTGGGGGGGGGGGGGGGGTTCTTTTGTGGGGAAAAAAAAGAAAAAATTTTGGAATTCCATTCCGTTATTTATTTTTTGGACGGTTTGGAAGGAAAGGAATAGGTTACCCTTTAGGGGGGGAGGGGGTCTTAGCAATTCAGAGGTTTAAATATTCTTTTGTTTGTAATATTTGGGGTTGGGCTAAATTGTATATGGAAGAGGAGCCGCATTCCCTTTTAGATTTCCTGGAGTGGATTGCCTCCAGTTGAGGGGTGGTTTGTTTTCTGGTGTTTCTGTTTGTTTTTGGCTTTGTTGCCTGGTATACGTCCTGCATACGTTGGGGTTTTTTAGCCTCTTTAATGAATTGTGCTTGCTTATAAAAAAAAAATAGCATACAAAATGAAAGCCAACTTAAAAAGGAGGACCCATTGGAATGGATCACCAAATTATTAAGATAACTACTTGACATGTATTTGTGGACGTATCAAATGAATCGAGTGACATTAGTGACACTAGAGAAATAGGCATATTCTTCAGAAGGGGTATTCTTCAGAATAATTGATGATCACCTGATAGGCTTCATGAATTACATAAGTAGATCAACTGCAGTGTACAACTTGAAATAGAAGGTCTTGATCTACACAAAGTGAGGTCCTAAGTTGAAAAATTAACTCCATCACATCACCTGGAATGATAAATTCTGTCTTCTAGTAGAAGAATGAAGTTAAAGATTGTATCACAACCTCCACAACTTAATTCAAACCAATAGCTTTAGTGATCTAACTAGGTCCCTTACTACTGACATAATCACTTAATAATCTTTACATTTTTATCGTTACCTTTTTCAGTGTCAGATGAATGTTTTTCCTGCATCAATAACCCTACCTTTAAGGAGACTAGCCAAGACATGTTTCCCAACCAATTTATGCGATTGTAGTTACATGAAATGAAACTGAATCTTGTCAATACATAGGAAGTGGAGGACATTTCAATGAGACTAACTAAAAAGACAGCTACTAATATATCTTGCTATCAATAAAGAAGTTGGGATGGGAGTGGAGAATCAAATGAGATCCCAAAAATACAAATAACATTTCATCAGTTCAAGAGCCCCAGCAAAGCTTAGTATAGCTTGATCTTGGATCACTTAGAAAGGGCCTACCTTTAGGAGAGGAAGAGAGAGAAAGAGAGCTTTATCAACAGTCCTAACACATGTAGAGGCGGAAAGAGAGCTTTTTCAATGGACTGATTCAAATATCTAATCACAATTTTTGATCAAGAATTCACAAATTTTGAAATGAGTCTCAGTGTTTCAGGATATGCACAACATCTTATAAGAATAATGTCTACATGCACATTAATATTCCTGCAAGAGGCCTACAAATAGGTATAATGTCAAAAACTAAAAGTAACAACATGGGAAGCTAAATGGTAAAAATTTCACCTTCTCATACAAAGATTTGGCCTCAGCATACTGTTTCTTGATTTCTTGGTTCTGAGGTTCCAACCGCAGGGCAAACTCAGCATCTGCAGTTAGCTATATTTATTATCATCAGACAAATCAACATTACCAAAATGATCAGAAAAGGAAGCATATCTATAACAATTCCAAAATAATAAGGTATATTTCAGAGTGTAATATACCCTCAGTGGCTTCTTTAAATTTCCCAAGTTCTTTTCTGGCTGTTGCTCGGCGTGAGTACGCCTTTATGTAGCGATCATCTAAATTTAAGGCCTCCATACAGTCATCTTCAGCTTCTCGGAATCTAATTGACAAGAAAAAGGAAAAAAATAAAAATAAAAACACCAATATTTCAGGTCTCATATGGATCAATAGCAAGCATTACCATCTTTGGCTGTTAAATCAATGCATATAAACACAAACAGAAAGATAAAGACCCTGAATGTTTCTGATAATCGGGAAATGAGCAAATATAAAATTTCATAAGCATAAGAAAATTTTGACTTGGGAGAATATTCCATCCACAGCATGTTTCTTAAATATAGCAATGTGTGCCTTATCAAACTTGCCTCTTGATTTTGATATAGGCCATTGCCCTATTTGCATAAGCCACAGCTGTTGGTAATAAGGCAATACTTCTTGAGTAGCAGTCAATTGCTTCCTTAAATTTCCTCTGCTTAAAATACTCGTTGCCCTGAAAGGTGTGATAGATTGCAGACTTAGCATCCAGCTTGACCTAGCTGTGGTACAGCCGCAATCACAAATAAAACATATTTACAAGAAAAATCATACCAGTTCTTTCTCAGAAGCAGCATCAGGCAAGCTCTCTTCAGTCATGAAACTACTTGATATACGGCTAATGGCATCATGATTTCTAGAGTACTCGTGTTGTCTTGTGTCACTTCTTGATTGGCCTAGTCTCAAGCTAACTCCAGGACTGCTAGAAAGTTTACTAGAGTGCTTCACATTTCCTCTTGCTGTAGGGACATCCTGTAACCAGATATCTCTTACTATAAGAAATTGAAGTCTTGAAACATTGACCCAAGAGCAGATAACAGCCTACTGGAAACAAGAAGGACATATATTTATAAACATAATGCATCTTAATTATAATGTAAGGACTTTCTAAGATGCACAACTTAATGAAAAAGAATCCTTACATCTATGTAAATTGTAAATGACATCCAGGAAACATATCGAATATGAAAGTTACAATTTGCATGTGTGACTGCTTAAGCAAATGAGAAACTGATGAACGAACATAGGAGATAGAAGGAAAACTGATTAATATTCAATAGTCATCTTCACAATCAACTAAATTTTCTGCATACCCACTTCTGATTTACAAATGTGAATCTTGCAAAAAATATTACATGATTAAGGTTTAAACAGGACCAAAGTCACCTTTTCCTCAGCCTGCGCTTTCATTTTCTTGTCTTTCTCCTTGAGAGAAAGTTCCCAATCTTGCAAGTCAGTCAAAAATCCTTGGAAATCCTGAAGGTCAGAACAACACCAAAATTCAGATAAACAAGAAACATGAAGTCTACATTTCCATAAATCATTTATACTCATGTTTGTTTTTCATGTAAACTGTAGGTGCTGTGATATTTCATAGAAAAAAGAAAGACAATTATAGGAAAATGTTGAAAATTACTTAAAAACTTTCCATTCTCATACAAATTCAGCATTTTCCTTTCCTTTATCCGTTAGAAAATCCCACGGAAATTCAAGTCGCTTTTTTTTTCCTTAAGAACTTTAAATTCCGTACTTGTCCAAAGTTTTCTCAGCAACCAAACGGGCATTAGATAACCAACAAAGCTTGAAACTTCAATATAGCAGATAAAAATGATTTCATTTTCTTAGATTTTAATTTCCACGCTTTCTCAGCAACCAAACAATCCTTCAAAGTAAAACAAACCATACAAAACACACTATAAATGCTTGAAATATAGAATCACACATATAAAAATACAATTTTATTCCAAAATTTCAAAATTCAAGATAAAAGCTCATAAATTTCGAGTGGCAATGAATACCAAAAACCCTAAACCGGCGAATCAATCCAAAGGGTTAGCCCCTGAACAGTTTAAGATATGAAGACTAACACAAATGACGAGAAGAGGAAGGTACCAGAGCTTGATCACGGGCGTGCTTGCTCGGAAACCTAGTCGCCATTGACACACTCCGCCAGCACCGGCGACGACCTTCTACAATCGGCGGTAACGATGGCAGTGCCTTAATCGCTTCAGTGAAGAAAAATAAAATATATAAATATATATATGCTACATTAAGCATGAGAAAAGTATAAATGGGCCGAGCCCAGGCCGAAGCCCAATATTGACTTCATGGGATGAATGACTTGTTCGTGGGCCCAAGTCCAAACCTATATCATATATACAATCTATTTCAACAAATAGCCTAATAGTAATATAGATATGATGTCTTGAAAATAAGGATTTCTTTACTAATATATTTTTAAAAATAATTCTTAGAAATTAATTTTTGAAAATAGTTTTTAAAAATAGTAAAAATTTTGTTTGAAAACTCAATTGTGAAAAATAGTTTCATTTTTTATGTTTTAGAGTAAAAATATGATAAAAATCAAATGAAATTTGTTCTGAAAAAACACTTGACAAATGATTCTCTTAAATAAATTATTAAAGAAAACACTTTCATTAAAAACAATTTGAATAAAAACACGATCAAATTGCAAGAAGCTCCAAATTTTTGTTTATATGTGGTGTTTAGACGCTATCTACAACAACCTTTTTTAACCCACAAGATTACACTAAATTGAATAAAAATACTGTCAAATGCACTCTAATAAAAATAGTAAGGATTAAATAAAGAGAGGTTTGTAACCAAACATTAAGGTGACATTATTTTTTTTAAAATAGAATCCTTCATACAAAAATGGAAAAACTACCTTATGCTTAAATCTCTTTACAAATTTTTTATAATAATTATTACATTTTATATAAAATTTATTATTAAAAAAAAACACACACACGCGCGCGCTCGTCCAAACCTGCTCCAAATGCTTCTAATGAGAGTGGTACTACTTAAAATAGTTATGAATAAGAATGTTTTTAACACACTTTTGACAGAATTTACAAGTCAAAGTCACAAAAGGCAGCAGAATTTGCAAACCAAAGTCACGAAAGGCAGAATTTGCTCTATACGAAAATGGCCAAAGGCAAGATTGCCATGACGCTTGAAAGTAAGCTAGAACCACCACATCAGTTACATTTGATATATTTGAGGTACCCAAGTTGACGACATCAAGGCTGCAATTTATGTATTTAAGCAGTGAATCAAAAACTTTGTACAGGTCTCAATGCTGAGAGATAATTATAAAGTTTGAATCGTTTCTCTGTAATTTTCAAGATATAGAAACCGTAGGAAGCAGGACTTGCAGCAGCCACCATGGCTTGAAGGGCGCCTTGTTGGCGTCTTCAACAGGCGGAGAGAGGCAGTGTCTTAGCATGGAGTGCCCTGTAGCATTGGAGGCTGCACAGAGGAAGTTTCGACTTTGAGTCCCGGTACTTGTATGGGTTCATGCACGATGGACCAGCACATTTTTCACGGGGAGGAGGATAGCTGGAAATCCACAACAACGACCATAGAGATCAGGCAAAGACATCATATGCAGGAAAAGTAGAGGATAATCTCAGTGTTATTCCATGATCCGTGTTACTATGATTGGAAGGAGTGCAACTTGAACGGCTAATCACCCACCTTGAAACCAATCAACTTTTGAATGGACTTGGGCAATCATTTCTTATACTCAAGTTGAAGTTTGGATCAAGTTTTTTCAACTTGAACTCAATTTGAGTTAGACTCGTGCTAAGATAAAGATAACCCGAGTTCAACACAAACCTGATTTAATATTTTCTTTAAATAATATTTATAATTTATATTATCATATATAATAATAGCCATTTTATTTATTAACTTTTTAGATTTTTAAGGAAAAAAAAATGTTATGTTCATTTTTATATATAAATTTATTTTCATTTTTTGTTATTATCCTGAAGGTTTATCTCATTTACTATTTAAATTTTGGTATGAACATATAGAAAAAAGTACAAAAAGCATTGCAGGCAGATTTCAAACTATATATAGCACAACCAACTTGACCAATTGGAGTGTCATCTAATCAACCCGAGTTAAAGAAAATGAGATTGAGTTGGATTTGGTTTGAGTAGCTCAAGGTTAGATGTCGGGTTGAGTTGCAGTCAAGTTGATTGTTTTTAATTTGAGTTGAGTGAGGGTTAGCCATTAACCCGATCCAACCCACCCAAGTTACAGTCCTAATTGGAAGGTTATGGGGTGTGCCTGGAGCCGAAGATCAACCTTCAACAACTACAACATAGAAGCAAGATTCTTTGGGAATCGCTTAAACAACATAATTGCATAGGCAACCCACAAGTTGCGAATAGAAATTGAAGGCTTGAAGTTTCAGATGCTATCTAAAATATAACTTTCAAATTGCAAAATGCAGATTTATACCTGCTCAGCTTGGGTTCAAATATACTTGGAAGGCCCATCTCATTAGGGAATGTGACGGTTGTGCCTGTAGGACCCATGACCCATCTGACAGTGTTTGCCGAAATTGTCAAAGCATTGGCCGCTCTCTCCTGCATTGAAGTAGGTCAGTACTGGAAAGAAAAGATTCATCATAGAGGAAAGAAATTAAGAAGCTCTTTGTGCACCAGTTGATACCTGTGCCAATTCCTCTTGCCGTTTCTTGATCTTCTCTTCTCGCTTCTTCCTACTGGAATCTTGGCCCAGTATCTTTCTAATAGCCTCGGCCTATAATATTCAATTCTCTTTCAACATCTAGGCTATCACAAGGCAATCTAATAAAGTATGATAATTTTTTTTTTAAAAAAAGGGCAAACCTCAGATTCCCTAGCTGCCTTCTCAACTTGCATTCTGCGTCTCTGAGCAGCTTCGGCTTTCTTCAGTTGCTGCTCCACTTCAGTGAGTTTCTCCTTTTGTTCTGTCAGCAACAACACTATTAGATATGAAGTATTAAAATAACTAAAATTAGATGCCATCTAGCAAGTAATGCTCACTTCTAGGTGGGGCAGGAGGCAATCCATTTGGGAACTCTATAAAATTTACACCAATACTGGCAGAAATGTCTTTGCTAGTTTGAAGGGCCCGCTGACGTGTAGTGACTGCCATTTCCCTCTTAGAATCCCCTGATGAATCCACAAACTCCTTCCTTAATTTCTTCTTCTTAGTTTCAGGCTCACCATCAGAAAGTGCCTCTTCCTCTTCCATGTAGTCGATGTCTTCATATGCTCTCCCTGACCTGGATTTCTTACTCTCTTTGCTTCCTTTCGATGAGCCAAAATCTCCCACATCAACATTGTACTGGCCATTCCCATTTCTCTTCAATACTCTTGATATCTTCCGTTGTTTCCTGCCTCCATCCTCCTCCTCGTCTTCATACTCTGCACCATAATCAGTGCTAACCTTGGATGTTTTGAGTTTTTCCAGGTATTTAATCTCTTCGTCATTATCTTCATCATCTTCCGCTCCATCTAATACGCGCTTCTTAGGAACCCGCTTGCTCTTACGAACAGGCTCGTACTTGCCTGCTTGCTTCATAGAGAAGCCTTCTTCAGGCATCTTGCCCTTCAAAGAATCCCCTTTCGCCACACTAAAACCACTTCTAGAGAAATCCTTCCATGGAACCCCTCGCAAGCCACTTCCTTTGACTGGTGGAGGTGAATTATCATCATCTGAATCATCCTGCAACGCAAATAAATGTATATAGAAAGACCCAGTAGGATTATAAAATTCATCAACAACAAAGATAGGCATATGACAATGGTAACATTCATTTAAAAGAGCCCAAACAATATTCCAAAAGAACAATTATATTGAATAATCTACTGGGCAGCAAAAAAAATGCTCAAATTCAAAATCAATCTTTGAGCTGGATAGCATTATCTAATTTGGCAAAATTTGGATTAACCATCCACTCAGTCATCTCATCTGTTACATTGGATGATCCACATTCCGCTATGAAAGATGGTAATTACAAGAGTAGTGATTTCTCCTAGCCTATTAAAAAAGGGTTAGTGATCTCTCCCCACTCGAATAAGGCTTAGATAAAAGAGCACATATGTTTAACTTGGCCCCACCAGTATGGAGCCACTGAACTGAGCCATATCAGAAATGCACAAGGGGAATTGAGAATACCTGAAGAATCAACTTCTGCCTCTGCCGAGGAGCATCCGAAGCGCGTGAAGACTTTGTAGAAGAAGACCCACCAACAGAAGCACCATCTGATGTGGACTTGGCATGAATGGTATGTGTTACACCACCAACCTTAAGCTTTACTTTTTTCAGTTTATTCTCATTTCCTAGTCCATCTACAACTGCCTCTGGCCCAGAATCACAAGTACCACTTATCATTCCACTTGTGTGTGTATCTCTAATTTTCCAATTAGCTGGGGCAAGGACCCCTTCACTGCACCTTTTGGAATCAGACCCACTATGCCTCTGCTCAGTAAGGCCTTGAAAAGAACCATTGATGGAAGCTTCATTTGATTCTCCAAATCCTCCATCTTCATTCTTGAACATCTTCTGGGTGGTTTCACCTGTGACATTAACAGATGAAGCCTTTGAACTACATTGATTGAGTTCTTTATTCCGTGAAGATGAGACATAACCAGTATTCTCATCACTTGATACTTTGCTCATATGATCAGAAGGTGGTGTTGATGACCATGATGAAACATCTCGATAATCAGAAAATGACTGTGACTCATTCCGAGGACGCCGAGATGTATTACTCCTTCTCTTCCTTGCAGTGCTGCCAATACCATTGAATCCAAAACCTCCAAAACCTTCCATAGTGGTATAAAAATGCTGCCATTGATTCCCAAAACAGAAGGGTAGATTAAATTGTTAGAAGCACATTCGAGCATATGGCAATGGGGCTACAAAGAGTAAGAGTGAAACAACTCAGAAATTTACATTGGTCACAATAATCAAAACCAAGATATAGCCACATTTTAAAGCCAAAAAAATAACTAAAAATGCAAAAATCGAACTCAGCACTAGCTGCAATATCCAAAGGTAGAATTTCTCCAGATCTACATCATATTACTGAAGTAGCAACTACATGGAAAATGAAAAATGAACAATTACATGAAAACAAAGCAATGCTAGCACATTATAATTGAAAGGAGATGCATATAAACAAAAAATCATCGCCATAGTTCCTTCCAAGAACACTGCAACACATTGGTACAAACACACAAACCCAAAAAAAGCCATTACTGAGTCAAAACAAACAACCACAAGGGGCAATAATGAAAGATCACAGATAAACCCTAGATGAAAACCAAAACTTTCTCAAGAAATCATAATAAATTCAAATACATATGATCAACACCACATCAACCTATGGAAGAGGTAAAATAGAAACGAGCAGATAAGAGATGAACCTAAAAAATGGTGAAGCTTCAACTCCATTTGGGTTTTGGAATGATGAGAGGGAATTGAAGAAAAATTATTAAATAGAATCAGAGAGGAATCAACTTGTAAGTAATCTTCAGCATTACCCTCATCTTTCCCTTTTTCTTCCGGAGATCCCAAGGAGCCAAAGCAATTTACCCACCAAAACAGCGAAAATTAGATCATATCCAATTCAAGCACCCAAAACTACATTAATCCACAAAGAAAAACAGGGCAACGGATCACACCAGAGGAAAACAATGGGAAAAAGCAAATTTTTAAGAAAGCCCAATTACCCACATCAGAAATCTTCATATAAAAAACAAATCAGAGAACAAAAACAAAGAAATAACACACTCCAACCATGCATCCACCACAGACCCATCAGAACAAGAAGCGATTTTGAAGAAAACCCAAGTACAAACACCTCACAAAACACATAAAATCGAAACACCAACATCAGAAAACCTTACAAGATCATCAGAAAATGCAGCAGGCAGACCAAAAACACCGAATTACCTTTCTGGGTCTTGCACAAAAATTCCCAAACCCTCGAGAGACAAAGCTGGAAACCCAAGAGAGAGAGAGAGAAAAAGCTCTGGAGGAGTTACTCAAATGGCTTCAATTGGGTATATGCTCGATCCGTAGCCAGATGCTGCAGCATGTTTGGAGCGAGGACCACGGGGTTAAGGTTAGGGTTAGGGTTAAGGTTAGACGAAAAGGAAGAGAAAAAGAGAGAAGAGGTGGGATAAATTTTCATCATCGTCTCTAAAATTTCACGGCTGCAGTGGTTTTGTTGGGTCACCACCATGTACCCTACTACATTGAGGTTACCCCAAGTACCCATCTCTCTATCTCTCTAGATTTCTCTCTCTTCCTTCCAAAGGCCCTCGGTCCTTCCTTCGTTTGGTGCAGGCGCGAGTGCAAGCTCATTACCATGCACCCCTTGTTTGTATTAGCCGCTTCCATTAGGGTCTTTTTTTCTCTCTTTTTCCGGAAAATATCTGATAGCTTAAAAAAGAACAGAGATTTAAATATGAAACAATAAGATTAATACTTGAGTTTACCATTTTTGGTTTCTAAAAATTTGAGGAAAAATGTAGAATAAAGAAAAAATAAATTAAAAGGTAATAAATTATTTTTATTTGTTACTTTAATTCATTTTATTTATATTAACTCATTGATATAAAAAATAAATAATTAAAAAATACTTGAGTTTTTAATTAATTTTAATTATATTTTTATATTCTTTGATATTTTTTATAAAACCTCCCATTATGAAAAAAAATCAATTTTTTTACATTTTTTTTCTTTCTTTAATATTTTTCAAGAACCAAAAATACCCTACAAGAAAATAGGAGTGAAAAAATGAAGAGAATAATTAAAGAAAAAAAAGGAAAATGAAAAATAGATATAAAATCGAAAAATTATATTTATATACCATTTCAAATCTTTTTTACTTATTTAACTCTTATATAGATTAAATAATTTAAAAATATATAATTTTTTTAATAATTTTAATTATATTTGACTTTGTTTTGTAATTTTTATTGTAAAATAAAATATAATAAAATTCCTTTACATTTTTTTTTTTTAGGAATCAAAGATCATCATAAAGAAATAATATTCAAATAGAAGAATCAAACGAAGAAACAGCTAATAATAGGATGACTTTGAAATAAAAAGTGAATTAGAAAACGGATTAAATTTTTTATTTTTAAATTTCACCCAAATTAGGTTCAAATCAAGTTGAGTATTGCTTTGTTTTGTATATGACTTGTATATAATTAAATTAAAATTTTATAATATACAAGTTAAATAAAAAATGAATTTACTTTTTTCATTCTTTCCATTCTTAGCAAATAAGATAAAATACTATTATAAAAGAAGAAATAATGGGACTAAAAAAATTCATTATTAGTTTCATTAGTAGAACCTCCCCTTTATAGAAAGTCAGGAGGAAATTGATAATAATAGTTGAGAAATATCGGGAAATAAATGATCATCCATCTTAATAGATTCCTGTAATAAATCTCATATTTCATAATGCTCCCCCTTAAATGATCATAAAAATATGTCTCATTAAAACCTTACTATAAAAAAAACTTAATGAAGAAAAATGAGTACAATATTTGTTTAAATGATTTGATCATTAAGATTACCTTGTAAAAAACTTTGCCAGTAAAATCTAGTGTGATAAAACCTAAAGAAAGGTAAAAATAGTACAATATATCTATATTAATATCTTCCCTCTGATGTGGACATGATATTTTCTTCAACGCTTCAATTTGTAGATCTCTTAATCTCTGCATCTTAATGTTGTAACTTAACTTTTTCAAAGTAATGGATAATGATGTTTTTGTGAATAGATTGTTGATTATCATATGATCAAATTTATTAAACATTAATTTCACCATTCTCTTGGAGCTCGTGAGTAAAGAAGAATTTGAGGAAAACATGTTTAGTTTTTCACCCTTTATAAATCCTTATTTAAGCTACGCAATACAAACAACATTATTTTCATGTGACTTGGTTGAATTATCTTTGATGAAGGATAATCCATGACTATCTAATATGTTGGATCATTGATCCTAGTCATATACACTCATGACTTACTTCATGAATTGCAAGTAGCTCTAAATGATTTGAAGAGGTGACTATCATCATATCATCCTTTATTTAACCGATTGTTACGATATTGTTGTACTGCCATGGTGTGGACCCCGCATTTCGGCTCAATGCGTTTCCCACTCGATGGCGAAATCGATTTTAATTTTGAAAAATTGATTTGTTGATTAAAAATGACTTGGAGTCGCCACTTATTTTTGTTTTATTTTTAAAGGGTAAACAAAATAAGAAAGAAAAACCCTAAGTATGACTCCTTGTTTTGGAAAATGTGGTCTGTGAAAAACCGGATTGGGTTCGGGGGTCAGGTTACTTATCGGGAAGGTACGGTAGAGACCGTAGCACCCCTCTAAGTCCCTAAAGTCAGGTCTCTACTAATAGAGTGAAACTGATATGGCAATCGAATAACTCTAAAAGCTAAACTAGGAAATAACAGCTCTGGAAGCCTTAACCAAAAAACTAACTCTAAAAGCTAAACTAGGAAATAACAGCTCTGGAAGCCTAAACCAAAAAACTAACTCTAAAAGCTAAACTAGAAAATAACAGCTCTGGAAGCTAACCAAAAACTAACTCTAAAAGCTAAACTAGGAAATAACAACTCTGGAAGCCTAAACAAGACGACAGTGATGGCTCTGGAAGCTTAAACAAGACGACAGTGATGACTCTGGAAGCCTAAACAAGACGATAGTGACGGCTCTGGAAGCCTAAATGAGACGACTACAAGGGGATGCTCTAGGTGATAACATATAGAGACCGACAAGTGGGTCTGATAATCATGAAATCAGCACAAGACATGGCAGACCCAAAGAAATTAGTGTATGACCCAGTAGGAAAAGCGATAAAGGAGGAGTGCCCCGGTATGATGACCCATGAAGATCAAGAAGTAGATCGAGTAGTGAGAGCATCTGCAAAAGATCTAACAAACCGAGGGATGGGGGTATGCCCCAGTATGACATCAAATGCGTGATAGGTCAGAAGAACCAGATGAAGCTCAGATCACCTGTCATCGAATGCGCGATCCAAGTCATCCACGTGTACAACTGAATCAGACCCATAGATCAAAGGGGCGTCCCCCCGGAAGGAAAGCATGATGACATCGAGGCGTCGCGAAGTGCATCCCTAATTGGGTAACTCCTGAGAGGCTCCACGGAGGAAACATCGTGTCAACGTGTATCTCGTAAGTGGGGATGAGCATGCAACTCCATGAAGATCCGTAAATCTCAATCGAAACTGAAATATGCCCTAGTATGGCATAAAATGTATGATAGGTCGAAGATCGGGTGGCATGAAATCGTCAATCCTCGATCATGCGACATAAGTGAAGATCCATAAATCTCATCTGAAATGGAAAATATGCCCCCAGTATGGCATCGAATGTGGGACGGGTCAGAAGAAAAGCGACATGAAATCATGTATCGTCGAGCACGTGACCTCCGTGAAGATCCGTAAATCTCATCCGAAACGGAAATATGCCCCAGTATGGCGTCGGGTGCACGATAGGTCTAAAGAACAAATGACATGAAATCATCTATCGTCGAGCACGTGACCTCTATGAAGATCCGTATATCTCATCCGAAACGGAAATATGCCCCAGTATGGCGTCGGATGTGTGACAGGTCGGAAATCGGGCGACATGTAATCATCTATCATCGATCATGTGACATAAGTGAAGACCCATAAACCACATCTGAAACGGAAAATATGCCCCAGTATGGCATCAAGTGCGCGACAGGCCCGAAGAACAACATGACATGAAGTCATCTATCGTCGAACATGTAATACTGGTCATCCGAATCCATAACTGAATCATGCACATATATCCAAGATGACCTCCCAGATGGAGAGGCATGATGGCATCCAAGCGTCGAGAAGTGCGAAACTAGCTGGATGGATCTCAGGGGCTCCGTAGGGTAACGACCATGTCCATGTCTCAGTGAGCATTCAGTAAGTGATAATGATCGTGCAGATTTATGAGGATCCACAAACCTCCGAATGAAATGGGATGTGCCGCAGTGTGGCACCCAGAGGTACGATATGTTAAAAAAAACAAGTGACACCAAGTCAATCATCGTCAAACTCACGATCCCGGTAATCCGAACACAACTGAATCAGTCCTACACATCAAAGGGGCAACTCCCAGAAGAAGAAGCATGACAATATCTAAATATCAACCAGATCTCAATCACCTGTCCAAGTAGAGGCCGCCGAAGACGACACCTGATCCCATGGCCTCAGGGTGGTCTTAAGACACGGGACGTAACGTAGGCCAAGGTGATAGGGTGATAGAAACGAAAGGAAACTAGGCTCAAATACCCAATGATCAAAACTCATGCCCTCATATATGAAATGCAACATGTATAGTGAACCCCATGAGCCATGGACCTGAGGATGCCTAACGTGAATATGATATCGATAATGAGACAAATGAAGCGAAATGAACTAATAGTGATATGTGTAATGATGATGCAAAGTGAGCATCGAACTCGAGATGGGTCGTTGTAAGGAGAGAATAAGACGTGAAGGGAATGAGATGAATCACAAGCAACGATAAAAACGACAACGAAACAATGAATATGTGAAGAAAGGTGGTGATCGACTAAGATCAAACATGAAGTGAAGTCACATCAATAATGAATGTAATGATGGAAAGGACAATGACTCGGAGTCCTTAGGAGAAGGTCACTCATCTCTCTCACAAATAGATACGACGAAGCAATACAAATAACATGGGATCTCAGAGAGCTCACATACGAACTCCCAATAACGAACATACTCGATAAAAATGACCTCCAGACATCAATATACATACCCAATGATCAAGAACACTATGCACATACACACATGTGCTAATAATAATAATAATAATAATAATTTTTTTTTTCTTTCTTTCTTTTTACATATATACAAATACACATACCCTGAACATGAACAAATGAACCCCAAAGGTGATGTCGATAACGGATGGACACCGACCCAAGTGCTAAGGCAACCCAAAACTCTCTCTAACGAGATGACCTTCTCAAACTAAGGATCTCTAAACCAATGTCTGTGAGATAGATGATGGAAATGATGTGACTATCCTCCATGTGATGAATTGAGGAGGCTCACTACTCAGGGTGGAGAGAATATGAGACAAACAAATAGTAGATAGGATAAGGAAGAAGAGATGAATAACATAACCAATAAGATGAGATGAAAATGCAGAGGTGTAGTGATAGGAAAAGATAATGAGAAAAACATGCCCCTAGGTCCAAAACTCATGAAACTACCAAACAATGCATGCATACATTAAAGGGCCCCTATCCCGGTGTGAAAATGTGAGCAAGGCGATAAGAAAGAAAGGTTATAATGCGCATGCGAGGCTCAATGGGCTAGCAACGGACTATGAATCACAAAGGAATAACAAGGTAATGGCTAACCGAAATGACGGCCACCCATCATGCGACCATGGTCACAAACATAGTACCTCTTTAGCTAATCCACATTGGTTGGCTCTGAGAATCGGTTTCCATCTAAATCCATCAACCATACAGCGCCCTCTGGGGTCAACTCCCTAATGAAATAAGGTCCGCTCCAATTGGGTCTGAACTTCCCTCTAGGATCTCTGATCAATCCCTTGATGACTTTCAGAACCAAGTCACCTATCCGTAATGGTCTGGGTCTGACCCGCTTTTTGAAAGCGCGGACCATCTTCCTCTGATACGCACGAACATGGTTTGCTGCTCTCAATCTCCTCTCATCTAGGAGATTGAGCTGATCAAATCGAGCTTGAGCCCAATCTGCCTTGGGAATCTGCTGCTCTAGTGCTACTTTCAACGAACCCATCTCAATCTCAACGGGTAGCATCGCCTCCATGCCATATACCAAGGAGTAGGGTGTGGCGTCTGTAGAGGTGCGAAAAGAAGTCCGATAAGCCCACAATGCAAATGGGAGCTTCTCTGACCAATCCCGAGAAGTCTCGACCATCCTCCGTAATATCCTCTTGATATTCTTATTCGCGGGCTCTACTGCCCCATTCATCTGCGGCCTGTACGCAGACGATCTATGATGCCGGATGTTGTATCTCTGTACTAAGGTGTCAATCTCTGCTCTGAAATGTACTCTTCTATCTGAAATCAACTCATGAGGGACTCCATAGCGACAGATAATGTGTGATATGATGAAACTAGCGACTCTAGCTGATGTCAATCTCGCATATGAGGCGACCTCCACCCACTTGGTGAAGTAATCGATGGCGACCAGGATGAACTCATGACCACTGGAAGATTTCGGTGAAATCTTCCCGATGATATCAATACCCCAGACAGAAAATGGCCATGGTGAAGTCAGTGCGTGCAGCTCCGAGGGCGGCACGTGAATGAGATCTCCGTGTATCTGACACTCGGGACACCTCTGAACAAACTGGCAGCAATCTGTCTCTATGGTCAACCAGAAGTATCCTGTCCTCATGATCTTACAAGCCAACATATGTCCTCCCATATGTGGTACGCAGACTCCCGCATGAACCTCTCTCATCACCCGATCGGCAGAGGCGCGGTCTAAACACAATAATAGCATCCCGTCAGGTGATCGCCTGTACAGTGTCTCGCCGCAAATCACGAATCGAGTGGCCAACTGTCTCAATGCTCTCTTATCCTTGGCCGTGACGGCCTCAGGATATACGCCGAGTCTCAAAAAGTGATATATGTCGTGATATCATGGCAAACCATCATCTGGCTCTACATCATCGATCAGACAACAGTAAGCAGGAGCAGATCTCAACTCGATCAACAAAGGCCGAACAGTGGCATCAACGGGAATATCGATCATGGAAGCTAGAGTAGCTAAAGCATCAGCAAACTGGTTCTGTGCACTAGGCAGATGGGTATATCTCAAATCATCAAATCTCCCAACCAGTAGCTCCAAATATGCATGATAAGGCTTAAGCTTCACATCTCTAGTCTTCCACTCGCCCTGAATCTGTCTTAATACCAGATTGGAGTCACCAAACACCTCCATCTGTCTAATCCCGAGCTCAAGGGCCGTCTCTAATCCCAAGATACAAGCCTCATACTCAACAATGTTGTTCGTGGCAGGATGCCGATCTGAGAATGCCAAACGAACTGATCTGGGAATGTGATCACCGTGAGGGGATATCAACAAGACGCCTATCCCATATCCAGAATGGTTGGCTGCACCATCAAAGTACATGCGCCACCCCGACAGACTAGTCACAGCAGCGACATCCTTGTCTGGAAAATCATCGTCAATAACTCTAGCATCAGAAACTGGTAATGAAGCTAGATGATCTGCTACAATGCCCCCTCTGATGGACTTCTGAGTGACATAATGGATGTCAAACTCAGTCAGAAGTACCAACCATCTCATGAGGCGACCGACTAGGGCGGGCCTATCAAACAAATATCTCAAATGATCTAGATGGGATATCAAGTGCACGGAATACTCGGTCATGTAATGTCTCAATCGGCGAGTGGCCCAAACCAATGCCAGACAATAACGCTCAATCATGACATACCTCGTCTCGTAGTCTAGCATCCTCTTACTCAGATAGTAAATGGCTCGATCCTTGCCCGAATCATCAAGCTGAGCTAACATGCAACTCAAGGCCACGTCTGATACGGACAAGTATAAGAGTAGAGGACGACCTGGTGTAGGAGGCGCCAAAACAGGAGGTGACAACAAGTACTCTCTGATCCTCTCGAAGGCACGCTGGCACTGGTCATCCCAAGCAGTAGGTTGACTCTTCCTCAAGAGTCGAAATATGGGCTCGTAGATGTCTGTCAATCTGGCTATGAATCTACTGATGTACTGAAGTTTGCCTAGGAAGCCTCTGACCTCTCTCTCTGTCCTCGGCGCAGGCATGTCAAGAATGACTCTAATCTTGTCCAGATCTACCTCTATGCCTCGCTCACTGACCATGTATCCCAAGAGTTTCCCAGAAGTCACTCCGAAAGTGCACTTCTTGGGATTCAGTCTCAATCTGAACTGTCTGATCCTCTAAAAGAACCTCTCAAGAGCTGCCAAGTGATCTGATCTATCTCGGGACTTCACTATCATGTCGTCTACATAAACCTCGACATCCCGATGCATCATGTCATGGAAGAGTATGGTCGCTGCTCTCTGATATGTGGCTCCTGCGTTCTTCAATCCGAATGGCATGACTTTATAGCAATAAGTACCCCACTCGGTAATGAAGGACGTCTTCTCCATGTCCTCTAGAGCCATCAAGATCTGACTGTACCTGGAAAATCCGTCCATAAAGGACAACATCGAATGACCTGCCGTACTGTCAACTAGCATGTCGATGTGTGGAAGAGGAAAATCATCCTTAGGACTGGCCTTATTGAGATCTCAGAAATCAACACAGACTCTCACCTTGCCGTCCTTCTTGGGAACAGGGACGACATTGGCCAGCCACTCCGGGTACTCGACTACTGATAAGAATCTTACACTGAGTTGCTTCTGGATCTCCTCTTTCACCTGCAAGCTCCAACGAGGGTGCAATTGTCTCAACTTCTGCTTAACTGGTCTGGCATGGGGCAGAAATGGCAAACGATGCTGGACGATAGATGGATCAAGGCCTGGCATGTCCTCATAGAACCATGCGAAAACATCCAAGTAGGATTTGAGCAGCTGGATGAGGCTATCTCTCTCATTTGTAGACAAATCCGATCCGATCCTCAACTCCCTAGGCTGATCTGTCGTGCCAAAGTCAACAATCTCGGTGTCCCCTACAGCAGGTGAAACTCTCTGATCAACGGGGTCTGAATCGAAATCGGGAGATGAGTCATCATCTGAATCATGCTGAGCAATATCATCATCTATGTCAAATATCTGTGATGTGGGTGAAGATGGTACAAGTAAAGCAATATCACGAGACGCAGGTAAATACTCAAACATGCTCAAATCCATAGATGAATCATCGAAAACAACGTCAGAACGGGAGACAAACCCCGACAGAACGTCAAATGAAAGAGATGGGTCCACAAAGTCGGACGCTCCCTCAACAATGCCAACATGGCTATCAATCAAATCATCAAAAGCTATAAGGTCCTCAGCAGACTCCAGAGTAGGGGCAGTCAGGCTCTCCTCGGCAAACTCAATGACGAATACCCCGAAGAGATCAAATGATGAAGCAAGCCCAGGCTGAATAGTCTCCTCAATCTGGCTCAAGCTCAGGGTAAGCATCTCGTCGATGTACTCGTCGTGTGGGGCGGCTCCGTCCACTATGCCCCTGACCTCAGCAAAGGTCCCATGCTCATCGGTCTCGTCCGGGAAGCAAAGCATCATAAGGCTAGTGCGATCTGGAGAGGAAGGAGTGATCAACGCAGAAGTCGAAGGGCCAGGGGCTCCGTCTCTCAATCGTAACTGCTGGACAAGGCGCTGAAGCTCGGCCTCCTAGGTGGTGCTAAGTCCTCTGATGATCTCATCGGATGATGCATGCGGCTTCGATGCCCTCACAAAGTAATCTGCTAGACTCCTGGTGTATAGGCGCACAGGATAATAGAAAGACGTATGAGTCAGCCGAGCCCTCACTCTCTCCTTGCTCAAGCACGCCATATAGAGATAATCGGCCTCAGTGGGGATGAACCCGAGTCCGAATGGTACGTCATGATCAGGAATGATGATGAACTCGCTTGGTCCATGCTGACGTCGACCCAATATCATGCCAGGAAGATAGGACATGCCTCTCATCATATCAAGCACTACAGTGCTGCCATGCTGGTCAAAGGATATAGCGACGAAGTCTCGGCAAAAGTCCTCTAGCTCAAGAGTCTGTACCTCATCAAAAGTGAACCCGGTTAGCAGTAAGTCGTTGTCGCTATGGCTGATCTGGAGCACAGGCTCAGCGGAAATGAACATGTCCCCTGCCGACTGTACAGCGACTACTTGGCCCTCATGGATGAACTTCACTTTCTGATGAAGTGAAGAAGGAATGGCTCCAGCTCGATGAATCCACGGTCGGCTCAAAAGCAAGTTAAAGGATGTAGGAATCCTCAAAACCTGAAAGATAGTGATGAATGTGGTCGGACCTATCAGGAGCTCAATCTCCAGTGTACCCATGACCTCTCTACGGGTGCTGTCATAAGCTCGAACGGTCTGAGTGGATGGACCGAAATCGGATGGTGCATACCCAAGAGCGATGGCAGTGGCCAGAGGACATACGTTTAGGGCCGAGCCATTGTCCAGAAGGACAGATGGAACTCGGCGACCTGAACAGCCAACAAATATATAGAGAGGACGCGTGTGGTCTGAGCCCTCTGGCGGCAAGTCGTCATCGGAAAAAAAAATACAAGTGCCTCTGCCAGCCGTCATCCTATGAATGAGTCCCTCGGGAGTGGTCGTGGTATCAACTTTGATCTGGCTCAAAGCTCGAGTCAGTGCATCCCGATGAGTACTAGAGGACGCTAAGAGGCTCCAGATAGAAATACGAGCCTGAGTGCTCTGCAACTGCCTCAAAATCTCGTCATCCTCTGCTCTGACCTCCTCCTAGGACGACGTACCCCCTAAGGGTCTAGCGGCAGCGGCTGGAGGCGGCTGTCTCAATACTCTCCCTCCCCAGAGGATATACTGAACGTCTAGAGTCTGAGGATCATCATTGTGTGGAGCCTAAATCTCCTCAACATCTGGGACTAAGGCGAACGACGTCTGAACGCTATAGCGCGTGGAAGTCGGAGGCTCGACAATGGTCGTCTGTACGGATGCCACCTTGGGAACCAGCCTGAATGGAATGGGCACCTGAGGCCCCAAAGACATGCTGCTCGTCTCATAAATATCCCCCAACTCTATGGGCTCTAGATCTATGTCATCCCAGCTCAACATGTGAATGTGATCATCTGAATCAGCAAAATCCAAGAAATGAATACCACCATCTGGTGGATGAACTGCATGCGTGGTATGGGTCGGTAATGGGTTTTGGGTTACACTCGGCTGACCCAAGTGAACCAAACCCTGATCAATCAAGTCCTGGATGGTGTGCCTCAATGCGGTGCATCGATTAGTCTCATGTCCTAGCCCCTGATGATAGGCACAATGCAAATCCATCCTAAACTGAGGAGGTAAAGGCTGTGGGGGCAGTCTCGGAGCGAGTGCAGTCAACAAACCGGCCTTTATGAGCTTCCGATGAGCCTAGCTCAACGGCATGCCTATCTGTGAAAACTGTCTTTGCGTCCTCAAAGCAAAAGGTGCAGAGGTCTGCTGAGCTCGAGGCCTAGGGTATGAAGGTGCGGGCCTCGGAGTGAACTGTGCAGCGTAGCATGGCTGTCCAGTGGCCGTGTATGAAATAGGAGGCCTCTTAATGCCCTGAATGGCATAGTAAGGTAGAGCCAATGGCTGAGCCTGATATGTCTGATCAAAAGCCGGGCAAAGTGCCCGTGGCCTGAACTGCTGAGGTGTGTAAGACGGATGAGTCTCAAGGAGTTGTGGGATTGGCTGATGACGCCTAGAAGGCCTCTGACGGGAAGAACCGATAGCGCTCACATCTGCTGGCCTCGGTCCTACGAAGGGCTTCTTCCCCTTAATATCACTAGGGGAGGAATCTGTCCATAATCCTCTCGAGATGCCGTCCTCGACATCATACAGAGCCATAACCAGAGACCCAAAATCTATGAACGGGGCCCCTACCACATGTCTGGCGATCTGCGGTTGCAGGCTCCTCAAAACCATCTGAATCTGGTCCCTTTATGATGGTCTATCGATAATCTCAGCTATCTTCCCGCGCCAGTGGG
This sequence comes from Vitis vinifera, assembly GCF_030704535.1. Classification (NCBI taxonomy): domain Eukaryota; kingdom Viridiplantae; phylum Streptophyta; class Magnoliopsida; order Vitales; family Vitaceae; genus Vitis; species Vitis vinifera. The sequence goes on along the minus strand of NC_081818.1, from coordinate 928,588 downwards.
AAATGAAAGAGGAGACAGACTCCTCCGCCTTTTGTCTCAAAGCCTCGAGCTCCCTCCTCGATACATCTACGACAGTGTTAAACGAAAACTGTCGTAGGAACTCTTGGGCTAAGTCGTCCCATGTGCGGCGCCTCGAGGCCTCCAGAGATGCAAACCAACGCTGGGCCGCCCCACTCAAAGATAGTGGGAAAAGAGTAATCATCTGAGGCTTGTCCAGTCCATGAGCCCTCATCACGGTGCTGTATAATCAGAGATGGAGGCGTGAACAACCAATGCCAGTATACCTCTCAATGTCAAGCATCCTGAACTTAGCCGGCAAGCTAGCTACTGGCACTCCATCAAAACCCTCCCAAGTAGTGGCTCTGTCTGAAGTCCTCAACTGTCTCAAACCCTGCTCAAGCCTATCCATGCGAGCATGTGGGTTCTCTGAGGTCGGGGTGGGCACGGTGATGGGAGGCGGGGCAACCCCGGTCTGACTATGCAGAGTGAACGGCATGGCCTGTGGCGCTGACTGACTGGGTGGAGGAGGTGGTGGCACTGTAGGGTCATACTGGGCGTCATCCCGAGCCATTGGTGGTCTACCCTACTGACCACCGATCTCCTGCTTGAGGCTAGCCAAAGCCTCCTGGATAGAAGCCATGGTGACCGTGAACTGATCCACGGTAACAACCTGTTGATCCATACTCTGTCTCTCTGAATATCGGACTAATCTCCCCTCAACCCTGACCCAATAGGGTACATCCAGGCTGTGAACAAAATCCGATCCTGACAAGACTACTCCTCTACTCTATCCCACGAAGGTATATCCAAATGAAGAACAAAGGTCCGATCCTGAGAAAGCACGAAGAACGGAATAAGGATATGGCTCTGAGAATGTACAAAAGAAAAGGTAATCTAAGTGGGAACCAGCAAAGCATCCAAGTGAAGATGAACGGTCTGATCGTACTCAAAACTAACACTGATCTCTGCATTCTCAACTGGAGACTAAAAAGGGAGCGTCGAATCCAAAATGTGATCACAGAGGCGTCGAAGGCCCTCAGATGCACCCATGTGTAGGGAGGGATTCCTAATCGGAGGATCTATGACTCAACCTACAAGGTGAAGGTGTCTCTAAATGGATATGGGTGGACTTTAAAAGATCCCTAGCAGAAGCGATCGTACCCTCCGACGATACGCAACCCTCTGCACGTCTCCGAAGAGACGGGGTGCTTCCATGCAAGGTGGTCATCACCTCCACACATGCACTACCTCGACATCCTAGGGGGTTTCCTATGGTGAAACCTCTCAAACTCTCAACGCTCAATGGTCAACTAAAGTGCACAGTGAATGGTGTGGGTGCATCCGAAAACCCTAAGAATCTAGAGCAGAAGAGGAAACACACTGGTCGCACGACTATCCATGAAACCTAGCTCGGGGCTATACAGGTCTTCAATGATCGGACTCCAATTGACATCGATATGTCGGTCTCCTCCAGAATGCTCCTGTACATCGATATAGCCCGTCGCTAGACCCTACTCCTAATCTCCGGCTCGGTCAGCGAGTAAGCACACAGAAGGTCTCACACTTGCAATAGTGAGAACCGAGATGAAAGGAATGACCGAGACCAAGAGATTTGGAAGTAAGGGGATAGAAGTGAGACCCACATAGACAAGCGACATGCAATCATGCAAAGGGAGGGCAGTCATGCATCATACAATCAGGCAGAGCAGGATATATCACTCATGTGCACACAAGATAAGCGAGAATACGACAATCAAGACAAATAGTGATACAAACATCATGCTCAAAGACGATCGAAATAGTATACAAGTCAGAGAATCAACATGTCAAGCTGAGTGATATACAATGGTGAGTGTATGCATGTGAAATGATCAAAACAATCATGCCAAAATCAGAATCAATACGCTAAGCAATGCAATAAGATCAATCATCAATAATCCAGCATGTCAAAATCTCAAATGAATACGACATCTAAGCATGCATCAAGAAATCCTCAATGTACAATTAAGATATGAGCATCCATTGATTGTCCAATCAAATGCCACGTTTGCTTCACTCTAAGTTCAAGCTTGACCCTCTAAAAAAAAAAAAAAAATCCCCAGCGGAGTCGCCATTTTGTGGACCCCGCATTTCGGCTCAATGCGTTTCCCACTCGATGGCGAAATCGATTTTAATTTTGAAAAATTGATTTGTTGATTAAAAATGACTTGGAGTCGCCACTTATTTTTGTTTTATTTTTAAAAGGTAAACAAAATAAGAAAGAAAAACCCTAAGTGTGACTCCTTGTTTTGGAAAAGGTGGTTTGTGAAAAACCGGATCGGGTTCGGGGGTCAGGTTACTTATCGGGAAGGTACGGTAGAAACCGTAGCACCCCTCTAAGTCCCTAAAGTCGGGTCTCTACTAATAAAGTGAAACTGACGTGGCAATCGAATAAGAAAGTCAATGGATACTCACATCAATCATGCATATATGAGAATCAGAATATGTATAGTGAATGATCAGAATGAGTGAATGCGTACCTGGGCAGCAAACAACAACGCGCTATCAAGAAACGGGATTAGTGCACAATTAATGAATACAAAATATAGCTCATGCATATCGAAGTGCGAAACAAAGCTCAAGCGAAATACATTAAGCACGACAATTGACAGTCAAAAAGGGATCAAACATAGGGCCCCCAACAAAGCCCAATTTATTGTTCACGAACTAATCTCACGAATCCCGCGTGTTTAGAATTATGAAGAAATTATTATTGCTTATGTAAAATCAAGAAGATCAGAAGATTATTTAGGAATTGAAATGTGATTAAAAACTATTCGAGTGAAAACTGAATTATTGGAGCTTATTTGAAAATTGGAGTATTTGGAATTAAATTTTGAAGATTATAGCTCCAGTGATTAAATCGAAATTTGTTAAAGAAAATGAGAAACGGACTTTAGGAAATTGAACTGCGAGACCATAGACTTTTGAAAGTTGAATTTATAATAATGATAATAATGAGGTCTTGAGAGGTTGAATTAATAATAATAATAATAATAAGATTTCGAAAGTCTGAATTAATGATAATAATAATAATAATAATATTTTGAAAGTGTAAATTAATAATAATAATAATAATAATAATAATAGTAATAATAATAATAAGATTTTAAAAGTTGAATTAATGATAATAATAATAATAATATTTTGAGAGTTGGGTTAATAATAATAATAGTAGGATTTTGAAAGTTGAATTAATAATAATGATAATAAAAAGATTTTGAAAGTATGAGTTAATAATAATAATAATGATGAGATTTTGAGAGTTTGGGTTAATGATAATAATAATATTAATAATAAATAAATGTTGAAAGTATGAAATAATAATAATGATAATAATGAGATTTTGAAAGTTGGGTTAATCATAATAATAGTAGTGAGATTTTTGAAAGTTGGGTTAATAATAATAATAATAGGACTTTGAAAGTTAGGATTAATGATAATAATAATAATAATAAATAGATTTTGAAAGTTGAGTTAATAATAATAATAATAAGATTTTGAGAGTTGAATTAATAATAATAATAATGACAAGAATAATGATAATAACAATGATAATAATAATAATTAATAATAATAATAATAATAATAATAATAATAATAATAATAATAATAATAATAATAACAATAATAATAATAACAATGATAATAATAATTAATAATAATAATAATAATAACAATGATAATAATAATAATAATAATTAATAATAATAATAAATGATAATATGCATCCATCAAGCCCAAGCCCAAAGATGTCAAATGGGCAAGCCCAAGACACCCAATGCCTTCACAAACTTGGGCTTCTCATCTGAGTCCAGCCCACTAAAGCCCAAATCCACTCTCATTCTCTCTTTGGGCCTTTCAGCCAGGCCCATATCCATCATCTTGGACAGGCCCCGAACTCTAACTCCATCACATGCTTGGATTGGGCTCCAACTCAAGCCCAAATATTCATCTTCTCCACAGCTCACCCCTCTGAACGCACCATCATCCTCGAAGAGAGCCTTCACCATCGGCGGCACCAAGAGATGTTGCCGTCGTCGCCGACGACTGGCGCGGCTATCCACCTGGTTGGAGCGGGTCAAGACGCACCATGCCTGCGTTAGAGAATAAGCTGCTAGCGATTTGAGGGTGGGATTACTGCCAGCTTGGTCGATGGAGGGAGAAATAGCGGCGACGGTCCGGTGACGTCCAGAAGACGTTATCGCTGTCGCTGATGACCGGCGCAGTTGTCCACGCGGTCGGAGCAATGCAGGGCGAACTGCGTGCCGGCGTCGGGGAGATTCAGCTCGCGATCTCAAGGCGCGACTGCTGCTACTGGGGTGGCGGCACCATCTGGAGTTGGTCACTGAACCACGCGCCGCCGATGAAGGCGCCGGAGGGGACGAAGACTATGAGAGCGGAGGTGGTTGAGATGGTGAGAGCAGGAACCACTGCATGCCGCTTCGGATTGGCGTCGACCTTGCTGTGCCGACGGCGCTAGAGAAGATATGCATGGAGAGGAGGAGAAAGAGGAAGGGAAAGAGAAAGAGAAAAAGAGAGAGGAAATGTGGTGGCATGCATGGCACGGGAAATGGGTATACGTGGGCAAGGATGACACGGGTGGGAACGGTGATGGTGAACTGTGGGTATGGTATGGTAATGGGAGTGTGAACGATGGTCTCGAGTGCATGCGTGATAATCACGTACACATGGGACGCCAAACCATAAGGATAACAACGAGATCAACAACAATAACAAGAGAATAATCCAGAAAAACAACGAGATTCAATATATTATCCAACCCAAACTAATGAGTAATGCGAAGCAAACCGAAACGAGAAGGAGATGAGATGAATATGAATCAAAGTAAGCAAGAGACTCACCTCAAAATCGCCTGCAGCTGCCCGTTTTCCTATTATCTCCTTCTCTAGTAAGTTCTCCTCTAAGATCAAATGGAACCGGCAAGCTCCCTCCTCCGTGACCCCCCTAATGCAAAAGCCCCCCTAGATATCTCTTGTTTTTTTTTTTTTTTTTTTTTTTTTTTTTTTTCTGTTTTGAGTCTTCCTCAACAAGTCACTGCTTGCTTCCTGCCACCCGTCCCATCTGTCGCCCGAGAGCAGCCCACTTCAGAGGAGTCAGAAAAACAGCAAAAAAATAATCATAAAAAAACTCTCAACTCCTCGGGGGGAGGGGGGTCTACACATGGGTAAATACATACCCTATATAAGATCGAGCTTTTTGAGGATCCAAAAGATAGCGAACAACCGAATAACTAAGCAACTAATAAATAGATATTTTTTAATAAGATAAATATATGTCAGTTATTCCATAAAGATATCGTAGTATGTGTTTGATCTCATTTCAATGTCTTCGAGTTGGTGTGCAACCATATCATGTAAGTTGAAAGAAAATGTTATATTTGATCGTGTATAATTTGTAAGGTACATGAGTGCACCAATAATACTAAAATAAGATACTTCTTGACTAAATATATATTTGTTATTCTTCATCATTTTTTTTAAGGTGACAAAGATTTTTTTTTTTTTTTTTTTTAACTTATAGTGAGCGAACTAGCATTAGAGAATTTAGTGGATGCAATCTATCCATATGAAAGTGCTTCAAGACTTATATATATAAACATTGATTGATGAACTAACATTCCATTTGAAAACCATATGATCTGCAAGTCAAGACAAAATTTTGTTTTCTTCACATCTTTCATTTCAAATTTTCTCTTCGAATAATTGGTAGTTTTGTGAGTTATTTAGAAGTTCCCATGAGATTCAAATTATCAACATATACTGCAATAATTGCAAATCCTATATTTAATCTTCTAATGAAAATGCATTTGCACATAGGGTTATTCACATGCCCTTATTTAAAAAAAATATATATTTGTTAAGGTGATTGTAACACATGCATCTGAATTGCTTTAATCCATATCATGATTATTGTAATTTGATTGAGTACATGCTACAAGGATTTATATTAATCGATTCAAGTAATCTAAATCCTTCATGAATTTTCATGTATATATCATTATATATGGATCCATATAAATATGTCATAATGACATCCATGAGACACGTATTTAGTTTTTCTTAAACTTTCAAACCAATTAAAAATCGAAATGTAATTGCATCTATGATAGGAGAGTATGTTTCCGTATAGTTAATACCATGTCTCTGAGAGAAATCTTGTGTTACTAATCATGCTTTATATCTTAATGGTTTCATTTTTCTCATTGTGTTTTCATATAAAAACTTATTTATACCCAACAAGTTTTACGTCTTCAAGCGTTTGGACTATTGGTTTAAATACTTCTCATTTTGTTAATGAGTTTAGTTCTATTTAAATGATTTTTTTTCCATTTAGACCAATCATTTCAATGTCAACATTCAATTACAGTTTTTGGTTCAAGATTCTCGTCATTTCTTATGATGTCCATATTCATTTGGAAATAAAATATATTGCCTACAATGTGTATTTTGATCTCATTTTTCTCTTGCATGTAGATAACTATTAGAGATATCATTATTTTTGTGATATTTGTGCCTTTTCATGGGCTAATTGTATACTTTGAGCATCTTTCAAGGGCTATTTGATTATTAACTTGGACTAATAAACCAAATTTAATAGCCTATTTTTGGATTGAGCTTTTATAAGAGTGTTAACATTCTCATATGCTTTTCTTTGTGTTTTTACTTTCTAATGAACTATATCATTTGAGTCAATAGGTCTACCACGTTTTAGATATATCTTAGATTCATTTGTCATGATATCAGTTAAGTGTCTTATAAGGATATAAATCTGTATTGGAGTATTTGCAACTAATATACATGATTTTGTCACTTTCTTTGCATCAATGAATGCATCTGGCAATTAATTTGTGATTCCTTACCAGTGAATAACCTTTTGAACTTCTAGTTTACATTAATTTGTCTGAGAGTCAAGGTGAGACAAAACCAATGCATTCCAAGTAATTTTATTATTTTCATGTTGTTCTTCTAGAATTGACTTCCTCCTTTAACAATGGGAAAATTGTTTTATCAAAATGGCAATCAACAAAATATATTATAAAAACATCACTTGTTTGGGGTTCCAAATATTAAATGATGGAGAATCAAAACCAACTTAAATCCTAAGAGGCCTTTGATGACCCATCTTAATCCTTTGAGAAGGAACAATAGGGATATGGGTAGCACAACAAAAAATTCTCAAGTAAAAAACATTATGTTGTTGACCAAGTACTAGTTGTAAAGATAAATACTCATGACAAGTAAAAGGTAAAAAAATGAATTAAACCTGCAGCATGGAGTATAACATAATAAGAGATTTAGCCAAACCATTTTGAGTATGAAAATGAGTAACATGATGTTTGATATCTTTCAGTTGACATATAGAAGTCAATACAAGCATGAGATGAAAATTCACCCACATTATCAAAACAAATTTTCTTAATAGGGTAATCTAAAAATTGTTCTCTTAAATATATTATAAAAGCGACATTACGAGTAAAAAGAAAGCAAGCATATAATCACTTAGTGAAGGCATCTATCAAAACTAAACAAAACTAAAATAGTCTATAAAAAGGATGAATGAGGCTACATATATCCCTATGAATTCTTTCTAAAAAGGTTAGAGATTCTGAGATGATTTTAGCAAAAGATGGTTTAATAATCAATTTATCTCGTGAGCAAACAATACAATTATATTCATTAGACACAATAATCTTCTAATTCTTTAAAGAGTACCCATGAGGTTATTGATGATGCAACACATCATAGATTTTACCCTGGGTGACCAAGTTGCTCGTGCCAAAGCATAAAAGTATTTGGGTTATGGAACTTTTGGTTTATTACAACATATTATTCAATAGGTTTAATGGTTGTGTAATACAATCCACAAGAAAAAAAACTTCTTTAATAAATGTTTTTTTCCAAAAACAATTGAAGTAATACAGAGACACTCGATGTTATCTTTATTTATAGTCTCAATATGATATCCATTTGAACAAATATCTTTAAAATTAAGCAAATTTCTCTTGGATTTAGCAGAATATAATGCATCATCAATATTAAGTGTGGTTCCACCGGATAAAATAATAATAATTCTTTTTAAAGTGTTGAATTAGGTTTACAAAACCTAATATTGTGTTAACATTGGGTAGTGGAAATGTAAAGTTCAAGAAATACTTTTTATCTCAAAGAAGTGTATGTGTTATGGCACAATCGTATACATTTTCATGATGTGATTTATAATTAGTCAAGTTAGGACAATCCATCTATCTTATCACATAGGAGTCTTTAAATATAGATGTTACTAGAACCCTTTTTTATAGAAAGTGTTAACAATAAAAGTTAAGAAATATTAGAGAATAGACGTTCATCTATTCTAAATTTCTAATAGATTCTTCTAACAAACCCTATATTTCATAACAAATACTCATTTCTTAAAAAAGAATTATAAAATTATAATTATTTTTAATATAATTAAAAAAAATTAAAGTAAAAATAAGTGGGTAGGGACAACTGGACAAGTACGAGAAATCATTTATTTATTTTGGGGATAATAATACAATGAGGTTGGGATGCAGATCACTTATATTTTAGTATTTTAGTATATATATATCTAAAGGTTTTAAAGTGTTTTTTATACACTAAATATTTTTTTATAGTTATAAATTTAAAATAAAAATATATTTAATAATTATATAATAATAATAATAATTTAGTCTTAAATTAAAACAAGTTTTAAAACAATTACTTGAGTCTAATACCATTTTTACACCATCAAAACAAAAATAAAATTTAATAATTAAAACAATTATTAAACAAACAAAATAAATTAAAAGAGACAAAACTAGCTTAATAATTTGGTAAAATTAGACTAAAATATCTCTTGAATTTATACCTTTTAAACAAAACAAAATAAATAATTAATAAATAAACTTGTAAATTGAAATTGTAAAAATATTTAAGTTACAATTATTGTTACAAAGAAATAAGAATAGAAAATTTAAAAATTAGAGATCATACCAATCGTATTCTCAATATTATTAAGTTTGGGAATTGATCATCCAAATAATAGTTTTTAAAATAAGCTCACGAGGTATGATGACGAATTTTCATGAAAAGTTTAGTTTATCGTTACTATATCTTAATTGATTTTTAGATAAAATGTTCAAAACTCGATTAAAAGAATGGTTATGGATTGTAAAATATGTTTTTGTTGATTTATTTTTCTCAAAAAAAAAAAAAAAATACAGGGAGGAAGTAGTGAACTAATTGTGCACATGGCTAATTTTCCTAGATGCTTAAAACATTTCAATAACAAAAATTATAAAACGGCGTCGTTTTTGTTTACCTTCTATTTTTCACTGAAGGCTCCACTCTCTTAGGCTCCTTCCAAAACCCTAGCTAAACCCTGCATCATCACATCCTCAAACCCAGAGAAATGGCGAGCAACACTAGCCGTCTGGTTCTGATGAGATCTGTGGCAACGCCAAGATGGTTCTCGACGGCGACGGCGACGGCGGCAAAAGACAAAGAGGCTTCACTGTACTGGAAGCTCTCAGCTCTGAGAGGCACAGAGGGCGATGTGGCAGAGACGCTTGATAAGTGGGTGAAGGAGGGCAAGTCCGTGAAGAGGTTTGATATGATTAGCTGTGTGAATCAGCTTCGCAGGTTCAAGAAGTACAAGCACGCCGCCCAGGTTTGTATCGATGTTTTGTTGGGTTTTTGGTCTGTTTGGTTTCCGAGATAATGGAGTAAAAATTAAAGAAAGGGATGGAAAACGTTGGGTTTTTGCGTTTGAACGGTGCTTTTTTTAAACCCCATTTTTGAACCGGTGATCATCGAAACTGATTTGTCCGTTTGGTCGTTCAGGAAATAAAGAAAAATGAAAGAAAATGGAAGGAAAATTTTGGATCTTCGTCTTTCTGTGTCGTGTCTTGAATGTAGCTCTTTCCTGCAGTTCAAATCGGTGATGAACTGGTTTTGTCTATTTGGTTGCTGGAAAAACGAAGGAAAAGAAAAGGGTTAATTACTGGGTTTTTCTCATGATACAAAATTTCCTACCCATTTGGTTGCTGAGAAAATGAAGAACAAGAAAAGAAATTTTCAAATGTTATGATTGCTTAAGTCCCTCCCCAGAAGCTTAATTCAACTAGGCTAAGTAGTTTCCTTGGGTTCAGTTGTATCAAGCTCTTTGCTTTTGCAGATCCCAAACACTTGTAAATTTGTGGTTCAAAGGTTTTAATCTCTGTACTATTCTTTAAATTGCTTAGCAACCAAATGGACTATTTGATTCAATTAGATAAAATTGTTGGGGTTAGTTAGAGTGCAATTTTTATCACTTGTTTCATAGTTTTATGGCTAATGCTTTAATTGATTGATTTTCTTGTGTAGAGGCTTGAATGATGTTTGAGTAATTTTTACCTAGAGATAGCATTTCTACATCAGCCTTATTTGTATGATTTGTTGTTTGTGACTGATTTTTTTTTTTTTTTTTTCCAAATGGATTTTTTGAAATGAATTAATTTAGTAAATTGAACATGGATGGGGTTGTGAATAGTGGTTTTCTAAAATGTCTCCCCAATCAAGTTTATATCCTGAATGTTTTGCATGTTAATCTTCATTTGGGCATTCGTCAAATTGTTGAGCATCTCCTTATTGTCCTACTTATTTGGGCAAAGAACTTGAATTGTGAAAGTTAGGAATTATACCCTGGTGATTGTACTTTTTCCTTCATTTTTTGATGTGTAAATCATAAGCTTCGAAGTTGAATCCACTTAAGTTTACCCTTAAATTTGTTTTGGTGTTCGTTTCCTTTTTTTTTTTTTCTGGACAATAACAATGGCTTCTTGAATACTTTTAACATGATTTTTAGACGAATTCCTGTGCTTTGAATTATTCCCAGTTCTCAGTTATTCTTGAATCCTAAACTTGTCATATGGTCCCGTATGCATCTGAAGGTGCATCAGCAAATCACCAGAAGCCATATCTCAGCAGTGAGAAGTTCTGTTGACACAGAATTGTAAAAATAAATTATGGTTGTCTAGGAACTTTAGATAAGTAGTTTTTTCCCTCATTGGCACATTCCGTGAAGTACTATTGTTGGGGGTATTTGGATTTTTGCCTACATAGCGAACTACGGAAATGCTGATTTAACAGTATCTCATCAGTTTGTGTTGTTGCTGCTGCTGGGTTTGTATTACTTGGTGTTTCTTAATTCTTCCTCACCTTTTCCCCCTAACTTGCAGATATATGAATGGATGGAAAAAAGTAAAAATGATTTGAACAACGCTGATCGTGCCATACGTATAGATCTTCTTGCCAAGACTGAGGGAATTGCCCAAGCAGAAAATTACTTTAACAGCCTCCAAGAATCTGCAAAGACGAATAAAACCTATGGTGCACTTCTTAACTGTTACTGCAAGGAGAATATGCTGGACAAAGCTGTGGAGCTGTTTAAGAAGTTGAAAGAGCTGAATTTCGTGTCTAGTGCTTTAAGCTATAATAATATGATTTCCCTTTACTTGAGGGTTGGCCAACCTGAAAAAGTGCCCTCACTGGTACATGAAATGGAAGAGAAGGACATTCCAGCAGATTTATATACATATAATCTATTGATGAACAGCTATGCTTCCGTTAAAGATTTTGAAGCTGTGGAGCAAGTTTTGGACAAGATGAAGAAAAGGGGGGTTGAACGTGATTGGTTTACATATGGAAATCTAGCTAACATTTATGTCGATGCAGGGCATACTAAGAAGGCCAATTATGCTCTTCAAAAGCTTGAGCAAAATAAAAATTTACATGATCCTGAGGCTTTCCGCATGCTTATCAACTTGTATGCACGAACCTCTAATTTGGAGGGGGTTAATAGGGCATGGGAATCTTTAAAGTTGGCTCATCCAAAAATCAATAATAAGAGCTATCTTATCATGCTTTTGGCTTTGTCTAAGCTGGGGGATGTGGCTGGCCTTGAAAAGTGTTTTAAAGAGTGGGAGTCAGGCTGCTCAACCTATGATGTTCGGTTGTCAAATGTCATGTTAGAATCTTATCTTAATCGAGAGATAATTGAGGAAGCCAACCTGCTATCTGAAAGTATAGCGAAAAGGGGGCCTGAGCTCAAGTTAAAGACACTGGATTTATTCATGAAATTCTACTTGAAGAAGCACCAGCTCGATTTGGCTATGAAGTATTTAGACATGGGTGCATCTAAAGCTGATCCAGAAAACAATAAGTGGTTTCCCACTGAAGAAACTATCACCATGTTTCTGGAATATTTCGAGGAGGTAAAAGATGTGGACAGTGCTGAGAAGTTCTGTGAGACCATGAGGAAGATCAGTCGCCTTGATTCTAAGATCTATGATTCTCTGCTTCGTACATATATAGCTGCTGGGAAAGAGGAACCTCTGATGTCAGAGAGAATGAAGGACGACGGCATTGAGATAAGCTCTGAAACTGAGAAATTGCTTCAAAAAGTCTGTCCCAAGTAGGCTAGCAAGTTTAGAGAAATCCAGAATAAGAGCACAATTTGTGATGTTCTTGAATTGCTATTTCCATTCATGATGAATGGAAGCATAAAAACATAGACTTCGGTTCATACATAAATTTGTAGTTGCAGACACAAGACTTTTAACTGCATCAGCCTTGGACAGTATTTGGGGAGCCGATCAAGGACAATGGGAGACGGTGATCTCTTCCAATGAGCTTGAATTTGGTGTGCTGGTTGAATACTGCCTTCTAAGGAGCTGTTTTGTTTGTTAAATAGACAGTTCTATGGACAGAGCGGTAGTTTCTTATTTTACATTTTGGTTGTTTTGCTCGTCTTTCTTTACAAATTGTGGAAGTAACCATCTTCTAATCTTTTGATTTTCTGTTAAAAATTATGTGAAGAACATGGCTTGCTTTATTAGATTAAGACTGCCCAGTACTTTATCTGTACATTGAGACTTTTGAAGTTTGTATCAACTGTCTTAGTAGGCTTCCCTATTGGAAGGGCATGATGCGGAAACCAACATGAGTAGTTCTCATACCGGTTCCCATGTGTAGATCATGGTTTGCTTTATCAGATTAAGACTGTCCAGTACTTTCTCTGTTCAAGTGAAACTTTTTAAGTTTGTATCAGCTGTCCTAGCAGGCTTCCCCATTGGAAGGGTATGATGTGTCACAGTTGAAAATTGAGAGGAAACCAACATGAGTAGGACTCATACCGGTTCCCATGTATCAATCTTATAAAAAAAAGTATCAATTTTTTTTGTTAAAAAATTGCATGATATATCATTGTTTTTGCTCTCTGCTTCATTGATCCAGGTTGTTGCATGAAGTAGGTCGATGCCAAAAGGCAGTGTCATTGTGCAAACATCCAATCCAACAGAGTTTCATGGAAGTCGAAGGGTTCAAGAGATGAGAAAGAAACCCCAGATGCCTCTAAAACTGGTCTCTGAATTCTGAGAGGCCATAAACAGAAATGGTTGATGGTCCAAATTGTCCAACCCAACCAGTTGGCCTCTCTGGTCTCTTGATGGTTTTCAAAAGACTGCTTTACAAAGAAAAAGTATGCCAATATGGGAGAGGAAAGAGTTGTATTCTGTTGGAAATGAGTTTGAAAAAATAATAATTGAGCAACTTGGGGCTTAATTAAAAGTGTGACCCACACTCCGAAAATGTCGGGACCATGCACCAACGCGTTCTCCTCCGCGAGGAGTATAACGTGGTATATTTATTTGTTCAAATCCATTAAGTATTGAATGAGAAAATTGACTCCAAAGTCACCCACTTGAATGACTATTCCAAACAGGTACGTGTCTATTCCGAATAGGTTTATACCTATTCTAAACAGACACCAGGAAGTCTATAAATAGACTTTCTACCCCGGCATTAAATGATTCAATTAATTCCTGCATATTTCTCTCTCTCTTCTTTGCATCCTTTGTCAGTTCGAGTACAAAACACAAGTTGTGTTCGTGGTGTTCTACAGATTGAAGTGCTGCTTTTGTAGAACTGAATATCCGTTCTATCTTGAGAGACATTTATTCACTACCTTGAGCATCAGAGAGGGAATAAAATTGTCTTATGGAAACAGTGTTGTCACTGGGCTCGGATTCATAGAATTAAAGTAAGTTCTGTAATTTCATTTATTTTATTTACATACTTATTTAATGTTTACTTAAAGTATAAACTGTAAAAAGATTTTACTTGCTAACAATGTTATTTTATTTTATTTACAAACTTTAAATCACAAATATCACTGTGAATTAAGTCTAGAGGTTCAGTACTTCTTTCAACTGAATGAAAAGGTACTTTTGTTAATTTAGATTCTACACAAGTTTCACATTTATGATTAGGATCAATATTAAATTTAGGTAGATAATCTAAGTGAATTAATCTACGTAGAGTATCATAATTAACATGTCCTAATCTACCATGCCAAATATTAGAAGACTCAAGCAAGTAAGCAGAAAAATCAATCTTATTATTATTAATAGACTTAGGTACAACAGTCATTACATTCATCTTAAAGAGCCCATCACTAAGATAGCCCTTTCCTACAAACATCTCATTCTTTGTAAGTACAAACTTATCAGACACAAACACTAATTTGAAACCATTTTTGCTAAGCAAAGATCCAGAAACCAAGTTCTTGCGAATGTCTGGCACATGAAGCACATCATTTAAAGTGAGTTCTTTGCCAGAAGTCATTTTCAGAATCACCTTCCCACGACCTTCAACTTTGGAACTAGAAGAGTTACCCATGAATAATTCTTCATTTTGCTCCACGGGTTTGTAAGTTGAAAACATCCACTTGTTGGAACATATGTGACGAGTAGCCCCAGTGTCCACCCACCATTCCTTGGTGTTTCCTACAATATTGCATTCGGATACAACAACGGAAAGATTCATCTCGAAGACATCATTTGAAAGTTTATCAAATTCTGTCACATTAGCTTGGGGTTTCTTTTCCTTCTTTGGCTTACGGCAATCATTAGACTTGTGACCAGTTTTGCCACAATTATAACATTTGCCTTTGAATTTCTTCGCCGCATTTGATCCTTGATTCTGATTTTGATCACCATGCTTTCGTTTCTTGTTAATTTTTGGTCCTTGTTCAATAACATTGGCTTTAGCCTCCATTGAATTATTTCCCTTCTTTTCAGATTTTCGGTTGTCCTCCTCAATCCTTAACCTCACAATTAATTCTTCAAGATTCATCTCTTTGCGTTTGTGCTTAAGATAATTCTTGAAGTCCTTCCATAGTGGTGGTAATTTTTCAATCACAGCAGCCACTTGAAATGAGTCACTAAGACTCATTCCTTCAGAATGGATTTCATGAAGAATTACTTGCAGTTCTTGAACTTGACTTATAACTGTTTTGGAATCGATCATTTTGAAATCAAGAAATTTGCCGACTATGAATTTCTTCATGCCAGCATCCTCGGTTTTGTATTTCTTGTCAAGTGAATCCCATAGTTCCTTTGTTGTCTTGAGTGAACAATACACATTGTAAAGTGTATTGTCTAAGCCATTAAGCACATAATTTCTGCATAAGAAATCAGAATGCTTCCATGCATCCACGGCAGCAACCTTTTCCTTGTTGGTTTCTCCTTCTTCAAGTATGGGACATTCTTCATGAAGGAACCTTGCCAAGTTCAATGTGGTGAGGTAGAAGAGCATCTTTTGTTGCCAACGTTTGAACTCATTCCCATTGAATTTCTCTGGTTTTTCTCCATGAGTCAAATTCATTGTAGGAACATTGCTTGAAGATGCCATTTGATTTCTGTTACAAAAACAAAAATGCAGAAAATTTAGAATACAAAATTCTGATTTAAAAAAAATAATAGATGAATAGAATATTTAAGTTTCCAAATGCAGAAACACAATCTGATTTGAAACTTAAGAATATAATATTTACTGAAGTATAAACTACAAAAAGTTTTTTTTATTTTTTTTATTTAATAAAATTGTCTTAAGATTGTTAGCAAGTAAAATCCTTTTACAGTTTATACTTTAAGTAAACATTAAATAAGTATGTAAATAAAATAAATGAAATTACAGAACTTACTTTAATTCTATGAATCCGAGCCTAGTGACAACACTGTTTCCTTGAGACAATTTTATTCCCTCTCTGGTGCTCAAGGTAGTGAATAAATGTCTCCCAAGATAGAACGGATATTCAGTTCTACAAAAGCAGCACTTCAATCTGTAGAACACCACAAACACAACTTGTGTTTTGTAATCGAACTGACAAAGGATGCAAAGAAGAGAGAGAGAAATATGCAGGAATTAATTGAATCATTTAATGCCGAGGTAAAAAGTCTATTTATAGACTTCCTGGTGTCTGTTTAGAATAGGTATAAACCTATTCGGAATAGACACGTACCTGTTTGGAATAGTCATTCAAGTGGGTGACTTTGGAGTCAATTTTCTCATTCAATACTTAATGGATTTGAACAAATAAATATACCATGTTATACTCCTCGCGGAGGAGAACGCATTGGTTCGTGGTCCCGACATTTTCGGAGTGTGGGTCACACTTTTAATTAAGCCCCAAGTTGCTCAATTATTATTTTTTCAAACTCATTTCCAACATATTCTACCTAACAACAAGAATTGACAACAAATGATTCTATTTGTCTTTTATCTTTTTCTTCCCCTAAGGAAACAAATGAAACAGAAGAAGCCATGCAACCCATACTATTAATGGGATCCAACTCATAACACAAGAAGAATAATAAATAGCCCTGCCCTGCTCGAACCCAACCACCCCCACCAATAATAAGCTGCATGGACACCTCAAAGCCGGTCTATGGGCGTAAAGGGGACAGCTTTGGACCTAGAAACCCAGTACCCAACAAAAATAGATATGCAAAAGGCGACCACGGAGATGAGGACAGAGAAGGCGCTGGCAGCATCCCAAGAGCTTGTTGAAGCCACCTTGCTAAGCTCAGAACTGACTAAAGCGATATCTAAAGGTACCCAGTCACAACTAATAGAATAGTGCCCAGATCCATGCCATGGGTTCCCATCAACTGGATACCAGAATGCCACTGAAATCTTGCTTGTTTGACCAATGGTGAATTGAACATCCTGCATTTACAAAGAGCAGTGCTTCAATTTTGTTTTCAATTTAATGTAGAATATGTGCAAGCTTGAAGAACCCAAATTTTCTAGTTTGAAGCTTTTAATCTTTTAGGCCAGCCTTATTGGTATAATGATGGAAAATGGTCATGAAGTTACTCTAAACTTACTATGGCAGTTGGGGGTACATAAATATGAGCAGCATTTGGAAATATAAGAGGAAATGAAATCATTCTAATGTGTTCATTATCATTTTGGAAATTTTGATTGTGGCAAATCTTCTACATGAAGAGCTAGAACTATCAAATGCTATGGCACCAGAGACCGAAATGTCCTCATCCTATACAACAAAAACCATGATTTTAAAAACCGGACCGGACCGGCCGGTTGAACCGGTCCAACCGTCGACCGGTGAACTATCCGGTTCGGTTCGCTCAATGAACCGTTTTGTTATCAAACCGGCATTGAACCGTTCAAACCGACGGTTGGACCGTCGAACCGGACAACCCGTCCGGTTTTTTGCAAATCGGTCATAACTTAAAACAAGTTTTTTTTACTATGAAAAGGTCATTCCAGGCCCAATGCTTACAACTAAATCTAATAAACCATCTTTGGTCCAAGCCACTAAGACCCAGTCCAATGAAAAGATTAATCACTATTATTTGGGCCATGTCTTCAAGCCCAATTTGCAGCATTCTTTATTTAAAAATAACACTTGCATTTGGGCCATGCTTCCAGGCCCAGCTTGGTGGCTTGTTTGGCTTAAAGGTTGGAAGGCATTTATAGAGCACATAGAGCACATAAAATTCTTGTGCTTCCGATGTGGGATTGGGAATGAGACTATTAGAGGAAAACATTGCTTTGGACGCATGGAAGTTATGGAACTTTGATTTTATTTCAAAATTTTATCATATAAAATCTTAAAAAAAATATAAATATTTAAATTCCTGTTTATTTTTATAATAATTATAAAAAATAATATAAATTATTTAATAGAATAATTTAAAAACAATACAATACAAAGACAAAAGGATAAAATTAAATATTTTAAATTTTTTCATCTTAAATATATCTTCTTTCTTAAATATTACATATTTCTATTTAATAAAATTTAAAATATTAAACTTTATCATTTAATTTAATATACCAAATATAAAAATCAAACATTATTAAAATTTGTAATTTTATATATTTTTAATTTTTATAATTATTTTTAATTTTAATAATATATAAATTATATATTTATGACGTCACCGGTTCGATACCGGTTCGATAGCGGTCCGACCGCCGGTCCGACCAGTGAACCGTGAACCGGTAACTTTTCCGGTTCGATCACCGGTCCGGTTCTGAAGACATTGACAAAAACTTTTAACTTAAAAAATCCATTTCAAGGATTCTAGTGGTTCTGTGTTCTGGATCAGGCTATAATCTAGGGCTTGTCTAAGCTTTCAAAATGGCATTGCAGGCTATAAAAGTAAGAAACTAAGCAGTAGCAAAGATGGAACCTGTTGAAGACGATCCATTGTTCTCAAAGGCCTCGAAAATTCAAAATAGTATGTACCCTTCTGACCTGATGATGCATAAGGGCTGTCTTCTTCCACAAAACCTGTGAGTGGAAGTTGCCAACAACAACACAAACAGCAATTAGCACTACAAGGTTCAGCTGCCGCAGGGAAAACCCATTCCAGACATGTATGCATGATGCATGTTAAATTGGGTGGCCACCTTAGCTAAGGACAACAATAAGTCAAAACTGCATTTTTTGAATCGAACAGAACAGAACTCAGAAAGGATATCATTGTTTTAGAACCACAAGGGATACCAATTTTTCTTACGTTAACAAAAAGAAAAAGGGACTTGAAAAATCAGCTCCTGGTATGAATATCATGAATGAGACATGGGCTGCTAGATTATTTTCCAGAAAGCAGCCTACCAAAAATTGAATTAAAAATGCATGTCTTATATTATAAAGAATTCTATAATTTGTTATCTGTTTGTCCAACATGGTAGCAGTGAGTTCTCCACAACCAGCTCTTGAACATAGTTTCCCTAACACCAAATTGGTGGAACCGGAATATTAAAGTTGAATAAAGAACAAGTGATGAATGGATACCTGAATGCATTGCAAGACTACCATGCCACCATGCCCCCTTCCAGTTATTCTGTGCACTGGTATCATTTCCTGAAAACATGGAAGCAGTTCAAACATTATTTTTTTGGAGATTTATCCAAAAATGGAAAACGAGACCAAGTTAAGCCACCAGCAACCACTAATGTGATTGATGGCATAAGAATGGAATATTTATGTGACTAAAGGTTTGTACTGGTTGTCCACCTATTAAGTAATACCTGTTTTTCCAGGCTTAAAAACTATGAAAACAGGAAAGACTATAGAGATAACAAAGACAATATTGTCCAAGCTTTAACCGACTGAGTTGTTTATAAACATTTTCCCTCTTTTGCAAGTGAAAATATAGCCTCTTCTTAGCTCATGAAAACATGTTATTTTTCTTCAAACCTTGCATTCAACAATATTCCTTTGCTTCTTTCAAACCCATAGTTCTATTTTCATATTATGAAACTTCAGATGGAAAACTTCATTTGACAGGGCAGCACATTTAAGGCCAATAGTCAGTACTCAAACTAATACTCAAAAAAAAAAAAAAAAAAAAAAAAAACACAGAAAGAGAAAGAGCTTTCTACACTTCTTAGACTTCCTTTGTCCCTCTGTCTCAAACCAGAGTCAACAAAATCTAAAGTAATTGCAAATAAGAGCATTGGATGGTCCACTGGAAGAGTCGCTCAATGGAGTGACCAGGTTAGGTTAGATAGAGTCCAAAAGGTTGTCCCCTAAGCAAATATATGATAACTTGGTTAAACTGTGTTTAGGAATACCACTAAGCAGAGCATTAAAATTTGTGTGGATGCATGCTTGCATAATGGACACTAATTTTAATGGTGAGAGTTATTAGACTTTTGACTTCCCATCAACACATCTCTTTTGGACATAAGAACTATAGATAAACCATCCTAGAAAATGTGATAGCATGCATACTTAAATGAACAGATATTAATTTACTTATAGGAGTTACAAGAGGATGGATATGCCACCAGTCAATGGCCGGATTTGAGAAAAAAGAGACAAAAATTTCAATCCTGTAATTACCAGAAGGGCCAAGTCCATCAAGGTGTCGACAATGTGGATTCCAGGCATACAGATCAACCAAATGACCGAATCTGATCATGAAAAGCCAAAAGAAACAGAGAGTTATGACCTAGACCAAATTGTTTTGCCTTTCACTAAAGACTACAATATGATGTGATATGAGCTACACTATGGTTCTACCTGTCACCTCCATTCCCTTCTCCATTGTCTATTGGATTGCCACCATAAAGCCTTCCTGGAATAGCATTTCCAATTGAAAAGTGCATAATGTCAACTTCATTGCCACGACAAGTTTTGCTAGTGCATTTATCTGGCTCCTCCTTGCACCCACCCATCTAGTCGCAATGAAACCATTCTCAGTTCTTTAAAATTAAAAGAAAAGGGGAGCAAAGAAGACCAACAGGTACTATTAATTTCATATGAGATCCAACACAAGCAATTGACAGCCAAAGAAGCTTACATTATGATATGTAGCATTCTCACCAATTTGAAACATGAGAGCAACAGATGGGCATTTGTTATTGTTGCTGTGTCACACAAGAACAAACCCTTTTTAGCCTAAGATCGCCATGTCAAGAATTTTAATTATGCAAAAAAATTAGAACAACTCAACAGAAAGTGCACTTCAAGTAAAGATAATATCTAAAGTAGACTGGACTATCAGAACAGTATTAGCAAATTTTGGACAGTTAGGATAACACTCAAATGACAATGACAACAAAAAAAGAAAGGCCATAAATACTTGGAGGAGCATGCTTCCAATTTACAAAGGAAGCTAACCTCCCTTGAGAATTGCTACTCCCATCTGCTTCTTTTTAGTGTCATCCATAAAGCATCGAAGAACTACAACCCAGCAGATTTAGAGGACAAAGCTTGTCTTGTTATATTTCTTCTATTTTGGGGCTAAAAAGATCTCCACACTTCCTGCTAGTGTCATCCATAAAGCATTGGACAACTATGACCCAGCGGAATTTGGGGAAAAAATTGTCTTTAGCATGTTCTGGGGCTAATGAAAGATCTTATCTTCACCCTTTGAATTGAAATTGCAGCTATACAATCTTTGTGCAAACTACCACCATTTTAAATGTAAATCACAACCATGACATCATATATATATGCCATACCAATAAATCATCATCACAACCATGTAACAGCACTTCATGTATAAATTCATGTAAATGACAAATAGCCATCCATTTTTCTGCACACGTTTAATAGAACCTGAAAATTAACCTAAGTTCGATGATCAACCTCTTAAATAAGTTTTAGGTGTCCACAGTTTAGAAACCGAGCTAGAACAATCAAATTCAACCATTTGAGCACCTTTCCAAAGCCAAGTTGTCCCACTATGACATGAAACATTCACTCACCCTTTTGAGTAAGCATAGTCTCCATCAACTTGCAACATGAAGAAGATATCCTTTCCATCATGCAAAGCCTACAAAATCAAGAAGATTATAACCTAAAAGACCCTAAAAGAGGGGAAAAAAACCAGGAAAAAGAAAAAAAGCCACACTAAATAAAAGGAAGAAGAAATCTGAAATTCACTTGTTTGATTTGCAACCAAAAAAGGAAAGAAAATGGAATATAAGGGAAAATATTTAAAAACTTGAAACGTTTACAAATTTTCATTCCCTGTGGAAAAAGGCCGAACTTTTTATTTGCTTCCACTTTCTCTCTCCTTTGTTTCATTTTTTTTTCTCCCACTATCCGTCATCCAATCCAAATGGAGGCAAACCAATCGACAATTTTACTAGAAAACCATAAAAATGGGCAATCGTAATCCCTTTCCTTTCAGAGCCAAATAATCAAATCACTTCATTAATTAGCATGGTAAGAAAAGTATTTCCCACCAAACAAAACCCAAACCCTAAAATTCAAAACCCCTCAAATACAAAACCGACAAACCGAAAACCATAGATATTGAACAAACCCACAAAAAAGTCTGATCCGACCCATTTCCAAAAACAGAAAAACAGAGAAACCCATGTAACTCAAAATCATTGATACTCAACAAACCCAGGAAAAAACTAATCCAACCCAATTCAGAAAAGAGAAAAACGGAGAAACCCATGTAACTCATGCAAGAAAAGATGACCCAAAACGGAGGAACCCATATCCAAACAGACCTTGACAGTCATTTTGCCACCTTTGTACTGGTGATCTTCATCTGGGTCCAAAGCTGGGAGGAGAGAGAGCTCCAACCCATCGACGTCGCTCCAGTCATCGGCGTGGCCGTCGAGGGTGACGAGTCCAGGCTTGTACTCGGCGTGAATCCGAGTCTCCAAGTCCGGCTCGCAGCTCCACTCCCCCGATTCTTGGTGCGAGTTCGCCAGGTGGGTCTGGGTTGACCCGAGGATGAGGATGAGGGGAACAACAAACTGGATATGCATTGAAACGACGACGTTTTTTGAAACGACGACGCTTGTTGAAACGACGACGCTCGGGAGGAAATGTTGAGACGTCGAATTGAGGAGGTTGGTCTGTATTAATAGGGAGGTTAGACCGGCGCCGCCGCCCAGGGGGCGACGACGACTGTGCGAAATTACTGTTTTGACTTATCATATATTGAAATTGAATTGAAGGAATGGGCCAGGCCCCACCTACTTTGGGCCTTGTGGGCTTATTTTGGGTAGTTTGGAACCACTTCTATCCTCGACCCGCCTCATGTCCATATCTCATTCGGATTGACTTTTTGAGAAGTCAAAAACTCTTTTGTTAAATTTAATAAATATTTTTTTCTAAATAACTTAGATTTAATAAATACTACTGTGTAAACAATTTAGACCCTGTTTGGTATAATCTATAAATGAATTAAGTGGATTTGATGGGCTTGGGATGAGGGAGGAGAGAAGAGTGTTTGAAATGGGCCTAAAAGCCCAAATCCATACTGGGCTCCAATTTGGGCCTTGAATTTCAGATCAGGCTTATTGGGCCTGTCAGGACCATCCATTAACTACTTGGGTAGCACTATCTTCTTGGGTGGCAAAATATTGCCAAATGAGCCCTATTTTATTTTATTTATTTATTAATTCTTGATCATTGGTATCATTAATCAAGTACGGTTGGCTTGGCCCAATGAAATATTTGGTTGGAAAAGCCCAATGTAAAACTAACTGGACTTGGCCCCATGCTAGCTAATGGCCCCAAATTTGAAATCATAATTCTTAACCCTATCTTTGGTTTTAGGAAATAACTAAGATATGAAGGAAAATAAAATTAAACAACGGGTCTGTTCCCTATTTTAAAAAATAGTTTTATATTCTCAAGAACAAAAAAACAAAAACAAAAACATATTTGACAATTAAAAATTATATTTCATTTTTTGTTCAAGAAAATACAAGTTACTTTATGGAAATATTTTTTAATTGTTTTCACTTATTTTGTGAGAATTATTTTAAAAAATAATTATATAAATATGTAAAATGATTAAAAATAAAATATTAAACATAAAATTTATTTATAAAACATATTTAAAAATATATTAAAAACATTTTAAATTTTCAAATAGAATTTTATTTTATAAAATATTATAAAACAGTTTTTAAAACTTGGTTTAATATTTCAAATAAGAAAGGAAATCAAATATAATTAAAATTTTATATATTTTAAAATTATTTAATTTATAAAAAAATAAATGAACTCCATTTAGATAAGAGGGTAAAAAATAATTTATTAATTTTTAATTTTATTTTTTATTTAGTAGCTCTTATATAAAATAATTTATTTTATGTTTTGAAAAAAAGTAATCACTCCAATTTGTATAAAATAATTATTTAAAAAATAAAAATTAATTTTATTTTACATAAATCTTTGAAACCGCAAGGAATAAATACTTTTTTGATATTCCCGAAAATATTTTTCTGCAAATATTATTTCAAAACACGTGATTTCTGCTGGTGAATCATTTGAAAGTTACGGAAGAAGAAAAACATGGCACAATGGATGGAGGATGGAAACGACGCCGTTTTTGGGTGGGAAGGACTGGCCTGGGAGGAAGCGCCCAGTGGAAGGTCGACACGTGAGGGCAGTACTGGAGTACGGAGGAGGGGAAGGGAGAGGAATCAGGTGAGGTGGCAGAGCAGCCAGAGTGGAGGGTACATGGATGACGTCATCAACGTCAGTAGAGGTGTCACGTTGACGAGACCCTTTACGGAAGACTTGTGATTTGACAACGCCCACCCACTCATGGATGACGTGGCAGACACATCAGACGGTTGATTTTTTTGACTCCTGACACCTCGACAGCATCGCGCGGGATGCGCGGGAGCCTCCCATTCCTCCCAACCCACCTTTTTTAATTAATTAATTTTTTATTTTTAATTTATAAATTGTTGTCATATTACACGTCACCACCGCCAAATCTTCGTACTCCGTGGGGCCCCAGGGAATCAACGCCCACCCATCTACACTTCCTCTCTTCATCCTCCGTTTTATTTTTATTTTTATTTTTATTTTATTTTATTTTTAACATAGCGAGTTAGCCACCCTCTTTTTACATTTTGATATAGTGAAATTGCTGAAATTATGTAAATAATTTATTGATAAAATAATACATTTTTTTTTAATTTGTTTGTGTTTGATGATCTGAATTCTATTTAATCCTATTCGAAAAGTTTATGATGACATAAAAATAAAATTATAAAAGTTTTTTTATGTATCATTTTTTTGATATAATGAATTTTTTATCTTCTACTCGTGATTTTTCATATTTAGGTTTTCCATGTAAATATATATATTCTTATTTTTTGTAACACAAATAATATTTTATATATATATATATATATAGATTAGGTTATATTCAACTTTATTTTAAAATAAAATAATTTTAATAGATTAATGAGTGTTATAATAAAATAATTCCTGAGTCGTATTTTCATTCATATTCTGGATTACCAAACACTCCCATAAAAAGAAGAGAAAAAGATTCCACTAATTTTCTAAATTAGTAGTAGTTTATATGATTGAATTTCCATTAGTAACAACAATCACAGGAAAAAAAAGTTAATATATGTTGAAACTCTTAATATTACACTTAGTCTTTTGTCACACAAACTCCTAATATTACAGCTAACTTACCTAATCCAGACCTGAATTCAAATCAATCCTACTAATTCAAAACAAAGAACACTTTCTCAAAGATTTACAAGAGGATAAAAGGATCAAAAACAAGTGAAATTTTGATTAATTTAGGGTTTACAGTCCACCATGGCTGCTTCCAGGACCTCCCAGGGTCAGAACCACACCCTGAAGGTCGGTTCTGAGTTTTGGGTGTGCCGGAGTTATTGATCTGACCACCGGAGATGGCCTAGCAATTACGGCTTGCCTGTAGGCCTGCCCGGATTCCGGGACGGGGAATGCTATGGCCTGCTGGGAAGGCTTGAAAAGAGATGGCTCTGCGTGAATGAGCTTTGGACATGGCCTTGTCACTGCAACGTGGGCCATTGGAGACGAAGCACTTTGGCCTAGAACAATGCCCCTTGACACCATTGCAGGTCCCTGATCGAGAAAATAGATTAAAACCCGGAAAAAGAACGAGGAAATGGGATTTGATGGTCGAGTTTTTGGGCTTACAGGACTGAATAAGACTCCTCTGAAAATCTGGCCATTTACAGTTGCAGTCATCAGGTAGCCGGAGTCGAAGGCTCCATCGACTTTCCCTCGGATCTCAGCTCCAATCTAAGAAGAGATAGTTGGTAAGTACATTATGAACAAATGGAAACAAACAAGCCATGATTCCCCATGAAAATTGGTAATGTACCAGGTCCAGGGGCTTCTGTTCTGGAGGCTGGTGGTACTGTAGCTGTTGTCTCTGAAAGTTTTCGGGCTTTTGCTGGTTTTGACGTTCTCCCAAGAAACAGATATCATGTCGGGATGATTGGTCAACGCTTCTAGGCTCTTTCTGTTTGCTAGAGACATTGTTAGCTTGACTATTGCTCGGCTGCCTGAAGAGAGGCACTCCCAGAGAGGCTGCTATGGAGGAGTCGGTGGCCTTCCCAATTGGGGTCTGTTCTTGATCAGACTGTGATGGAGATGAACTCTGCGACAGTGAAAGAGAATGCTCTTCTTGCTCAGACTCAAACTCCCACCCCTTCAAATTCCCGGTTCTCCTCCTCTTTGGATGCAAAGTATCTACAAGAAAATAGAAAAAAAATTGAGTTCGAATTACTCAAAATGAGGACATGAACATGGTTTTTCTGTTTGGAACAAACCTGAGCTAAAACGAACAGATCGGTTTGATTCTAGTTCTGGTTCGCATGCATCCTTTCTTACTACCTCCACATCATTCCCAAAAAGCATAGTCTTCTACTCCAAAAGCACAAATTACAATAAGCAGATGTAAAATGTAAATGAGACCGGTTAATTAATTCGTTGTTGTTTCTTACTGAATTGCTTTCAGCTTCTCTATGGAACCGTCTCTTTCCATGGCTCCAATGATTTCCAAATATTTTGCACAATGAAATGTTATAGCGGCCATTAGGATGCTCAGATCCAAGCTGCAAGACGAGCAATTCATTGAGGGGACGCTCGTCCTCGCCACACCTGCAAGTACTTAAATCAGTGAATGGACAGAAGATGAGATTTATATAGGACTTTTACACTAATTTTTGTTTATAGAAGCATACCCTCCATAGATGGCAATGTCAGAGTCAGTGACAATGGCTGTGTGAGAAAACCGGCCTTGTGGCTGCTGGCCCCGGATCTCAAGCTGGTTCCACAAGCAAGTAATCACGTCGAGGACCCAGACATCGTTGTAGTAATGCTTGTCTCCAACCCCTCCGATGATATAGACCTGCAAATTGGTGTGGGATTAATAGCTATGTGACCTCATCAAACACTTGATTTTTTTTCCCTAGTGTCTGACTTGCCTTTGTTCCAATACTAACTGCAGCGTGCCCTGCTCGAACACCAGGCGAAGATCCTTGAACTGACAACTGAACCACAAAAGAAAAAATGTAGAGTATTATTCTACAAATTTGATCAAAATTGGTATGAATTTGAAGTATTTGACATGATACTGAAAACTTTGAGACAGGGCAAGGGGAAGTTCATACCCTTGACCAAGTTAGCGTGTCCATATCAAGAATGTCAATGTCTCCATGATACCGATCACCACAGTCCCCGCCATAAACAATGAGCTTGTTCCCTATCGCTACAGCGCTGTGACTATCCCTAGGGGCAGGAGTATCTCCCTTCACCTCAGGAGAAGTCCATCTCATGGTCTTGAGGTCGAGAACATGGAAATCATTTAAGTAATTCGCTTCCCCTTCTCCGCTCCCCCCAAAAATCACTAGTTTCTCATCACCAACAAGAGTGGCGGTATGACTTTCACGAGGAGAAGGCGGAGCGCCTCTACATTCAGGCCTTGTCCACTCTTTTGAACCAAGATCGAGTATGTGAAGATCATTCACCTTCTTTGAGCCATTAGTACCGCCAAATACTATCATCCGCTGCCCCAAAATTACAGCGCTGTGGCTGTCTCTTGGACCTGGCCCCTGACCTGTTGTCACAAGGGTGTCCCAAGCCATAGTGTCGAGATTCAGCACGAGGACATCACAGAAATGCAAACCCCCACAACATCCCTGAGACAAGCAGACAACGGGAATCAACTAAATCACAGCTCAGGGGTTAATTATTCCCTATTTCCAAGTTTTTGGATATGAACATCAACAGGATGACCAAATTGAATAGCCATCACCAATCTACAAACTAGTTTTCATGAAGTTTTTTATTGTTTTTCAACAATTTAGAAGTACCCATCAGTTCAAATCATCTAATCCACAACCAAAATTTTGGGTCCTCTAGATGCAAGTCATGGAATGGGGAAAACCACTCTGTTTGACACAAATCTATGAAATGCCCATGAAAGGAGGAAGTCCAAGATTTCCCATTGGAGTCTAAATTTTCCCATTGAACTGAAGTGTAGATTGGAGGAAAGAAACACTTTTCATAGGAAAATAAGTGCTAAGAAAATGGATTCAACTACAAGAAATCTTCTAGGCAAGAAAGAAAATGCTGAATACTATAGAAATTCAAGACCAGCTCTCCATTTTCCACCACTATCATCCTATGACACCAAAATTTCTTGTTCTTTTTCTCTTCCTATGAACATTAACTTAGCCTACACACTAAATTGTAGAGATCCAAAGATTGAAGAAACTAAGAAAAAAGGGATGCATCAAAACATAGAATTACAGGTGGAAAACCAAAGCTTCTTCCAAATTCTCCCTTTTCTCATTCCATTTTCTCAGTAACCAAATGAAACACGGGGGGAAAACATATAGCCAAATTCATACACAAGAAAACATCTATCTCATGAAGAAGTCTCTTATCATAAACCCATGAAAATTTAACTACAAAGAAAGGGAAAAAATGAAGTTAGAAATAGAGGGCAAGGTTTCATTTCTATATGAAGGAAGAAGGATACTAAATGTAAAGCTACCACCCAACTGTCCCACTGATAAGAGAAACTATGACAAAAACAAAGTTGAGATGTCATTTAAATAGAAGAGAAATGAGGAAAAAATGGCAAAGAAGTGAAGGCAATGAAGAAAGACCAGTTGTCCCTAACCAAAGATAAACATATCACAAACCAAAGAACCACTTCAGCAGTGAAGTCAGAGAATTAAAATCAATGAAGAGAACCCAAGAAAACTGTAATCAAAGAAAAACCCAGTTCCAAACACAATCAAAATTATGGAATAGAGAGAAAAAGGTGGGAGGTTTTGGCTTTACATACCCCAAAAACATAGACCAACCCATGAGAATAGCAGGCTGAGTGACCCCATCTCTCAGAAGGGTTGAACCCCAAAACCTTTGGGTAGAGCCACATTGCCTTCTTCTTTGCAGTCTCACCTCCAAGAGAACCCATTAATCTTCTTCTTCTGGCCTCTCCCCCTCCTCCTACCCCTCCCCCTCTCTTTCCTCTCTCAAGTTTAGATTAATTCAACTGCTTATTGACAAGGATGGGAAAACAGTGAAAGAAAGAAAGAAATAGAGGGTCAAAAGAGGACATGAACAAGCCAAGTGATATATCAACTATCAGTGTCAATAGACATGAAAAGATGGGAGCTTTCAAGTCTAAATCACTGTGGCAACCAACAGCAACAGAAGGTTGTGGTGAAAACAACATGTCTATCCATATTTATTTGTTTATTTTCTCTACAATACAAAGCCATCCGAGATGAGTAGAAGATACACATGCATAGGTGTGGTGTAGGTTTGAAGAATATAACAAGTGATGTAAAATCATGGAATATGACTATTGAGGGAGAGGGAGATAGGGAGGGAGGGAGAGAGAGAATGAGAGGGAACTTTCTTTGTTAGCTTTTAAGTAACGTTATTTATTTAATTATTTATTTATTTATTTTTTACTTTTTTCACTTGTCCAACTGAAAATGATGGGAGTGTGGGGGCATTGGGCTGTGGGAAATGATGGAGAGGCTGTTTGGGGTTTTGGGGGTTTTTAGGGTTTTGGGGTTTATTTTATTTTATGCTTTCCCACTAATTTTCCTCAATTTTCTTGCTTTTTCCTTCATGGGGTTTTGGTTTTCTTGGCGTTGGGATTGATGGATGGAAGAGAAAAGTTCTTTTTTTTTCCTTTTTTTTTTTTTTTTCTTCTCCTTCTCACCCACACACTCAATTTTCAAGGTGGGTTATTGATGTGGATCTAGAAATGTCTCTTCTCAAGGGTGTTTGGGGAAGTGTGGGCTTTGTGTTATGGAAATTCTTTTTAGTTTTGGGAAATGGGATTTGGGTTGTGCGTTGTTTCCCTCAAAAGGTTGGAGGTTTTCTTGGAATGTGCTCTCCCCCCCTCTATTCATCTCTTGATGAGAAATTGAAATATTGGGATATTGATTTGGAATCTTGGATTAACTTTTTAGGGTTACTAGGAATTTTATAGCATGTGTTTGAAAGAAAAAAAAAATGTTGCCTTTTAGATCAAATTGCATTAAAAGTTATCATATAGTTTAATAAAAAAATTATTTTATTAAATTGAAAACCATTTGCCAAACATTATGAGGATGTGTTTGTCATATCATATACACCTTAGAAGCTAACTTAGTTTGATCATAAATTTAATAGTTAGTTTTTGTTTGGATCCACTTTCTTATTTTTGTTTTTAAATTTAAAAAAAACATATATAATTTTAAATTTTAAATTATAATCTTATATTTAATTTCTACGAAACATGAATTAAGAGTCTGTTTGATAATATTTTAAAATTTTTTTAATATAAAAAGTGTTTTCTAAAAGAAACGTTAGAAAAATGATTTTTCGGGAAATCGGTTTTACTAAAAATAATTTAACCATAAACAATGCCCAAGAAACTTGGAGAAAGAAAATAAAATCCAAAATCATGCTTTCCCATTCAAGAAAAAGTGTTTTGATTCTCAAGTCATTGTGGAAATAGCCATTCTCAATTTTTACCCAGTAGAATTAGAATGTTACATATCTATACAAAAAAACAGTTCATGCAATCATCCAAGGATGGGTCTATTCATACTAGGTGTATCCAGGCCCCACTGCACAGACACTTGCCTAAATTGATTTGAAATTTTAGTGATTAGTCTTGGCCCCTTGGACATTGAAAATGAAAGCTTTTAAAAGATGTTTTTAAGAATATGTTTTTAAAAACATTATAATCTGAAAAGCCATCTAAAAGGTTTTAATATGATTTTTCCTTTATGTAGGTGTTACCCAATAAACATTGGTTTTATGATCCAAATATTTATCATTTCTTTATATTTGAATTCTATTTTCTTATATTTGATTAAAAGGGTCTCTTAAAATCCAATTTTTGAAATTTAATCTCCCACCCTTTTTCCGTATTATTTGGACAAAAATGTCCTCATCATTTTCTTGTAAAAATAATTGTCTTTCAAAACCTACATATAAATACTTAAAATATAAAAAGGTATTTATGTTAAAAATTGGTTACTTTTTCAGAAAAAAATATGGGAAAAGTTAGATTTCCAATTTAAGGATTATTTCATCATTTTTAACCAAATATTTCTAGATTTTATAATTCATTTTAACTATTTTATATTTTATTCAATATTTTAATTTTGGTATATAGTTTGAATCATTATGAAGATTTTCTATCTTTTTTCAAAACCTTATAGTTATATTTTTTATAATCTTGTTCACATATTTTATATCTTTTCGTTGTATAGTTTATTACATGTATTCAAAATACCAGATGGGTATTATTTTTACGATATACTAATTACATTTGAAAATAGAAATAATTGGTAAAAATATATGAAATAATTTATAAATTTACAAATCTAATATTTTTCGTGTTTTTATTTGAAAAGTAACCAATATTTTATATAAATACCCTTTATCATTTGAGTGATGACATTTTGTCAAAATAAGGTCAAAGAATGATGGTGGGTTACATTTCCAGATTTAGATTTTCAACCTTTTTTAGATAACGTTTGATGGTGTTTCCAGTAAAAATATTTTATCTAATTTTTTTTTTTTAAGAATCACCTATAAAACGTTTTTTCAAAAGAATATTATAAATGATTTTAAATTTTTTAAAAATATTTCCTAAATTTTTCTAAAAACACTTTCAAAATTAAAAACCATTTAATAAAAATGACGATCAAAAGAAACTTTTATGATATATTCAATAGTGATTTTGTTCAAAATGTTTTTGATGGAAATGTTTTCTTAAAAAAATGTTTGAATGAGGATCGCTTATCAAATGTTTCTCTAAAAAAATATTAATGATTTTTTAACATTATAAGGTTGAGATTAATGGATTAAAAACTTTTATGTTAAAATTCCAATTGTTTATTTATTATTATTATGATTATTTTCAAATTAAAGTGAATTGGATTCTTGCCAGCAACGACCCAAAAAAGGTGTCATTTTCCACATGTTCTCACATGATATGATTGAAAATTTGTATCAATTTAAGCTTTATTTTAATTTTTATTTTAAGACTCAATTCTGACTGAAATCACATCAATCAAATGGGTCATCAGTCATTCCCACTAAATACATGAAAAAAGATTCAGTTTTATATTTGCAATAATTCATTGCATCTCCCTCTATATTTTTTTTTTCCTTTATTTAAATTAATTAATTAATATTTTAATTTTTGTGGGCCTTCCCCTGTAAACTTTAATCCTCATGCCCATCAATATCCTCTAACCTATTAATATGAAAAATGATGACTTTATTGAATTTAAACTATATAGTAACATCAAATAATGCATGAGAAAAAGGTCTATTATTATAAGTACTTGATTGAGAAATCTAATTCCGTTGGAATGTCTACCAAATTCCAAACTAGTATTAATTATTTTTTTTTAGGGACAATTGTGTTGTGGACCAGTTGGATCCAAAAATTATGATTTTGCTTATAAAAGTTGCATAATTGATAAAAATGATATAAAATATGAAGAGACCAATATATCATTCAAAACTATTTTGAGTATTTTCTATCATAATTTGATAAAAAATTTTATTTTAATTTTGTTTAATAATTTTTCTAAAAATTTATTATTTTTAGAAAACTAATTTTTTAAAAAATATATATATTTTAAAAATATATCATTTAAAAAAATAAAATTGACATATTTTTAGTTATTTTTATATACACAATTTTAAAAATATATTTTTTCCAAAGATGTTTGATTTTTAAATAATAATAATAATAATAATTTATTTTTATTTTTTTGGAAAATAGTGTATTTTTTTTTTCAAATCACTAAATTAAATTAAATTTTATTGAGGTTTACAAAAGAAATAAAATTTAAATTAATGTTTTTCTACTTCTTTTTTTTCATAGTCAATAAAGGTCATTTTTTGAAATATAAAAAATTCATATCCTTCTTCTCAATTTTCACACTTCTTCTAAGTTTTTGACTTAAATGATAAATTTATATGGACTAAAACTTAATTTTTTGATCCAACTAGGTCCAAAAAACAATTGGTCCCTTTTTTTTAAAGAATATTATACATAATATTTCTTACATTAATATATTATTTTAATATTAGACTTTCTTATAAAATAAGGAAGGTTATTGAAAATATTATTATAAATATTATAAGTCATAAGGGGAAAAAAAATATGAAATGAAGATAAGTTTGTAAATAATATATGAAGTGGATAAAGATGTAAGGAAAAACGGGAGATTTGGGAACCCAATAACTATATCTGATTTTATTTTTTATAATGTTTTCTACCATATAGTAGAAATATTTTCTCTCATTTTGGATATAGGTATGTTTAACCGTTAGAACCTCATACACCTTTGTATTAATTGTATTATCTTTATGTTCTTAAATTAATATTGTTTGCATTAAAGTTTGTATTGACACAAAAAATACATATTTATTTTCCAATGTTTATGAATTAATATAAACATGTTGACCATCTTTTATAGGTTGTCCTCAACTCAATTATTTTTCAATTATGTCATAAATATGATATGACATTTTAAATTAGTTACGATCTATTTAGTAACTATTTTTTAAAATAATTTTGTATTATTTACAACAAAAAAATTGAAAAATATGTTTGATAATAAAAAAATAAAATAATTTTTTGTTTTTAAAAATAAAAAATCAAATATTTTTTTTAGTTGTTTTCACTTATTTTTCAAAAAATTTGTTAAAAAAAATAATTATACAAATATAAAAAACGATTAAAACTAAAACTCTATATGTAAAAATTATTTTTAAGATATATTTAAAAACATAAAAAAATCATTTTGAAAAACGGCTCTCAAAAACTATATTTGAAAACATTTAAGTATAATGATTTTGAATTAAAATATAAAAATAATCTATTAATTTTATTTTTTCTTATTGGTTATGAATGGTTTGTTTTTCAAGAACTTAGGGTTGAAAGAACGAGTGGGTGGAAACCAAACAAAAATCAATTTAAAAAATGAAAATATCGCGAGATGAGATGGGAAGTGGAAGGGATAACGAGAAACTAAAAAGGGTGAGAGAGAAAAACGTAGAATACACGCGACAAACACGGGAGAGTTTTGGGTATGGCGGTAGTGCCTTG
This sequence comes from Vitis vinifera, assembly GCF_030704535.1. Classification (NCBI taxonomy): domain Eukaryota; kingdom Viridiplantae; phylum Streptophyta; class Magnoliopsida; order Vitales; family Vitaceae; genus Vitis; species Vitis vinifera. The sequence continues at coordinate 894,279 of NC_081818.1, read as the reverse complement.
GTTCACGTGACCCTCGCTTCACTTTGTAACTTGAAATTTTCACACTTTTTTATTATTATTTTATTTATTATTATTATTATTATTTCATACACATCAGTTGATGGACATCTGTCTCTTTCTTTCTCTTCCATTTTATCACGTCACTTCCTTCAATTATCCATTCATCAATTTGTGATTGAAAATATTAATTTAATAATAAATTAATTAGAATTATCATCTGGTCCATTCCATTGAAAACATACCATCCATCAAGGCATATCATATATTTATCTTATTATATTATTTTTATATTTTAATCCTATCATTTTATTTCTTATTTTATAATTTTATACCTTACTCTTATCTTAGATAAAATAAATAAATTTATATTCTTAAAAATATAATTATTTTTCAAATAATATATTTTAATTATTTTCACTTATTTTCTAACCAAGAAAAATAATCCATACTAAAAGCAAGATATATTTGAACTAAAAAAACCGATTCTTAAAAAAAAAAAATTAATAAAAATATATTATTTTCGAGAATGGGTTTTTTATTGGGTTTTTTGAACGCATCAATAAGTTAAACCTATGTAATGAGTGTTGTTTCACGTTATGAATAAGCACGAACACTCAAGAATTTTGTTGAACCGACAAATCACGTCATGAATAAGCACGAATACTCAAGAATTTGTTGAACCGACACTCAAGAATTTTGTTAAACCGACGAATTCACATCTCTTATCATCGACACAATCTTTTTCCCTTAAAGTGTAAACAATTTATTAAACAATTTATTTAACTTTACATCCATACCTAGGTGTCATTTCTAACACATCTATGGAATAGACATAAACTCGTTAAATACACTATACATTATCAAATACATGAAATAATTAAAAATAAAATACTATCAATTAAGTTTATCTTTAAAATATATTTAAAAATAATAATTTTTATAATTGTTTTAAAAAACATGTCTTAAACAATACTTTTATTTTCAAAAACTCTAAAATGACTTTTTTTAATTTAAAAAAAATACTTTCTAACATTAATATTTGGTAATTGATTTGAAAAAAAGAAAAGAAAAAAAAGATAGTAAAAACTATATTTAAAAGGAGAATATTATATATATATATATTTTTATCATGGCAGGTCATAAAAATTATTCTATGGTAATAAATTAATATTTTAAAAATTAATTAAATTGCGTGAAACATTTACAGTACAAAAGTTATTGATAACTGAGAAGACAGTCGTGACGGTTACGTGCCGTTGACCTAATTCAAAGCCCGATACCCGCAGCACCATAACCGCCATGTTAATTATATTTAGTCACATGATACGCCCGCTTATTAACTTCATATTTGATCGGATATTTTAATAAAAAATCACGATTTAAAAATGGTTTCGACTCTAGCAATGAAAGGTACGGCCTGTTTGGTTTACGTGAAAAGATCCTCTTTTTTATTTTTAAGAAAAGAAAATAGAAAATTGATTTTGATTTCAAAATGTATTTTCTTTATATTTTTGTTTTGATGAATAAAAAATTATTTTTTAAAAGAGTGGTAAAATGGACTCTTAGATTGTGTTAAAGAAGTGTTTTTGAAAATGATTTTTAATTGAGGAATAAAAGTTTGTTTAAGATTTTAAATTGTTAGATCGTGTTATAAAAGCGTTTTTAAAAATACTTATAAAGAGGTTTTTGAAAATAGTGTTATATTATTTCAAATAATAAAAGTTTGTTAGAACCTGAATTGTTTTAAAACTATTTTCAATTTTTTTAAATTGTTTTTAAAATAATCCTAAAAAACAATTAAAAGTAGTTAAAAGATATTTTTGTTTTTTGATTGTTAAACGTGTTTTTTTAGAAAACCAAGAATTATGGCCTATTTAGGAACCTATTTAATAACAAAAAACATATTAAACATGTTTGATGTCCAAAAATTGTTTTTTGTTTTTTGTTTTTAAAAATAGAAAATAAAGTATTTTTAGATAACATTTTTTAGTCGTTTTCTATTATTTTTGTAAAAGTTGTTTTAAGATATAATTATATAAACATGTATAATAATTAAAAATAAAACATTATATATAAAATTTATTTTGAAAACATATTAAAAACATTTTAGATTTCAAAACAAATTTTTATTCTATAAAAATAAGAGATCCAAAACTGTTTTTAAAAACTATTATTGAAAATTATTTTAAAAAATAATTATCAAATAAAGTCTTATTTTTTAAAACAATTATTAAACATGACCATCATTTGTTTTATATTTATTAATAGGATGCCATTAATTAAATGACACCCCATAGGCATATTGGATTTCATTATTGTGTACCTCATATATGATGTTATTATTGTATACCATGATTTTATTTTATCTTTGTAGGATAGTTTTATTATTTGTACCATAATATCATATATTTTCACCTCCATTCAATAGCATAAATTTCACAAATAAAAATTAGGTTATATTTTAGGCTATATTTGGGAATTATTCTCAAGAATAGTTTTTGGGTTTTGAGAAAAATAAAAAATAAAAAATAAAAACACATTTTCTTGTCAATTATTTCCAAATCAAGTTTTTGAGAATTGTTATAAAAAAACATAATGTTTTTTTAGAACATGTTTTAATTGTTTTCATTTGTTTTTGATAACATAGTTTAATTGGTTTTTATTTTATTTTATTTTTTATTTTACTCTTCTTACTTGTTTTTCAATAATTATTTTTAAAATAATTATATAAATATGAAAAATGATTAAAAATAAAATATCATATATAAAAATTTTCAAAAAATATATAAAACAAGTTGAAAACAAGAGTTTGTTTTTAAAAAAATATCATACAACTATTTTCGAAAACCATTTTTTTTAAGCATAGTTTTAAGAACATGTTTCTAAACAAATCCTTAGTTTTTTTCTATTAAAAATAATCTTCCTATTTTATTTATTAATTTTTTTTTTTTTTAATATTTGACCACTCAAATTACATCTTTATTTTTCTCGATTTACTATATCCTCAAAAAAAAAAAAAAAAAATTATAGTCAAATTGATAGCTTAACACCATTTCAAATAACTTTTTTTTTCTTTATTTTTGTGAATTTCATAAAAAATTTCATTAAATATAAAATAATTTAAGCATAAATTAAGAATAACTTTCTATTTCCATGATTATTTTTATTTTTCCATGAAGTGGAAGTTAAAAAGTTATTTGGAATTCATGGATTTTTCTATAAAAACATTTCTCTTGATTTATCAAATTAAGAGCTTAAGTATTAAGTTTAAATAGTTAACTTATTCTTAATTCTAAGTATTTTTTGTCTTATTTACCCACATTTAATGGAAATATATTTAACAATCATCACTCGAAATTCATAACTCATTTTTTTTAGTAAATATTTTAAGGTTATCTTATAAATCTAAGGATACTTTTAAGTATAAATGTTTATAAATAAATTCATTGCCCAAAATTAATGAAAATAAATATTAATTAATTTTTTTAATAATAAACATTAATTACAACTAATGATGGAATATATGTCCTCTAATAACTTAAAATAAATTTTAAATTAATCTTATCAAACAATTTTAATGCTAAAAATAAAAAATAAATAATAAATTTTAAGTTAAAAAAATAACTTAAAGTTAAGTTAAGTCATTAAATAATAAGTATTAAATTTTATCAAATACACCCACTAAATAGTAAATGCTAATTTTTTTTTAATGAAATTAATTACACAAGTGAAAAAAGCTCTTTAAGTTTTAAAAAGAACTTTTAAGGTTATTCAAATGCTAATCGGAAATGGCCTTCATCATCATATACCAAACCCTAATCTCTCTCTCTATTTTTTTTTTTTTTTAAAAAAAAAAGAGAAAAGAAATGTGGGCTTTAAAAAATAGAACAGGCATTTAGTGCAATAATAATGAGATAAAAATATGGCAAAAATTAGCTGTAATATCTGACAAAATGGACCCATGGAAGGCAAAATAAAAACCCTTTCTAAGAACCCGACCTTCCAAATGGGACCCCAAGAGCCTTTTGTCCAAGCACCAAACAAGAAAGACATGGTCCACAACCAGCACTTCAAAGCTAAAGTGCCCACCACCATGGGGGACTATGCTACAATAAATCCACCTTCTGGGTTTTGGGTCTCTCCTAGTTTCAGTCAGTTTCTAATGGAGTATGGGCAGATGGGTAAAAGAGAGAAAAGAGACAAGGATGAGCCACATTGCTTGGTCCTTATCAACAGTATCTGTGGGACACATCACCTAATCACAAGTTTCAAACACAATCCCAATCCAAATAGTTCAACATTCCAATCAATGCATGATACCTACCAATATTTATAACCAAGACTTTCAGCAACATGATAATGAGAATGAATGAGGATACCTGTTTCCGGGTTCTGAGTTAAGAGTCATCTAATCATAATTAAGGGACTAGTTTATGGAGTACATCCATGTGCTGTCCAGATGGTACCAGCTCTAGATCGAGACAAATCCATGTCACCGACACCCCAAAACCTGGGTCCATGTAGATAATCCTGTTTCAAGATTGGTACCATGGAAATATAGGCCAATGATGTTAACAATTGAATGAATCTTTCCTAGACCCATGATCCCATAACAGCAAAGACTGATAGTCAAGTCACCCAGACTGCCAGACTCCACACAACCTTAGCTTTTTTGGGTGTAATACATTAATCCTCCTGCTCTGCCCTACCACTGCATTCTGCCTCAAATCTTTCCTTTGATTGGAAACCCATCATCTATCCAAACTTGGAAGGTAGCAAATCAACATCACATTTTCACTCAAATGATAACAATCAGGAAACAACTAATGATAGTTACATGTATCAAGCTAATCCAATATGGACTAAAAATCGCTAAAGGTAGACAGCAAGAGAGGCAAAAGAATTCAGCTTGGTGTAATTTGGCAGGAAAAGAATTTTGAATGAAACAATGCTTTACAAAAGTATTCCAATGTTTGTACAACTGGACCCACCATTAACAATTTTCAGACCTGAGTTTTGCTCAGATGGGAAAATGGGAGACCATATATAAAATGGGTTTCAGCTTGTGATTTGAATGCTGGTATAATACATATGCATATTTCCAGACTTTGTCTGTAAACCGTTTAAACATAAGCAACAACCCACCAAGTGAATTGGGAATATATACCTCAAGCTTCTTTTAAATAGATGGATGTGTGTATAAGGTATATAAGTATGTCTTGGTTTCGATCAGTGTCAGAGAGCCTTGGCTCTGGTATAACTGCAATGGCCTGACAACATAAGAAGAAAAAGAATCACATAAGATGTTCATGAAACCAAACAAAACTGACATTCTACATGGGAAATTTCTTTTCCAGATACAAAGACTAGACCATACTTTGCTACCATATGTTTGTGAAGTATCCAGAAGGAATTTCAAAGGAAAGATCACACTGTCATGCTTTACATAAGTTTTCAGATTGCTTTACTATTTTACCAGTAGAAAAAAAAGAGCATAAAATTGGTTGAGAACATGGGCTTGTAACTTAAACGGTAAAAAGAATAAGACATCAAGTCACTAGAGAGTAACATGGCTTCCCTGCAAGAAGGACCAATCAAATATGATATCCAAAACCAATGGATGGAAGTATCAGCAGAAGGAGAACAGGAATGTGGGCATTTTAGGATTCAGGATTATCACAGAAATTGCACAAAAAAGAAAGATTTTATTTTAATGTTAGTTATTTATTTATTTTTTGTGGGGGACAGGTTTTAGCTCTGGATTTTGGCCAAAATCTGAGAGACTGGTTGAATTTTACTCAATTTGGAGAGGAACAATTAAAGATGATGCAAGTTAAATTAGCATATTTAATGAACAGACAAATTGGCAATAATAACGATGGAATACTCACATCGGGAATTATAACTGAGGGTCAAAAAGAGAAAAGACTTCTTTGTTCCTCTGTTGGATTCACCAACCAACGGCAGAACATCCATGCTGCCCCAACCGCTGAGAAAAGTGAGAGCATTGCCAGAAATCCGAAATGTGAAACATCATTTGCAATTATTGCAACTCCCAACATTACGAACTCAGCTAAGCTTGCGACAGAAGCCTCTGTTGTCCCAATAAGATTTGCTTTGGATGATGGGATCCCGGTTTGAAGAATCTGTGTCCCCACAACATCATATGACATGTGCCCCAACCTTGATAGTACCTATATATAACAGTAGATTTATCCACGGACCGAGGAAAATATGTGATATAATTGAAAGAGAAAAGAATGACGACATCTTAAAAGACATCAGAAGTTGATATCTAAACATACTATCCACCATTTTAAAAGAATAATAAAACATGACAGGAATTTCATCCCATCAATGCCAAGGCTGTACAAGTTAAAAAGAATCCAAAGTTATGCCTTGCTAGTTCTGTACACCAAGTCTTTCCTATGAGTAAACTGGATCAAGTCTACTTACAATCAGACACAAGAAAAAAAGAAGTGGGGTCTGCTGAGAAAGGGATCCACTCCAATACACAGCAACAGCTATCGTGAGAAGAAAAGCCTGAAATATCAATCCAGCAGCTCCAGCCTGGTACATGAAATTCATTAATACAAGAACTAGAATAGATGGTTCTAGCATACTAATAACAGGATTATTCACGGAAGAAGCAAACCTTTAACATGCCGAGTCGCCTAACCAGGTTTGCAGAAATGAATGTTGCTGCCACACCCATGAAAGCACATAGTCCACTAAACCCCCCAACGATAGATGGATTTAGACCTGTTTAACAATCCCATCAATGTATCTTACACCAGCAATGAAGCTTCCATGAGGGTTGGAGGAAATAAATTTTTTTAAACCATAGCTAACGAGGAATTTCAAAGAACTTTGGCAGTTCCATTAGGACTTCAAAAGAAAAAGTATAGGTTAAACACATCATTATATCCAAGTGCTCTAGAATCCACAAGACATACTAAGTAAATTCTTTGGTAAGCAAAAACTAAAATTAAACTTAAATACATGAACAATTTTGCAGAGCAGATGAGCGTTTGTGACCATAAAGAACACCAAATTTAGAGACAGGAAACCTCAGTGGGCCATAGAATGTGATAGTCTCAAGCCTTTTCACATGTGCTGAATTTACGGCTGAATTTCGATAGTAATAATGGTTGCATCCGATGACAATAGATACAAGCCCCTTTAATGTGGAAGCATTTACACCAAAATGTGGGTCGATCAGTTGCAATTCAATCCAGATATGAACATTCTGTCATAACTTTAATAAAATACATGTATCCTAGAGAAATTGCAGGGTGGGAGTATTAGATAGTTTAGGTCCCCTAGGGTAGTTCTTTCTGGCAATGAATAAAAGGTCTTGAGTTTGATCCTCCCCTGAATGTAAGTTGTGTAGGTTAGAGGGGTGGACCCATATGACCCAGGTTTGATTCACCAACAGTTGGGATAGATGCCTCACAGTTGGGGGTGGGTTCCCCATCATCACAAGGAAAAAAGGTATATTAGAAAGTTTGGAATATACCTCGTTGTGTTAAGAATGCCGTCATCAAACCTCCTGGCATGAGAACATTGAAGTAGAGGAGCACATAGGCTAGGCTTGCAGGAAGAACTGGTTGTTGCAGGTATTCCATCCACCCATGCTTGATAGCACCCACACCTATTTTCACTGGTCATCAGGAAGCTGAATTTAGTATGATTTAGCATGTCAAACTTACAGTTGAAAATAATTAATCTTAATAAGTTCACCTGTAACCTCTGCATCATGAGATTTAGTGCGGTTGAGAACCCCAGAAGAAAGCTTGTTGGTCAACCATGTGAGGACAAGCTGAGACATGGGGTAAGAGAGTAAAATTGATGAAGAAAATTACATTAAAATCAAGAACCATAAAGAAGTCAAGCAGAAAGCAATTACCACAACTGGCACTGTCCATGTCATTAAACCAGCAGTAAACTTCAAGTAGGTCATGATGTCATATTTAGAGAGAAGAATGCCAAATAGTGATGCTCCAGCAATCTGTGATCAAATATGGTCATAAGTCTCCCAGGAGCATGATTCTCAGAAAGGATATTTATTATTAACATTTAAAATAGTACCATTTTTTTTTTCTGTCAAATGATAATTTAAAAAATAGGCTAGACTATCCATGCTTGAATATGATGCTTCCTCCCCATTGAGTAAAAAGGACATCCATTATAACACAGGCTGGATGCTAAGTGTGTACACACACACACACGCATTTATAATGATAACATAAATTAGAAATATACCTCACATACAAGGTCAATTCGATTAAGAACAGCATTTGCTTCTGCCAATGCTATTGGTCTATTTGGTCCTGCTAACTGTACATGCAAGAATTTCAAATTAGAAGATCCCTCAATTCTCATGGAGAAGGTATCAATCAGTACATCAGGGAACATGGAAAAGCATGAAAAGGAAATACCAGCACAATCCAATCACGCTCCACAGTAACCCCTAATGCCAGTCCAGATAATCTCTCTACAGACCCAGCTAATACTAGTACAAAAAACCAAGGACGGAGAAGTACAGATGACGCCAAGGTAGAAGGAACAGTGTGGGCGCGAATAATCATTGCTACAGACAACAAATGAGCAGTTGCCTGACAAAGAGACAAGTATTAGAGAACAATCTTCACAAACAAAGTCAGACATCCACCCAGGATCCCTCATGTTAAATGAAAGAGTTACCTGGACAAGATTCAAGCAATTATATGCAGGAACTCTGGGAAAATAATCCATAAGTTGGCCAACCAAAGGGCCTCCAACAACTACTGCGAGCTGTTAAAAATGAAGCTTGTTAGAAAGTATATTCCGTGAACACTTAATTTAACTAACAGACTTATCGTGACCTTAGTAAAAAAACCAATGACAGCCACTGGTTGAAGGCTTGGATGAAGCAACGCAATAGCAGCAGGCCAAGCAAAGTTCCAAAGCTGTTCTACCAAACCCCCAGCAAAGGAACTAGCATATAAAGCTGAAAAAAAGGCACATGCACATTAGTTCAAGAATGGCACAGATGATCCAATATCAGTGAAACACAACTACGAAATGCTTTAAAAATAAACATATCAATAAGCAAGGAACCACATGAGTGAATTGGAGAAAAAGTCAAGAATTAGTATTAGAGCATCACTAAACAAGAATGCTAATAACACTCTTTCAGCAGGAAAGACGGCAAAGGGCCAGTGGCAGAAGTTATTTCTGTCTTCAAAGAAGAGAACAACCCGGCAAAAGGGATTGGCACACTAGTACTACATATGGAAGTGCTGGAATTATAGAGCAAGGAAGCAAGAATTACATAGGTGACAGTTAAACCCAATTATTATTGTGATAGGTATAAGGATGGTATAGCTTTCTCAGCAAACATTACTGCCTAAAAACTGCTGATAATGAGTTAATATTCAACAGACACAGACACTTCTAAACTGATGAGAATCTTGCAGGCTAATATGCATCGAGTTCTCCAACATGCTACATCTACATGTCAATATCTTTTCGCCGTACCTCACAAGACAAATATAACTAAGCCACGGAAAAAAGTGAGCAAAACAAGTATGGGGGAGCATAAAAGAACCAACTTCCAATTACTGGAATAACCAAAAGGCACCTATAGGCTATAGCTTAATCCATCAACAAAATCCAGGAAAGGTGCACTACAATCCCTAATCACAGCAATTGAACCCTAGAAACACAGAATTCAACAAACAGAACTTCAACTTAAAGAACCGACAGTTCAATACTGTCATCCAATCAAAATGCAATATCTCATGAACATACCGGATGCTGTTAAATAAACTAATTTATTTGATCAGGTTGTTTTCTGTCCTAAAAGGCCTCTAAAAATGGGCAATCTAATATCCAATGCATGAAGAGAGCCGTCATGTCTAAAATTTTAGAAGGAAAAGTTCTATCTTCCAAGGAACACCATATGAACAAAATCATTGTTTCTCATTTATTGAACTCAATTGGAGTTCTAACCATCCAGTTCTCACTATGCTTTGGACAAGGGAAGAAGGATTTTACCATACAATCCAGCTGGATGGGCTGGAGTTGCTGCAAGGGCAGTCTGCTCCTCCTCTGACAGAACCTGAAGAGTGAAGGACAATATAAACTTTTTATCAAGGGAAAAAGGAATGATATAGGGTATGAGATATTGAAAGACGGGGGAAAACAAAATTGACAACTATGGACATACTGGCAATGCCGTCAAAAGACTATCTACATAAGTGCCTTCAGTCAGTAAATTAAAGGGCTCAGTCTCAAGGATATCAGATTTGAGATGAATGATTGGAACTGGACAATTAGATGCAACGTCTGGAAAATCTTCTTGGACCCCCTCATCAGTAGCAGTTTGGTCAAACTGTACCTCAGTATTTGTTATTGAACACCTTGAATTAAACCCATTCAGCCTGTGACCACAAACAACTAAAACAGTCAACAAGAAATAATTATGTCTAATTAAGACTGATAATATCCAAGCTACTGCAACAATAGAGTTCTATAACCTCAAGCTAACAATTTCTACTTCTGCCCTAATAGAGTTCTATAACCTAAAGTTACACTTTTTTCAACTTAAGTTTCCTCATTAAAGATGACAAGTATACAAAATAATAAAATTCACAATGACATTGCTTGTCCAAACTCTTACAGATCTTCAGAGCTAGTTCTAATCAGAATTATCTTATAAACTACAACATGCCGAACAGTTGAAGCAAAAGCTGACCTATTGACCAAAGTCACCACTAAGAAACGGTAAAAAAGAAATAATAACATGAATTAAGTCATGAAGAATAGCCAAAGCAAAGAGAAATACTAACAAAAATGATTACTTCTCAGGATCTGTTGATGAAGATAGCATTTTTCCTCTAAGAGACTGATTCATATCAAAATTTCAGTAATATTGCATATCCTCCAATTTGTTATTAAAAAAAGGAAATAAAAAGAAAACAAAATTGACCTTCATGCCTTATAGTTTTTTGCACAAATGTCATTTTCCAAATCTTAATTCCTTTCTTTTCAACCATTTGTTTACTGGGAAAGCTAAGGAAATAAATGAAGACTACAGTGTCTTTTCCTATATTTGATTATTAAGAGCTCAGGAAATGGCAATGGAAATATATTTTTGAATATTGAAGTATTAGCCTGTTCTTGGTTCACCTCAACTAAGGCATATTGTTGCATAGGCACAGTTGAGTAGATTCCTCATTTTCTTGTGTCCCAAATAAAAAATTTCAACACTCTTTTCCTTTCCTTTTCCTCCACTTCGTTTCATAGACTCCCGAAATGAAAAGAAAAAATCACTTTTCAAATATCACATAATCCCCCATTTAGATTTCACCTCAAAATAGTTGCATTAGGCAGGGGAGAGCAAAGGGTGTCCAAATAACCAGTAACAAAACGAAAGGCTCATAATCTAGTTCTACTCCGCATTTTCTCGGAAGCCAAACGGCACCTTAGAGTATTATCCTGTTCGGGTTTCACTCAACTAGGACAATTTGTTCCATAGTAGAATTCTTCATTTTTCTCGAGTCCCAGACAAAAAGATTCAAGCTTTTCTCCCCTCATCTATTTCTCAGTTTGGTTAGACCAAATTCCGAATATCAAGTGATACCCAGCTCCGGTTTCATCCCAATTACGCCAAAAACGACTGTAATAGACAGCGGCGTAAAGGGTGCCCAAAACAATAACAATAACAATTAAATAAAAAAAAAACCTCAAAATCAATCCACTTCCATTCTACTTTCCGTCACTTTCCAGGGAACCAAACACAGCAAAAACGTACCTGAGAGGAGCAGAGCCCCGATTCAACCATCGGCAAGAAGAGAAGCGATGGCGTAATGAAGAAGAAGGAGGCTGGCGAAGAGGGATAGAGAGGAGAGTCTGAGACATGATAAGCCCACCCATGGTCGATTCACCTTCAAGTACACAGGCTTGAAGAAACAGTTGTGGTGTGAAAAACTCATGCAGCCTTTGCCTGAACTTTGAGACCAGAGAGAGAAAGAGTGAGAAAATTTCCGGGTTCAGTCGCAGAATTGAAGGTTATTTGAAATGGGGGTCATGGATTGGATTTATTAATCAATGACGGAGCCTTCGAAGCCATGAACTGTGATTTTTCTGGGTTCTTGTCTCCCTCTTTTGGGGGCTGATTTTTCGTGGGTGATTTTGGGACAGCCATACAGGCCCTTATCTGGTCTGAAATCACCCCAGAATGGAATTCCACAGGCAGTGGACCTCTTCACCAAGCCACTTGTTTCGATGATTCAGCCTCGAGAGGGTCATCGATTTTTTTTTTTTTTTTTTTTAATTTATTAATTTTTTTGGCTTTTATTTAGAGATTTAATAAAAGTTTACAATATGATGATTGGATGGTTAAATTTAGTCATTAGTTTCTTGCCACTTGTCACACAATATGACATTTATGATACATTCAATTTTGTCTTCAAATAGAATTAAGAACTTGTGTCACATAAGGTTAAGACGAAAAAAAAAAAAAAAAGGCTTTGAATAGAATAAAATAAAGAGATTAATTATGATTATTAACAAAAATATATATGATTAGGTTGATAATTTTATCCTAAACATGATTGGATTCAACTTTATGTACTTTGAGCTATTTAGCTAAGTGTGATACCATATATGTTGTGACGACCAAAAATAGTCTCCGAATAAAATAAAATAAAATATTAATTATAATAATTAAAAATAAATATAATTATTATATCAAAATAATTATATTACGTTTTTTAAAAATAAAAATTTGTTTGAGATTTTGAAATATTATCAACTGATTTTTCATTTTTAAAATAATTTTCATACATAACACTTTATTTTTAAAGGACAATTGTGTTTTGGACTTAGTTGGATCTAAAAATTAAGTTTTAGTCTATATAAGTTCACTATTTAAGTCTAAAACCCAGAGAAAATGTGAAAATTAAGAAGAAGGATATGAATTTTTTATTTTTTCATAAATGACTTTTGCTGACTATAAAAAAAAAACAAAAAAAACATTAATTTAAATTTTATTCATTTTATAAACCTCAATAAAATTCAATATAATTTAGTGATTTAGAAAAAAAAAATACACCATTTTTCAAAAAAATAAAAATAAATTATTATTATTGTTATTTAAAAATCAAACATCTTGAAAAGCATATATTTTTAAAATTGTGTTTATAAAAAATAACAAAGAATATGTCAAATTTATTTTTTAAAAATGATATATTTTTAAAAAAATTAATTTTATAAAAATAATAAATTTTCATAATAATTATTAAAAAAGATTTAAAATAAAAAAATTTGTCAAGAGGTAGAAAATAGTTTTGAAAGATATATTGGTTTTTTCAGATTTTATATCCTCTTCATCAGTTATGGACTAAACCTTAATTTTTGGGTCCAACAGGATCCAAAACACAATTGTCCCTATTTTTAATTATTTTTTATATTTGATGTAATTATTTTCTTAAAATAATTTCACAAAACAAATATAAAAAAAATGCTCCAAAGAACATCCATTTTTCATAACAATTCTGGGAACTTTAGAAACAATTGAACAATTTTTGACATAATTTTAGTCATATCTTCCTGGTTGAGTTGCAAGCCAAGTATCTTGGATGAAGTAAGCTCTTGAATAGAGTTGCATCTCGGATTCATTCAAGCTATGTTTGGACCATTCAACCCGCTTTCTAACGTCTGATCCTTTTCCACTGCAGCCTTGCTCCACGTACACCAAATTCCCTCTAAATTCAATGCAAATTAAAGAAAATAAAACCATGTTACATCATCTAAATTACAATCAAAATCAAAACAAATTTAGGAAGTATGTGTTGGGTCAAGCAACTCACACGGGCTGTCTCCAAGCATCCCAACCTTCAGGCATCACATCTATATCAAATCTTGTTCCTTGAAATATGACTCTTGAATAAGGACCCCAAGCTCTTCCTAGGAAGAATTTACCACTCCCTACAACAAGCCCCCCATGAAACACAAAGCCACTATGATCACTTGGTGAACTTCTCTTCTGTGCTGTTATATAACCTCCCCATGCTCCTGAAGGTAGCAACCGACCATTCACTTTTATATGACAATTCTGTCAAACAAGAAGCAAAAATTGATCAATGAGTATAGTTTTATCTTATTTTTCCTCCAAATCTTTAATATATTGTGCAAGTAAAAACCGATATAAGTTTGGATTGGATTTCAATTGAATAACTCGGATTAAAGATTGGTTGGGTTGAATTTAAGTTGATTATTTCTTAATTCAGATTGGAATAGGGTTTGGTACCGACCCAACCCGAGCGGAGATACAACCCTAATTTCATCCATCAGTTTCTATATATTTTACCTCATAAAAAGATTGACCATCACCACAGATGAAATCCACTGCCCCTTCTATGTAGCAATGACTGAAGTAGTGTCGGCCGGATACATCCCATAACGTATCTTGTAATCCCACGAAACCACAACTATAAAAGGCAGATTTGTCACCATAGATTGTTGCTGCTGCTGCTGGTTTAATAGGCGGAGTGGGATATAGTGGCATATTATAACTATTCTGCAAGTAAAAATTACAAATGTGTTATGCAGTTTAATCCACATATATCAAGGTTTGATTGGGATACAAATAATGATAAAAGTTAATGATTGATTCCGGAAAATACTAAGAAAAAAATATTAAAAAAATATTTTTTTCATATTTGATTTCATTGAGAAATAATGAAAGGAAATCGGATATGATTAAAATTAATTATAAATTTATATATATTTAAATTAGTTAATCTTTTATATATAAGAGTAAAAGTAAATAAAATGAATTTGAAATAGTATATAAAAATAATTTATTAATTTAAAATCTATTTTTATTTTTACTTTTATTTTATTTTTCTTTATTTTTTTTCCTAACATTTTCTCTTAATTTTCTTTGGAAACCAAACATATTCGTACCATTAGTCATCTTGAAATTTAGTTTATCAAATATTATAATGATTATATTAGAAGAAATTTTTATGCAAAAATGGGGATGTACAAAATTAGTATTTAAAAATTATTATAAGTGATTTTTCAACTTTTTAAAAGTGTTACTAAATTTTGTCAAATGCCTAATTTTTTTTCAAAAATATTTTTATATTAAAAACACTATTCAAAGATAAAGCCAAATAGGCTCTTACCCAATTATATCATTTTCAAAATGAATATATAAAATATTTTTATATTAAAAATACTATTTAAAGATAAAGCCAAACAGACTCTTACCCGAATATATCGTTTTCAAAATGAATATATATATATATATATATGATAAAAACTACAAAAATTAAGCACAAATAAGCATTATATGATGAATAAAAATGACCCCACTAAGTTTCTTTACCTGGAAGCTAATATCCTTAGCAACAAAATTGTCTGCAGATGAAGTGAAAGTAGCACTTTGATTTGTTTCACTATGGTCACCCCACTTGATTATTGTTGCCTCAGCACCATGTCCTTCAAGAAATATGTATGGTTTTTCTATGGGAATATTTACCTTCTCACTGCACATTGATTGTATTTTTCAATTGTAAGTAAGAATAAAAAATATTAATAAATGGACATTTCAATGATATATAAGTGAAAAATAAAGCAATAAGGGATTAATTAATGTAGTTAATAATAGTAAATCATAATTAGGACGAACAAATAAACTCCTGGAGAAACTTTGATACGAATCCACTCGTTGTTGCCAGAAGGAATGACATCAATAGCATCTTGAATCTTTCTGAAATTTGCTTGGCCTGATGAAGCAACAGTGATAGTCTTTGCGATACTAACTTGTGATGGAAAATATTTTTCATCAGACCTAAAATATGCAGCTCTTGAATCCTCAAAGAAGATGGTCTGCAGTATAAAAATGAGGAGTAGAAATGGAAGACACTGCATTTTGGCTTGTTACTACTTTGTCTAGAATGGTTTAGAAAAGATTGAAAGGTGAAGATGAAAATTTATAGATGGAGTTCTTTCAGCAATCCTAAGAGATAAGGAAGATACCATTTGATTATGATTTTTCATTCTCTTTAATGCTGCTTCTATTGATGGTAAGAAATAATTTCTTCATTAATTAGTCTTTTTATTAATTATTTCTACTAAAATGAGTCAACTCATCATTTTTAGTTAACGAACATTTCTTGTAATATCCAGCTCATCTCATGTCTCGTTTGAATTCACTAATTTATTACATTAGTAAATATATATGACATTTAATTTTTGGTTAATTATTAATAAATTTAATGCATTTTCCCTTCTTTAAACTCATTAAATTTATTAATAATTAACCAAAAATTAAATGACAAATCCTTAGATAAGGCAATATCTTAGGGTTTGTTTGAGAACTATTTTTAGAACTTTTTTATCTTCTTTAAAACAAAAAATATAGAAAATACGTTGTTTCTGTTCAAACAGAAAATAAGATGTTTTTAAAGAACATATTTTAATTGTTTTTTTTGTTATTTTGACTTGTTTTATGAGGACTTTTTTAATAAATAATTATACAAACATATAAAATGATTAAGAATAAAACACTAAATATAAAAATTATTTTTAAAATATATTTAAAATAAGTTAAAAACATTTTAAGTCTTCAAACAAACTTTTATTTTACAAAAATCAATGAATAATTTTTAAAAACTGTTCTCAAAAATATTTTTTTTAGAATTGTATTAAAAAACAATTACCAAACATATCCTTATTTTTTTGGTATTTTCCTTCTTTAATTACATTTTCTTTGTGCTTACCGTCCAACCCACACTCATAATATTCAGATAAATTCATTAAATTTGTTGATGACCAAAAAGGTAAAATACATGTGAATGCCTAAGATAATATCTTTTTTTTTTTTGCCCTATTATTGTGTATTAATAACCTAAGATTTTTTTTTCCTTTCTTTAATTCTCACTTTTTTATATTTGATTTGATGATAAAATTTGACTATCGATTTTTTACTACTCCATAATTTATATCATAATAAAAAATAATCTATGGTCACCCTCAAATAATCACTAAAATATAGAATTTTTAATTTTTTTTTAAAATATCTAGAGGGGTCTCCAAAAATTCTAGAAAAGTCAAACACAATACCAGGAAGCTTTACTTGTGGGAGCTGTCAAAAACAGACACTGGGAGAGTTCTCACTCGCCCTCACAAACAATGGAACTATCATAGAAAGTTCTGATCGAAAGCGATTTGGTATATACTTGAAGTCGATTCATGTTTGGATAGCCTCATAATTCTCTGCTTGTTGAGATGTTTTAGTATTGTATTTTGTTATATGAAATTTCTTAATGAAAAGTTCTTGCGTTCATATGAAATTATAAAATACTTGAAAATAAATTCATCAGTGTAGAATTGCTTGAAAATTAGGAGATGTATGCAACATAAAATTTTTAAGAGACTTATCTTTTTTTGTTATAAGGAGACATTTTAGGAAAATGATTTACTTTTTCATGAAATTTTTGTTTATATTAAGTTGTTTTATGTTTGTGTGAATAATCACTTTCATATAGACTAAAACCCATGACCTAACCCTAAATTTCAATATGGTTTGAAGTTTTTCAACCAATCGTATTAAACTTTACTTGTGATCTTCATTCTCTTACTCTTTTTCGTTCCTTAGTGATAAGTATGAAAACTGCTTTCAAGATTGTGAGTGAAGAAATGGATTAAGAACTCGTCTATTTATAAAGTGTTTTTAATAGTTTTTGCCATCAGTGAACCGTTAATTAGATACTTTGAACTTTTCTTTTATTAACAACAAGAGTAATTGAAAGATG
This sequence comes from Vitis vinifera, assembly GCF_030704535.1. Lineage (NCBI taxonomy): Eukaryota > Viridiplantae > Streptophyta > Magnoliopsida > Vitales > Vitaceae > Vitis > Vitis vinifera. Next base: position 876,463 of record NC_081818.1, on the reverse strand, counting down.
AACTTAATAAGTATTATTATTATTATTTTAAATCAATCTACTTTAATGTCACTAAAATTCATCCACGAGAAATGATGAACCAAAATTTTTAAGAAAAGAAAATTTAGCGTGGTCATTAAGATTAGTTCTAGTTCTAATTGTTGCCAGTTTATTAATATTGTTGTTTGTTTCAAGGGAATAAAATAGAATGATCACTACAAAGCTACACTCTACTAGACAAAATAAAAATATTAGCTTAATAATTCGTTCCTGGTTGTGTGGCAAGCCACTCATCTTGGATGAAATTGGCTCTTGTATATGGTTGCATTTTAGATTCAATCAAGTTATGTTGGTAAGGGTCTCCAACGGGCGGGCCGGGCCGTAAATAGGAGGCTCGCGGCCCAACTCGGGCCGGGCCGGGCCGGGCCATGGAAAAATGTTAGGCCCGCGGCCCGGCCTATGAGCCCGCGGGCTAGTGGGCTGGGGGCACGGGCTGAGGGCCGGTGGGCCAAGCCTTGGGCTTTTTTAATTATAAGCCAAAATGGCTTTACAAGGAAGGGAGAGGGGGGGATTCGAACTCCTCCCCTCATGGTTTTATTTTGAAGGCTCTAACCAACTGAGCCACATTTTTTTTGTGTTAACTAAATGAGTTAGTTATATATATATAAGATAAAGTATATTATTTTTTTAAAAAAAATTAAAGGCTCCAACGGTCATGTGACCATTGGAGCTCCAGCCCAACTCCCAGCTGCCATGTGACCGTTGGGCAACGGTCACATGGCCAATTTTTTTTTTTTTTTTTCTAAAGTCTTCCTATAAATACATCTTCTCCCTTTTCATTTTTTCATCAAATTCTCTCTATTTCTCTCACATTCTACAATATTTCAAATTCTTTTATTTTTCCCTCAAATTATACAATATTGTTGGTGGTGCAAAACAAGCATTGATGGCTCCAAAAGTTCAAATTTGCTAGGAATTTCTGCATCGGTTCTCTAATTGAGTAACATACTTCACCCCTACTACTTTATTTTTTTGTTACATTTTTTTTTATATTTATTACTTTATTATTTTTGGCATAATATTTTATCAATAATTATAATATGACAAGTGCTTCTTCTTCATCTAGTCCATGTGATGAAATATCATCAAACAAAAAATTTACTTCAAATATATGAAATTTTTTTGATAGAGTAGAAATAATTTTAGAAAATAATAAAAAAGAAATAAAAGCAAAATGTAAAATTTGTAATAAATTTCTTACTGGTGGCTCAAATGCAGGCACAAGTCATTTAAAAAGACATCACGAAAATTGTAAAACTAAAAATAATATAGATATTAGAAATTATATGCAATTAGGTAAAAATGAAAGTGGAAATTTAAAAACATTTTCTTATGATGAATCTAACTGTCGTGAAGAAATGATTGATTATATAATAAGAGCAGAACAACCTTTCAACATGATGGAAACTCATGATTTTGTAGGAACAATTCAACGAGGTATTAATCCTCAATTTAAAGGTTGGTCTGGAAATACAGTTAAAAGAGATATTATGAAAAAATTTTATACACAAAAAGAAATTTAAAAATTTTTTTTTGCAAATTTTGAAGGAAATATTTGTTTAACATCTGATATTTGGACATCTTTAACTCACACTGGTTTTTTATGTATAACTGCTCACTACATTGATAATGAATGGAAATTAAATAAAAGAATAATTTCATTTAAATTAATAAATGCTCCACATAGTGGTAAAAATATAGCAGCTTTAATAAATGAAGAAATTATAAATTTAGGCCTTCGTGATAAAATATTGACAGTAACATTAGATAATGCTGCTAATAATGATGCAGCAATAAATAGACTAAAACTATATTGGCAAGTAAAAGAAGATCATGCTAAAATATTTCATGTGCGTTGTTGTGCACATATTTTAAATTTAATTGTAAAGGATGGATTAAAAAATGTTGATGATACATTGGAAAAAATTAGAGGCATTGCATATAGTATTAATAGTTCTCAAGCAAAACATGAATTATTTTTTGATTGTTGCAAAATGTTAAATATGAAAAGAAAAAATATAAATTTGGATATGGCCATTAGATGGAATTCCACATATAAACTTTTACAAAATATTACAAAATATAGAAAAGTAGTCGAATTATATGAAATACAATTACTTGACAATGATTGTGAAGCAGATATTTATGCATTAAGTGATTATGATTGGCATGTTGCAGATCTTTTAAGAGATCTTTTTGAAATTTTTGATACTTCAACAAACATTTTTTGTGGTGTATATTATCCAACTTCAAATCGAGTTATTATGCAAATAACTAATATTTTTATTGTACTTCAAAAATATTTAAGTTTTGAAATATTTAATGATACAATATTTGCAATGATAGAAAAATTTAGAAAATATTGGGGGGAAATACCTTTAATTTTTTATATTGCTTTAATTGTGGACCCTAGATTGAAATTTGAAGCTTTGGATGAATGGTTAACAATTATTTATTTTAATGACCAAATAAAAATTGAAGAAATTAAAAATGAAATAAATTCATTATTACATAATTTATATAACTATTATAAAGAAAAATATGGTAATGATATTAATACTAATAAATTACCACCTACATCTACAAACTCCTCATCTTTTTATAAAGGAGCTCTAGAAATGTTGAAAAGTCGAAAAAAGACAACAAATAGTTCTCCAAATAATACATCTGATTTAGATAAATATCTTAATACTGATATAATTCCATTTGAAGATCAAGAAGATTTTGATATTTTAATATGGTGGAAATCACATCAACACAAATATCCTGTGCTTTCTATAATTGTTCGTGATGTACTAACAGTTCCTGTGAGTACAGTTGCATCAGAAGCTGCTTTTAGTGCAGGTGGAAGAGTTATTAGTAAAAAACGATGCAACTTAGCGCCAGACGTTATTGAAGCAGGGATATATGTAAAAGATTGAGAAATAGCAAATAAAAGGATGTACGATTCCATTCGAGAAACAGAGATGCTTGCCGATATGGAATCTTTAAAACTATCAAGATCTTCATGGATGCATGATAGTTCGTCATCACCGCCAGAAAATAATGACTAAATGTATATTATATTTTTATTTTTATTTTTTGTGGTTGAAAAATACAGATGATTGACAAATAAATAGGTGCCAACCTAGTTGGGATGTATTTATTTTGTAGTGATGTAAACTTTTCCCACATTTTTAAATGTAATTATACATTCAATGAATAAAATTTTGAAATGAATATTTTTTTTAATACTTTTTATTTTTGTATTTTTTTTTTTAAAGGGGCGGGCCTACGGGCCGGGCCGGGCCTAAATTTAGGCCCACGGCCCGGCCCGCCCATAAACGGGCTCGGGCCGGGCCTAAAGCGGGCCGCGGGCTTTTTGGAGACCCCTATATGTTGGGACCATTTAGCTCGCTTGTTAACATTTGATCCTTTTCCACTATAGTCTTGCTCCAAGTAGACCATATTACCTCTACAATCAATGCAAATTAAGTAAAATGAAACAATGTTATATTATGTGAATTATGCTAGTGAAATAAAAAAAATGTTAAGAAAAATGATTTTCTCATATTTTATTTAACTATGAAAAAAAGAAAGATATACATAATTAAGATTAGTAAGAAAATTATATATTTTTAAATAAATTAATTTTTAAAGAGTTAAATAAAAAAAATGAATTTCAAGTCGGATATAAAAATAATTTATTGACTTAATTTTTTTTTTCTTTTTATATTTTTCTTCACATTTTCTTTTCTTCTATTTTTTTTTCTCATATTTTCCCTCAAATTCTCCAAGAACCAAACATAACCGTAATAATTATATCATGGTATGAACTATTGTATGTACTAGCTACATCATGAAACTTACCTAGTCTTGTTCCAATCATCCATCCTTTAGGCGCCACATCTATATCGAACTTTGTTTTTTGAAATATAACACGAGAATAAGGTCCCTAAGCCCTCCCTAGGAAAACTTGACCATTCCTCGAAACATGACCTCTATAAAACACAAAGCCACTAGGATCCCTTTGTGAGTCTCGCTTTTGTGCTATTATATAACCTCCCCAAACATTTAAAGGTAGCAATTGACCATTAACTCTTATTTCACAATTCTATCGAATAGTAAGAAGAAACTTACTAATGAACATAGTTTTAACTTATTTTTTTTTTATATTTAAAGCTTAAATACAAGTAAAAATGAATAATTTATAATTGTACGTCCTTAATTTAGTAGAAGTATTTTATCTCACAAAAAATTAATTATCAATAAATATTTACTTATGCTAATTATTAATATAATATGATTGCATCTTGAATGGGTTGGGATGGGTATACAATTATTGATAATTAATCTTTTTATGATATAAGATTTAGGCATCGATCTTTTCGAACCAACCCATCCAAGTTGCAACCCTAATTTTATCGGTCGCTTTTTACATATTATATCTCATAAAAAGGTTGGTCATCACCTTAGATGAAATCCACTACCCCTTCGATGTAGAAATTACTAAGGTAATGTTGGTTTGTTACATCCCATAAATATCTTGCAATTATAGAAAGCGGATTTATCACCATATATTCTTGCTGCCACTACTTGTTGTATAGGCTGATTGAGATTTTTGGTACATTATAATAATTTTGCAAGCAAAAAAAGAAAAAAAAAAAAAAAAGGAGAAAACTACAAATTTGTTATTACAAAATATCTTGATTTTAGTAGTAGACACTTACCTAGTTTTCATTATTCTTGAAATAATTAAATTGCTCTTAATTAATTGAAAGTAATTAAGAGTAATAAAATATGAATTACTTTCTTAAAACAACAAAATTGTATGTTTCCCACATTAGAAAAAAATAAAACTTACAAAGATAACCATAATTTGTCATAACATATGTTTTAAAAGATGTTTTCAAGTAATATAATGATTTTACTACAAGAATTTGCCATGCAAATAGTGGATGCATGAAATTAGCCTTCAACAAATAGGGAAATCTAGCTTATTGCATAATTTCCGAAATCAATAAATTGTACAAAAAATAATACAAGTGACAATGAATTCAAAGAAAAAAAAAACCCAAGACATATGTAATTCAAGGAAAATTATAATGAAATTTTAGCACAAATAAATATTGTATGCTTAATAATAACTTGTATTATTCATGGAAGGAAAGAAAAATAAACCCTAGATTTGTTTGCCTCAAAGTTAATCCCTTCAGCAACAAAATTGTCTATAAGTGAAGTGAAAGTAGCACTCTGATCCATTTGGGCATGGTCATTCCACTTAACCATTGTTTTGCTAGCACTATATCCTTCAAGAAAGATATATGGTTTTTCTTTGGGAATGTTTAACTTTTCCTTGCGTGGTGATTGTTTTCCAATCAAAAGTTAGAATCCTATAACAAGTTACACTTGAACAAAATGTAAAATAGTATTGAAATATATAAACATTAATCCAATGGCAAGCAAACAAAAAGCAATAAGGGATTAATTAATGCGATTAGTATTAGTAGATTGTAACTAGTATGGACATATAAACTCATGGAGAAACTTTGATCCAAATTGACTGTTTGTTGTTAGAAGGAACAAAATCAATGGCATCTTGGATCTTGCCGAAATTTGCTTGGCTTGATTGAGATACGGTGAATGCTAACTTTTGATGGAAAATGTTCTTCATTCAACATTATAAAATTTCTAGCTCTTGAATCCACAAAAAAGATGGTGGTCAAGGAGAAAATGAGTAGCAATGGAGGAAACCACATTTTTGTTTGGTGCTAGTTTGGATTGATAAGAGTCATTCATTAATGTGATTCATGGAGAGCTGATCCTCTACAACCTTAATTATAGATAGTGAAAATGTATGTGCTATTAGCTAGACTTTTGTATAGATCTTTCTATTATGTGGATTAATTCTTTAAAGTTTTTATTTCTATTAATAATTGTATGCAGGTAATTATTTCTTTATATTTTGAAAAAGTTTATTAGACTCATCAATAAAGTTAATGAACATTCTATACTTTCTTATCTCATTTCTTGTATCCAAATTAAATTCATTAATTTCATAGATGCCAAAAATGAAAAGATGTATCAACAAATTTTCTTGTAGATTTTCTTTTAAATTTGAAAAGGTGAAAGGCATGTTATTGGGTAAGACAATTTTATTTTTTGTCTTTTATTATATTAGCCCACTATATATTTTCCCTCAAATTTTATTTTCTTTGTACTCATTCATTATCTTAGTTTTCATGTTCATGTTAACTTAAATAAATTTAATTCAATAAAAAAAAGTAATAAAAAAAAAAAGTTCTTTGTTAAGATAATATCTTTACCTTTTCATTGTATATATAGCTAACTCATTTTTTTGTCTCTTCTATTTATTCTTTTAATCCAAACTCTCATTTCTACACTAATTTGTTAAATTTATCAACAACCAAAAAGTAAATACATATAAATAAGGTTAAAACAATATCTTGTATTTTCTATTATCCTTTTTATTTTTATTTTTTTGAAGATCAATACACACCTTCCTATCCTAACTTCTTTAGCTATTATATGAGATAATAGTTGGGATTAATTTTGGAGTTTTAACTTAATTATTGTAATTATGGTCGCACCAATCTGGCAATGCAAAACTTATCATCTCATCATAATTATTACAAAGATATATAGAAAAAGGTGATTAAGAAAAAGTTATAGTAATTAACTTTTTCCAAGTACTTCAAATATTTACAAGTTAATTATTTGATGAAAATATCTTATAATTGGGTTAACTAAGTCGCAATAAGGAAATGTGCCTTATCGAATTGTTAGATGGCCTGAAATATGCATGACACAAAAAATTTCTTGTCCTTAATTGGCATACAAAAAGGTAAAAAAATTTAAAAGTTGCCATATTTTGGCAGATATGTTTGGATTTCAAGGTTATTCAAATGTAATAAAGTGTATATTATAAACTCCACGTGCATTATATTATCAACTTTAAAAGATAATCAAAATTTTATGAACAAATGGAGCATGAATTATATTATCACCACATTTCTTAATGGAAGTGTTCAAAATTGGAAAGCATATATGTAAGACAAAAATTGTTAAATCATTGGATATGAAGAAACAATGATAGATTTGCCAATGGAAGAAAATATGGATTTGTTGAAGAACTCAAATCATCAACATATTAAACATAGAATTGTTAAGTCTTGATGCAAAAAATCAAAGCGGAAATTACTATGTCTTAGTATTTGTAAAGACAAATAAGATGTTAGCAAGGTAGTATAAACATTTCAATTTGTTCAAGTAACAATTTAATGATTTTCAAATTTTGTTTACTCCAATATATATATATATATATATATATATATATATATATATATATATATATATATATATATATAATATAATCTTGCAATTTGGTTTGGCTGTGGATATATTTAATAAAATCCCTGGTAATGAGATTTATATATAGAAATGATTATTAGATTTTTGGATAATGGTTTTTTTTTTCTTGTGATTTCATTAATTTTGTATTGAGTTGTTTTGCGTTGATACATCAATGGACTTCTAGGTAAAAAATGAAGATCTATTTTGAGGTTTTTCTTTTAGAAATAAAATTCCTTGTAGTGATGGACTTCTAGTGTAAACAACGAGAGCAAAGTTTAAAATTGTTATATATAGTTTTTTGAAGTTAACTTAAAGGGAAGAGAGAAAAAATGAGTGTAGAGAGGTGAAGAAGAAAATGACATATGTCATCATACAATAAGGTGTTTACAAGACATTATGGAGAAAGTTGAGGGAATCTAAAAGATAGGGACTATGAATAAGATGGAAATGATGGATGTAAAAAAACCAAGGACTAAAATTTTGATTAAAAAAAAAAAAAAACTTCAAAAACCCTATACAGATACAAATTATTGAGAGATAATAGGGGAGAAAATATTCTATGTTTGCTTTAATTCATAAATGAACTCACGAATTAGCAGAACACGATCCAAAAATCTCAAAAATTGAATGTGCACATACATGCACACTCATATGACATATATCTTCATAAATTGATCAGGTATTGACCATGAGGTCAATAAAATGTGGGTTGGTCTTCTATCCATCCATCCTTGTCATTGAAAGATGGGCTAAGAAGATATTGTAGCTCTTGAGTTCCGTCAAGTTTCTTTAACCAAGGAACTCGTTTTGAAGTATCCGCCCCTTCGCCGGTACACTCTACCTCCGCATAAGTTAGTTGGTTCCTACAATTTTAGCACAAATTAAGAATAATTAATATCATGATCGTTGATATTATAAAATACATATATACTAAGCCAAAAAATTGAAGTACTCATTAGTAGTAAGCTGTTAATAAAAATAGAATCGTCGGGATATGATAAAGTATGTTGACACTTACGGGTCTTCTCCAATACTATCCCATCCCTCTGGTCTCACAATGTTTGCAAATTTCGATTGATAGAACAATACCCTTGAATAAGGTCCATATGCCCTACCAAGATATGTTGGACCAACCCCATATAGTTCTGCAGATTTGAACACAAAACCAGATTCTGCTTGAGGGCTTTCTCTCTTCTGTGCAGTTATGTAACCAGAGCCAATTGAGTTTAGTTTGCAATCCTAAAAATGCAAACAAAATTCTATGTTAAGAGACTGTGAAGAGTACATGAAATATTGGTTATTGACTATGATTTTCATATAGTTTGATTCTGACCTCATAAACCGAAGTGCCGTCGCCAAAGATGAAGTCTACGTGGCCCTCAATGTAGCAAGATTTGAAAAGATGGTGACCTTCTTTGTCCCACAATGTATCTTGCACACTAACAAATCCACACTCATAGAATGAAATATGCTCTCCATGTACCATGGCAGCAACAGCACGATAAGCACCGCCATTGTCTTTGTCTTGGAGGTGTGCGAGTTCTTCATGATTCAGTGTGTTCTAGTGGAGGAGCCAAAAAGAATCCATGCATGATTGATAAACAATTAGAAGGACAAACATATAAATAAAATTTAAAATTTGTTTGATAGTCATTTTAGAAAGGACTTCTAACATTTCTAACATGAATTTTTTTTTCAAAAAAGTTGTTTTCAAGTGCTAAAAAAAAGTAGAAACTCTTTCTAAAATTATTACCGAACAAACTTTTAGATTAAGACCCTATTTGATAACTATTTTTGAAAAAGAAAAAATTATTTTTTAGGACACACAAAAATAAATAAAAAAATCTCTTAGATTAAGGTTTTATTTGGTAATTATTTTCAAAAAATAGAAAATTATTTTTTAGAACACGAAAAAAAAAACCTAGAAAACATGTTTGACAATTAGAAAATAAAAACAATTTTCTATTTGTAAAAAAAGAAAACATAATGTTTTCATAAACACATCTCTTGGTCATTTTTAAAAAACGTCTCAAACATCTTTTAGTTATTTTCTGTTGTTTTCTAAGGATTGTTTTAAAAATCAATTATATAAATACGAGGAATGATTAAAAATAATACACTAAATGTAGAAGTTATTTTTATAACATATTGAAAAAATATAGAAAACAAGTTAAGAACATTTAAAAAATAAAATAAAATTCCATACATACTTTTTTCTAAAAAAACTTTTTCTCTTTTGAAATCACTTTCTAAACAGGGCCTAGATAACTTGATCAAAAGATTAATTACCTTGAAAGTTATGCCTTTTGCAATGAAATTGTTTGCACCTTTTAACATCAAGGGAGCCTCTCTTAGTTGTAGACCAGAAGACTTCCAAGTAAGAATAGTGTTATCCTTACCACCACCCTCCAAAATAATATTCGACTTAATGCCATTAATTAAGATAGTCTCACTACAAAAATGCATGAACAAATGATTAGAATAGGATCATAATATTGCATGCTTACCTATATATAAGGAGAAATATATAAGAATAAGATAATAATATTACGTGTAAACCCCAGAGGCAAGTTTAATCAAAGTCCATTGGTTACTGAAACTAGGAACACCTTGATCAATGGCATCTTGGATTTTTCCATAATCTCCTGGTACCGAGATTTGCTTGGCAATGGAAGCTGGATCTGCTTCAGTTAACATCCAGTCTCCATAACTAAACAGAAGAAAAACAAGAATGATTCTGATCGACGACATTGAGATGAAAAAAGATGTCAAGAAACCGAAAACAATGAACTAATATGGGGTAGGAATCTATATTGATATAATTTATATAAGCCACTACAACTCTATTTATATGTCATGTTGTAAGATTTAGCTATTACTTTAATTTCTCTCTTAATCTAAATATCCCAATGATTGAATTATAGAAATGAATTAGGTTATTTGAAATCTTTGTAAGAGTTGTTCTTATTAATTGAAGACTAATTAGTCAAACATCATAGAAGGAAATATAGGGGACATATTTGTGAGAAGGCATTGTGTCTACAAATTGTCTTGTCATATTTTCCCAAATGAGCAAAAGAAATTAAATTCAAAATTGTTTCCTAGAAAAAAAATTGTCTTGTATTTTTTTTTTCTTGAAATGAATGCTTGGACCGTTGCTTTAATTGCCTAAAATGGAGTAGTTATTATTTATAAACATTAGATATGAGAAATTTAATAACTTCTTTAACTCCATGTGATTATACATTAGGGTATGTCAAAATGATTCCTCTAGAAAATTATAATGTCTTTATTGGAAAATGACTTAAATTCTTGTTTGGGATATTTTTTTTTGAAAAGAATATTTTATAGAGTATTTTATGTATTAATATTTCCTTATAAAAATATATATATATATATGTTTTTTATTGTAGAAGGAAAATTGATAAAAAGATCTTTATAAATATTATAGGATATAAGAGGATAAAAGTTCAGAGATAGAAATGAAATTATATAAGGTAAACAAAGACAAAGAAAAGTAAGAGAAACCTAATAAAATCTATTTTTATTGCAATGTTCGGAGAAGTCAAGGTTTTATATATAGAATTTTAGTATACATTAGTCCTGTCTTTACTTAAAAGCATATTCTTTAATACATGCTAAACGTGTCTTTCATGCGAATACATTTTTGAAATAATTGGGTAAAAGGGGTAAAATACTTGCGTCTACATAATGCACTAACATTCAACTATTCATTAATCAAAAGAAAAAAAGGATTACAATAAGAAAACTCTAGAAAAAACACATCTCAATTGTTGTCGCGTAGGGAGCAAACTTTGCCATACATCATATAAAAAAATTGTTCCCACTTGAAACACAACAAAACTAATTAATTCAATTCAACAATCTTCCACTTCAAGACTAAAATGTAAGTAAACAGTCTCCTTCATTGAAATGGGTATGGTGTACTCAAACAATTTGTCCTCATCCTGACCCAACATTCCGAGCAAAGCCTAACAAAAATAATTCAGGCTTCACAATTTGACAAATACAGCTAAGTGTTGGAAGAAAAATTAAAAAGAAAAAAGAAATGAAGGATTAACCATTGCCATACATGATCATTAATCTTAACACATATTTTGAACTATTAAATCAACATCTTCCATAGGTTGTAACTTGCAACAAACATTTTCACCTTCTGTCATAAACAAAGTAGATAAGACTGATCAGTACTTAATATGCATTTCGAAAAATGAAGTTCCCAGCTAGAAGTACTGGCTCAGTGCAGATTAATTTCCTTCTGTGAGTGGGAGAGGAATCTTCTCCAACCACATTTCTTTGTCAATGAAATCTGGAGACTTCACAAAAAAATTCAAATCTTTTGTACTAAGCTTCTTTAGCCACTGAATCCGCTTTCCCTTGTTTGCTCCTTCTCCCATGCAATCTGCCTCCACAAATGTGACGGTATTCCTGCATGACAACCCTATTAACTCGATCAGTAGCTCAAAAAATGCCTAATGGACAAGAATGACTCAATGACAGTATCGAACAAATTCAGCCATTAGCTCTATGATAATGAATATATGCAGTACTGGACAAGTAATCTTACAAGTGAGAACCCTGGTTCCATGGTGACCGGACTCTGGAACTATGATAGGGGAGAAATTCGTCCTGTAAAAAATTACTCGAGAAAATGATGTATATGGTCTTCCAAGATATGTTTGGCCTGTTCCAATCACTTGTCCAAATTTGAACACAAACCCACTGGGATCCTCTAAGCTTCCTCGTGCTCGTGCTGTGATGAAACCAGGCCCGAGTCCTATGGCTGTTCCCAGTACATTGATAACGCATGTCTATGGAAAAAATGAACGTGATCAATACACAATTATATGGGATACGAACAATGATATTATTGGTTAATTTGTAAAGGGAAAAATGTGAAATATTTGTGATTTTTGTTTCAGTTAACCTGGAAAACAGACTGGCCACCACCCCAGATGAAATCTACTGCACCTTGAATGAAGCAATTTTTGTAAAGATGGCGGCCCCTATCGTCTGTCACCGTGTCTTGCAGGCTGCTGAAACCGCATTTATAGAAAGAAACTTTGTCTGCATCGACTAGAATTGCCGGTGCCCATCTCATACGAGTCCCATTGTTAGATGGAATTAATATGTTGTAAGTATTCTGTCAGCAGATCAAATAGGTATTCAAGAGTTCAATGCTCACATATGCTCAGACAACAATCAACAATGTTAATTACTAAGACACGAAATTAGTGATTGTTTGGAACAGAAACTCAATTAAGATCAAAACAAGCTTGTTCTTATTCTCCATGTATAAAAAATAAGTGAAAGCAGTGCCCTAGGTTCTGTTTGGAAAGTACTTTAAAAATTATATCTAAAAATTAAAATAGTTTTTGAAAACTGATTTTGAAAACCATTTTATAACGTTTTGCTTAACACGTTTTTTATATTTTAAAAAAATAGTTTTTATCTGTAGTACTTTATTTTTAATCATCCCTCATATTTATATAATTAACTTTTAAAATAACTCATGAAAAACAAGTGAAAACAATTTAAAATAAAGTAAAATATGTTTAAAAAAATACCACATTTCTTATTATTAACAAAATATTTTGGACTTTTTTCTTGTTCTAAAAAACAAAAAAAAAAAATGTTTTTAAAAATAGTTATCAAATATTCCCTTAAATTTTTTCTCAAAGCCAACCTTGTTTTGAGAATAAAGAGCTATTCTATTAAAGGGATATAATAAATGCACATTTTGAAGACTAACTTCTATATTTTAGAGTTAAATATCTATTTTGGATAAAAATACCCTTAATAATTTTTTAATTCCAATCTCACATCAAGCATTTTTTGTATAAAAAGTGTAAAAATGAAGTTATATACATAGAGGTTATTTTTCCAAATAAGGGTATTAACCCGTGTCTTTTAGTCAAATATTCTAATTAAAAAAACTATTTTCTATTCTTAAAAAAGAAAATAATTATCAAACAAACCCTTTTTAACTTTTTCGAAATAACTCTTATATATATATATATATATATGTATTCAAATCCTCAAAGTTAAATCTACCTTTATCGAGAGTTTATATGATTAAGTTGAGTTGCCCTACCTTGAATGTTATATAACTTGCAGCAAAATTATCTGCATGAAGTATAAAGCTAGAGCTGTTTTTGGAGTTCCCAGTATCCCTCCATTGGATAATCGTTGTTCTTCTGCTCTTTCCTTCGAGAAAGATGAACTGTTTCTCTTTGGGGACGATGACCTTTTCACTACAAACATCAAATTGCAAGATTGTCAATGATTGAAGCTTGAAATTTTTTTGTATAGCTAGCTTAATTAAAAGCTGAGCACATATATAGAACTAGTTAATTACCTGTAAATCCCAGGGTTGATACGGATTCGTATCCACCTGGTATTGTTTTCCGGCACAGAATCAATGGCTTCTTGAACTGTGGAAAAATTTCCATGGCCGGACTTATCGACAACGATGACGGATTGAGCATCGTTTTGATGATTATATATCACTTGCCTGTGATTCAACTTTGATGCCCTCAAACAAAGGAAGAAAGCCATTAAAAGATTGAGAAAGAGGCCAGGAGAATACATTTTGGAGAACTGCACCATAGGTTTATATTTCACTAAAACATTTGCCTTTCTACATTACTTGTTTTTTCCTATTGTATTTATAAAGTAAATTTTCTTAATACATAGTCTCGTTTAAGTTTGTTTGAGAGTGATTTTACGAAGTACTTTAAGCTAAAAAATGTTTTTTTTTTTAAAAAAAAAATTAGATATTTAACAAAATTTAATAAACACTTTTAATTAAAATATAAAAAATCATTTTTAGTGTTCAAAAATATGTTTTCTATTTTTAAAAAATACTTTTAAAAAAAACAGTTTCACTAAAAATATTTTACTAAAAATACTGTCAAACACACTCTAAATCTTTCTAATATATTTTGGCAAAACATTTAAGGCACTCAGGATTAGTTTACCATATAAGTAACTATTTAATAAAAAAAATTAAGTCATTAATTAAAAGTAAGTCAAATAGTATATATATATATATATATGTAGGTGAGATAAAGCTGAAAATGCCAAAATGCTAAGTGGAAAAAATTTACCTAGAATTGATAATAGATAGTCTAGTAGTTATTATGGTTTAATTTTTCTAACCAATAATTAGTAGCTATATATTATTTTATAATATAAGTAAACTGTATTATTGGATAAAAATAGTAAACAATTGATGACAAAATTAATATTATGATGAATTTGATGTATAATTAATAATTATAACTTTATATAACATTATAAATGAATATAATAACACTACAATAAATAAGGGGTCTTGCCACAAATTAATTTGTGATTAAAAGAAAGCATTTTGTAGTAAAAGATTTTTCCACAAAAAATTATTTATGGCGAGTTTATTACTAAAAGCCTATAAGAAATTATTTTTAACTTTCAAACTTAGTTTTATAGCAAAAATAAAAAAATTTGGCTACAATAAAATTTGTGACAATATTCTATTTTTCACTGCAAAATAAAATTTGTAACAAATGTCATTTTTGGGCACAAAATTCATAAAATAAAACAATATATCAAATTTGTCAAGCATTCTAGATTAGCACAAAATTGAGTTATTTAGCAGGGAGATAAATGATCGAATTGTAAAAGGTTGACATCGATGCAAATCTAATTATGAATCAAAGACTACTCAATTTCGATGTATTGACATAAAATCAAAAAAGTTGTCAAAAGATGTAGAATTATAGAGGACCATAATATAAACACATACATATGATCTACAATGATGAGAAGACTCGAATCATTTACAACATATAAATTCTATGAAAGTTACATTTAATTAATATTAAAGGTATCACCTAAATTTTAAATTTAACCAAAAAAAAAAAAAACCATCCTCTAAATCCTCTAATGCCACTTTACTTTGCCCCAAAAAAATGCTATATTTCAAATAAGGATGGACTAATTTATTCTTTCATACATCTAATTGATGATTTTGTTATTAGTTTAGAGTTACCTAGGTTATCAACTGTGTTACATTATTCCCTATATTTTGACTTTAAGATTATGCTTTAAGATTTTGAGTTCTGGAGTGTGAGGTCCAAATGGGCTAAAACTAATTAAGCCAAAAATTTAAAATTGGCCTATTTTAATTGAAATTCTATAGACTATTGCATTGGTCATTAGTTTACTAGTTAGTCATTTAAATAAAACTTGATTTTTGAACAAGTCACCAAATTAATTTGAAATAATACTTACAAAGTGGAACCTACAAAATATTAACTCCCTACAATTGAAATTAACATTAATTCCACATTTTAATATATTTCAATTTGGGTAAACTACTAGAATATTAATTTTCATCTGCCTAATTAATCGGGAATTATTAAGCGTAATCACCCCATAAATATTTGATTGTCACCATTCTAACCTTCATCTCTTGAAAATAAAATAAGGTGATAAAGTGTTACAACTTAATAATTAAAAACATAAAGCTCATAGTTTAGTGATTTAGGATTGTTACAAAAAAGGGTAAAATTGTTATTGAAATCATAAAAAATAATTTGGCATTGAAAAATTAACAAATTTAAAGAGTTTTTCCCAACTTCTAAAATTGGTGGGGGGTGGAATGAGTTTATCTAAGTTTAATTAGGTGATAAAGTACCACAATCTCTATAATTGGAATCATTTTATATAAATAAGGAGATTTTGTTACTAAAATTATTTAAAATAATTGTCATAATAAAATTAAAAAAATAATAGTTTAGAAAGTTTTTGTCATATTTTGAAGTTAGGGATAAATTGAGTTGTATCACTTTCAAAAAATTTAAGGTTTTTGGAAGATTTTAAAATTTCAGTTGAGGGTGAGATTTTGTGAGTTTTAAGATAGTCCATAAAATGTCATCATCTTAATTTATAGTTGAAATCAATTTAAAATAAGAGTACATTTTTATTTAAAATATTTAAAATAATAAAAAATAGTTTGTCGCCAAAATTAATAAAGTGAAATAGGCTTTTAGAATTCAAGGATGAAGTGAGTTTTTTCATTTTCAAAATTAGGAAAAAAGTTTTAACAACATTTTAAGGTGGGGAAATAAAAGTTTCACTGTGTCTAAATATAGCCAAAATCATCTTGGAAGAAGGGTGAATTTGTTATTGATTTAAAATATTAGTTAGTACTTTTCATTATATATGTAGTTTAGTCATTTAATCTTGTAAGGTGTACCCTTTCAAACTCTCATGTCTAAAAAAATTGCTACTTCTTCAAGTGCATTCACCCTTGTTGCCTCCCGTACTCAATCCCTTTCACTATTGTTGGCTTTAATGCTATTAGCTCGACTCGTTCAATTGACCAAATTTATTGAATCAATAGAATTGACTAGATCAGGATCAACATTATGCTCTCTCTAACTATCATAAAATTCATAATCCTTTTCATCTATGGTAATATAAAAAGGAAACTTTAAATTCTTTCTATGTACTTTTTCTTTTTGAAATCTATCATAAATTCTTTATCTAACTCTAGTACGAAAACTTTTAGATAATGTTGATTTCCCCACTTTCGAATTCTTTTATTGTCTATGCTTGACTTTCAAGTTCTAATTGGAATACAGTTTGATTATCATTTTCTTTAAATCCATCTCTTTCTTACTTGATTTACAGATATATCTTTCACTTAATTTATTAAGCTAGTGAATCACAAATTCAAATAGAATGTTAGGAAGTTTTGTTAACTTTTAAAATTAAAGGATAAAGTGAGTTTTTGTCGAGTTCCAAAATTAAGAGAAATGTAAGCTTATAGTATATTTTAAAATTTAGGAAAAAGGTAATTTTTTTATCCAATTTTTAAGATTATGAGATCAAACGTCACATCTCTATACTACAATCATTTTGAAATAAATGCAAATTTGTTATTAAAACTATATTAAAAATAAAAAATATATTTTGTCATAAAGCTAAAAGTTTTGAAGGTTTGTGTTAACCATAGAATTCCGAAATAAAATGAGTTCAAATGATTATCAAAATTAGGGGAAAATTAGATTTTTTTACTTCTAAGATTAGGAGATAAATTATCACCATCACTCCGTAGTTGAAATCATTTTGAAGTAATGACAAATTTGTTAAAATTGTTTAAAATACTAAACTATCCATTTTTGTCTAAAACTTAATAAAACAAAATAGTCTAGAAAGTTTTTATTGACTTTTAATATTAGACAAAACTGAGTCTTTGTTACCCTTCAAAATTAGGGGAAAAGTAGTTTTTGTCGACTTTGAAGATTAAGAGAATATAAGGTGTCACCACCTCTATATCTAAAAGCATGTATTCGAATTTCTATGACTAGAGAGATTCTTATTTCATTTATTTACATCCATATGTTTCTTACTTGAATTAATTACAATATTATACTTTTCATTTTACTAGTGAGTCTTGAGTTCAAATAGTGACACCAGGATTTTTTTTTTTTTTTTTGGGCTTTTAAAATTAGAAGATAAAGTGATAGAATTAGGAGAAAAAGTGACTTCATGTAGCTTTAAAATTCAAGGTAAAAATACGTTATTGTCAGGTTTTAAGATAATGAGATAAAGTGTCACCACTGTCATAGCCCAAGTCATTTTGATATAATCACATATTTGTTTTACAAATTATGTAAAACAACAAAAAAAAATTTTATCATAAAAAAATTTAACAAAATATAACAGTTTAGGAAGTTTTTGTTGACTTCTAGAATGAATGGGTTTTATCGGCTTCCAAAATTAGGGGAAAAATTGAGTTTTTTTTTTAACCTTTTAAGATTAGGAGCGTCACCGCACTATAGCTAAGTAAGGGCAGATTTGTTATTAAAATTTAATTCAAAACTTAATAAAACAAAATAGTTTAGTAAGTTTTTGTCGGCTTTTAAAATTAAGGGATAACATGAGAATTTCCCAAATGCCAAAATTAGAGGAAAAAGTGAGTTTTTGTTGGCTTTCAAATGAAAGGATAAATTGTCACCATCTACCTATCTAAGCAACTTTCATATAATCTACCTATTCTAGAAATGCATGTCCTTTAAATTTTTGTATCTCTGTTTTATTTAAATTCATCTCTTTCTTGTTTCCTACAGTAATAACTTCACTTTTTTAAGTTAGTGAACCACAATTTCAATAGTGATGTCATATACACATATAAACATCAATGATTTTGCAAATAATTTCATATCATATAAACACCATTTCATGGTTGAGATAATTTATTATTCAAGCAATCCAAATGGAAAAAGATAGAAAAGATAAGAAAATACAACCACATCTTCTCCAACTCAACCTAACCTTCACTTGGCAACTATTCTCAAACCATAATGACATTGGAACCCTAATCAACTATGTGATTGTTCAATATGGAGAACTTAAAGGATGAAGACCTTATGTCCCAATACATTCCAATAAGCATACCCTCTTGAAGATCTCGACGCCTCACAAAATCATTCATCCAACTAGAATGAATGATGAAGTTTTCATCTTGTGACCACTTCTTAAAAAACAAGCTATGCTTAGTATCAGTGTCAACATCAATAATGACAATAGGAACTTGCTCACTATTAAGCACTTTTGCCACCATGTTTGCCTCCCAATACTTAAAAATGTGGTTGTGAACTTGCTCAGGGGTTAGTTCAAGGGCCCCTAGAGATGAAACATCATTAGCATTAAGAACTTTGTTGATCTCCCATGGGAAGAGTTGCAAGAGTTTGGGAGGTTCAACTCTTTTTTCAACAATCTCCCAACGACGCTCATGAGGGCTACAACCATATCGCTTTATTTCTTCTTCTTCTTCAACTTTTGTGAGGAGAAAATGATGGAAGGTAGTTTTCTCCATTTGGAGAAATGACGAGCGCAATGTTTGAAAACAAGGAATTTAATTGAATTGAGAAGGTTCAAGTGTGAATCATTATGAATTGTCATGTCTTTTATTACTGTGATTACAATATGGTAAGCTTTTATTACAAGAATCCAAAAATATCCTAATATATCATATGACATTAAATATATATATAAATGATTTCTAGGCATACACTCAACAAATTTGAATACATTGGAGTTGGATATGTATGGTTATATATTTTGGGAAATTTTTGTAATCCTACTTATTTAAAGGGAGTTAAATGATAAAAAAGTATGAAAAATAAATTATTTTCCCAACATCCTAGGTCAAACTAAGTGAGGCTAGACATCTAAGACAGATGTGATCCTACCTTGAATTTTCGAGGCAACGGTCTAGTGTGCCAATCCTAAAGTAACAAATGTCATAATTGGTACAAGAGCTAAAATTAAGTCATCATTGGGTAGGGTTAATCATGGTTCAATCTCAAACCATGAGTAATCAACTATTTATAATAAAGGAACCAAGTCAGGGAAGTATACAATGGAACGAAATGATATCGAAGAGGGCTCTCTCATCCTTGTTCATGCTTGTAATTTTTTCCCTCATCCCTACCTTATTACCTATCTTAAAAAAAGGTGGGTCTGGGAAAGAAAATCCCTATTATAGGTATAAGTTTCCCATCCTCGTGGCCACTAGTGTTCCCCAACTTTTTAAAATTTATAAATTTGCATATAATAAATAATATAAGTAAATTATTAAATGGGTTCTTGCTTTTGCTAATTTTTTCAAAAAAAAAAAAAAGTAATAGTTAAGAACTTGCTTATTTATGAAAAGGCTATTACAATACATGCATTTGAAAGATATTTAAATTTTTATTTATTTAATATTTTAATTAGATTAATAATTAGTATTTATGACACTTTAATGTTAAAAGAATTAATATATTTTATGAAAAACATCAAATATCAAAAGAATAATTAACTTAATCTATTATTAATTGAGTATTCATTTTTACTAAATTAATGTATTCAATAATAATATATAACTTATTTATGAAAAAACAACTATATGTTACATGCAGTTTGAAAGATATTTAATGAATAGTTATACTTACATCCTCAAATACCTTTGTACATCCACCTGAATTAAGATTTTTTTTAGGACAAAAATAACCCTAAATGAAATAACCAAATACCCTTTGGAGTTTAGCATTGTCCAAAAGTGTACTTTGGGGCACTTTGAAGGCATATGAAACTATACTTTCAGCCTAAATTCCACACAATCATTTTTTATTTTTGTTTTCTCATTTATTTTCCACTTTTTAATATTCTCTCATTTCTAAAACACTTCTAAATTATTTCTAGATATTATTTTACTATTTTTACGAATTTTTATTAAAATTTATATAAGTTATAATTCCAAAAATATATTCATGTGTACCAATATTAACACTTTGTACAATGTAAGGAATGATGGTCCGTCCCACATAAATTTTTAAAAGCTTAGAATTAAGTTTTTAGGATAAATATAAAAAATATGTGTCCTAAGACATAATTTTGATATAAATGCTAAAGTCAAATGTTTTTTATGAAACTTTTCAAGACACTACTTACATGTGACATACATTGCTATATATTTTCAAATAATTTTTAATTTCTTTAAAATTATTTTTTGAAATTTTGCTCTATTTAGTAAAAAAAAAATTAAAATAAGAACTTATTTGGTAATAGTTTTCAAAAACAGTTTTCTATTCTTTAGAATTTTTTTTTTGGGAAAAGCATTCATTAACAAGAAATAAAAAAACAAGGTGGTTTTTGAGGATTTTTTTGAATTGTTTCCTTTGTTGTAACCCATTTTTGAGATCTGCTTTAAAAAAATAATTATATAAATATGAAAAATGATTAAAAATAAAGAATTATATATAACAAGTTATTTTCAAAACATATTTAAAAAGATTGAATACAGGTTAAAAACATTTCAGATTTTTAAACCGACTTTTATTTAACAAATCATTCAATAATTTTCAAAAACCATTCTCAAATATTGTTTTTCAAGATTATTTTTGAAAACCGTTTTCAAATTAGTTAAGAATGAAGACTAAAAACCCCAAACGGCCCAACATGATTCATAGCCCATGAAGCTGAGGCCAGCTTCAAAATCCCCTATTTAAGATCCTTGGCCGCTACAGACTATCAGAAAAAGGATGAGCTCAACTGCAACTACAGCCACAGAAGCTCCCTATCATCATCATCATCTGATTCCAAACGGCCACTCCACAGAGACCTCTAAACTCTCCCACAAAGCAATCTTACATCTCCTCAACACCCAATGCACAACTTCTCTTCACCATCTCAAGCAAGCCCATGCACTTATACTAAGGACTGGCCACCTCCAAGACAGCTACATCGCAGGCTCCTTAGTAAAATCCTATGCAAATGTAAGTACTAATCGATATCTCAGCTTTGAGAGTTCGTTGAGAGTGTTCGACTTTGTGCGGAAACCGAATGTTTTTTTGTGGAATTGTATGATCAAGGTGTGTATTGAGAACAATGAGCCCTTTAAGGCCATCTTACTGTATTATGAGATGATGGTTGCACACTTTAGGCCTAATAAGTACACATATCCTGCAGTGCTCAAGGCCTGCAGCGACGCCGGGGTGGTGGCAGAGGGGGTTCAAGTCCATGCCCATTTGGTGAAACATGGCCTTGGTGGAGATGGACACATATTGAGCTCAGCGATTAGGATGTATGCATCATTTGGACGCTTGGTGGAGGCACGGCGAATTCTTGATGATAAGGGTGGGGAAGTGGATGCTGTTTGTTGGAATGCTATGATTGATGGGTACTTGAGATTTGGAGAAGTTGAAGCAGCTAGAGAGTTGTTTGAAGGTATGCCAGATAGGAGTATGATCAGTACTTGGAACGCGATGATTAGCGGCTTTTCTAGATGTGGCATGGTGGAAGTTGCTAGGGAGTTTTTTGATGAGATGAAGGAAAGGGATGAGATATCTTGGAGTGCCATGATTGATGGTTATATTCAAGAAGGGTGTTTCATGGAGGCCCTGGAAATTTTTCATCAAATGCAGAAAGAGAAAATTAGGCCAAGAAAATTTGTGCTTCCTAGTGTGCTGTCTGCTTGTGCTAATTTGGGAGCACTTGATCAAGGAAGATGGATTCATACTTATGCGAAGAGGAACTCCATTCAACTGGATGGAGTGCTGGGTACTTCTTTGGTGGACATGTATGCAAAATGCGGGCGAATCGACCTAGCATGGGAGGTTTTTGAGAAGATGTCAAACAAAGAAGTCTCCTCTTGGAATGCCATGATCGGGGGGCTGGCTATGCACGGTCGGGCTGAGGATGCCATCGACCTCTTCTCAAAAATGGACATAAACCCGAATGAAATCACCTTTGTGGGGGTCCTGAATGCTTGTGCTCATGGAGGTTTGGTCCAAAAAGGCCTAACAATTTTCAATTCAATGAGAAAAGAGTATGGGGTTGAGCCCCAAATTGAGCATTATGGCTGCATTGTAGACCTTCTAGGAAGGGCTGGGCTCTTAACAGAGGCGGAGAAGGTCGTAAGCTCAATCCCAACTGAGCCTACTCCAGCAGTTTGGGGAGCACTCCTGGGGGCTTGCAGGAAGCATGGAAATGTCGAATTGGGTGAAAGAGTGGGGAAGATTTTACTCGAGCTCGAGCCGCAGAACAGCGGCCGCTACACATTATTATCAAACATCTATGCAAAGGCCGGAAGGTGGGAAGAAGTAGGAGAAGTGCGAAAACTGATGAAGGAAAGGGGAATAAAGACAACTCCTGGAACCAGCATTATCGACTTAGGCCGAGGCGAGGTCCACAAGTTCATAATTGGGGATGGCTCACACCCTCAAGTGAAGGACATCTACCAAATGCTGGACAAGGTCAAGGAAAGGCTGCAGATGGAAGGCTATGAACCGGACCCGTCTCAAGTTTTGTTCGATATTGACGAAGAAGAGAAGGAGACCGCAGTTTGGCAGCATAGCGAAAAGCTTGCCATTGGTTTTGGCCTAATCAACACAAGCCCAGGAACAACCATCCGAATAGTGAAGAACCTAAGGGTGTGTGAGGACTGCCATTCTGCAACCAAGCTTATCTCGCAAGTGTATAACCGAGAAATCATAGTGAGGGACCGTATCAGGTATCATCATTTCAGAAATGGGGCGTGTTCATGTAAGGATTTCTGGTGAAAATTTAAGCAGAAACCGCATATGCCAGAAGTACTCAACCAATCAATACTAAAACACGCAATAGGGGCTTTTATTTTCATCTAGTTTTTGACAAACAAACAAAGTGGCCTAAAGGCCCAACCCCCATGACATATCATACACAAAACATAGTACAATTCCAGCAGCTAAGAAACACATTCAACGTACATATGGATTTTATGGAATTAAAGTTTGGTGTCCATGACGAGGGGGCTCATCAGGGTAGAAATGGTGAGTTGAGCCGGAAGCCGACGATCCTTGACCATTAGAAGCTTCATCGCTCTCATTCTTTTCTTCGCTGTTGCTGTTAACCTGGTCAGCAGTCATCCCATTACCATTCATGCCTGATTTTGCAGGAACAAGGCTTGGTTTAACATCGGTTTCGCCTCTGGCCCTCTTCACCTCCTCGAGCATAAGCCGTCTGGCGTCCGCTTGAAGACAAAACAACATTGAACTGATGACGAAAACAGTAATGATCGCCGTCTTCATTTTCACTGTTGAGAAAATGTCTGTAAAATCAATGGCAAGACAATTAGAGAACAGTTCTCAGAAACGGTTTAAAAACACTTTTTAAATAAAGCTAAGTGTCTCAATTACTCTCAACATACCTGATGATGGTCCTTCCTCAAAGCTGATTGATGAAGCTGGCGGATTGGAGGGAGAGAATTTATAGAAGAGTAGTTTCTTCACTTCATCATGATCAGCATGAAGATGAGAGACAACGTGGGCACTAAGAATATGAACATGTAGTGGAGAAGCCATAACTTGAAGGCCTCAATGGAAGTAATTATGAAGTGATAGGTTACAAATGGATAAAACATGGGAATATGATGGAAAGTTTTTTGTTTTTATACTAGGAAATTTCTTATAGGTTATCTTTGTATCTCAGAAAATTTGAGAGAAAATATAAGAGGAAAAAATTAAAAAGAAAAAGTAGAAAAAAAAGGAATGCTGCTTCAAACTCGTTTAAATTAATTTAACTTTTTAATATAAAAATTAAATAATTTAAAAATACATAAGTTTTTAACTAATTTTAAGATAAAATTGTTTTATTATTATTATTATTATGATTTTCTTCTGTTAGTGTCTTTGAAAATCAAACATAATCATAATGAACTTTGATGATGATCCCATTTTAGGGTTCAAAAAGTAAGAGCTATTAGCAGCAAACAGCATCGGCATATTGGATTGATAACATGCTGATTGGTAGATGATAGGATCCCAATGAGAATATATAATCTTGATGAAGTATTGGGGCATCTGTCAAGTGCAGCTTGCAATGAATTCATTTTGAAAGTTTTTGGGTTGAAGATGATGATTTGCACAATAAGGTGAGCCCTGGTTCGTAGTGGTAAGTGACTGGACTTTCCCCCACTTCTTGAATAAAAATTTTGATTTTTGTAAAACTTCATGTGACAAATGGCTCACCAATTTATTGGAAAAAAGAGTGTCCTCAATGGTTGTTATTGTAAAATAAAATACCGAATAAATTCCACTTACAATGAAATTTTATTAAATACCTCTTTTATTTTAAATCGAAATGAAGTTGGTGAAAATAACGAGAAATGAATATGAAGTATTTGATGAAATTTTAAATTAATAATTTCTTAATGTGTTTGGCCCAAACCTCAAAAAAAATGCATGAAATTAACCCTAAAATGTTAGGGTTTTTTTAAAACCATTTTCATATTTTTGTTGTTTTCAAAAATAAAATTCTATTTACAAATTCAAATATAAAAAATTGTTTTTTTTTTTGTGTATAATGTAAAAAGAAATTGTCCATTCTTCATATTTTTAATTATTTCTTAAAATGATTTTTTTTTTTTTAAATATCTAAAAGCTACTTAAGGTCCAATTTAAATATAAGTAATATTTAATTATATGTAATTTTATATTAAATAATTTTATTATATAAATATTTTTAATTTTATAAAATATCATATATACCATAGAGAGAGACCGAGGTGGATTTTGAACCCAAACCCTACATCAAATATATCACAATGGGTTTAGTCAGACCAGCCCAATCAATCCAAATGAACTAGGCCCATTAAAAGCCCCTGATCAATGCCAACAAAATTTGAAAGAAAAAAAAAATTGTTGCAAAGTGGATAAATCACCTATTTTCATTTCCCTCCCATACAAAATTTCCAAAATGACCCCACTCTAGTGCACAATTCACCATACGTTAAGCCCAAGATCAAGGGTATTTTGGGCCTTCCAGGCCCAATATAATCAAAACCTCCCCGCCACAAATAACAGAAAATCAGTTCACCTCCAAACCACAGCCATGGCACTGAGACTCTCATCTTCTCAGCGCCACCACACCACCCCTTTCATCTTCCCGCCACCGTCGATCTCAACCCCACTTTCTCTCATCCGAAGGCTCTCCTCTCGCCACGTGTCCCTCCGCCACCGGAGGACGGCGGCGCCCAAGGCCTGTGTGAAGCTTGAGGAGAAGAATGTTCCAGAAACTGGGAAGTCCCAGTGGGGGAAAGTGTCTGCTGTGTTGTTTGACATGGATGGCGTGCTCTGTAACAGTGAAGAACCTTCTAGAAGGGCTGGAGTCGACGTGTTCCATGAAATGGGTGTGCAAGTAACGACTGAGGATTTCGTGCCCTTCATGGGGACTGGTAAGAAATTTGAGTCTCTTTGCTATTTGGGGGCTAATTTGATTCATCATAGTTAGAAAATCCGAGAATGCTTTGAAAATTATGGCCATTATTTTACTTGGGTGTTTCATGAAAGGGGCTTATTTGCTTTCCAATAGATTACATTTGTGTTGTATGGCATTCAACAATTGGAAATGATAACAGTAATAGAAGGGATTGGCTTGTGTAGAAATCAATTGTAATTATTGATTTGTTTGGTTGACTAGAATCCATCAATTTGATATTATTTTTACCAATAGTGGGCTCTAAAGTCTAATCCTTTTTCTCAAGATGACACACTACAAAGAACTACGGAATTGTGTAGGAAAAGTTGAAAGTGTATGTAAGTCTTAAAAAATTTGGTGTGAGTTTGGGAACATACTGAATAAACCACAAAGGCAAACGTTTTGATCTCTTGTGCCAATCATAGTTGTGAATCCCACTGGCATGAGTTCGGTAATCAAAATTTTGCATTTTTGAGGAACAACCCAATAGAAATTGTGATTTGGCAATCTGATTGGAGAGGGTCAGTTTCAAGATAGCTAAATCTATTTTCTGTTTTCATGGAAGTGGTTAAATAGATGAACGATGAGCTGCACACTAAAGGCTTTTGACATGAAATATTTTGGTACTTTTTTTCACACAAATGTTCAGGTGAAGCTAATTTTTTAGGAGGTGTTGCTTCTGTTAAGGGAGTTAAGGGGTTCGATCCTGAGGCAGCAAAGAAAAGGTTCTTTGAGATATATCTAGAGAAGGTGGTTGTAGATATATGATGCAATGAGAAATTTTGTTCACATGGTGCTACTATTTGATTGTTCCTAACTGCCAAGTTTCTTGTTCTTTTAGTATGCAAAACCAAATTCTGGAATAGGATTCCCAGGTGCCCTTGAACTCATTAATCAGGTACATAAGCCAATGACTCTTGTGAAATAGTGTTAATTTCCTGCTGCTGCATTGGGTGATAATATAACATGGTACTGCTATTCAACAGTGTAAAAGCAATGGCCTAAAAGTTGCAGTTGCATCTAGTGCTGACCGCATCAAGGTTGATGCAAATTTAGCTGCTGCAGGTCTACCATTGTCAATGTAAGCTAACTTAATCATGTGCTATGCTTCTCAGGTTAAAGAACCTCTTCCAAGCACTCTTGTTGCTAATTTATCCTTTTTGGTTGTCTACCCAATGATGGGCAGTGAAACATCTATTTGCTCAATAAAATTGTGTATTTTAAGATGGTCATTGGCCTTCTTAACTACATAAGATGTTTCTTGATCTTATTATTTTGCAGTCTATTTTTATCAGGTTCGATGCTATTGTATCAGCAGATGCATTTGAGAATTTGAAACCTGCACCAGATATTTTTTTAGCGGCATCAAAGATCTTGGATGTGCCCCCTGGTGAGGTATGTATGCCTGTTCCCAATATCTTAATAGCTATCCCTTTGTGTTCATAAGCAAATTTAGAATTTTACTAATCTTAATAAACGATCTTCATGCCTATCATTCCTAGTGTATTGTAATTGAAGATGCACTAGCTGGAGTACAAGCTGCCAAGGCTGCACAAATGAGGTAATATGCTCATATTATATGCACTTCTTTGTTTTTATTTGGTGCTTATAAGATATTTATTTATTAAATGTAAATGTGTCAAACCAAGTATAGAAAATGGCATTGTGAGCTTCTTGACATATGCATCCATTTTGGAGTTTTTTCCTTTCCTTGGTATTTCTTTATCCACCCTAACCATTTGGGTGACTGGTATTTCTATTTTTGTTTTCTCTCCTTGATACTTGTATGAGTTAAACCAGATAAGGAAAACATTTGCATGTATGTCTTGACATTCAAGTCTGAGTTAAGGTTCCTTTTTTTCCTTGTTTCCATATCACAAACTAGTCATTTGGGTGCCTCTTATGCCTTCTGTTGTTTGTTTTTTTTCTCCTTGCTGCTGATTGATAAGGTTTCTGTTCTTCTTTGCTGCTTGCAGATGTATAGCTGTGACAACTACATTACCGGAAGAGACTCTAAAAGCAGCTGGTCCTTCACTTATCAGAAAGGAGATAGGAAATGTTTCAGTGCATGATATTCTCACTGGTGGCTCTGATTGCCCTAGTATGTAGTCCTAAGAATATACTACAAGTGTACCTTTTGTACCATTGATAATGTAGAATGGTGAAGTTACAATCTATTCCATTTCTTAAACAACTACAAGTAAGAACCATTTTTTTGTGTAATGGGTGCTCTAAATAATGGAAGTTTCTCTCCTATTTGGTGCTAAAGTAATTTTCTTCATGTCAATTAATTGATTCTTTACTTCTTAGTTTATAATTTAATTAGATTACAGGCCAAAAGGTTCCATTTAGTGGTAATGGTTTTATTCTTATAGAAATTCTTTATTAACTGATGTTTAAGATTATTTGTCTTCTGGTACCATGAGATTTGATGGAGATAAACCATTGCAGATGAGAAGATACAGGGATCTCAGTATATTAATTCTTTTGAACAAACTTCACCTGAAGTGCTTAAAGAAGGAGCAGAAAGTGTATCAATCCAGGAAACAAACTCTGATGGTGGTGGGGTCCTCTCAATTGCGGGGTAAGACAGTTATCAAAAAAGCTCCCGTATATTTTGATTAACCACATTGTCCATATTTCCTATTACTTAAATTTCATTTTAATATTTTAATTTGATATTTTTTCATTCAGTAACTCAAGTCTGAAATTTAACAGCCAATGCCATATTGCTTATGTTGCTTTTCTTGGTGGTTTCTAGTTTTATGGGGATTTGGAGGTTGAGTAATTCTGAAGCTGATGTTTATAAATCAATTTATTGAAAGAACCATAAGGGGGAACAAATCTGGAATCAGAATACAGGAAAAACTAAACCAAAAAATCTTTAAAATTGAAAATGAAAATAGAAATTTAAATTATAAAATTAACAAAATAAAAATAAAAAAATAAAAAAAATAAGAAGAGGAAGAAGGAAAATGAAATATGGACCACAATTAAACTATGTGGAACATCTCATCTAAAAGATCTAATAAGGTCCATGACTGTAGAATAAATTAATATTGTGGATTTGAGATTCCTATTCCTATCTAGTCAGTGTTCAAGTCCTACTAAACCGATTCTCTCTTCCTTTTGGATCAATCTGGTTAATTTTTATTCAAGTATCACGATTGATCTTCTAATATATTGGAGCATTGAAATTGGGATGCCAAGTTGTTTTACTAAAGCAACTCCATTATCATGTTCAAAATCGCTTGGTAATTTGACAAATATTTAAGTGGACCTTGTTAAATGGCATTGTTTTGAACCAACCATAGGTTTCTGGGAATTGGTCACCTTATAAGCAAAAATACAAAAAAAAAAAAAAATTCTGGTGATTTTTGTTTACAAAGACTAGACCATCTGGTTTTCAAATGGAAATACTGAAGAACAGTTTATAATGTAACTATACTAAACCAGTACTGTGTGTAGAACAACTAAAATAAGAGCCATCTTCCCTTTCCTTTTCATACTTTTCAGATAGATTCCATTAGATAACCATCTCTGGAAAGAAAATCATGCACTTGTTACATACGGGTTATATTATTTTATATGAACTACTTTGACATCTAAAGCAGCATGATAAGAAGAAATTAGTAGTTAATTTAGTTGAGGAGCATTAGCTTGAGGTTGCAGAAATAATTTATGGACAGGTTGCAGGGTTCACGGCGAGATATGGTGAGATATGGAAGTTTGGGCATTGCTCTCTCTTGTCTTGCATTTGCTGTCTCAAACTGGAAGGTAGTACTACACATAATTGAATGGAAGATTTGTGTATTCTAAATTCATGTTGACCTCAGACTTGTAATATTGAGTTAGTATAAATATGTGAAGTGATATGTTTGATGTTAATTTTCTTTATTTCTTGTATGTATGTGGAACTGCTATGCCTTTGCAGGCAATGCAATATGCATCTCCTAAAGCTATTTGGAATTTATTGTTTGGAGTCAATCGTCCTACTTTTGGAAAGAATGAAGGTAATGATATTTTCCATCAAATTGTTTCATATGGTCACTTCTATCTTCTTTTCCTTTGTGCTTTTTTGTTTTCACTACTTTATTTCTTCTTCTATCTTTTTTACTTTCATGTTCCCAGCAATATGTCTTTGCATAAATCAGGGACAGTTTATTTTGAAAATCATGGTTCTGTTGACAGTATGCATCCATTTTCCTTAAGTTTTAATGATCTCATAAGCATAACTGAAACAAGAATAAAATCTCATCTGCTTTGTAATGGTTATAGGGGAATCTCAAACTGGAAGAATCCAACAATTTGTGAACTATATATCTGATTTGGAAAGCAGGTAATTCAGATGTTCTCCTCTTTACATCTTTTTTTTTTTCAGAAAACTGCATAAACACACATGATCAGAAGTTTAGAAATTAAATTATCATCGTCTTTCTCCTCTTCTTTTTCCCTTTTATGGCAGATTTTACATTATAATTTTCTATGTTAATTTTTTGCCAAATCTGTTCTGAAAGTGTCATCTTTCACTGTGTAAGGGGAAATGCTACTACTGTGCCTGAGTTTCCATCTCAACTTGATTGGCTGAATTCGGCTCCCCTTCAATTACGCAGGGTAAATCCATTATATTGTTGGTAGTTGCCCTGCCACTTCTATGAACAAGTTGCATTATTTATTTTTTGAACTGCCTCATTTTTCCATTTTTAGAATTCGTTTGTATTAAGTATACATGCCCACACATGCTTTGGTTTCTGCTTCTCATCTATTCCAAATGTTCCTTAAACTTTTGGTTACCCCCTACCAGTCACCAATTTTTTTTTGTGATAAATCCATGATTCACCATCTGAAATCCAACTCAATGCAACATTTCTTTTCTTGCTTTCATTTGAGGCTAACAATTTTTATTATATGAAGGCAACCTCCCTGAATTTAAGGATTTTCAGTCAAAATTGTGAAGTTACAAATTACTTTTAGGCTTATTTAGTTTCTCCAATGGTGGAAATTTTCAATAACTTCTAGAGAAGCATACCATGTAACTCTTATTCAACTTTTTCTATGTTTGAACAGGATCTGAAAGGCAAGGTGGTTGTACTGGATTTTTGGACCTATTGTTGTATAAATTGTATGCATGTCTTGCCAGATCTAGAATTTTTGGAGACAAAGTACAAAGATAAGCCGGTAAATTCCTCTTCTTTGATTTCATTCATCTCAATCTGCTAGCTATCTCAAATTTCATATGTGATAGGCTTCTGTCTTTATCATATTCATCATATACGTTTTTTCTTTTCCCCTATGATGAACATGATAATCTTTTATGTCACTTTGGGAACAGCATTGCTTTGTTGTTGAAATATAATCATGTGAATGTTCTAAATTAGCTTACCTATTTGAAAAAAATGATAATTACTCGACTAATGTGCTGGATTTTACAGATGCAAATGCTCTCCCACCAAGGTTGTGAAACACATGACTCATAATTGGCAATAATTATATGGAGGCTGAACTAGCAAATTTTGTTTTATTATTATCTCCTTTAGACTATGATCAACATAAAAGAATAAAATAAAATAAAATAAGATAAAAAATTGTTTCTTCATAATATTTACTGACCGCTCATATTTACTTCGTAATTTAAAATAACCACTTGTCCAGGGCTTCTCATGGATACCTTTTTTCGTTCATTCTCTGTCAATTCATGGTAGTGGTGCTGCTATGTAGAGGCATATGTTGTAGAATATCCATTGATTTTACTAAATGTTTGCATAAGATAGTAGGACACATAGCCTAATATTGGTTTTTGAGGTTGTCCATGCGGTAAATCTAAGAATTATAAAGAAAACCTAGATGTGTGGTGAAGAACTACCGAAAACATGTGGCAAGATTACAGAGAATTTAGGTGAAAATCAAAGAGCATCCACCAGTTCTGGTGGAAGAATGATGATGCTAGCTTTATGCATGTGTGAGTGTGTGTGTGTGTGTGTGTGTTTTGTTGCATGTATTGTTCAATATTCCTCCAAATCAGGAAAGATAAATATCTGGTTCAGTAGTTGATTGGCCATAATTTTTAAACTACAGTTCCATATGTAGCTGTTGAATATGTGCTTATGTGTATGCAGTTCACTGTTGTGGGAGTGCATTCTGCAAAGTTTGATAATGAGAAAGACTTAGAGGCCATCCGCAATGCAGTTTTACGCTATGGCATCAATCATCCAGTATGTCAGATGTCTGAAACTTGGTTTAAGAATAAATTTGGTCTTCATAAGCCATGTTGGGTATTGTGGAACTAAATTTTCCATTTGGTTCCCTTTGGTCAATTATTGGCCATATTTCACATATATTTGGCATAAGAAGAACCCATGCTTTTGAACTGATATTCTCATGAAAATCTCCTATGGACTATGGAATAGGCCTTGCACAGAATTGTGTGTTGGGCTTACCAGGTTTGTATATGTTCTTAATATCACACATTTTAAACTAGATGTTGACAAGCTATCAGCACTTGGGTACATTTCCACAGTCAGCTTGATATATATTGCTGGGTTATTCCCTGAGAGCTTAAAAATTTATATATTGTTTAGTCTACTTTAGACATTCACTAATACCCGTGCCATTTAATTTTTCCAATGCCTTTGCATAAATGTAGGTTGTCAATGATGGAGATATGTATTTATGGAGAGAGCTAGGTGTGAATTCATGGCCTACATTTGCTGTTGTTGGGCCTAATGGTAAGCTCCTTGCACAGTTATCAGGTGAAGGTCGCCGAAAGGTACTGATGTCTGCTTCTGACTTTCAGTGGTTATGTTCAAAGCCAGCTTCATGTTTATAAAGTATGTGATGATTTGATATTGTATGTAATGAAAAGATACTGAGGACCCTTCTCATATGTGGTCATTCATGTCTTTTAAATTCATCTTCTTGGGTAGGAATAGACTCTAATCTTAGGATAAATAACATCAACCTGTTTGGTTCATTCTAAACTGATTTATGAATTTCCATCAATATATCAAGTAGTTCAAAAGATTGTTAAATTTGCTTTTGAAATATAAAAAAGAAGCCAAATTTTATTACATGTGTCATCCCAGGTGTATTATAATATTGATATGGTTAAGATTACTTATGCTGCCTTTTCAAGGACTTAAAATGATGAAAAAGCTAAGCAGTACTAGAAAGAATATGATCAGAAAGCTAAAGCACCTGAGGGATGAGATTGGATGAATTTCTGAAGATGGGAATATTTCACCCCTAGGATGCACTTTAAGGAAATTGGTGCAGCCAAAGCCCAATGAACAACCGTCAGAGACTTGTGTATGGTTGTGGAGTTATTCCAAAACCCATCTTGGTGAGGAAGTGCTTATTTTTTTTATTGGAAATGGACTTTTTATTAACAGCAAATAGCTTTGTCCTGCTGAAGCAATTTTGGCAACCATAGTTTAAGGTGCAGTTTCATGTAAGATTACTTATACAAATGGCATATTTTTAGAATGATATTTTTCACCTTTTAGACCATGTTACCTCAATGATCAACAATAAGAAAAAAGTTGAAAGAAACATTTTTTTTCCTCAGGACCTTGATGATATAGTGGCAGCAGCTCTTATTTTTTATGGCGAAAAGAAAATGTTAGACAACTCTCCACTTCCCTTGAGTTTGGAGAAAGAGAATGATCCCCGTTTATTGACATCTCCTTTGAAGTTTCCTGGAAAGCTGGCAATTGATGTCATCAACAACAGGCTGTTCATTTCAGACAGTAACCATAACCGCATAGTAGGCTCTCTCTCTCTCTCTCTCTCTCTCTCTCTTCCACACTTATATACAATTTAGATATTCTTTTAGTACTGCTAAGACTAAAGTACCTACTGCTAACCAGAAACTACATCTTGGTTTCCATTTTTTATTATGACAACAAATTTATATTGCAAAGAGATAGTGGATTCTTCTTTCTTTTTTTAGATCGTTCTAGGTTCATGCATTTCCAATGCACAACTTAAGAGCCAATAAATAGCAAGAGTAAAGGAAGTGACACACGTTGACATGAGAAAATCATCTCAGATGACAAATGATTTGGATTCTAAGAAAATAGTATAGTTGTAATACTAGATTAAGATGGAAAAGTCCTAGATTAGGGTTCTTCATTGAGGGTGAATCTCAATTGTGGACTACACCTATTGGGGTGGGGATGGGGGGTGGGGGGGTGGTGTTGAATAGGTGTTTTTATAAAAATTCAAAAATGGCTCCTCAACACATATTATCTTTCATTAGGATTTCTCACAACTTATATTCTTCTCTTCAACAACTTTTTAACAAAGAATAAAAACCACATGCAAGTATGAATGCAACAATACTCTCCCAACAATTTAAAATGCAATTCACATGCAAATGAATCAACACTCCTCAGCCTAAATTCATAAGAACAATTAACTCCTCAACACATTTCTAATTACTACTTGATATCATAATCAAATTGAATAGAAAATTATTCAAGATTTTCAAAGCATAATTGAACTTGTTTCAGCTCATTTTTCACCCATCCAACTTATATTCCCAAATATGAAATTGAGATCAATAAATGGAAATGAACAAAGATAAGAATAAGAGAGAGACGATAACACCATATTTCAACATAAAAAATCTCCTAAGAGATCAAAAACCACGGCCCTACCAATGATTAAAAGCTTCCACCATGAAGAATAACCGAGTACAAAGTTTTACCTAGCTCAAGTCTATTTATCATTCCCAGACTACTTGACTAGCACCTTCCAACGTCAACTTTACATCTTCTTCTTTCAAAGCACACTTGAAGTCCACAGCAAGCTCAATCTCAACCTCTCCTTGAGTCCACACAAGAAGAAAATGGGTTTTCACTCAAATCCAAATCAATAGAACATGAAAGACGAATGGAAGAAATGAATCAACCTTTTTTTTTTCTCCAGAAAATCCATTTAAAAATCAAAGTAAGGAGGATTTTCTCGAAAACCAAACACTCCTAATTTTGATTGAAGAGAGATAGCTCAAAGGGAGTGAAAGACAGTCTGCTGGTGTTTCCTAGCCTAAACTAGAAACATTTGGGTTAAATATGAAAGGGAATCCTTGATCCAACGGCTAAAAAAACAATCCAGCAAAAGATGGATCGATCTTACTTAAATCTGGATCAATGTGGAACATGGCACAAAAACACTTAGTAAAAAAAATGTTGTCTTGGCCCCCTTAACTCTTTTTTAAAATAAAAAAATAGTTCAAGGAAAAACAACAATTTGAAAACTCTGTTGATTCACATTTATCTACACCCTCAACTACATACCTTGGCCTCTAAGCATTTTCAACATCTTGATCTTCATTAGGCATGGAGTCCAAGGAAGGATTTGGAAAACCCAAGTTAGGAGACACTTATGAATTTTTGTCCAAAATCGCCAACCTAGCTAAACACTCACATTCTCCTAGTGTCCACGCTTTCTTTTCCTAAAAAGATTTCACTAGTAAAGTCAGGGAATGCAAAAAGAGTGAAATAAAATGATAGAAAAGTGTCCCTTGGATAAATAAAGTCAAAAATCATCTATTTGTACATGTGCATTGTCCATTCCACCAATAATGAAGGAGAATGTAAATGGAATAACTTGAGACAGATGAATTTGGTAAAGATGAAATCTTGAAGTTAGTAGAGATGACTTATGCCTCAACTTTACCCATAAAAAATGGGAGAGGGAGGCATGGGCTGGGTGTAGAATGAAGTGGGGAAGAAGAAAACTGATATATGAAAAATGGGGAAAAATAAATCTGATATAAGAGCAACCTTAGACTTAAAGTTGAAGCACATAATAATGCATTGTGTTTTAATAACACCTGTGTGCCCTCGTGCATTGCCTATGCCACCAGTCCTCTTTAAAGTAACAGAGAAAGGAAGATGAGTGATACGAAGAAAGAAGAAGACGATGTAATAAATTAGTTTTCATGCATGTTTTTTCGGTTTCCTTCTTTCTGATGTTGGTGTGTGGATGCGATTGGTTTTAAAGTGAAAACACTGAATTGAGATTAATCATGCTGCTTCTGATTCTCAGGTGGTTACAGACCTAAATGGGAATTATATTCTCCAGATCGGGAGCACAGGAGAAGAGGGTCTACGTGATGGTAGCTTTGATGATGCCACCTTCAATCGCCCTCAGGTAAGGATTATAGTGAACCTGTTGCTTATCAAATAGTTGTTCAGTCATAACTCTTTCATTTGGAGATGCATTTCATGGATATCTAAATTTTGCATCCCATGTTTCCTGATTAATTGTTGGTTATATGCATAGTAAATTAATGGTTACATATTCTTTAGGGTCTGGCTTACAATGCAAAGAAAAATCTCCTCTATGTTGCAGATACTGAAAACCATGCTTTGAGGTATGTTAATACTTGGAAACTATCCTTCTTGTTTTGCAGCCTTCATAAGCACAGCTTTTTAGCTCTAAAACAGTTGGAAGTGCATTCCTTATGGTTTCTATTGGCTTGTTTGATCTATGTTTAGTATCATACTCCATTAGTTATGTTCAGATGCTTTTGTTTTAAATTTTTAATTAAACTATGGATTAATTTAATGTGAAACAGATGTTCATATCTGTGTCTAATGGAAATGCTGCTTATACTTCAGAAGTGTCTAGATCTATTCTAATGCATAAAGCATTCTAATTGCTGTAAAAGAGTTAGATAACTGTTAATGAGCAGCACTTTGGGATAGCTTCTAGTTTCTGTTTCTATATATTTTTTCCAATATGTACACCTTTCTCACAACTATGAGAAAATTGAATCTGGCTTTAACCAGTTCACTTTTTCCTTGATACTTGACTGTCTCCCAACACATAGGGGTATAACATCATGTTAAATATCTTTTCATACATGATTCTGAAATATTTGATCTATTAATCTTCTACTGTTGTAGGGAGATTGACTTTGTTAATGAGACAGTACAAACTCTTGCTGGAAATGGAACAAAAGGTTCTGACTACCAAGGGGGAGGAAAAGGGGCAACTCAGGCAAGATTGAAGAGCATAAACTTTATGGATTTTTGTTTAAGTTGCACTCATAATGATTCATGAAAATAATCTCCCCTTGTACATGCAATATTCATACTTCATGCATTTCAATTCTTGTTTCTTTCAGCTCCTCAACTCTCCATGGGATGTCTGCTTCGAGCCAATCAATGAGATAGTTTATATTGCAATGGCTGGCCAACATCAGATCTGGGAACATAATACATTAGATGGAGTCACAAGAGCATTTAGTGGTGATGGTTATGAAAGAAACTTGAATGGATACAGGTAATGTATGGAATAATCATAACCCTAAGGAGTCATCATAAGTTGGCTTTGTTTTGCTTTTGAATTTTCATTTTGCTCATTTCTCTGTTAGCTCATCAGATATAGTTCAAAGTTCCCTAGCTTGCCATAGCTATGATTCAAACCCATGAACTTCATAATGCATTTAGTTATTGAAATGTGCCCAAAAGTTATTATTCAATGTGATAGCAAGTCTGTGATGATTAGTGATTACGGTTTTATCCCTTCTTAACACTCCCAAAAGAACAACAAATGGAAGAGTGAAATAAAAGCTATTTTGAATTCTAATTAGACTCCTTAGAGGTTTATTCAATAGTCAGCAGTTATAATACTAAAGATTTCAATCCATAGTTCCATACACCTATTCTTGTATGTGTCAAATGAAGCATGTGAGTCTCTAACATATGTTTTGTATGAGACCAGTATTTGCAATAGAAAGATTCAGTTTGTCAATTGTTTATCTAATCTATATCATGCTCCCCAAAATCTTACATTGGTAATTGATTTGTTTCATTGCTGATATAGCTCTACAAGCACATCATTTGCTCAACCTTCTGGAATTTCATTATCTCCTGGTAATATATCTATTGCAACTTTCAACTATTATCATGAAAGTTTTACCAGGATATTCAACCTTTGAATATGAAAGTTTGCTTGGATGCACATTTTTTCAGATCTAAAGGAAGTATATATTGCTGATAGTGAAAGTAGCTCCATACGGGCACTTGATCTGAAGACAGGAGGATCAAGATTGCTAGCTGGTGGGGATACAGTTTTCTCAGACAACTTGTTCCGGGTACTTTTCCTTTAATTTAAGAATCCAGTTCCATTTTATTCAGGCAGACAATGACAATCTGAAAACTGTACAGAGTGAAGAATCTTGAAGTTCAATGTTTAGTTTACCACATTTTTTATTTCACACTTGGTTTCCTTTCAAATTATTCCATATTTGACTTGCAGTTTGGAGATCATGACGGAGTAGGGTCTGAAGTCCTCCTTCAACATCCATTGGGTGTCTCGTGTGGAAAGGATGGTCAAATTTATGTAGCAGATTCTTATAATCACAAGGTAGTTACTGATTATTGTGCTATAGGCATTGTAGAGAAAATAACAACAATAATATGAAGCATGCACTTTTGAGGCATTGAATACTGTGGTAACTTTCACCCTTAGAGATACCACTTGACATTTTTATGGTGAATGTCATTTCTCCTATTATACTTCTAAGATTGCTCTCAGTAAATTGACATTGGGGTCACACTTCAGGGACTGAGGACTCAAGGCTTTGAAGTCTTAATAATCTTGAAAAGGGTTTTTAACTTCATTAGTAAGAGATCTAATAACTATGTGTCAATTTCTCAGTGTTACTGGGTCATCTTTTATTAATACTACTATAATTATTTTCAATCTACATCAACTTCCAAGGTGCAGGAAAACTCTTTCATTACTTCTTATAAAGAAGGCTATAGGTAAATTGTTATGACATAATTATTATAAGAAACTGATTAAGTTTTAACTAATAAAGTTTATCTTCCAAATTTCAGATCAAGAAGCTAGACCCAGCTACTGGAAGAGTTAGTACATTAGCAGGAACAGGGAAAGCAGGTTTCAAGGATGGAAGAGCCCTAGCTGCTCAGGTTAGAAAATGTTTATTCCTTTCCTTCTCTTATTCTAAAATCCTTCAGATGGTAATGATTTGGTAGGATTTATCTTGTTTCACTCTGTCAGGATCTATGAAAAATTGGGTCTTTGTTTTCATTTATTTGATT
Source organism: Vitis vinifera (assembly GCF_030704535.1). Classification (NCBI taxonomy): domain Eukaryota; kingdom Viridiplantae; phylum Streptophyta; class Magnoliopsida; order Vitales; family Vitaceae; genus Vitis; species Vitis vinifera. Next base: position 837,200 of record NC_081818.1, on the reverse strand, counting down.
ATAATATTGGCGTGTACTGTACTTATTTCTTGTATTGCCATGTACAAAAAGAGAAAATGAAGAGCAGGGTGTTGTTCTGGGGAAAAAGGTGTCATGGGTGTTTCTCAGAGATTTTTTTTTTTTTTGGCCCTTAACTGATTTTGAGGTACTTTTGAAGTCAGGGATTAAATTAAATTGAGTTCTTAGGATTATTGTCTAAGATAGTTTCTCATCTTCCTGAATTCCATTGCAATAGTCACAATAGGTGGAGAAAAGGAAATCATTAGAAAGAGTGATAAAATGTTTTACACTTGTGTCAAATTTCTATACGATCAATAATATTTCATGCACCTGAATACCAATCATCATAAAGAATAAGGTTAAAACTGTAACTGTAGAGTTATCATTGATATGCTGTTCATGTATATGCTATCTCCTTGTGTATCACTAGGTGAAAAAGTATGAAAGAGTGAATATATTTCCTTCATTCTAACTAAAGCTAGATGATGATATTCTTGCTTTTCATACTCAATTTCTGTTCCTGAAGCATTTACTATCTTGTTGCAGCTCTCAGAGCCATCAGGAATTGTTGAAGTAGAAAATGGTGATTCTTCTTACCGTTCCTGAAGCATTCTTCTTATCTTGTTGCAGCTCATTAGCTGTTATATTTCAGTTCATCCTCATTATTATAACTAAAGAGATTAACTTGCCAATATTTTCGTATGTCAGAAATAGACGCAGATTGTGCTTCATCCTTTGTTGAATTCATCACATGGCATGATAATCATGTAGTTAAGACAATGAAAAGATCAGGTCTTGTGGATATTGTTGCAATGCAGGAATATGACTATAAAGTGCTATATTGATTCTTTTTTAGGATAAAGTGTTTTTATTTTTCACATCTCTGATAGACATGAAAGTACAACAAACACATGCATATGAAAAGTATGGGGCCAAATTGTCGATTTATGACTTTTGAAATCTTGAGAGCATTCATGTGGCAAAATGTTTTCAGTCAAATTTGGACTTGAATGCACGATCAAACTTTGGTTTACAGTGCATTGTGGAAAAGAGTTCTCTCCATGTGACTTAGCAATTTAAAATGTTTAGCCAAACTTTGAATTCCAATGGATTTGTCCTCTTCTCTCTCTTTATGGTATCTGGATTTTTCTCCTCCATAATGCCTCTTAAAACTTGTAGTTGAATTTCATAGAAGATAGCCACCTTTAAAGAGTGAGAGAATGGCCACTCCAGAGGATACCCACATACATGGCCATTATCTGTGTTTTAGCAGATTGAAATTAACGCCATGAAGAGCATTAATTCAGAGTAAAGCTAAAATTTGATACCAGATTTAGAGTCCGTTTGGTAGTAATTTTAAAAAACACTTTTAATCTTTCCAACACTTGAAATTTTTTATCATTTAAGTGTTAGAAATGTTAGAAACGTTTTCTAGAATCACTTCCAAACACACTTTTATACTCGTTTGAAATAACTGATTTCCCAGTGTACTCTGGAGATTTGGGTGTGTGCATAAACCTACTTAAGCTAGAAGTTCTATTATTTATTTATTTTTAATTAAATAGGATTTGCCTTCTTGATATGGGCTAGTGGTCCTGACAAATTCAGGTAATGGTGAACAAAACCTTGGCAGAAGCACCTGCTATCTTGGATGCCACATCACAAGAAAAGTTGTTATTTTATGACTTATAATGTGCTTTTTAATCACAATTTCAATTCTTGTACCTGTATTTGTATTAGTAATGAGGTTTGATTGGACGGGTCATCAATATATTGCAGGGGTCCTTTTTATTGCTGATACAAACAACAGTGTAATAAGATACTTAGACTTGAAAAAGAAAGAAGCTGATCTTGTTACTCTAGAGCTGAAAGGAGTTCAGCCTCCTATACCAAAATCCCGATCTTTGAAACGCCTTAGAAGACGATCATCAGCTGATACACAGACCATTACAGCTGATGGTACTTCATCCAATGAGGGAAATCTGTATATTAGAATATCAGTTCCAGAAGGGTACCATTTCTCAAAGGTAGAGAGCTCTTTCTCTCTCATGTGTGCACATTTATCTACACAGAATGCTATAAACTCCAACTTCTTTATTATTGCTGTTTCATTCTTCTTTCTACTATTTCATTATAGTATTAACCTTTATGGTAATGGTCATTTACATATTCTAAAAGATTCTGCTTTGTGATTCCAACTGCAGGAAGCCCAGAGTAAATTCAGTATAGAAACTGAGCCTGAAACTACAATGGTCATTGCTCCCTTGGATGGAATCCTAAGCCCGGGAGGATTTGCAACTCTTCATTTTAGGAGATCCTCTCCGTCAGCTTTCATGGCAAGAGTAAATTGCAAGGTAAGGCTAGTTTAGAAAAGATTTTGGGTGGCGTGGGAAGAATAAGCTTTTTCCGTTTTGTATGGGGTAGTGTTGGATGCTTGCTAACAAAAGAAATAAATAAATGAACGAAAGGAAAAAAGAAAGACTCCTCTAGTTATAATATTTCACTCTGCAATATACCAAGATTTCTTGAACTGTTTAAAAATTCTAAACCATAAAATTGTTTCTTCTCTGTGTAACCCTCTTCCTTGGGATGCTAATAGTAGGCAAGTAAGCTAAGCTGATGGCAAGTTACACATTCTATCTTGGTAGGACATGCATTCCTACTACAAAATTCATAAGTGAAGTAGTCAATGGAGCCAATAATGTCCCTCTGACCCCCAATAAACTCTCTGGTATCTTTCAAGGACTTTTGACTGATGCTTACCTGTCAAAGAATATCTTGATTTAGTTAAAAAAACATAAACCCGATGAAAGAGTTCATCAGAGTCTAAGATGGAGTGTGTAGTTGAAACAGGGTTAATCCAAGAGCCAATTACTCTGCTATTGGCTTCAAGCTAAACCCACCAGCAAGTCTATTATTCTGCAAACAGTAAATAAACTGCTCTGACACCTCTATACCAACAAATTTTCCTTTGGTTTAATGATTGGAGGAAAAAATAACGAAGAAAATGCAAATATGAAAATAATTTTCAAGCTCAACTCACAATTTATCAGTTACTTATTATGGCTTATATCTAATTTGATGCATGCTTTTCAGGTGTACTATTGTAAGGAGGATGAGGTCTGTTTGTACCAATCTGTGGCTTTTGAGGTACCATTCCGAGATGCAATTCCAGGTTCGAGTCCTGCAGAAATTTCACTTGATTATGCTGTGAAGCCCAAAACACCCACAAACAGCTTACTAGCAGTTGCCCGTTGACTAAACACCTTGTAAATATATTGTAAGACCCTCATATTTCTTGGCTCACTTCCATAACAAACAATTTTATATTCAATTGGATGGAGTGATTAATTACATTATAAAATTTCATGTGTATCAAATCATTGCTCAAGACAGCTTCTTGCTGCTGTTTTGGTTATTTTACTCTGCTCTGGGGCACAATAAGTCTCCTTTGCTTGGATAATAAAATGTGGAGCAACATCTCAAATTATTTTTCTCTATGAAAGTAATCTCAATCTTGGTTTGTGAAGCTATATCACATTGATTATTGCTCTCATTTTATATTGATGAATTTTGAGATTTTATATATGAACCTGAGCCAAAAAGTAAACTGTCATAAATCAGGGAGACAGGAAGAAGTCAACCATCCTATGTTTGGTGTTTGGCATATTAACAAGCCTGCACATTGGTCGAGATGGGTCAAACAATTTAATCTCATGGTTCAAATTGTTGATCTGAGCAGGTGATGCTATCTGTTTGATTTTTTCTGCTGATAATATGATCTGAACTGCTGTTAGCATCATAGAGTTAATGTCCAAAAGCCCTAACTGCTGGACTTTCATTCCATGACTCTCATTACTGTTTCTAGTGTGATTGAACAGAGCCCACTTGGGTCCATGCTCAGGCCTGTGAATTGCCATAATTCTAGGAATATGTCAAATGAAAAATTCAATTTGGCTTCTGTGATTGCATTGTTATACTTTTTTCCTATCATTTGTTAGAATAATCATCATTGTCTTTGAGATAAGCAAAGGATGGATTGTCAACCAAGGCACGCACTCGTGTGCACTTGTCTTAAACTGGTTAGATGATGACGGTGAGGTCAATTATTTGGAATTATATAAAGTTTGTGTTTATTAATGCAGAGGACCAGAATAGCCCCCTCCATACCAAGCAAACGCATATATAATTCCAAATGATGACAATCTTTAGACAGTCCCTAATCAACTAATGTGAACTTATTACATATGTTTAATCGATCTAGGCTTTAAGATGCATTATAATATTAGTAGATGACAGCGGAAAACACGTTCATTCCACCAAATCCCATGTTTATCTTATCTCCAACATTTCTGTCTGAATATTTCTTTATTGCCATGCACTTTGTAGGTTGAGTTCATGCACTGACTTTCCCCCCTCTTCTTTTCAAGCCCGTGGTGGGCCTTGGCCTTGGTGGTTCCCCTCTAGACCAAACTTGTCACAGATCACGGCTATTTGCCTAGCATGTACTCCACAAATCTGAATCTAAGATCACATTTTCCTGAAATGGAAGCTCAGTCCTTGTTCTGTGAAATGAAAATTTGAGCATATGATTGATATTTGAATAGGTAGGCAGGAAAATACGATCTGTTTGTGAGGTTCCCTTAGCAGCTAGTGCCTAATAGTTCCTTATCCCCAGGTCATTTTTTCCCTTTTTGCGGTTTTTCTTTGAGTGGACGAAGGTGTTTAAACCTGGATTGCAGCAATTCATGGTTGAAACTTGAAGCCCACTTGTTTATAGGCAAACCCATATTGCACCTAGAACTTAAACCTTTAAAAATAGGCCGATGGTTCTGGTGGTATGGCAGCAGTCTAGGTCTAGACACACCGACACAACGAGCTAGACAGTCAATGACTGAGCAACCAAAAGCCCACACCCGTGACAGATGAAACCAAGAGATGGTTTGCCTGTCAAATTCAAGCATTCACAAAATCCTTATCAATCTACATTAAAAATTTTGGAGAGCCCATGTGAGGGGAGGCAATGTAGGAAGACTAATTGGAGTTGTTTGTCTTGTGTAATCACGACATGTTAATTGGGGTTCCCAACTAATATTTCTGTGTACTCTTTGATTGGTCAAGGACACCGAATGAGCCCCAATTGGCCCTTTTTTAGAAAGTAGTTGTTAGAAGCGATAAGTAAGAATCTTAATAGGAATATAATATATCATTAGTTGGGTCAATCAGAGAAGCTGAAAGTTACTACTGGGTCAATCACGGAAGCACAAATGCTTCCTATTCATATGAAGCTTCTTTTCTTATATACCTAATATGCTTAAAGTTAATCCTGTTTCCTGACTGAGATAACTTTGAAATCTTGTGCTGTCCAACAGAACAATCCACAGTTCTGAGGTTTTTGTTGATGTGTCGATGCAAGAGGCAACCGAAAAGCGTGGTGTCTAGTTTTTCAGTATTCTATGCTCATTGCATGACTAAGATAACTTTAAAAATGATCATCAAGCCTGCAGTCGTTTGAAGCTTTTTCAGTATTATATGCCCAAAGTAAATCTCATTTCCTGACTCAGATAACTTTAAAAATTCCAGGATTTATTGGCCACTACTGTATGATTTGAGGGTTGAATATCTCATTGTTGAGTATCTGATTCTTATTTTTTTATGGTTGTGGAGGACTGCAGGCTTGGTCTCTGTGATTTACACTGAATCAGTCTTGGTTTATTTTAAGTTGCAGATGGAGGACTCTTCCTTTGTGACATTGAAGCTTGTCTCACACTAGGAGGCAACCTCTCTGGCATATCGTTTTCATATGGGGCTCCTCCGATTCTTTTAAGGTTTTTTTTTGGCTCTTTGACTGTTTGTAAGAATAGAAAATATGTGTGACTCTTGCTCTTGTGACATGTTGGTTAATCTAGTTGTTATAGCTTCATTTCTTGATCTTGTTTTTCTGCTTTGCATGAGTTTTTTTGTTTCAAGATTAGAGTGATTGATTGAAAATCATGGGATGGGATATTGCAGTTGGGTGATTTGAAACCTACCTTGAAATTAGATTATGCCTAAAAAATGCCTAGGATGCTTTGATAATGTACGAATGCAAAACATCTCTAAACAAAACACGACAATCTCAATTTACAAAAGACGTATCGAATGGCTAGTCCATAAAGTTATCCTAATCATGATATGGATTAAAGTTATGGTTAAGAGGATGATGTCAGATTCGTTAAACTGTCAATTTAACCTAAAAGTTTAAGTTGACACATTTCTTCGTGGGCAATCTAGATAAAGAGAAAGAAAAATAAATAATCAAACTAAAACTTGAGATGTCTGATAAACAAACAAACTTAAGATCGAGATTTTTAATAAATCAGAGTTCTAATACCATGTTAAGTTATTAATGACAAATAAATGATTTTTAGAACCCAAAAGTTAAATTATTAGGTGATGCAATAAACCATGATGAGAAAAGGTAAAAAAAGAAGAGTTGGACCAAAGGCCCGGAACCATGAAAAATGTACTTTAAAAAGAAAAGTAGAGAAATGATAATAATGCAGAGGAGAAAAGCAAAAAGTATGAGACTGTATCTGTAGGCACTAGGCAATGTGGATGAAGACTGTCCACATACCCCATAAAGGAAAGGATGAGACCAAAAACCCCATCAAAGGGAAAAACAAAACAAAGGCCAAAAGATGATGGGAAAAAAAAATTAATTAATTTTTTAAAAAACAAAAAGAAAATAAAAGAAAAAGCCATGGAAACAACCACATGCCCCTTTTCCTTTCTCCATCTTTTCCCATGTGTGCATCACCCACTAATCATTTCCCACAATAAAAACAAATTCCACTGGCCACACTCCTTAACCAATTGGTGGATGCCAACTTTTCTTTGTCTAGCCGATCATCGACCTCCACGTCGGCAAACCCGATTAAATAAAAATCATTAGAATAAGATTAAAAATTTTATATCAATTAAGCATACTGGCCTTGCAAGACACGATAAGAAAAAGACATATGCTTGGTGCATTATACATAATTTTTTTTCTTTTAATAAAAAAATTATTTTGATATTATGATAAAGGGCTTTGTGTCCTTACTCACATGGCGTCTTTCATTGTTTAGAAACCACCTCTCCAATAATCCATCTTAGTTTGAGATAAGGATGATAATAGGGTAGGTTTTTTCGAATACTCGTTTCATCCCGTTTCTAATGAGACGAGGTTCAATTTTAATAAATAGATTTTGGACAAATTTAAAATCTGAGACGGGTTCTAGTATTGTCCCCTTCTCATCCCATCCTGTTTAATTTTTTAAATGGGACAGAAATGAGAATTATTTTGAATAAAATGGGCAAGATTGGGATGGGGTGACCGTCTCGATCCCGTCCTGTTGTCATCCCTAGTTTGAAGACTTGGCTCCACCCATTCATATAACATGATAAGTTGGTTGAATTAATTTTTTTTAATTAAAAATATTTATATATTATATATGTTTTGTTTGAGCCGATTATATCATCGGAAGAATTAATAAATACTTTTATTTTTTAGAAATCAAAATCATCAACATTTAATTTTAAATGAAAAAAAAATACATTTGATTTTTGGGTTGGTTGGTACAAAGCTAAAAAAAAATGGTATGGAGTAAAATTTGTACTTCCCTTAATTGGAAAATTGATGGCCTTATCCAAGTACATGGTGTCAAATCCAAGGGAAATGTTTCTCACATGCCATTAACGTACAATGCAAAACATTAACTACCCCCAAACACACCCTTAATAATTATATTAATAAATTATTACTTCGCACCAAATGAAGGTTTAGGTTGACCTAATTTCTCTTTCAGATTTTTCTGTCTTTTGAAGCAAGTTAAGATGCTTTAAACAGCATCCCATAAGCTGTTTGGGTGTGGGTTTTTTTTTTTTCCTCCCTCAATTTTCCGGGAAAATTTTGGATTTAGGTTGTGTATGAATATCCTATAACACCCTGAAAAATCACATTATTTTAAAATAGAAGTAGTTTTTGGTATTAAACAACTCTTTTCGAATATTCTTGTTAAATATCATAATCTAAATCAAGTATAAAAATATGATCAAGAGTACAAAAAATATGAAGAGATACTAAACACGTAAATAATATCTCGTTATATTATATATATTAAAATCCAATACAAATAAATTTTTAAAAAATTAAAGAAATCCCCTTTTGTTATTTGCACTCCATGTATGGAGTGATTACAAAGGCACATTTGTTAAATATAATTTGAGAAGTATAAGAAATAATAAATAAATAAAAGGGGAGGAATAAATTTTAAAATAGAAGAAGGTGGCCTAAACGACCAGCTTCTCTTCAACACCCATGACCCAACTACTCTCAAAAGCTTCTTGTGTGAATTATAGAAAGCCATTTACAAAAATACCCCTGCACATGACCCCTCTAGTATTCTTCTCTCCACATGCACCCACTGATTTATGATTTGGGTTTCTTTTGGAGTTTATTGGAAAAATTATTTTGCAATAAAAATAAATGCAATTATTTAATTTTAATCAATGAACCCATTCATTAAATAATGCCATTTATTAAATAATAAAAACAAAATTTTATTCTTTCTAGGAATAAAAGGGTCAAATTTGAAATCCATTTTAAAAAATTATGTTTTAAATTTGTTTCTAAAATATGTTTTTAATAATAAAATTAAAATATTTTAAGTTTTATGTTGATATAATATTTTAAGTGGTAATTAAAAATAGGAAGACTATTTAAAAAAATATCATATTATACATAAATATATAAGAATTTTTTAAATATTTAAATTTTTAATATAATTTTATTTTTAAAAATAAATAAAATTTATTTTTAAAATTATCTTTTAAAGTTTTTTTAAAAAGATATTTCTAAATGAGCCCTAAAATTTGAGATACCAAGGCAAAAATCAAAGGCTTTATTTGAAAAATATTTTTAAAAACAATTCTAAAATTTTTAAAAATTATTATATATGTTTTGTAAAATTTTGTTTGAGAAATTAAAATATTCTTAACATATTTTTTATATTTTAAAAATATGTGTATATACAATTCTTTATTTATAATATATTTTTATATTTATACAATTATTTTTTAAAACAGTACTTTAAAAAATATTTTTTAAAACAAATTATTTTCTATTTTTAAGAATAAAAATTCCTTTTTTCTTTCTAGATTGTCAAAGCAGTCCGGGAATGTGAGAGGGTAAATTGGTCAAAAAGATTAAAATAGAATAAGGAAAATAAATAAATAAATAAATAAAAGAGAACCTCGGCGCACGAAATCGGGGACAGACCAATAAATGTGAGCAATGTAATGACGCGTGCTTTCCTGTGATTTCTTTTAAAGCCCCCTCTCTCCTCCGTCTCACCCATTTCTATTCAACTCATCTCTCCTCCTACCACCACCTCCTCCTCTTGCTCCTCTTCTTTTCAGCATTTACGTCTCTCTTCAATGTCATGATTGTTGATGTTGTCCGATCACATCAATCCAGACTCTTCATTTCTTGATGGTAAAATCTATCTTCTATCTTCTATCTTCTTTGTTTTCTGGCTTTGATTTGGTTTGATTTTGGTTTTGATTCAAAATTGATGATACGGTTGTTGTTGCTTGTAGTTTTTGTGTGTAGAGACTACAAGGAGCTATTCTATGGAGAAATCGTATATGGTGACAGATTCTGAAGGTGGTTATAGATCGATGGAATCCAATAGGAGGAAACGGAAAAAAATGGAGTCGGGGAGTCAGAAGGTGAAGAGGGGAGGGAGGTGGAGGACGGAGGCGGAGCAGCAGATCTACTCAGCGAAACTCGTCGAGGCTATCACCAAAGTGCGCCGTAGCTCTGCTCCTGCGGCGGCTGTACATCGCGGCCGTGCGGTGAGGGAAGCGGCTGACCGTGTTCTGGCTGCGGCGGGGAAAGGAAGGACGCGGTGGAGTCGAGCGATTATGACGAGTCGAGTCGGGTTGAGGCTGAGGAAGAGGAGGAAGGTGACGGTGACAGGTAATAACCGGTTGAGGAAGCCGGCGGTGAGCAAGCAGGAACCCCCGCTGAAGCGGCGAGTGCGCGTCCTCGGCCGGTTAGTTCCTGGTTGCCGGAAACTTTCGTTCCCGAATCTTTTAGAAGAAGCGACTGACTATATAGCGGCTTTGGAGATGCAAGTTCGAGCCATGACTGCGCTAGCCGAGCTTCTCGCTGGCACCGGCGCCTCGAGCTCGAATTTGCAGCCGCCGAGCTGCTAAGGCCACTGCTTATCACGCCAGGCGTTAATTACTTTTTTTTTTTTTCCAATCCTGTTTTTATGAGATTTAAAATTCATGTATTTTATTGTATACATCGCATTGCCTCTTCTTCTTCTTTTGGAGCCTCCACTTCCTCAATTTTTTTATTCCTCATTATTCTTCTCTCTCTTTCTTTTTCTTTTTTTCTTTTTTAAATTTTCTCCTTTATACTATAATTTATTAATTATTAATTGAAGTGAATATGCCACCTAATGGATTATTTTCAATGATTTAATTATTAATTTTAAATTATTTTATTTTATTTTTCTCAAATTTTCTCCAAATCAAACATTACTTAGAAAGAACAATGGAGGAGAAGGTGCAAATATGATCATGGGAAAAAGACAAACATGGAAAGGAAAAGAAAAAGCAGAAGATGGACAAATATTTATCGTGCTTTTCAATAAGTGATAGAAGGTAAGGATTAGAGGAAGCATGGCTTGGAGGCAAAAGTAGTCCAAATTCTTTTAGAAATGGAAATGGAAATGGTATCCAAATTCCCCAATCCCAAAGTAGTTTTCTTTTCTGATAGAGGGCAGACAATTAGATATTTGATTATGTCTCATATTTCATCTTTGATCTTTTAAGCAAAGACAAATTGAGATAAGAGGGGGTGGACCATGGACCTTCTCCATCCTTTGGCTAACCTACATAACATTTCACATCATGGGTTCTGAACTTCTCATATACTCTTCAAATTATCAACTTCTTTTTGTTTTTCTTCTCTTATTTTTGTAATTTGTAAATCAAAGGAGATTCGGAATCCTAATCATAATTTATAAACACCATTAAATAATGACTTAAAAGAAAAATATTGTATCGAATAAAAGTATGCAATTATAATTTGTACTATTAAGAAAAATGATATGCGTTTGTCCTGTTTATTAGCATGAGTCATTTGTTTAAAATATTTCAAAATTCCGATGCCACTAACATTTTGCAATTACAAGTACTTCTATAATAATGATTTATGGTATTAAGAAAATTAATTCATGTTTCTCGTGTTTATTAATGTGAGTCATTTGTTCGACATTTTAAAACTACAATGTTACTAACATTTTGAAATTGTAAGTACTTTCTTAACTTTGAAAAAATCGAAAAATAAAACTTACTTTTTTCTTCTTTTTCATCTTTTAAGAAGATGATCGGAAGGGCCATGTTTTGTGGGATATGAGCTAGTGAGTAAAAAGGAGGGTGGTGGGAAGAGGCCCCGATCCCACCGCCCCTAAAAGTTAGCACATCCGCCAAAACAGGATTCATGAGCAACAGCCACATAACATGTGCCTCCGTGACCCTACAATTTTAAGTGCCCTGCCCTACAGCCCCACCCAAACAAAACCTCCCAAAAATGCCTCACATGTAAGAGTGACTTTAATACTTTCTAGACATACCCATACCAAAACTTCACATTCCCCATTCTAAGACCGGCACTTCCTTAGTTCCTTTTCATTCAAATGCCCCAACATGCATTTCTAAGGGCACCACCCCCCCACCATTTGAGCCCATGGTAGGGCATCCCTGCCCTGTTCTGGGCCTAACATTTGTGCTATACCGACACCGTTGTCAGTTCGCAATCACGACAGCCCAATGGCTACTCGCCACGGTCAACCGCAACGAGCCAAGGATTATTTTGGTTGAACACTTGAACTATGAATAGATTTTAAAAAAAATATTTATTAAAATATGGTATTTTGAAATTATTTCTAAATAATATTAATTAAAAGTAATGTTTTGAAAAAATAACTTTCACCTCAAATATAAAAAAGTTACATTTTCAAAAATTAATTTTAAAATTAAATTGAAATTTTCTTTTCAAGGGATAACTTTCAAATAAATTTCTTAAATGCATTATAAATTTAAAAATAGTTTAAAATTTATTTTTTAAAATTTTTGTATTTTTTTTTTAAATCCACCACGTAACTAATCAAGTGTCCTTTGAAATAGGGCACCCTGGCTCATGGGGGGGCTTTATTTTTATCCAGAGTGCAATGTGGATGGGCATGAGCCCCTAATGCTTCATGTTCATGGGCATGCACTGACCCTTTAGGGAGGGTTAGGTGCCCTTAAATTGAACGTGGCAAGTTGCTCTTGGCGGTGGCAGAAGCCACCTCACTTTCACACTCAATTTTCCTCTTAAATGCCTCCACGTGTTCAGCTTGTCAGGCCGCGGGGATACCTGATCTGACAATTTTAGCCATGTGTCCCCTTTTCACGCGCTAACGACAAGTGACATGCCATGATTGGGTTGAGGACCACAGATTCTTCTTTCGCATTCTTATTAAATCCTTGGAAACAAACAAGTTTGTAAGTCATTTTTTGGACAATAAAGATAGTGGGGTTTTTTTCTCAATCAGTTTCATGCTTTGGTCACCTACATGAAAGGCTGAAATAGGTAAATAGTCTTTTAGCCCAAGTACTCATAGGGCACCCTACCCCTTGGAAGGGCATAAAAATGAGGTTTACTTCCGAGTAAAAGAGGGTGGGTTTTGGTTTTTGATTTAATTGGATGGAGACAACCCAATCAAGATGTCCCAAGTCAAGCTTGAATTGAGTACTTAAATAGGACACTACCCCAACAACCCAATCAACAAGATCAAAGTCAAGCTTGAATCGAGTAATGTTAAGACCCCTGCCCCAACTAATAGGACACGCACCCTATCTCATGGAGTTAGGCCTAAAAATGGACACTTCTCATTGTTGGTTTTTAATTATCAAGGTTGAATTGATTGAGCTTAGGACACCATATCCCATAGAATTGGCATTAAAAAAATGGGCTACTTTGATATTTTTAGATGGCTTTTGAATGGTTAGCAGTTAGCACTACCCATCTTAATTGACCTTAACAACCCAATAAAGATGACCTTAAGCAAAGCTTGAATTAAGCATTTAATTGACACCCCACCAACCTAATCTTATCCCATCGGAATGCCATAACCTAATCCATTCAATCTAACCCAAAAAAATTTACTTTCTAAAAGGCCCATTATTTTGAAAGTCGGTGGTTTTTATGTTAAAAATGATTCATTGTGGCTTCATACTATGATCAATAATCTCAATTTACCTTACAAAAAGGGTCTAGCTAGTTTAATATTTAGGTTGTTCTTTGAGGTGGGTTTGGGCTGCTGCCATGTGAGAAAGGAGGAGACAGGTCCTACAAGAAAAGGGACAAGGGACAAAACACAGGAAGGGCACTTTTGAGTTGTCAAAATCCAACTGCCCCTAAAACACCAATACTCTTTTTACTCTCCCAATTTGGCAACTCCCCACTTGTCATGCCCTCATTCAAACTCGTGGCTTCATTTATTAGCACACATGTCATTGTTACGAGGCCTTGTCTTATGAGAAAGAGTTGACCACTAGACATCTTATTGGGCCCTCAGAGTCCCATTAGCAAGTGGGTCAAGGAAGGGAGCCCATGGATGTAGTGACCAAGGTATTGGTGGAATGGTCGGGTATGGTACATGGGCTCAGCCCAAGACAGCAAACAGAGATATCCCATATGGATAACCAAGAAAAAGGTAGAGAGAAAACACACAACTAGTAATTGCTTGAAGATGTATTTGTGTATGTGACAAGTGAATAAATGTTATAGAGATCCATGCCAAATTTTTTGTAAGATCAAACTCATAATATGTTCTTCATTTCAAATGCTTGGTCACAAATAATCAAATAAAGACTACTGCAAATCTAAAGAACAAAACCCTAGCTAGATAAGTATCCATCTGTTCAATATTTTTCTATGATCAACTTGTGGCCAATTCTATAAGAAGCATAAGCATCAATGCAGGCATATTCAACTTGGTTTTCATTAAGCACCCTTGCTTCCCAGTTACTCATGCACACATGCTTCGGCTTCTTCATCCTCAGATTTACCACTTCCCATGCCAGGTCCTTCAGACCCGGTCGCCGGAACCGCCCAGGCCACCGCTGCATGGCAAGAATCCTAACGTCTGCACTGCAGCTGCACTCTAGGCCATACTCATTCTTAAGCTTGTCAATGTCAGCACCAACCTCAACCCCCACAAAAGTGAAGTTCGAGTCTAAAAGGAAACCCTTGAGAGATTGTGGGATTTCATCCATGTAGAAGAGTTGAAGGATGAGGCACTTGTTGTTGATGCAGAGTTGCAGGGTGGCAGACTTGTTGCTCATTGATGGGATCCGGTTAGGCCTCCACTCGATGTCTAGGCCAACCACCATGGGCTTTCCTGCATATATGGAGAGGATTTCTTGCACCCATTCGTCAACTATGGCTGCTTTGTCTGTTAGGGTTGTTTCTATGGTTTTTCCGGCGAAGTTGACCGAGTATTTGGAGGTGTTGGGGTTGAAGGTTATAGTGTTGTTAGGGTTCATCATGATCATGAGTTCTGTATAATTTCTTGCTACCATGAGAAGTTTGAGAACACAAAATATAATTGTTTGAAGATGGTTTATATTGGTAAATTAGAAAGAATTTGTAGAGACTGTGACACTTAAGGGACCAGTAATCATAAATAATGATATTCAATTCCCTTCAATCTTGTTGCATATGGCTTAGTTCAGTGCATTGGAACCAGTACTTGAGTTGATCATATGATTCAGTGCAGTGGCATTTAGTATTTGGAAGTGGAGGGGTTGAAAATTAATTATAATGTTGTTAGTGTCAAATTTTCCATCATTTTATTCAACTTCAAGGAATACCTAAAGTTAATCTGGTAATTGGATCGAAGCACCACCAAAATTGGGTTATATGTAGATATTGTTTAAGTATTAGAATATAAAGACTAAAAATACTTTTTAAAATCATCATCTAACGTATTTTAAGTTTCATATCATGTGCTCCCAAGATGATCACTAATACATTTAATTTTTATACAATCTTTGCCCTAATTATGTGTCGTTTAGATGGTGTTTAATTCAATTTTACGGTATTTCTTTTGCAAATGATTTAGTTACCATGTATGTATATTTTTTTCCAAGCTAGGGAAATTTTTGCATACAATTGATATTCAAAACTCAAAAGTAGTAGCTATCAAATTTAATATAGTTTTTGTCCATCACCAAGAAATTGCCTATGTATGCTTTATCCTATAATCAAACTTTATTTCCATTAAAGTGCAAATGGTTGGTCCATGCATCTTTCACTTTAGGCATCCTTCATCTTATGCTTTTTCTTTCTTTTTGTTAGTAGAGCTTGGATTACTTCTTATAAGGACCATCTGGAAACTGCATCCTCTTAAAAATAGTTTTTTAGAATTGGTTCAAGAATAGAGTATTTTCTAATACCATATTTTATTTATTTTAAATCACTTTTATTTTTAAAAAATAATTGTAAAAACTATATATATATATTAAAATAAAGCATTGTAGACAAAATTTATTTTTTAAAAAAAATATAAAAAAACATAAAAAAAAAAAATAGATTAAGAACATTCCAATTTTTCGAATAAACTTTTATTCTAAAAAATATTGAAGAATTGTTTTCTAAAGATATTTTTTTGACAACTATTTTCCATAACTAAGAATTGCATTTTGATAAAGTACTCAGAAGGTCATCAGCCTTAAAACTTACAAAAC
Organism: Vitis vinifera; assembly: GCF_030704535.1. NCBI lineage: Eukaryota > Viridiplantae > Streptophyta > Magnoliopsida > Vitales > Vitaceae > Vitis > Vitis vinifera. The sequence continues at coordinate 821,366 of NC_081818.1, read as the reverse complement.
TTTGAGGCATAGAAACTAATGACATGCTTGGAACCCTTTTAAATTCTTTCATGTTAACCTACATTGTGGGTAAAACAAAAGCAAGCAAATTTCCCTTAGGGTGAACCTACTTTCCCATCATTAGTCAATTTCCTAGTCAAAAACTTGGAAAAGTATTAAGCTTTTGTGGTCACTGGTCAGTGGCAGAAGTTCTTATCCTGGACAGTTCCCAATGACTTCATTCCTATCAAAATGATACTTCCAACACTATATGACAATGGGAATTATTAATGTGTTTGAATTAAAATATTTTAAAAAAAAAATTCATTATTACAAAAATCAAACTCAAGGATGTTGATTCTTCAGTTGTAGTTATTTTTATATAAATTATTGGTCCATACCTTGGAAACTAAGTTGGGTTTCAAATCAAAGTTGCCAAACAGGGACATCCCATATAAATAACCCTTTAAAACTTTTCTCCTCAAAATTATTATTTTTAAATAATTTTTATATATAATGTTTTATTTTTAATCTATTTTTATAATTATATAATTAATTATTTAGTATACTATTGATTGAAAATCTTTTTCTTTACCAAAAAAAAAAAAATAAGATAACTACCTAATGTGAATCCCACTATTTATGTATAATGTTAAATCTCAACCTCGTTTTTTTATCTCACAATTCATATGCAAATCATATTAACAATAAGTAATAGCGATGAAAATGCCCTTTTGTTAGTATCATCTTTTACCATAGATGATTTAGTACTCTATTTGATTCAGATTTTTTAGAATTATTATTTTAAGTATTTTTAGATAATTATTGAATGAATTTATTATTTAGACATTGATTGGCCATTTACAATTAATTTATATTAAAATTTTAAACAACCTATATTGTTGTTTTATTAATTAGGGTCATTTATATATTGAGCATTGGATTCGAAATATGAAATGATTGTGATACCTTCGACCTCTAAGTTCGAGATGTTACGAATAAAGCATAAAAAAACGTAACAAACTAATAAAATTTTACTCTTAAAAAGTCATTTGAGTTAGCCTATGCTTTATACCTCATACTAGCTTCAACTTAAAGCTTCTCATCAACTATGTAAAATTTTCGTGCTCTTTTAGCTTTAACTAGATTTCATATGTGCTTTTAGAGGACCACTACTTACACACTAGATTTCATATTTCTCTAATCAAAGCATCAAGGAGATCAAAGATTTTGTGACCTACCCAACTTTATTTTCATTAAAGCACAAATGGTCGGCCATGCATTTCACTTTAGCCATAGTACGTTCACTTGTTTGCTTTTCTTTTCTTTTTCCTTTTTTTTTTTTTTTGTTTTGAATATTAGAGGTAGGATGATAAACTCTTTTAAGAACTATTTGCTATTAAAAACAATTTTGTACTTTTTTTTAGAATAAAAAATTGTTTTTCCAAACTTCAAAAGCATGTTTATTTTGAACCGAAAACAATCTTTACAAAATTTATTATGAAAATAAAGTGAAATTTAAGATGTTTTAAAATACTTCATAAAATGTTCCATGAAAAAATTAAAAATATAGGAAATAGATTTAAAACTTTTATATCGTAGATGCATGCATATAATGCTTTTACGAATAATATTCGTAATAGGTTAAGGAAATTGTTTTTCATATTTAAGAATAGTTGTAAAAAATCGATATATATTTTATATTAATTATTTTTAAAAATACTCTCAAATGACCCTTGATTTCCATTAATGGAAATCCATCCATGGTAAAAAAGTTCACAAGTCTTGAGTGAAAAAACACACATAGAGTGGGGGGAAAATTGTTTCCAAAAAACTATGGTGAAAAACAAATTTTTGGAAACTATTTCCAATAATCTCTAGTGGCCTTTAATTTCCACTAGTGAAAGTTCCATAGGTGTCAAGGCTGATCATGACCTTGTGAATACTTCTTTGATGACGTTTTCAGCATGTATCATAGCTATGAAAAAAGCAAGTAAAATTCCTTAGGCACCAAGGAACTTTAATTTGCTTGGAAAAGTATTACATATTCCTTGTGTCTAATCAATGACAATGATGACCGATCAATTTCCATGAAACTTTCGGGATCTTTCTAATGTATGTCCAAAGACTCCAAATCAGTCTCAAGTGAATTAATATTTTTTATTTTATGATGTAATTATGATGATGTTTTCCAGCGTTACAACTTAGTTGGAATGGTTGAATTAATGGTTATTTTGAATCTAACCCCGATTAGGAAACAATCAACTCAAGTTTAATCTAATCCGACCTCTAATTCGAGATACTCAGTCCAAGTTCAATTTAACCTTATTTTTTTAAATTCAAGTTAATCAAGTTGAATTCAAACTGATCAGGTTAAACTCGAGCTGGTCAGGCTAAACTCAAGTTGATCAGGTTAAACTTGAATTGGTTAGGTTAATTAGGTTGCATGATTCAAAATCCATTCATAGCATTTTTATTTTTTTTTGTCTATAAAAAGAAAATTTTATATATTTATACCAAAATTTAAAAAAATCAAGAAAACAATCAAAAGTAAAAATAAACTTACATATCTACTTGAAAAAAATGAAAAAATATATAATATAATTTTAATTTGATATTTTTTTCTTTAAAATCTAAAAAGAAAATTAATATATTATATATGATATAAATATTATAAAAATATTAAATCGGATTTGAGTTAAGCTCGAGTTATTCGAACCTTAGTTCGACTTGAACCCAAATTAAGTTCGAGTTAAGAAAACTTAACTCAAGTTTAACTTGAATATTGAAAATATTTGCCCAAATCCATCCAAACACTATGTTAGATTTGGGTTAGGTGGGATTAACCCACCTAATTTGCACCCCTAATGTTCCCCCATTTTAAAAAGTAATCTGGCAAACACTAGGATGAGGGTAGAATAGAGCTTCTACGTGAAATGATATTTTCTTAACTTCTATATTAATTAGGGTCTTTGAATACAACTAGCCAAATGGACATAAAAGCTCTGTGAAATTTAAAAAAGAGGTTTTGACTTCTTCAAGGCCAAAAAATCACATTAAATGAAATGATTCTCTAGAATTTTAAAAATGATTTTTGAAACTTTGTAATAACTTAACTTTATAAAGAAATCACTTCTAAGCATTACAAAGCATTTTCGATCTTACCACAATCACTCCCAAATCTATTCTTAAAACCTGTTTATGAGTGATTTTCATATGGATTAAAAGTGTTACCTATTGTTGGATGAACTTTCTTACAAAAATTAAATGTTTCACAAAGTTTCAAAAATACTTTTCAAAACCTAAAGGACTCACTTCAAGTGATCCTGAGACAAAAACATTTTATTATTATATAATAGATAATAAAAAACACTATCGAGACACTTTCTTTTACTTTATATCCAAACAATGATTCTCTTTTACATGTATTTCTAATGTAAATATTCCCAAATAAAAGAATTTTAAATAAAAATTGCTTTAGAGTACATTTGCTTGAAGTGTATTCAAAAATGTTTTTAGGAGAATTATTTATCAATGTTTCTTTAGGAAACATCATACATGATTTTTTAGATTTTTAGAAATGTTTTCTAAATTTTATCAATCATCTAATTTCAAAAAAAAAAAAATACACTTTTTAAGCTAAAAGTGCTTCCCAAAATGACCAACAAATGGACTTTTAATCATCATATCAATCCTAACTAAATAGGCTCTTAATTTAAAGTGCATTTCACCTAATTATAAAAAATATTTTTAATTTTTTTAATACTTAAAAAATAAAAATTTGTTACAAAAGTAGTGTTTGGTTTTTTACTTAATTCTAAATAGAACCTTAATGCTTAATAGTGTTAAATATTAAATTGTTTGTTTTTGTAATATTTTATTTCTATTAAGTAAAAGTAAAAAAAAAAAAAAAAACAATACGTTATTTTTTCTATTTAAAAAAAGGTTCATATTTTGGTTATGTTTGGTTTTTTACTTAATTCTAAATAGAACCTTAATGTTTAATAGTATTAAATATTAGGTTTGTTTTTGTAATATTTTATTTCTATTAAGTAAAGAAAAATCAATATGTTATTTTTTCTATTTAGAAAAAGTTACATATTTTGGTTTTTTCTATTTAGTAAAAAGTTTATAATAAGTCATGAAAAAGTAAAAAAACAAACAACCTAAATTCCGAAAACAAATTGCTTTCAGCAAAAAGTCAAAAAAACAAACACCACATTTGCCTTTTTCTATTTTGGTAAAAAGTTTATAATAAGTTATGAAAAAGTAAAAAAACAAACAACCTAAATTTTGAAAATAAATTGCTTTCAACGAAAAGTCAAGAAAACAAACACTACCAAAATCTAAAACCAGTTCTTAAATTCCCTACCAAACCTGATCTCACCATCAAATATAAGGTTTCAAAATTTTTGGCCACTGTGGAGAAAAGATTAACCTACTACGTGCTAGATATGCATTAAAGAAAAGTAAAAGCAAGATTCCAAAGAGTCATATGGCTATTGGCTAAGCTAAAAATCAAAATTAAGCTCTATAAATACCAACTAGTAGCAAAGAATTAACCAGACAACACCTTCATCTTATACAACAAAGAAGCCATGTTCGGATTCATCACCAACCCCTCCTCCATCACCTTCAACCCCACTACCTCCAAATACTCCGTCATCTTAGCCGGAAAAACCATAGAAACAACCCTAACCGACAAGGCAGCCATTGCAGACGAATGGGTACGTGAAATTCTCTCCATACATGCCGGAAAGCCCATGGTGGTCGGCCTAGACATCGAGTGGCGGCCTCACCCGATCCGATCAATGAGCAACAAGTCCGCCACGCTCCAACTCTGCATCGACGACAAGTGCCTGATTCTTCAGCTGTTCTACATGGACGAAATCCCGGAGTCCCTCAAGAGCTTCCTCGCAGACTCCAACTTCACTTTTGTGGGGATTGAGGTAGGTGACGATATTGCGAAGCTGAAGAATGAATATGGGCTAGACTGCAGCCGCAGCGCCGACATTAGGGATCTTGCCATGCAGCGGTGGCCGGGGAGGTTCCGGCGGCCGGGACTGAAGGACCTGGCATGGGAAGTAACGAACCTGCCCATGAAAAAGCCCAAGCATGTGAGCATGAGTAACTGGGAGGCCAGGGTTCTCAGTGAAAATCAGATTGAGTACGCTTGCATTGATGCTTATGCTTCTTACAAGATTGGCCACAAGCTGATCATAGAAAAATAAGATGTTTTTCTCTTAGGAATTGTGTTTGTCTTCCTGCCCTGCAATAGCTAGGGTTTTGTGTTTGTACTGGGTGGTTACTAGGGTTTTGTGTTGGTAGAAGGTGGCTGTATTTTCCTTTTCTTTTTTTGGGTTTGCTTGTTGTGGGTTTGTTTTTAATTTTGTGTAATGGGTGTATTAAGAAGTTTTTAATTTTGTGTTATGAAGGTAATGGGTATATTAAGAAGTCTTTCTTTGCTACCTTCTTAATTATTCCTACTAGACCAAGTGCTTATTAAACATTAAAAACATTGTTTGGAGATGGGTACTTTGGAGAAGTCGGGTTGTGTTTGGAAAATGTTTTCTAAAATAGTTCTAAAAATTAATTTTTAAAATTATATTTTAAAATCCATTTTTCCACGTGTTTTAAAATAAAAACATATTTAAGAAATTAAAATATTTTTTACTTATTTTTATATTTTTAAATATAAATATATTAATAAAAGTGATTAAAATATGTTTTCCAAAAATATCATATTGTTTAATTTTTAATTATTAAATATGTATTTCTATTATTTCATTTTAGAAAATAAAAATTATTTTCAAAAACAATTATTAAATAGGATGTTATGTTTCTATCTACTAAAATTTATTTTGTTTTGATTAAAAAGAAAAGAAAAAAAAAAGTTAGGGAAAGAATCAAGTCAACATCAATCCTCCCCGTCAACCTATTCTTATCTTCTTTCTTTCTCTTTATCAAAAAAGTTGGGAAAGACTCAAGTCAACGTCAGTCCTCCCGTCAACTTTAGGGCTTTATCTTCTATTAGCGTACCAAAACCAATATATTCTTAGGGTCGGCTTTGTTAATCGGGTTTCGAACCCATCCATTAATTTGGGCCTATGCCCAAGTGGTGGTCCATGGGCCTTTTTCCCTGACAAGCAAACAACAAAAAAGAGTCATAAATGTGACAAAAATATACATACATGCATAATACGTATGCTATATATGACAAAAATGTACGGTCAATGCTGCTTGCAAACAGTAATATGGGCCTAAGCCCAAACCTAAAGACAGATAATAAGACAGATTTGGGCCTAACATAATGGGGGCCCATAAAAATGAAGCCCCACCACTGAGTATGAGAGGATCGTCTTCCCAGGTTTTTTTTTTTTTTTGTTCATTTTTAAAATTTTTTGATGTATTTATGAAGTTATAGATTCTAATCATTCTAAAAACAAATGTTTATTTTAAAAACAAATCCGACACCCATGATGTTCGAACCCATCACCTTAGCTTTGATACCACTTGTAGAACGTACAAACTCTCTTAAAAACAATTTCTACGAAGAAAGACGTATGTCATGCCTTAATAGTGCACTCACTCACATGTCTATTACAATTGAAAATAAAAAGAGTTGATAGACATAACCAAATTCGATATATGTCGTCAACAATTATAATTGTCTCTTTTTTTTTTTTTTTTTTGGCTATAAAACTAGCTCTCAGCGAAAAAGTCAATTTGGAGAATTTATTAATTATCTTGTTATTATTATGATTTTGACTGGTTGGAAATAAAATTTTAAAATTTTTGTTTTTATTTTTATTTTTTTAATGGAGAAAAATTATTTAAAAAAAAAAAAAAGGAAGAAAAAGACAAAAAAAAATTCAATAAAATCCTTAATTTATATTTATTTTTGAAAAAAAAAACATCAAATCATCATGTGTCATATGTTTGGAAAATACGAGTGCTTTGATTATTGAAAATGACCTTTTTTAAAATTTAAAAAAAAAAAAAAAAAAAGATAAAAAGATAAAAAAAAAACTCAAAACGTGTTTGGTCATTGTCCTCTTTGCTGCAAACACGTCCGATCTGAAAGGCTTTATCCGGGTCTTATTTTTTTAAAAAAATACTATCTTCTTCCAAAAAAACGCGTTTTTGCCGAACTTTTCGAAACGGGCTCTGAATATTCTTGAATTGTTCCATATTCTTTTGCTTTGTTTTCTCAGCTCCCAAACAGGGGTTCGAAACAATCGCTTTGTGAAAGGAGCTTCCTTTGAGCTTTCAGAGTCCTCCATCCCTCTTTTCTCTAGTCCTTTTGGGAATCGGAAAATGGGTTTCTTCGCTGTCACTCTGTAATCAATGTACGTACTGTGGATTTCATCTCGGCTTTGTGTTCATTTCTTGATATTATTCTTTTTTATTTTTGGGTTTTTTTTGGAATATCCTATGCTTCATGATTTCGTTCCAGGATTTTGTTTGGTTCCTGAGAGAGATGAGAAAAAGTTGAGAAAAGGAGAGAAAATTTGGAGTTCTGTGTTTTATGGTGTTTTGATTTGAAATGCAGAATTTACCCTAGCGGCCTAGCCAAGCTAAATGGTTGTGCTAAGCTAAGTTGAGTAGTGCTTTTTGCTTAGAATCTCAACTTCCTTTTTCTTTTCTTTTCTTTTGTTTTCCCACAGTTTTCTCAGTAACCAAACAGTGTACTAGGCTAGTTGCTTGTTTGATAGTGGTTTTTTTTTTCTTTGATGAGTTGTTGGTTATGACTCAAATTTCCAGCAAATTGTGAATGAAATAGTTGTAAACTGCTTGTGATAAAAGAAAATCATGTTGGAGGTGATCATGGTGTTGAATATCCATTGAAAAACCCATATCTATATCTCAAACACTCATAGATGTCAGTATATATTTTTTTTGAAAATCTTAACCAAATCTCTATGTTTTGCTTTTTTTTTTTACCATTTTCCTAGATCAGTATCACAATTCAATTATCTCTATATTGTCAGAAACCTGATAAGATGCCTGGATTTTTTGCAGGATGATTTCATTTTCAGGTTTTTGAGGCGTGAAGAACAAACCAGAAGAAAAAGAGGTTACTTTTTTAAAGTTGCATGGTTTCACTGTTTGAGACATGCTTGGATAATGCAATTATAGAAATCCTCTTTGCTTTAATCATGACTTCAAAGTAGAAAAGGCGGTTTCCTGTTTGAGGGTGTGATGGTATCATCCAAAATTTCCCAAACCATGAGCTTCGTTTGATTAGCATAACTTCTTAACAGGAAACTTTTAGGGTTTTAGAAATACCAAGTAAAAGTTTTGCTTTTTTGGCATTGGAAGGGAGATTTTATATGTAATGGGTCATCCAGACTCAAAGGAAAGTGATTTAGTTGTTGATTTGGAAAGTGGGGGGAATACAAGTGAAGAAGAGGGGGGTAGAAACCCGTGGTCCTCTGGTGGCATACCTGCAAAGAAAACATTAGGAAGGGCTTGGAGCGGGATTGTGGGATTTGATGGATGTATTAGGAGTGCAGATAGTGTAAGCATATGCAAGAGTGAGTTAAATTATGGTGGGGCTTGTGGGAATAGTGTGGACTCATTGGTGGGTGGGTTGGGAGAAGAGCAAATGGAGTTTGTGGGGAAGAAAATGAACAAGGAGAAGCGGAAAAAGATAGGCTCTAAAAAGCCTTCTAAGCCACCCCGGGCTCCTAGAGGTCCATCATTGGATGCAGCTGATATGAAGATGGTTAGAGAAATAACTGAACTAGCCATGATGAAGCGTGCAAGGGTTGAAAGGATGAAAGCATTGAAGATGAAAACGGAAAAGGCATCTTCATTATCATGCAGTAATTTCATTGCAATGATCATCACCATCCTCTTTTGCTTCATTTTGATCTTTCAAGGTAATTTGTTCTTTCAGAACTTTTTCTAATCATATCCACCTTGGTATTATGATTCATATGTACAATCTGGTTGGTCACTATGATGATTTAATTGTGATGTAGGCCATGACCTTATGGTTGTAAATTTTACGTCAAAAGTTCCTGTGCTTCATTTTCTTGCACGCATTTGTCTGCATTGTCTTATTTTTTTGTTATGATTCCTAATTGAGGCCATCTTAATTGAAACAACGCTTCCCAACATTGTCCATAATCTTAATCCAGAATTGAGGCTCATTATTCCACCCATTTCATCATTGATTTTCCAGTTCACTACTGAAGGACTTAGGATTCTTCTTGGGTTTTTTAGACTAGGTTTTCTAAATTCAGCAATAGATTGGATAATGCAGATCTTTTACTCTCAGGCATTTTTTTCCTTTTCTCCTCAAACCCATTGGATCTCTTCACATACTGTTGTGTTGCATGTCACCATTCCCTTTCAACAAGTGCCCAAAGCCAAGAAGGCGAGAGGGTACACTAAAAATAACAACCACGTCTTGCTTAAAACTTAACCACTCCACAAAGTTCATCAAAGTTGGGTTTGAAGCTTTGTTGATTTTTGACCAAAATGTTGACGAGGCAACTAAATTTCACTTTCCTCGGTGCTTGGCTATTCAATATCTCATATTTGGTTGCTTATTGATAACTCAGATGGGAGTTTGCTAGTCTATTTGCTTGCTTATCTATCAAAAAAAGTGAAATAAAACAAATAGAAGCTATCAGCATATTTGTTCTAAAGATACACAGAAGAAGCTGTCAGAATAGTCTATTAAAAAGTGCAATATGAAGTATTTATGCGAAATCAAAAGGGGCTTCCAAAAATATACCCTTTATGATATAACCCTATTGCTTTTTCTTTGTGAGTATGTAGGTTTTGCTACTAATATTTAATAAACCTGTAAAATTTATGAATGTGTGTGCATTTAGTCTCGATGGTCCACCTTCCCGCATTCTTGTGTGTGATTCACTAAATCATCAAAAAAATCTTCTCAAGTATGAAACTGTATAGGAAGTCTATAAGTTGCTGCCCAGTATTCTTTTTGTGTATTTTCATGCCTGCTTTTACTTTCATGTCAGCACTACAGCTGCTGTTACTCTATTTTCAGAATGGATAACACTTTGCCTTATAATAGGATGAGCAAGGGCTTGTTTGGCAACTGTTTTTAAAAACGGTTTTCTGTTTTTTGAACAGAAAATAACTTCCTTACTTCAAAAACCCTTCTTTTTTTTTTTTTTTACTAAAACTAGCTTTTGAGAATTTGGTTTGAAAACAGGATGATTCTTGTAAGAGTTTTAGGTTTTCTCACTGGTTTTTTTAGGTTGTTCTGAGAACAAATTTCACTAGTTCGTTCATATTGTCTTGCTTTAAACACAGAATAAGGCTGTTTTCTATAATTGAGTTCTCGAACAAAATTTTGTTCCTGAAAACATAGGACTCTCTTCCAAAACTTTACCAAAAGTCCTTAAGCCTCTCTTCCCTCTTTCAGTGAGTACCTTTTGTCGTAATAAATGCATATATTCTATCATCTACTCTCTCTGATAAGATATGTTCACTACAGGAATCTGCTCTAGGAGCAGCAGTTCAAATATGAGCTTCCATGGATCTCCAGAGACTGCAGGAGATGGTGGTATGATTAGCATCGAGCATTCCATGAACCCACCTGCAACTGAAACCAATGGACCTGGTTCTGGCTTTCCAAGGTATATCACTCTCCTTAGCTTCAAAGTTTATTTTTCTTTAATGTTTATCCACCATCAATGGTAAAAATATCTTGTGAAAAATCAATCTGTTTTTTGCAGTTACGCAGAATCTGCTTCTCTTCAACAAGCAGCACTGCAGGATGGAAGAAAGGAATTTCGAGGAAAATGAAAATTTTCAGCTGGGGTTTTCTAGGAAGAGTTCTCAGAAGTCTGCAGATGTATAGAGCTTTGATGTTTTTGCCATGTTCTAGGCTGTACAGAACTGTTGGAGGAATTCGAATTTTTGTAATTTTGTAGAGACATGCCCCTGTTCTTACATTGAAGCTAACACACTGCAGAAATTTGTTGTTTTTACACATTTTGACAAAGTTCAGAACCTTGCCCATGCTGATTTCTTGCTTGGCTTTCCCCGATAGTAGTACACAAATGGAGAGTTCTGTGGTCCTAAGATCAAATCTTCTTGTCCAAGATCACAAAATGTTGGTGATCTCCTCAATCTAATGAATGGGGAGTGTACTTTGAAATTGTCTACTCTGCACCCACCTCTATCTTTCAATATGAATCACTAGGTCCATTGATACAACAGAAACATTTGGCAAAATGTTGCCCATAACCCAATAGATAAGCACATTTCATTCTCCATTTTAGGGATTGGTTACGTAAACATCTGCAAAAGTAATCTGCTACTGCTAAAGAGACAAGATAGGCTACAGGATGGCAGGAATGCAGAACTGAAATTGAACCAGTGAACCAACCTTTATGTTCAAGGTAAATTTGAGACAAATAGGTAGCAAATCCTTGGATCTAAATTATAAGACCCCAGAATGAGGATACATGAAGAGTACAAACATAAGAACCCAAAACAGTAATCTCCAGAACGGTTTCATGTAAAAATGTTCAGCAATCAATTTTGCAGCAGCCAAAGTGATACTAAAAGGTCTTGAGTGCTGACCCTCAAAAGACTAGTTCTATGATACTTAAGAAGATTGAGATTTGATGGGCTCTGCCCGAGGCCTCCATAGTCCCAGCCTGTACTTGTGGGTGTGTCTCAAGATCAGCTTCCTCTGCATTACCACAAAACGCATCATTAGAATTGATTTAATAAAGAGCAAGAAACTTCACATTTTCTAATTAATTCATTGGCATCAACAAATTAAGCCACAAACCACAAAAGATTTAGTGTAAAGGCCTTATCAGTGGCAGGGGAGGTCGTTTCTTTGGAAAATTTGGCAGGGCAACAGTAATTTAAGGCAATAGTACCATAGTAACCATACATGGGCTTTTTTCAGTTCCAGACATGTCCAGTGTAAAATCCACCCCATTTTTTTAACAAATATTTTTCTTTAGAATGGAAATTATTTTATGAAACTGAGTGTTAGCTGTGACAAGAGAAATGTAAATTCCACTAGTTTACAAAAGTAACCATAAGAGACCTGATTTTCCGTCAGGACATAGCTTCCATTCAGGCATATCCCATAGTTATGTGGAGAAGCACACAATTATTTTACTGATTAAGTATGATCTTTTTTTGGAGAATGAGGAATCTAATATTGCAGCTAATAAATTTGCTTAAGTTTATTGCTTGTGTGTGACCATGGGAGTTTCTAGACAATGCCATTGTTCATGATGGGCATGATGGGCAACATGAATCATGCAACACCAAACTAGTCTCTTACATATCTGAGAGATTTAGGCTTGTTTGATGTTCTCAAAAACAGCTCTTGATTGTTATCAAAAACAGAATTTTGTTTGAGAATTCAAATATAAAAAATAGTTTTCTCAACTTATTCTCCATGAAAGTACCATGTACTTGTGTACGATGCCAAAATTTTCAAATTATTCTCCACATTTTTAATTGTTTTTTACAATACTTTACAAAAAAACACCTTAAAACGTCTCAAAATTGCTCTAAAACACAACTTGTTTTCAGAACAAATTCTCAAAAACCTGTTTTTCAGTAAAAAAATTATCAAACATGTTTTGTAAGTTAGAAATTGTTTAAAAGAACAAAAAACTGTTTTCAATAACAGTTCTCAAACAGATCCTTAACTTTCAAGTATCCTGTTCTATCCCCACTTGGACATTTTTAGCCTTATTATCACTATCTACCCTGTCTCATTGTGTAGAACTTCCAAACATTCAGGCAAATAGGGTGTTGATGTCCAAAATAAAGAGACCATGCCCTACTCTAAACCAAGGGGGAAAAAAGGGTTGTCCTTGTGACCCATGTGTTAGGTTCCCAATTAAGCTATCTCAGTCATGAAGAATAGCATAGTAAATTGTAGATGGAATGAGGCAAAGAAATTGTTTTGTCATTTTCTGAAGATCTGTAAGTTTATCACTAAGGATAGATGTGATTCTGGTTGAAGATGTTGTAATCAAGAAGAATATTTGATTCAGGTCGAAGAGGCTGCAACATGAAGGCCAAGCCAAAAGCCATAAAGTTTCAGGAATGGAAAAATAGGATTTTTTTATTTTATTTTATTTATTTATTTATTTATTTATTTATTTTAACTCAACTTGTACAAAGACTTTCAGCACTTGAAAAAAACCTTTTGTTTATAAATAAATAAGATTATATAGAAACAAACACCTAAAGGGAGCACATCCCATGTTGAAGGGATGCGTACAAGAATCTCTCAAAAATAAAAGGGGAAAAAACCAAAGACCCTTACACCTGAATAAAAAACTTCAATAATGCATCTAATGTTCGGCCGCCTCAAGGGAAATCTACCAGTTTTCCTTGCCTAACAAATTTAAATAATGCATATCATTTTTTCATTGGACTCTCAAAAACAAAGAAAATAAAGCAACTAGTAGAAATGCAACTTCAACAAACTACAGATTCAAAAGGAACCACCAGTCATAACGTGATCATTTGGTTGCAATCCAACAGCAATTTGAATAATATTGGTCCAGGTCTGCAATTTTCCCCTCTAAGAAGCAAGGATACTCATGCCTTTCTAGCATTATATACATAACTTCGAAAAAGGCCATGTATGAGTAACCCATATAATCATTTGCTAACAAAGAAAAATTACTCTGCCAAAACCAATATGAATATCGCCTTTAGGCCATATACTAGCTCCATTTTATAACTCAAGACCTTCATATTGCCTAAAAACAACACATGCTGGAAGAACAACTAGAAGTAGTATCATACTGAAAGAGTCGTGATAAGTGTATAAGTAAAGAACATTGATCAATTGGGCCCATAAAAGATGCTACTGCTTTGAATCATGATCAGATTACAATTAAAGAACATCATTAATTTTTTACAAATCACATGAGGCCCAGTTAAACTTGATATGGAAAAATCAGCAGCATACAGATATGCAGAATAGAGAAATACTCACATGTTTGCAAGGAATGCCGAGTTTCTTAAGCCTGAGAGTGCGGGTGACAAGCAGCTTCTGAAAGTCTCCTATCTCAGTTTCAAGCTTAGCCACATGGGTCTCAACCCCTTTACCTATTCCATTAAGAAACTCTGGTATTCCAACCTTCACTGCCACAAATCAAACAGACCCCTTTTTCAAACTCAGCAAAACCCTAAACCCCACTTTTGATTGTTGAGAAAATGTAAGAAAATAACAGGAATTTAAAATTTTAAACCCTAGAATCTGAGGCATGAACCTAATACAATTATCTCATCTCAGTTTCAAGCTTGGCCACTTGGGTCTCTACAAATTCCAGTATTCTAACCTTCAACGCCAGAAATCAGACCAACCCATTTTTCAAACTCATCAAAAGCCCAAACCCCCACTTTTGATGGTTGAAGAAATGCAGGAAAACAAGAGGAATTTAAATTTTTTAAACCCTAGATTGATAATCACTTGGGGCATGAACCCACTAAAATAATTAGGCTTAACTTGACATACTCAATTTCTATACACTTCTCCTCGTTTTTCTTACCAACCAAACGTAATTTTCCATCTTGCGCATTTCGGCCTAACCGTTAAATTAATAATAAGAAGAAGAAGAATAAAAAAAATTGTTTTCTCAGCAACCAAACAGATGATGTTATCAGTACCTATATAAGGAGTGGATTTGGAGAAGAATCTAGGCAACCCAGCTTGCCATGAAACTCCCATTCTGTTGCTGATGATTTGCCTCCAAGCCATTTTCGATCTGCTGTTATGATTTCAAGATTCTACACCACCCACACCACACAGCCGTACCGGTCTCTCGCTTCTTCCCCTCAGCCGGTTGAACGGCGCCGTTTTAAGCCTCTGCAAACTCTCCAAATAGGCCGTGATGCAGTCTATTGAAACGACGTCGTTTTCAGCTTTTGGAAACCTAACCCTGCAATTCGGGAATAAACTTCTTTATTTTTAAAAAATAAAATATCTAAACCTAAAACCAATGTTTTCAAAATCGAACCGCTCAGTGAACCGAAAAAGTTATCGGTTCACAATTCCAACTGGTCATAAATATATAATTTATAAATTATTAAAATTTAAAATAATTATTAAAATAAAATAATAATTTATATATTATTTAAAAATTAAATTTTTATTTGAAAAATCAAAAAATTAGTTTCAAATTAGAAATTTTAATTTTAATTTAAAATTTAAAATTTCAAAATTCATTTTTAAATAAAAAAACTTATTTTAAAATCACAAATTTATTTAAATTTATAATATTTGGATTATTTAAAATTAAAATTATAAGTTTTAACATCGTGAAGTAGAAAATAATAAATATAAAAGAAAATAAATAATGAGATAAGGTAAAAAAAAAAAAAAAAAAATTGGAAGAAGGGAGGAGTGGGGTAGGCAAAAAGGGGAAGAGTTTTTTTTAACTTGGGATTCCAGGTTGCGAGGCTTTCCAACCAAGGATGAAAATATCGGTAATTACAAATATATCGGTATTTCGATTTTACGGATATATCGGAGATATATCGTTGGATATTTTGACATAAAATATCAGTAGACCTAAAATTGACAAAAACTTAGAAAAATATAAAATAAAACTTTTAGAAATGAAATTAAAGTATAATAGACATTTTAAAGTTATTTTATTAAATAAATTTATATATATATATTTATAATATTGTACGTGTCAATAAAAAATATAAATTTGATAAGTATATATTGATTATTAAATTATATTAAATATTATTTGATCATTATATTATGATATTTTATTATAATATATTTCAATGGATATTTTAACACAAAATATCCGTAAATATAAAATTGATCAAAACTTATAAAAATATAAAATCAAACTTTTAGAAATGAAATTAAAAACATAATAGACATTTTAAAGTTATTTTTTTCTAATAAATTGATATATATATATTATATTATACATGTTAATAAAAAAAATATAAATTTGATAAGTGTATATTGATTATTGAATTATATAAAATATTATTTGATGATAATATTGTGATTATAATATGTTTAATTTTAAAATCTATTTAATATTAAAATTATGATATATTATAAAATAAATGATGATAAATGTATAAATTTTTAATATATTAATAATATTAAAAACACTATGAATAAAATTATGATATATTTTTACTAATCAATTAAATGAAAATTTTCCATTTAATTATAAAATAGTTATAATTAATTTGTTATTTAAAGTGTTTTTTTAATATTTTATTTATATCATAAATTTTAATATATATTTCTTTAGTGCATATTATTAATCAAATGGCACGTTTGCCCTAGTGGAATTGGGGATGCACTATGAACCTTTTATTGGGGTGTGGACCCCGCATTTCGGCTCAATGCGTTTCCCACTCGATGGCGAGCTCGAATTTTGTTTGAAAAATTGATTTTTATTGATTATTTGAAAATGACTTGGAGTCGCCACTTATTTTTGTTTTATTTTTAAAGGGTAAACAAAATAAGAAAGAAAACCGCGACTCCTTATTTTGGAAAAGGTGATCTACGAAAAACCGGATCGGGTTCGGGGGTCAGGTTGCTTATCGGGAAGGTACGGTAAAGACCGTAGCACCCCTCTAAGTCCCTAAAGTCGGGTCTCTACTAATAGAATGAAGCTATCATGGCAATCAATGAGAAAATCGATGAATACTCAAATCGATCATGCACAATATGAGAAGTAAAGCATGTATAAAGAATGGGCAAAATATGAATAGATGCGCACCTGGGCGGCAATCACGAACGCGCTATCATGAAAAATGGTTAGTGAACAATGAACAGATATAATTAAGCGCATATCAAGGAATAGAGTAAACCAATCATGCATGACAAATAAATCAATCAATCATGGAATCTCATATGTAGGGTCCCCACCAAGACCCAATTCATTTTTGCATGAATTAATTCCATAAATTCCCTTGCTTGGAATTACGGAATTTTATTCTAGCTTATTTTAAAACATTTTGAAAATCTGAGAAAATTCAAAGGTGGCTTGCCAGAAAGAAAATGGCAACCAAATTTTATTGAAAATGGGATTTTGAGTCCTGAAAACTCTAAGGATGAAAGCTTTGAAGACCTGAAGTTATTTAAAAACCGGAATTTAGGAAATTATTTACAAAATGAAGTTTGGGAGAATTATTTTCAAAAACAAAGAGGATTGGAGAATGGGAATATGACACGTGCCCCTGGGTTACATGCCTAAGGTGGCCATGCATGGAGAATTCCCTTCTGGACCCATCCTAGAGGAACACGTTTACTAGAATGCACTGAGAGATGCCAACATTTGACCCTTCGATCCTGTCGCTGCATTTTCTAGTGGGAGGAGCCACCGCCTTACTCCTCTGCACAAACTCAAGAAAACGATTATAACTTTCCAACAAAACCGTAGCATAGCAGGGAGAAGTAGTAGCTGAAAACTCCCAGCCCACATTCTCTCCAACAGGTGAGTGTACCAAACTAGCAACTAATGCATTCTCCTTCTGCGTGCTGCTCACACTCTGTGCCGATGAACCTTCAGGAGCATTTAGGCCATAGAACTTCAATGACACATCACAGTGGATGCTCCAATGTTTAAACTTGGTGGACACATCAAGTTGCTCAAATCCACCACAAACAATCTCTGTCTGGTTCATACTGTTGATCCTGGCAACAGCTGGACCAATTAACACGTTTACCAAAACTGGATCATATTCTGCATGTCCTTGGGAAGCCCTCTAGTCGGTTCTCCTTCCAATTGTGAACAGTAGCTCCTAAATGTCTCAACCGTAACTTGAAGTCTGAAATCCAGACTAAACAAGAACTTCATCTCCAATCTGTTCGGCTCTGTTGTGCTTACTCCTCCCCACTTTGGCATAGTAAGCATTGTTAAAGAAGACATCATCTATAAACTTTGCTGCCACCATTACACATTGTGATCAGAAGCTGGTGAACATTGAGGGAAGTTAAATGAACATCAGTGTGTTGAAGGAATCTGTCCACATAAATGTGTACAACAACAAAACAGGATGGGCTACAGCCTGAGTACTTGAAAATGCGGTCAATATATCGTCGAACACTCAGAGTGGGTGCTCTTGATCCATGAAATACTGTAATGGCATCTTTAATTTGTGCCGTCCCTAGTAATGTCTCATTTTTTCTGAACAGACCTCCAAAGAAGAGAAGAAAGAAGCAATAAAACCCGAGGGGTTCCTATAACCCCTTTGCCTAATTCTTTTAGTCCCAAGGTGAGGTAAAGATATGAGCCTGCAATATCACTATCAATAGCCAAAGTTCCTATATCCAAAGTGAGAGCTCCTTTCTTCGTATCCACAAAACCAAAGTCAAAGCTTGCTCCCCATGAATTCTATCTTCTCTTTGTGTGTGACTAGAAGTAGTATCACCAGAAAATGAGTGCCCAAGTCTCCTATCTGCAGGTACAGTCATCCTCATAGCAAAATCGCACCCGCCAACAACCATTTCCATTGGGTCTCCAAATCTTACAGTGCGTGTGAATGAATCTGAAGCATTGGCGCAGACTTTCATGTCACTGCTGAAACGTGTCCGATTTGTTAGAAATCCATTCCCCTTTCTTTTGAGCCGTCAATCACTGAAGCAAATGTCAACTTCTCTCTCAAAAACAAACTAATAGCTTCATCAATTCAGGAGGCCCCTTTAGTGACTAGAGTTGATGGACTTAGCTTAGACTCTATCTCTCTGCTGATCTTGTTCTAGTGCACTCCCCATCTCTTTCTCTAGTAACGAATATTAAACCCACACTTGCAGGAGAGCCTTGATGATCTGCTAAACCCCACAGCTTTGACTTGCATCTGGACTGCTAACTCCCTGAGTTGACCAAACTGGAAGAGAGGAGGCTGTGATGGGTGTACGTGGGTAAGTTATGGACTTTGATCAGCAGTAGTAACAAATTCAAGTGTCTCCTGTCGGCATCTATCGAATCGCGGCTTCTCGAGCGACTCCTCTTAGACCTCGACAATGACCTTGACTTCGACCTTGACCTTGGTCGTTGCCCCCGAATGGGTGAACCCGAGTTGGCAGGTGAAACAGATCTTTCTTCCTTTGAATAAGGCATCTCTGGGTTAGAATCGAAAAGAGAAACCCCAGAACAGAGATTTGAGTGTATTTCATGCATGGAAAGGTGATGAGTTGAGGCGTTATTGATAGCATGGATGGTTGGTGGTAATGGGGAGTGAACTGAGTAGAAAGTGGATCTCGAGGGACAGCGTTGAAAAAGGGGTTAGGAAGTCATACACATGAACTCCACGCAGATGAAAGAATAGGAAGGAAATGATTTGAGGATGGATGAAAGAGGTATGGGCAACTGGCAGTGAGTATGTGGGATGGGCTTGAAGGTCACTTATACAGGATGGATATGTGGTGTTGTGTAGGGTGAGAAGTATGGTAAGAAAATATGGGTAAGTGGGGTACTGGATTGGTTAGAAAAAGATGAAGACGGGAGTGGTGAGATGAAGGTGTAAGTGGGGATGCAAAGATGGGTATAACACTAGTTTAATGAGCGGGTAAAGGTAGTGGGTCTAGGGGGCCTATATACGGGCAGAAATAGTGTAGACAGATATGGGTGGGGTGTTAAAGTTGAATAGGAACATGAGCAGGGAGCTTAATGGGTATTTGAAGGAGTAAGAGTGGCATGCATACGTGAATAGTGAACCCATCAATGTTGCGTTGCCCATAACAATGCATATTCTGTAAATTTCATCTGCTTCGCTCGACCCTGGAAAGAGAAGACGGAGAGTAAACCATTCATCCATGATAGCATTCACCATGAGTAGTAGTCATCAGGAAACTTCCCTGGCAGACCATTCAGTCCTCCAGATTGGACTTGTCGTTCACATAACCACCACCCAAAGAGGTCATCGTCAACATGGTGCAGAGGACCCGTCAAAGCAAGAACACCAACCTGACAGAATATCTGCCCTGCTTGGGATTCAGCACCAGCAACATATACTCGAGGCTAAACATTGCTCGAGGCTTTTTGAGAACGTTGAAAACTTCAAGGAACTAATTCAAAGAAATATCCCTGAGCAGTTTTGTAATCCTTTTCTCCTGCATGAAGCATCCCACCTTACAAATCTATAGAACCCTGTTGAGCAAGAGGTACATAAATAGCATTGGCTGCTGTTCTTCCCACTGTAAGGGCAGCCTTGGCTTCTGGGAGGTTTCTCAGAGGAAAGTGGAGTTTGCTTTCCAACGAAGCTAGGTCCATAAGCAAAAACTTGTCATCCAGTCTACAAAACAGGTTCAGAGACTATGCCCATACGAAAATCAAGGGTAATACCGGCCATGACCCTTCTCCTTGGGGGTATGAATAGCTTCCGAGAACAGAGAGTGAAAAGCAAGGAAGCCAGCACAAAAACAGAGCATCCAGATGAACTTCTACTCACAGAATAGACAATGAGGCACAGTGAAGGAAAACAGAGTATATGAAATAGGTAACACGATTAAATCTGTCTTTCCTCCATGAAAAACCATGAGAGTTAAGAGCTGGTGGGGAGTTTTTGAGTCATTTTAACACAAATAAACAGTATAATCACAATGCAACTCATATAGAGAAATGAAAGAAAAACAAACAGAGATTAAACGACTGGAAGCTGAGAAACCGATTTTCATATTCGACCGCCAAAATACGCATCCAAATATCCAGGAGAAAAATGGAACGACTGAAATAATGGAGAACTCAAAGTGTAAAAATCGCTAAACCTGAGTGATCCTTTCGATCAAAAGTCGTTTGATTCTCAGCTAGCCGCAACCTCTCTCCTCTGTTCCTGCCTCTTCTGTGAAAGCTCCCTACTCCTCTCTCTCAAGCTACTCACAATGCTCTCTTTGTTCTCTCCAGAAACTTCCTCTGTTTCTTTTCCTCCTTCCCTCTCAAAACTCCTCCTCCACCTAGCCTTTTTTCTCTGGTTTTCTCCCTTCCCTCACTAAAGTAAAAACCTGCAGCTGCCAGACGACACCCCCTGCCCTCCAGGTACCGTCCCCACTACCATGCAGCTGGCAGCCAAAAACACTCTCCTAACGGCCAGACAACCTTTACAGGTGTCCACCCTTGATTGTTCCTCCAAAAAGCATTGTCTGATTCCATAGTAGCCAACTAAGAGATGCCATGTGGTCTCTTAGGGTTGCGACACTTGGCAACACAAGCTGCATAAAAGTGAGAAACCGAGCCCCAAAATGGGGGTCTACATGGGGGTTCGAATCTTGCCACACCGAAATATCACCTAATTTCGGCAGGGCTTTCCAATAGGGTCATGAGGGCGGGGTTTCCAAGTTCGTCGGTCAGATTTTTCTATCTAATTGATTGGATCAAATCAGAACCATGACTGGTCGATCCAATCCAATTTTTAAAACATGCTAAAACCAAAGAAAAAAAAAATCTTATTTAGGTCTTCAAACACATTTTCAAAATTATTTTTTAGTTCCTAATTTTCATAATTAAAAATTAATTTTTTTTATTTAATTTTTTTAAACAATTTAAATCACATTTAAAAAAAAAAGTATTGATTTTTAAAAAGAAAATCACCAAATGTTAAAAAATATGAAAAAAAAAAAACTTTTTATCAAATGTGAAAAAATAATTATCCATTTTTTTAAAAATAAATCTATTCGAAAACTTCAAATATTCTCAATGTATTTTTCCATGTTTCTAAATATTTCTTAAAAATGATTTTTATATAATAAATTAATTTTTATATTAATCCCTTGTCATTTAAATTTTTTTATATTAAATAATTTATATATATATATAAATTTTAATTATATTTTCATATTTTTTATTTATAAATCAATTTCAAAAACTACGTGCGATCAATTCAGTCAGTCATGCAAGAAGCGAAGCGGCTCCACGCCCATCTCATCACCTCAGGTCTCCACCAGCAAGAGAACCATCTACGCAAGCTCATCACTCTCTACACCTCCTCCTCCTCCTCCTCTCTCCACCACGCTCGCCTCCTCTTCGATGCCATCCACCACCCCTCCACTTACCTCTACAACACCATGTTCCGGGTCTACGCCGCCAGCCCAACCCCACTTCACGCCTTGCTCCTGCACCGCCACATGCTCCGCCACGGCCCTCCTCCCGACACCTACACCTTCCCCTTCTTGCTCAAGGCCTGCTCCGCCCTCGCACACCTCCCCAAAGGCCAGGAACTCCACTGCCAAGCCTTGAAATTCGGCTTAGGTGGCCATGTCTTCGTTGAGAATTCTTTGATTCACTTGTATGGGTCCAACTCTGGGATGGACAGCGCCAGGAGGGTATTTGATGGGATGGGTTATCGAGACATTGCGAGTTGGACGACTCTACTCGCGTGTTACGCGAATTCTTGTTCTGTGAAGGCTGCGAGGAAGGTGTTTGATGAAATGCCTGAGAGAAGTGTTATTTCATATAGTGCTATGATTGCGGCTTATGTCAGAGGGAATCGGTTTAGGGAAGCTTTGGATTTGTTTAGGGAGCTATTCAGTGTGAAGATTGAGCCGAGTGATTCTTGTGTGATGAGTGTGCTTTGTGCTTGTGCTAATTTAGGAGCTTTAGATGTGGGCAGATGGGTGTATTCCTATGTGTGTCAAAGTAAGGGGGATTATGTCGATAGTCGAATTGCTACTGCTTTGATCGATATGTTCTTCAAATGCGGTAGCATAGAGCATGCACTGCTAGTTTTTGAAGGAGCCAAAGAGAAGCATGTGGGTGAATGGACAGCAATGCTATCAGGACTGGCAATGCATGGTCTTGGTGAGCAATTAATTGAGGCCTTTGAGAAAATGGTGGACTCTGGAGTTAAGCCAAATGGAGTGACATTTGTAGCACTCCTATCTGGGTGCTCCCATTCAGGTCTGGTAAATGAAGGGTTGTACTACTTTGATAGAATGGAGAGCGATTTTGGGGTTGAGCCCACTGTCGAGCATTTCGGTTGTGTGGTTGATCTTCTTGGTCGGGCTGGATTGATTGATCAAGCAATGCAACTTATCAGCGAGATGCCCTTTGAGCCTAATGCTGCCATTTGGGGTTCTCTTCTTAATGCTTGTAGAGTCTATAAGAATGTTGAGATCGGTGAGCTTGCTGCCCAGTGGCTGATTAAGGATGAGCCATGGAATGGGGCTCTTTATATGACTTTGTTGAGTTTGTATCGCGAAGCTGGGAGATGGGATGAGGTGGAGAAGGTGAAGCTGAAAATGAAGGAGGTTGGTTGTAGAAAGGGCCCTGGTTGTAGCTTGATTGAAGTGGGTGGCATTTGTTATGAGTTTGTGGTGGGAGACAAATCACATCCTTGTGCGGTAGAAATATGTTTGAATCTTAGTAAAGCGATCAGGGAATTTCAGGAACAATAAATTGAGTGCTTCAAGTTCAAATCCAGGATTTGAGATTCATAACCTCAAATTTTTTTTTTGCTCATATTATGTGAGCCTTCTGATTTAGTTGCAGGGGACATCATGGTAAAGAGGACTTTTCGTGTGAATTTGGTTGAACTTCTCAGATGGAATGGCAAAGAAACCAAGTTGACATGATCCCCTGAGTAGTAATGAAAAGAGCTCCAATATAAAACCATCAAAGGTGATCACATCCTAACTAAGCTCTCCTAGTTGTAATGCACAATGGTTGGCAAGGTCAAACTGTGTTTAATGAGCACCATTGGCATCTCTGCAGGATCCAGGGGAAGTGCTAAGCCAAACTTACAAGTTGATGGGTTTAATGTTTTTCTCATTCTGGAAGCACAAGATTAAGAAAAACTAGAGGAAAACAAAAGATGTGGAACTGAACCCTGATTAAGGATATCCACCATCGACAAAGAACAAGGTATTAATGCAAACATGATCCTCCATTTTACCTGCTCTCCCATGTGATAAATAGCTAAAAGATGAGATTCCATTCCCTACATATAGCTTAATCATATGTTCATACTTGCATAAAAGTGGAATGATGACTTGGTTTAGCATGTGCAATTGTTTTTTTGTTGAATGCTGATTGGAAAATGATTATTATTTTTTGTTTTAGTCATTTTGTAGCCCCTTAATCGTGTTGAACAATTTGGGCAAAAGCTTGGATAAATAATCCATGGGATTTGGCAAACTTAGGAAAATTTGAAACCAAATCATTGATAAGAAGAAAAAGTAGGTTATCGAGACTTGGAATGCAGTGACATTTGTTGTGCTTCTATCCAGATGTAGCCTTAGGCTACTCTGATAGAATGGATATGCCTTCTAAGCCTAATGCTGCCATTTGGGGCGCTCTTCTTAATGCATGTTGTGTTGGAATTTTTATGTGTGGACTTACATAATCAATTTGATAATGTCATAAATCAATGTTAATTTAATTTTTGCATTGTGCATCATAATGGGGTTGGACACATTATTGCTTGATTTCTATGGGCTCAGCCTAATTCACTTGACTAGCCCATTAAGTCAAGTGGTCCAAACTGTGTATGTGTGATATGTAATATATATATATATATATGAATTATTTTTATTTAGGGTGAGCTAGAAAAAAAAAAAGGCAGGTTGTTGTTAGATCCTGTTCTGTTTTCTCTTGGGGCTGAGAAGAGCACGTACTGCACGAATTCTTCAGAGCACACACAACGACTATTTTGGATGTAGAAAGGGAAGAGCCAATTGAACTCGAGGTTTCTCTCCATCATGAACTGATCATAACCTTGAACACCAGAACTTTCCATGGGATTAATCAAGGTTAGGTTTTCTTAATTCCCAATTTTTATTGTATGCTTTAATGTCTACATGAGATTCTGTTTATGGTTTAATTTTTCAACATGTAGAGTTTATAAGAATGTTGAAATTGGAGAGCCTGTACCTTGGAAGGCAGTCAAACTCATGGCCTCCTGGTAAATAAGGTTCTAATACCATGCTCGACAACTAATTTTTCTAAAAACTTAAACCGTTAGAATTTGGATCCACAATGTATATCATGCTCTCCAATAATTGAGTTTGTCTCATGAAGCATAACACAAGTGATCACTTCCTAAGCAAGTTCTCCTAGTTATGATGCTCAATGGTAGCAGTATTGATCTTTTTTTGACAAACATTGTTGTCATCTTT
Organism: Vitis vinifera; assembly: GCF_030704535.1. NCBI lineage: Eukaryota > Viridiplantae > Streptophyta > Magnoliopsida > Vitales > Vitaceae > Vitis > Vitis vinifera. Next base: position 796,309 of record NC_081818.1, on the reverse strand, counting down.
GCAGGACTCATGGACTACTCTACAACAAGCCCTAAAGTTGATGATTTCCAACCTTTTTGTCATCCCAAAATCACAACATAAAGAGAAACCAGAGAAAAACAAATGATATGGAACCGAACCGCAAAAAGAACCAAGTTATGAGATGCTAACATGATCCTTCATATTTGAATGAAAATGGAGCTGTCACTTGGGTTTTAAGTTTTAACATATGTACATATTTGCTCTTTTTGGCTGAATCTTGCTATTGAAGTATTGTTTTTTCAGTTTAGGGCAGGCGGGGAGAGTTGAACAATTTGTTGAAGCTGGATAAATGGATAAGTCATTGAAAACTTTGGAAAATATGAATGAGTATTTGATAAGAATGATAACTGAAAAGCATATGTATACATAATTTTACTCAACACATTCCTTCTTTAAGTGAAGTATTGGATTAACATGTGAGCTCATGTTCCATGTTGAGACTCGAACCTAATTCAAACCTAAAACCTCACATTCTACCGATTTCTTACAACTCACCTTTTAACGTTTCTTTTGTATATGCTGTTAGAAGGATATGTCTAGAGGTATTAGGGTTTTTGGACTTCAACTAAAGCCTATCTACTTTAATCTTTTATAATTTTGTCATTGAGTCGCGTTTGAAAGATTTCATTATAAATTTTAGGGTTTATAGCGGAAGTTTTTATTACTTTTACCATAAGATAAAAAAAATGATAGAACATGATATTGTAATCATCGGATGATATAAAACAAAAATAATAATAATTGATTTTGACTAATGGAGAAATGATCACCTATTTTCAGATGTTGATGTGTCCCATAATTTGCAACATGGGTGGGCCGACCAAATTTCAAATCTGCCCCAAATCGATGCAGCTTTTTTGGGAGAAAATGGTGGGAAGACAACCATTTTGGCTCAAAAAGCTTCCACAAATGGAGACAATTGGCAGGCATTTTTGGTTACACATATGAAATTGACTACTGCAAGTCTGCAATTGAATCCATGATACAGCTCATTCACAGCTCCCCAATTGGCTGGCACGTCTTTCAGATTTCAAAATATTGTATTTCACTTTCCTTTTGTGAATTCGTGCCCAAACACTCTGAACAATTATTAGCTAAAATAAATTCCGCTTCAAAGCCCTAAAAATTTATTTTTCTTATCATCCTCATTAGATAATAATTAGGGTTTTTTTTTTCAGTTCTTTTTAAAATATTTTGAAAAATTCCACTCAGTATCGTTGAATTTATTCATGATTGATTCAACCGAAGATATTGAATTCAAGAGGAAATTCTTCTTCTAATTTTTTTTTTTCCATGATTTTTTCAAAAATAGTCTTGAAAAGGACAAATTAAAGAAATTTAGAAACAACTAAGACAAGATAAACAATAGAAAAACTACAAAATCAGATGACAAAAAAACTACAAATTGTGCGATCAAATTGGTGAACTACTCCTCGAGAAGTGAAGTGTCCAGATCTGATTGGCCGATACTATATAATTAGAAAAAAAAAAAAGAACTTTCCTTCACACTCCACGTGGCTCAACGCCACATGCTCAGCTACCAGCCCTCATGGTCTACAGCATTGCTCACTCCGCCTAAGATGCCGGCGGCCGGCGAGAATCCGGCATTTATGAGCTTCCGGAATGTTGTAGAAGAACTCCTGGAGAGAGATCAGACAGTGCAGCCGCAGAAGAGGAAGAAGAAGCAGAGCATGGAGATCAGAGCGACGGACTCGAAAGCCGTGACCAGACTCCACAGCACGTTGTCAACGACCGAGAAGTCCAGGTCCGGCCACCGGAACCCGCGACTGGACCACCTCGGAGAGAAGTACGAGGAGACCAGCTCCGGCCACCGGAAAATCGAGAGCAGCGGAGTGAATTCGAGCTCCAGCCAGCGCAACATCGACCACCCCCAAGCCATCTCCGTCGACTTTCTCTCTCTAGATTCTCGCTCGCTCTCTCTCCCTCTCTCTCAAGCTCTGTGTGTCTTCGCGGCCATGAGCCATTTTAAATAATCTCCAGGGGAATTATACGATGCATCCGGGCCTAGTTTAAGAACAGTGCACCATGCTATTGGAGTAGTTTGGACCGTTAGATAAGCGGGGTCTCAGACTGGTTGATGGAATTGTAATTTCGGTGGGCCCTCGGATTTTGAATCTGACTGATACGTGCGGTGATGCAGATTTGACAGTTATTGTTATTAACGGTCAATATTAGGAATTATTTTATTATGAAATTTAAAGATAAAAAAAAAAAAAAAAAAAAAACATAATTTAAATCAAGGATACGTTTTAAAATTATTTAATCTTTTTTCGTTGTATGTTTCCTTTAAATTCTCTAAGAACCAAATGTAGTTTTAAAAAAAAATATTAAAGTATAAAAATAATAGCTTTGAAAATATTAAAAAATTTAATAAAACTTTCGAATACGATCTTCCTCAAATTAAACACTAAATTAAAAATAATATTTTAAAAATATTTTTTAAATATATAAAATATTTTCATATTTAGTGAAAATTGAGTCATGATTTAAACTTCAATTTCATATTGGAATAAAAAATAAAAAGATAATTATCAATCCAACTAACTCATTGACTCAATTAGTTTTCTTATAGAAAAATGAAGGAAAGAAAAAAAAAACCCTAGTTATAATTTATAGGTACATAAGGTTGTGTAGGTGAGTGTATTGATGATGAATCAAAGGCATAACTCAAGTGATGAATGGGATTTTTCTTTTTGTTGGATTATATTGGGCCTCCTATTGTCTCGTGCTAAAGGACTTTGTGACACAAGAAGTCAAATCCTTTCACTTTCATGCATTTTGAAAACTTCATCTACTTTTCATGGAGTCAATTCTCCTTTCCCACCAATTTTTTTTTGAATTCACTTAAAAAGTTTAAACAAAAAAATTAAGTATGCTTTGTTTGAAATGTGTTTTTTAATTTTTTTTTTTTTTTTATATTTTATAAGGGAAAAGTCTATTTTGAAAACTTGGTAACGTTTTTATCTTGTTTTCTATATTTTTAAATATTTTTTAAGAACAACTTTTTTTTTATACAATATTTTATTTTTAATCATTCTTCATATTTAAATATTTGATTAAAACAGACATCTAAAAATAAGTGAAAATAATAATAAAAAACTAAAATATGTTTTATAAAAATATCTTATTTTATGTTTTTAAAAATAAAAATTATTTTCTTTTTGTTATTATCAAATGTATCTTCCTGTTTCTTTATTTTGAAAATCATATAATTATTCTAAAAAATAGTTATGAAGTATAACCTTAATCACCTTTTCTTCTCCTTTCAAATATTTATTAGCATGAAAATGCCTTCTATCAACATCTTATTGTGAATTTTTTTTATAAAAAATGTCAATTATGTTATCATGATTTTTACGCATTTTTATCAAATTCCTCGATAACAAAATATCATTAAAGAAAAAATTGCATTTAATGCATTCTTATAAGAAACCATATAATAGAGAAAATGTATGTATCTAATGCACTCTCTAAGTATTAAGATTAAGCAAATAAAACCAAAAAAATAAAATAATCTTGTACAATCTTAAGTCTTGTTTGCTAACTATTTAATTTTTTTTTTTTTTAAAAAAAAAAACATGTAAAGCAGCCAAAGGAAAATTTTGTTTAGTTGTTTTATTTGTTTTTACTTGTTTATTTAAGATTGTTTCAAAAAATAATTATATAAATATGAAAAATGATTAGAAATATGACACTATATATAAAAATTATTTTTAAAATATATTTTAAAACATGTTAAAATTTTAACATTTCAAATTTTCAAATAAATTTTTATTTTACAAAATATAATAGAACGGTATTCAAAAAATATTCTCAAAAAGTGTTTTTAAAAATTACTTTGCACAACATAGTAATTGTTTGTTTCTCAAATTGTAGAGTAGAGAATATGCCAATCTGTCTGTCTATGGAGTAAAAGACATTGGCAAAGGCAACTATGACGCAGACCACCCAACCACATCATGGGCCTGCCATCCTTGCTGAAAGACCATCTTAGGTAAAGACCTAATACTCAAGTCAAGGAAGATACTAATTATCAAAGGATTGCCCCATGGAAACCTTTAACAAGATCAGTCTAATTAGTACAACAACCTAAAAGAGTAAAGCCCAAGATGGTCAATGCTTTAAGTCAAAGAACCAAGCCAAATTTTACTCTTACTTTCTGATATATTCACATACAAAATAAAATATTAAAGTAAATTTTTAATAAATTAATTAATTCTAATCGTCCATCGACATTTTCGCAATGGATATTTACGATTTCAATGATCAAAATTTCCACATTTTAGTATATTTTGATCATAACCTACAAGAAAGACAAAAGCAACCTTCATAAAAGAACTCCAAAATAATGGTAAGTACAAAAAAAGACTAAGGACCATATATTATGAATTTAGTCTCAATTTCATTAATGACCAAATTAAATCTTTAGTTGGGAAAGCTTCGTAAAAGCAAGGGTGAGGTGGCCCTTGAAAAAAATAAAAAACAACCCATACTTTATGACAAGAGTACCTAACCAAATTTCTATATTTATTTATTTATTTTTAAAAATTTTTATTACACCTTATCCTTGTCAATTAAGAATCGATTTGAGAGTTATTTTATAAAGCGTTTTTCATATTTATAACACTTAAAATGTTTCATGGGGAAGAATCACTAATAAAATGTTTTTCTAACATAAAATTATAGGTGATATTTTAATATTGCAAATAATTTTTTAGAGTGATTAAATTTTTTAAATAATTCAACTTAAAATTTTGAATAATCTATTGCCAAAAAAAAAACAAAAAACAAAAATCCCTTTTCATGTGGCAAATTTTCCTCCATCCTCCTACTATTTTCTAGAGAACCAAATTAAAGGCGATTAAGAATTTTGGTGACCCGCATGATTTGTTGTTCCACTTGCAGGTTGCCTCAACTCCCACTCAACCATTTGGCTTTACTAAGGTGATGTTTGTTTTTTTGGCTTTTTCCTGAAAACCATTTAGTTTTAGAATTTAGGTTGTTTGTTTTTTTTTACTTTTTTATAACTTATTATAAACTTTTTACTAAATAGAAAAAGCCAGAATATGTGGCTTTTTCTAAATAGAAAAAATAACACAATGGTTTTTTTTTTACTTTTTAATACTTAATAGAAATAAAATACTACAAAAACAAACAACCTAATATTTAATATTATTAAGTATTAAAATTCTATTTAGAATTAAGTAAAAAAACAAACGCCACCTTATGTATATATACACCCAAAAACAAAACCCAAAACTCCAATTTTCCTTTCCTTTTCTTATCATCTGTTTTCTTGCATTTTCCATGCAACCAACCAAATGGATGGTGAGATCAGAAACATTTGATAATTTTAAAGGGAAAAAGGAAGTCAAGAAAACCCATAAGTCCAAATTCTCTCTTTTTTTTTCTTTTCTTTTCCTTACCATTTCTAGGCAACCAAACAATAATTAAAAACCCACATGCTTATTTTTTTTTTAATTTAAACAAGAAAAACATTTCTAAAAAATTATTTTAAATTTTAAAATAAAAATGGCAAAAAGACAACAACCCTCCAATTTAAAAATAGATGTAGTATAATAAATTTATTGCCACATTTTTTATTTGATTTTATAAATTAATAACAAAAATAGGAAAATGTATAGTTTTTCAAAATTCTTTTATGGAAATTAGTTGTGAAGATTCAAGAAAACGGTAAAATATTGTGCATTTCAAAATTTAAATAATGTAAAAATTTTAAAATAAAATTAATTTTTATTTTCATTTTCATTTTTTTAAAACCAAATACTAAAAAGACAGAATCACCCTTCCCAAACTCACAATTTTTATATTCTCCACTCACGCACAGTGGCTCTCATTCTCTTCGATCCCACTTCTCCTCTCTCCCACCTCTCCTTCTCTCTCCGCGACATTTCGTCGAACACAGAGAGGCATCAATGTCGCTGCGGCCCGGTTCTCGCACAGATGTGCGCAAGAAATCCTATAAGACCGGCGTGGACGCTGAGGAGGCTCGCCGGAGAAGAGAGGACAATCTGGTGGAGATCAGGAAGAACAAGCGCGAGGACAATCTCCTTAAAAAGAGGAGGGAGGGGCTTATTCTTCAGTCCCAGCAGTTCTCTTCTGATGCCTCTCAAACCACTGCCGTAGTTGAAAAAAGGGTAATGGGTTTTCTTTATTTTTTCTTTATATTTTTTTGTTGGTGAATTCGCTGGTTTTTTTTTTTTGATCTTTGGCTGGTGGATTTTTATGGGGCTTTTGGGATTTGTTAGTTTGGATTGGTGGGTGAATGTGGTGATTAGGGAGGGAATGTTGGGTTGTTTGGTGACTGGGAAAAGTTGAATCTTTTTACTCAGATTGGTGTTTCTATTGAAAAAGGTACCCATTTGAAGCTCATGTCGATGTTTGATGATCTCGAGTTGGTTCGGTTTTTCAGGCTTTCTTATGTTTTATGTTTGATTGCATAGAAAGTTGTAGGAGTAGGGAAGCAAATTTTTAGCCTTTCATTATGTTGGACCCGGGCAAGCTTAAATCTCGACTCAAAAGATGCTTCTTGGACCTTATTGCTATTGGAAAATAATTGTTACTCGTTTTGCCATTTCGCCTATTTGTTTTGATCTTTGATCCGTGGGTTTTCATGGGCTTTTTCTGTATGCGCAGAGAAAATTTAGGAAATGAATTTAGATTTCGATGTTTGGGACCTGTGGAAATTTGATTCTCCACCAATGGAGCCTGGTACATCTATTTGGTTAGTTTAAATGAGTAATTTCATCTATTGGAAACCGATAATATTTGTGAGAATTGGAGAGAAGGGTATCCTATCAATTGTATGATTCTTCTCAAACCCAAAATGGACGTGATTGATGGTTTCTGTACTTAATTTTCTTCTCTATTCTTTACTTTGTATGGACATGCTTAGTTGCAGAGTTTTAAGTAGAAAGGAAAGGGAACTTTTAGAATTTTGATGTTTGGGGCCTGGGAAAACTTGCTTCTCCATCCACTGAGTGGAGTGTGATACAAACAGAAAGATCCTAATGGTTGAAAGGCTCAAAAATATATCCTTAGTGTGATTATTATCAAATAGGGAGATGAATTATAGTAGTAAGATGTGTGAAGAAAATGATGCATTCTTTTCTTGCTAATGGTGGCAAATGCATTGGTTTTTTGTGGGCAAGTAGTTGTTTGCCGGTGCTTAGATGTCTATAAGAGCATTAATTGAATTAATAAATTTTAAAAATCCAAGAAAAGAATTATAAATTGTAGAGAAAGAAGGCGTTATCAGTTGTAAATTTTGGTTGAAAGATATGGATTGTAGGCCGAAAAAAAAGGAAAGAGGACAAACAACAAACTAAAAATGCTTTACAATTGCAAAAAGCAGTACAGGTTAGTAGTAGAGCAAACATGAGTGCTCTAATGGCTCAGTTCTTGTGATAAACTGTAGTCTTTAAACTTGTATTTTTGTTTTCACTTGGTGCTTTTGACTTGATAATTAACGGTTTCAATGTTTACTTCTTTATTCTTGGTCTCATCTAACAGTTGGAAAGTATTACTTTGATGGTTCAAGGAGTATGGTCTGATGATCCTGCTTCACAACTGGAAGCAACCACTCAATTCAGAAAGCTACTATCTATTGGTATGGGTGCAGTTCTTTTGCGATAAATTTATTTGACAGGAAACATGCGCGTTTATATAGTTGACTTTCAGTTGATATTATTTTGTAGAGCGCAGCCCTCCAATTGATGAGGTGATCAAAGCAGGTGTTGTTCCCCGATTTGTGGAGTTCCTTGGAAGGCATGATTTGCCCCAGTTGCAAGTAGGAGTTGTTTAAAGTCTTTCTTTTCCTTTTCATCTGAAGCAATCAGTATGAAGTTATCAATCTAGAACCTGCTTGATTTGCATGTTTCTCTTTTTTGGTGCAGTTTGAGGCGGCATGGGCATTGACTAATGTTGCTTCTGGGACATCGGAACATACTCGAGTTGTCATTGAACATGGTGCTGTCCCCATGTTTGTGCAACTTCTTAGCTCTGCCAGCGATGACGTGCGAGAGCAGGTCAGCTCTTGTATCCTTAATAAACCATTTTTTCTTTTGTTGCTTCAGAGCAAGAAAACTCTCTGAATACTTATAATAGTCCAGGTCTTATCTAATAATGTTTAATGCTCACTTTCCCATCTTGTAAACAGGCAGTATGGGCTTTGGGTAATGTTGCTGGTGATTCTCCAAGTTGTAGGGATCTTGTTCTTGGTCATGGTGCCCTTATGCCATTATTATCTCAGTTAAATGAACACTCAAAGCTATCTATGTTGAGGAATGCTACATGGACTTTATCTAACTTCTGTCGTGGCAAGCCACCAACACCATTTGAACAGGTGGGCAGTCATGTGCACATTTATGTTATGCTAGAGTAAGCTTGAAGATATGGAATAATAGGATTTTAAACACTGCTCACCTCCCATTCCGGATCTCAGATATGTAAAGAAGTTAATTAGTTAGTTGTAATTGGTTTTCGGTTTTGACTTCTGTCAGGTGAAGCCTGCATTACCAGTTCTTCGGCAACTCATCCACTTAAATGATGAAGAAGTTCTAACAGATGCTTGCTGGGCTCTATCCTATCTTTCTGATGGCCCCAATGATAAAATTCAGGCCGTGCTTGAAGCAGGTGTTTGTCCACGACTTGTCGAGCTTCTATTGTAAGTTTTAATGTCCTCAATGAACTTTCCAGTTTTGCCAATGACCTCCTTTTAATTTAGATTTTTTTTTTGTTTTAGCGGGATTTTGTTTGCTTTTTTTCCTTAAGGGATCTGTAAGATTGTGGCTGCTAACTAAAACTTCTTTTTTTCAAGGCATCCATCTCCAACTGTTCTTATACCTGCTCTTCGAACAGTGGGAAACATTGTTACGGGTGATGATGCTCAGACTCAGGTATTTTTATCATCCACATTTACACTAGATTTTTGTTGTGTCATTTGAATACATGTCTGTCATTATGTTATCAAAGGTGTGCCTAGTTGTAAGGCAACATGACACGGTTGCCAGTGTGCCTCGTCTGGAGCTGGTGTGGCTACTGCACCAAGGTGTGCACCTCCCAGTGAGGCACTTCAGCACTTCTGGTTCATTTAGAATTTTTTATTTTCTTGCCCTGGGCCAGAACAACATCGCTTTGCTGTCCATTATTTATTTATTTTGGTGACATCATTTTGCCCATGCTTTATAAAAGCAATCCAGCTGTGCAAGGATTCTCCATTTTTCTGTTAATTTATTTTAGAAAAATATATGCAAACAGTCTCCTTTTGCCCATGCTGTTTACAAGCAACCCACCTACAGTCTTCTCTCCCTCTCCACTATCTCCCATACACTCTAGGACAAAACTGAAATGCCAAAAGAGCCATTACACAGCTTCCAGGATTTTTATGGTTTTGTCTTTTACTTGATGTTTTTTTTTGGAGGGTAATTTTTATTTTATTTTTATCAAAATTGATTGGTGTGTTAAATAAATCTTCCACATTTTTTTTTCAAAATGATTTTTTAAAACTATTTTAAAGAAGGCAAAAGATTTTTTTTTTCCTTTTTTTTTTAAAATAAAAAGATTGTGTTTTTTTGACTGATTTTTGAAGAAGAATATAGGTGATCTTAAAACATGACTATTAAAATTTTTGTTTAAACTGATTTATAAATTTAGTGAGAGTTAATTTATGAGCACATTTGTTAGTGTATGAGTAAATGATAAATATTAGCGTGTTTAAATAAACACTATTTTATAAAATTGCACATACACACCTTAAGGGCGCATCTTACTTTGATCAGTACATGCCTTGGGTTGCACTAGGCCTGGCCTCCAGCCTCCAGGGGACCTTTGTACCTTAGTGCACCTTGCATCTCTTAGAACTCAGGGTTATTAATTTTATTTGCATAAGTATTAGTACCAATATCAAATATTAAATTGTTTTTACAAAGTATTGATGATAATCACTAAAATGTTCCTATATTCCTAAATTGTTATTATTATTTTTAATTTTAGTCAATAAAAGGAAGGAAAACAAAGGATTGTAGCAGATAACAGTTTGGATGATAATCAAAAGGGCTCATATAAATTTTTTTTTCGAATTAGAAAAAGGACTCATTTTTGTTCTACAACTTATCCTTTTGTCTAAACGAAATTTCTTTTTTAGAAGAGGTCAACATGTAGACAGTGGGATCTCCAAGTTTAGGGAAGAGCTAATCTTAGTGGGAGACAAAAGGCGTTTGGAGAGAATGAAATTATTTTTCTGGGAGGTCTCAAATAGAGGATTTAGAGACCAAGACTTTTTGGAGAAATCTTTCATGTTAACCCCTTAGAGATGAGCCTATATAGAAGTTTTTTTTTTGTTTTTTTTCCCTTACTGAGAGCTAATGAGACAATATGTAGCCAAGTGAAAGTAATGTGGTAAGAGTGACATGATTGACATGGTGCTGGTTTGGAACTCCATTTATTTCAATCCAACTAAAACAGGTTCACTAAAATTTGGGTTGTTCATGCTAGTCTACCATGTGAGGTTCCAACTCCAATCACCAAACCAAGACACTAAAACCATATCATTTAATGGTGGAGCAAGCTGAGCCCATCGCCATGAAGCCAAAACTTGAGCACCTCAAACCATACTCTTGAATGAGGTAGATGTGAAGCTTTTAGACATGTGTTACTTGGCACCTTTGAGAAAAATGTAAAAGATGCCCTTGGGACAATCTTGATTTGCTTGGGGAACTCGCCCTAGAGGGTTGTGGAGATAGTTTGTGGAGGCACTTTCTTGATAGGGTGAGAAGGGTAATTAGAGCCAACAAGTTTAGGGTGGCTTTGGGGATGTTATGGCTAGAAAGGTAAAGGCTCTTTCTTAAATTTGTTTTTGGGATTCTAAGGAAAGAGTCTCTCCTCTTTCGACTGAGGAGGTAAAGACTAAAAGGGTGGCTTTGAAAAGAGTACATAAAGTGGGCTTTAATGGAAGAAACATTATGAGATAGAAATATAGAGAAATTTGGTTAAAGGATGAAGATAAGAATGCTAAGTTTTTCCACAAAATGGCTAATGTGCGTAGTAGGGTAAACTTGTTGACTAAAGTGAGAGTTAAGGATAGGGCGTGTAGAGCTTTCCACTCTCTTCTCTTTGAGTCAAGAGATTGGAGACTGAGCATTGGGGATTAAATTATGAGGTTTTGGGGAGTGAAAGTTCTAGGAGATTGTAGGAGCCTTTTTTTAAGGAGGAGGTTTTTGAAGTTCTCTATAGTCTAGGTGGGGACAAGGCTCCAAGGTCAAACGATTTTACTAATGTTGGGACATCATTAAGTTTGAGGTCATGTGATGGGGGAAAGTCTTTTAAAGTTTATTCAAGGAAGAAAAGGAAGACCTAAGTAAACTTTAAGTAGGATTAATATTAATTAGAATTGAATAGGGATTGGTATTTGTTGAAGTCTAATTAGGATTAGCTAGTTGAGTTATAATATAATTAGAATTTGAGTCATGATAGGTTATTAGAGTCCTAGTAGACTTTGGATGTTATAATTAGAATTAGAATTATGATAAGTTTTTAGAGTCCTAGTAGACTTTGGATTTCTTACAGAAGCCTATAAATAGGCTAATCAATGTAAATCAAAGGAATGAATTTGATGAATAATATTATACTTTCTTTCATTGCAAGGTTGCAACCCTCAATGGTGAGACTCCATTGATTTTCTTCTAGGTGAGACTCCTAGAAGGCTTTAGTGAGACTCTAAGGTTTTCCATCTTTTCTTCATTGTTTCTTTTTTCTCTCTATTTCTTATCTTATAATTTTCTCTACCATAAAATTTATTCCTTGTTCCTCTCCTTACACCCTAAAAATAAAACCCTAGCCCACCTACCCTTGAGTGTAGGCAACCATCCTAGGGTTGTCCTACATCATCATGGGTGTTTTGAGAGAGTTTTTCACTCAAGGCACTTCCAAGAAGCTTAAACACTAGTTTCTTGGTATTGGTCCCTAAAAAAAAGTGGTGCAGAAGATTTGAAAGACTTCAAACCCACTACAAGCTCTTAGCTAAAGTGTTGACGAACAAACTTAAAAATATGGTGGGAAAGGTGGGTTCTAATTATCAACATGCTTTTGTAGAAGGCATATATATTTGGATGCCATTCTTATTGCTAATGGAGCCATTGACTCAAGATTAAAGAACAATAATTTGGGGGGTTATTTTAAAGATGAACACTGAGAATACCTATGATCATGTTAACTAAGACTTCTTAATTGCGGTCTTGAAATGGGGCTTGGAAAAAAGTGGACTGGTTAGATAAAATGGTGTATTTCCTTGGCAAGCTTTTCTGTTCTTGTTAATGGAACTCTGTCTGGTTTTTTTTAGAGCTCTAAGGGACCAAGGCAAGGCGATCCCTCTCTTCTTGTCTTTTCATCTTGGCAATGGAGGTACTTAGTTAGATGTTGGCTAGAGCCAAGGAGGCTCTTAGTCAAGGGCTTTTAAAGTGGTAGAAGAAGTGGGGAGGAGATGGATGTGTCTCACATTTTGTTTGTTGATGACACTATGATTCTTTATGATGCCAATCATGATCAACTGAGTTATTTGAGTTGGGTTTTTATGTGGTTTGAGACAATATCTGGCTTAAAATTAATTTGGATAAGAGTGAGGTAATTCCTATTGGGATGTAGCTAATGTGGAGAAATCAACCTCAATGTTGAAGTGTAGAATAGGGGAGTTGCCCTCTACCTATTTGGGTCTCCCTTTGGGAGCCTCGTAATACCTTTTTGTTGGGGTGTGTGGGGGGGGGGGGGGGGGGGGGGGGGGTCTTACGCTAATCAAAAGCACTTTATCAAGCCTTCCAATTTATTTCATATCCTTTTTTGTCATTATGAGAAAGGTTAATTCAAGGCTCACAATCTTTGAACTTTAAATGAGGTTTTGCTTGGTAATCGGAATTGGAAATTTGTTACTAAAGGGGAGTTCTTATAGAAACAAATCATAATAGAGAAGTTCGAAGAAGGGGAAAGGGGAGTAGTGTTTGAGAAGGGTGAGAGGAGGATATGGAGTGGAGGTGTGGAAAGCCATAAAAACAAGTGGGAGGGTATAAAAAGCAAGTCTAGCTTTTCAGTTAGGAAAAAGAGGAGGATTAAATTCTGGAAAGACTTATGGTGTGAGGATTTACCCTTGGAAGAAGCCTTCCCAAACTATTCTCTTTTGCTTCTAACAAAGATAGATATGGGTAGAGGAAGTGCGGGAGCAGGTTAGGGAAGGGGGTGGTTGGAGCTCCCGCTTTTCAAGGTCGTTTAATGGTTAGGAGTTTGAGGAAGTGAAGATTCTCTTCCAGAAATGGCAATCATTCTCAATTAATAGGGAAGAAGAGGACAAACCGAGATGGAATGAATCCAAGAGTGGCATCTTTTCTGTCAAATCCCTCTTTCCATCCTTGACTAGGGAAGATTGAGAGCCTTCCCAAGAAGTGTAGTGTGGACCATATGGGCACCATCAAGGGTTGCTTTCTTTGCTTGGAAACGATTTGGGGCAAAATTCTAACTCTTGATCAACTCAAAAGAAGTGGTTGAAATTTGATGAATAGGTGTTATTTGTGCAGATTACCTATCAAAAAAAAAAAAAAGGTGTTATTTGTGCAGAGGTGAGGAGTAAACATCAAATACCTTGCTTCTCCATTGTTCCAAAGCAAGTATTTTGTGACAATTGATACTTTCTCTCTTTGTAGTAGTTTAGGTGATGCTTTCTTCAGTTAGAAGGAACCTTTTGGGTTAACATGACTCTTTCATGGGGTAGAAATGAAAAATTTCTTCCATTGCTTGGTGAGAGGAATTTGTTCTAAAAGATATAGCTGAAAAGAAAATTTGAAAAACTCAAATATCCTATAACTTGATTCAAAACTGTAATTCAATGAAGCAACAATGCTAAAAGATCTTGACTCTTGATAGGCTACAAAAGAGAGGCTGGCAGCTACCTAATCGGTGTTTTTTGTGTGCTTGCGAAGCGGAAAGTGTGGATCATTTACTTATTCATTGTACAGTGGCTAGAGTGCTTTGGGACTTAGTGTTGGGTTTAGTTGGGGTCAAGTGGGTGTTCCCTAATACTGTAAAGGAGTTTTATATAGTTGGGGGGGTGCTTTTGTGGGGAAAAAAAGGAAAAAATTATGGAATTCCATTCCGTTATTCATTTTTTGGATGGTTTGGAAGGAAAGGAATAGATTAGCCTTTAGGGGGGGGGGGGGGTTTAGCAATTCAGAGGTTTAAATATTCTTTTGTTTGTAATTTCTGGGATTGGGCTAAATTGTATATGGTAGAGGGGCCGCTTTCCCTTATAGATTTCCTGGAGTGGTTTGCCTCCAGTTAAGGGGAGGTTTGTTTTTTTCGCTTTTTGCTTGTTTGGCCTTTGTTGCCTTGTATACGCCCTATATACGTTGGGGCTTTTCAGTCTTTTCTTTTAATGAATTGTGTTTGCTTATCAAAAAAAATAAAATTAAGACCTTTTTCAGAAATTAAGAAAATTTTGCTGGTTTCTAAGTGAAATTCAAAAAGTTTCTATGAATAAAATTAGAAAATCATAAACCTATCACTTTATGTTGCGTACCATTTTGAGGCCCTTTGTAAGATTTGTTTCTGAACACTAGTAGCTCAAAACATATACTTAGCTGGACAGAAAGCACTAGATCCTCTCGACGACTCTATTATCAGAAATAGGCAATGGTGTTATAATATCCTAAGTAACCTTTTGATCAGTAATATTTTGTTCACTAATTCACATGATTTTGATTGATACCAAAGGGTGTATTGGTGCAAAAGATGTGCAAAAAATCTAATGGTTTAAGCAATAATTCACAGCCAGAACCTAAAGAAATGATGTAATACCTCTTTTCTGGCTTAGGTTACTTGGGCAGTATATATTGAGTTAGAAAATGGCTGATTTCTCTAAGTATGAATGGGAAGGGAAACAGTAATACTAACAAAGACATTATTTGAGAATAATGCTAAGATATTTTGTTCTCCTCTCTCTCTCTCTCTCTCTCTCTCTTATATGTCGTGTATTTGTGCATGTATGCAAGGTTGTTCTTTTCCTCTTAGTGACAAAATAATCTATCATTTTTGTTTCAGTTTGTAATTGACAACCAAGTGCTCCCTTGTCTCTATCAACTTCTTACGCAAAATCACAAAAAAAGCATCAAGAAAGAAGCTTGTTGGACAATCTCAAATATCACTGCTGGGAACAAAGGTCAAATACAGGTATAGGTTTCTTTGTAGACTATGTTTTTGATGAAAATTGTGAAGTTTCAAACTCTATATATGTTGCCTACTGCTCAGCTGAAATACTGGAATCATTTCTTTTTGGTTTCATCCCTGGTTGCTTCAACCATCACTATCGTGAAAAGATAACTTACAGTTTATTATATTGATGGGAATGAATAGTTGTTGAGAATGAACTTTGTTTATTCATTTTAGAGATGCTTGTTTTCTTGATAAGAATTCTTTTATTTTGAACTGAAATAGTTTCTTATGGAAAGTTTGTGTTACTACTGTTGCCTCATTAACAACTGAAAATTAAACCCCTTTTGAGTTTGTGTAAACTTGTTTGGTTGTTACATTGGTAAACTTTTTCGAAGTAATTTCAGTATTTCTGCTAATATAGTCTAAAATATTCTTCGAGATCTCAGAGCAAGTTCCAGCATCTGTTATGCCTTTAGGGAAGCCCATGCATCACTGTTGCTGTTTTTGTGTGAAGGCACTCTTGTTTTATATCCATTCTTTGGCAAGGATTGCCATAGGCTCCTTTTGTTGCTGATAGAACTTTCTGCTATCGAAAGCTATAATGTGAATTGATTGCAAATATCAACTGCTATAGCGGTGTGTATGCTTCTCTTTATGATGGATTGGTGGAAACAACTTCTCTTTGATCTTGTGGAGGGTATCTAAAATAATGAAAGACTTGGGAAAACAAGAATACTGGTAGAGAAGAAATTTAGGTCCCATTACAACAATCTAGATTCTGGATTCTATTGACGATATTGTGATAGCCAATTTAGAAATAGTTTTTCTACTATGAAATGACTTGCAAGAGAGAAATACTAGGATCTTTGAGGAGAAGTGGAGAATGGAAGAGATGTTGTGGGAACTAGTTCACTTCTACTACTTCCTCCTTGTGGGCCTCTTGTACCGTTAAAGGCATTCCACTCAATGTTATTCAACTCAGCTGGCCTTCGGTTTGTAATTCAATGAGGGTGGATAACAATGAGAGGAGTCGAGTCCAGTTTTGAGGAGATGTTACCTTTGTGTATCCTTAAGCGGTCTATACCTTTATATACAGTTCTCCTTGTATAGTCTATATTTTGTGGGGAGGACCACTCCTCCTTCTCTTATATATTTTTCATAATCAATATATATCTTTTGTTTCTGATATAAATAAAAAAAAATAAAAATTCAAACCAAGTCCCAGGGAACTTTACTTGGTGCAATTGTTTTAATTATTTTCTTCTACATCTCTGTGAAACAGGCTGTTATTGAGGCTAATATCATCCTCCCTCTTGTAAACCTACTTCAACATGCGGAGTTTGACATCAAAAAGGAGGCTGCTTGGGGTATCTCAAATGCCACGTCTGGAGGCTCTCATGAGCAGATTCAGTATGTTCTCTTCATTCTCTTTGCTGTATAACCTTTTTCATTCTCTATTTTGGTTATATATAACTGAATCTAGTGATGCATGGACCATCAGATCCATGTCCTGTTATTCTTTCCTTTTGCCCCATTTTCTTTCTTTCACTTTCCCCAGTTGCCATTTTGTAAATATTTACATGTGGATAAATCATATAATTATAAATACCAACTCCAAAACTTCTGATCATAATGGTCGACTGCTGGGCTGTCCTCGACTCTTTGGAACAATGGCAAACATCATGATGTTAATTTTTGTTTATGAGAACCGCAGTTTATCTTAATAAGTTCTGAGAAGAGCTAAATTTAGTGGGTCCTGCTTGAATAAGTAAAAAAATTTCCTGTTTCTTTCATCATATTAGAAGAATGCTGCTTTTTAGGAGTTCATTGATAGCTAGACGGGTTCTTGGTTTCTCTGCCTCTACTGTTCCCCCCCCCCCTTTCTTTTGCCCTATATGTTGGGTGCAACTTGATTACCTCCTATGCATGTGGGTTTGCCCCATTTGGTGTTTTGTTTATATGTGTACCCATGCCATGAATTATGTAGTGCCTATCAAAAAAGAAAAAAGAATCCATATGTTGAATTCACGCTATATTTTGCAAAACAATGCATCCAACCAAGTGCAGTATCATTTTACAAATATGGGAATGACCATTTGGGATGTATCTTCTTGTTCAGTGATTCAGTCATCCATTTTTTGTTATTTCCATGTCTAAGCTGAATTAAGACCAAAATGTTTCTAGCTTATAAGAATGCACTATTCTTTTGCCTGTAAGCTTCATTACCTTGAGCTTCTCTATATGCATTTTTTCAGTATACAATGCCCTTTGCCACTCAATGAGATAACTGGTATTGTATACATGTTCTTGCAGGTTTTTAGTGAGCCAAGGTTGCATAAAGCCCCTGTGCGATCTTCTAATGTGTCCAGACCCAAGGATTGTGACAGTATGCCTCGAGGGCCTTGAGAACATTCTGAAGGTGGGTGAGGCTGACAAAGAATCGGGAAAGAATGGTGGAATCAATCTTTACGCACAAATGATTGATGAGTGTGATGGCTTGGATAAGATTGAGCTGCTGCAGACCCACGACAACAATGAGATATATGAGAAGTCTGTAAAGCTTTTGGAGAGATACTGGGCAGAGGAAGACGAGGAAGTCCAGAATGTCCAGGATGGGGATGGAAATCAACAGGGATTCGGTTTTGGAAGTAGCCAGCCCAACCTTCCTCCAGGTGGCTTTAAATTTGGTTGAAGCCGGGTTTCTGAGTCTCAATTTTCTAGTCTTTGTAGGCTTCTTCTTCTTCTTCACTTTTCTGGTTGAAATGAAAAGAATTTGTAGACGTGCTTCAGATTTTCCTCATTGCCAAGGGTCAGGGTTTTTGGTCTGGCACATAGGCTTAATTTGTCTACGAATTTATTAGAAGCAAAAAGGTTTTCAACTTGTGGTTTTTATCTTTATATGTACTTCTATATTTTCATGATAAAAAGAAATTGTTCTTGTGATTGGCTTTTATCTTGGATTACTACTCACCTTTGTAGACTCAAGTTGAACTTCATCAACTGAGAATTAGGCTTTTACTTTCCTGCATGATTCCTAGTGTGGAAGAAAATGTCATGTGTCATGTAGGTATGCCGTTAACGGCATGGATTTGGAATTTTGGGTAAAACACTAAGGTATTGACTTCTAAAGAATAAAAACCCTATTTTAAGCTTAATAAGAGTCCTTTTTTTTTTTTTTTTTTTCTCGTCTATTTGACTAATTTTGCTTAAAGAGTTTATGGCTTAAAAATATAAGTTTTATTTTAACTTATATAATAAATTCTTCTATTTGTGATAATTTTTTGAAAATATTCGTGTTTTGATTTTCTGAAAATATCAATATTGATGAAAATTTTTGAAAAAAAAAAATTATGAAAATTTTAGTTCGAATAAAAGATTTTGGAAAATAATAAAAGTGGTATATATATTATATTAATTTTTTTTAAAAATATATATTTATATGACATCTGTGGAAGAAAATAGTTAAAATATTGGTGAAATACTGTAGCGATATTTCTATAAAATATTCAAAATTACAGAAATAAAATAAATACATTATTAATAAGGGGGCAAAACGGTCAATTGACTTCCCTCCATGGGCTGAACCGTTTGGAATGGAAGCGTAGAGAATCTGAGAAGACTCACCAGATTAGGGTTTTTAGTTTTTACGGTTTTGTTGATTGCAGAGGAAAAAGCTCTCTGCAATGGCGGATAACGACGGACCGGATCAATACGGTGTCGTTTTATACTACAAGTACACTCCTATTCCTGACGTCGACCAACTCTTCTCCTTCTACGATTCTAACTGCAACTCACTCGGCCTTCTCGGCCGAGTCCGACTCGCTCCCGATGGCGTCAACGTCACCGTATTCTCTTATTTTCCCTCACTTTCCCTCACTTTCCCTCCGTTTCTGCTTGGTTTCTGGGAAAATGGAACGAAAGGAAATGTAGCGTTAAGATTTTGAGTCTGCATGAACAATTTGACTCAGCATGGCCAAATGGTCGTGTTGATGTATGCGTCAAAGTCACTCGAGGGTTAAAATTTCATTCATTTTATCTTCCACTTCACGAGAAAACTGAGGGAAAGAAAAAGAGCAAAATTTTGGTCTTTTGTGTTTTAGATTCATTTCTTTTCCTGTGTTTTCTCAGCAATCAAACAGAGGCTTCAGTTGTTTGATTCATTTTACGCTTTTGTGATTTTTGTTTGATTAGATTGGTGGGAAGCTATCTTTATTGGAGAAACACATTGCTGCAGTGAAGTCAAATAGCTTATTCGAAGGGACCGACTTCAAGCTTGCGTCTTGCCACCACCCACTAAATGACCAAGTTGCAAAAGAATGTGGATTCACTTCTCTCTCAATTCGAGTTGTCAAGGTTCTCATCATTACCCTTTATAAGATAGTGGTGTGAGTTGAAGTGCAGTCAACTTGTAGTGACATTGTTCGCTATTACAGGATGTTATGAGTATAATCCAGTGTTCTAGATGTTCTTCATTTCATCTGTCTTGAAAATTTGAACATGGGATGTGTCTCATCTTAATAATTGATGATAAACATTTTATCGGGTATTCAGGAATTGGTTACCTTTAGCCCTCATCCTTTGTTGAAATCGCCAGAAATTTCAAATGCCGGAACGCATCTTTCTGCGGTTGAGTTCCATTCTGTTCTTCAAAGTGCTGGTAAGTAATTCTTTTCTCTTTCCGAGTATCTATTTTACTTATCATGAGCTTTGAGTCACTCTTTGGTAATCATGGTTAAGTGTCATTTTGGTTAGCATTTTTTATTACTTGATATGACTATTTGAAAACGAAGTTGGCATTTACTTCAGCATATAAAATCAAACAAGGCTTTAGACTGCTAATCAAACAGTGCCTAAAAAATTTTTAGCTTTATGTTTGGGTGTGTGTATATAAATGTTTGATGTTTTTATGTAGGAAATGATTGGAATTTTTTTTGGATAGGAAGTTATTAGAAATCACAATTGTGAGTATGCTAATTCTGGATATGTTTCCCAGGACCACTGTTGGAGAAAGAGAATCCAAGTAACCATAAAAAACTTGTTCTGTTGGATGCAAGGAATTTGTATGAGACAAGAATTGGCAAGTTTAAAACTCCAAATGTGGAAACTTTGGATCCAGGAATCAGGCAGTATAGTGATTTGCCCTCCTGGATAGATGATAACTCTGAGCGATTCCGTGGGAATCGTGTCCTCATGTAAGTGCCAATGTGGACTGTAATATCTCATAAAAAAATCTTTTCCTTTACCCAATCTTGTTTAACATGCATGCTAGAGAGGCAATCCATTTTTGTCTCCAGCTATTTTGTGGGCAAAGCTGAGAAACATTCTCCCTTGATCTCTCTCTCCCATCCCTAGCCAAAGGTTGCATATGTTTTTCTGTTTCTAATTTCTTATGGATGAAAAATTATGATTAGCCTTTGAGACTTGGCTCAAGTGCTATCGGGTTGAGGTGGGTTTGTGGAAGATTCCAGGCTCAAGTCCCAATGGGGGCAAAAAAAACTACAAAAAAAAAAGGATGAAAAATCATGATTAATGCTTGTGAACTATTTGTTGTTCAGTATTTTGAGGTACTGCACACCCTGAACTGTCTAGTTATCCTCTATGGATAGTAGAAATCTTGTTTTACTTCTTTTTAGCTCTAAATTGTTAGGCTTGCTGATGTTTGGTTATATTTAAGTGACAAGCCCATATGTTTTTGAGTGGATAATTTAGTTTATCCAAAGAGTCAAATGGTTGTTTGTAAGCACGAGGAGGCTTAAATAATGTGGATAGCGTGTATTCTATATTTTGACATCACTGTAGTACAAGAATATCAGGGATCCACTTCTATCCATTGCTCATTGCGTAAATGAAAAATTACTTATCATTAAGCCTTGCTCTTAACTAAAATTAGCATAATCTCCCCTCCGTGCTTCATGTGTCTCTTCAAAGAAAACATTCTTCCTCTCCGCACTTCTGTCGCTCATCCCTTTTGTCTCTATAATTTTGTAGTGCTCAGTAGCTGAAGCTTGATCCTTGATTAAATTGAAAAACTCTCAAAATTTTCAACTCATGCTTTGTTTCATCTCATAATCTTCAAATATTGGTCCATACAGGTATTGTACCGGAGGAATAAGGTGTGAGATGGCGTCAGCCTATATTAGGTCAAAAGGAGCTGGCTTTGAAAATGTATTTCAGGTGAGCTCCTGTGTGAAAAAATGGCCTGTTTGTAGTTTGAGTTGTAAGTGACTGCTTTCAGTGGACTTCTTTAATTTTGTTCCCAACCCACTGAAATGTAAGTAGACTTTCTAACTCCAGTAAACAGTAAGTGTGTTTGTTTATTATGCTGTCACAATTTTGAAAACAAGAATCGGCTATCAGCATGATTAAATACGATATATTACTTTCTGAGATATGACAAGGAATTTGGGATAATGCTTGGTGATGTGAATGTTGATGATGACATTTCTTGTAATCTGGATTTCATTGCAGTTATTTGGTGGAATTCAACGTTATTTGGAACAATTTCCAGATGGAGGTTTCTTCAAAGGAAAGAATTTTGTTTTTGATCACCGGTATAGTCTCTTTGTCCTTCAAAACCTCTCTTCATCTTAACCTTATTGGTTTATGGAACTCAGTTTGAATGTTCATGTCATGCTCATCAAGTTTACTTCAATCTTCATCAGCCCATCCCCATTCCTTCTAATTTCACAAAGGGTCTCTTCCTAACAAAAAAAAGGTTGCCAGTATTGAACCAACATTTCTGAAATAAGTAATTAGCAATGATTCATTTTGGCCCTCCATTACACAAAAACTCACTAAAACAAGCTAGTTTAGATCTATGGGAACCTTAATTATAATATTACAACTTGAAATAAAAAATTTAAAAAGAAAAAGAAAAAAAGATATGTTTATGTTTGTACCTCTATTCTAGACCCAAAACTATTAAGATTTAGTAGTAATTCCTATCTTTTCATAATGTGGCTGTAGAATTTCAGTTGGCAGCTCAGATGCAAATATTATGGGTGCCTGTCTTCTCTGTGGCTCGTCATTTGATGATTACTCTTCACGCTGCCGATGCAACCACTGTCGGATGCTTGTTTTAGTTTGTGATAGTTGTCAGGTATGTGATGATAGTGATATTTTCATTCATTGCATACACAATCACATTGGCAATTTTAGATCTAGACCTGTCTAATTGTGCCTTCTATTCCATTTTTAATTCTAATCCCACTTGTTTTAAGTTACAGTTTTAGTTTCCCTTTTGTGATAAAATTATGCTTCTTAATTATGTAATTGTGGCCCAGCAGAAGAAGGATGCTTTATATGTCTGTGAGCTATGCCAGAAACATGGTAAGGGTTACGGGTCAATTCCATTGATTGAAAATGATGAGTCACAAGTAATAACTCAACCCATCAAGCTCAAAACTGTTCCCTCTGATGATACCACACTCTCACCTCAAATCCATTCGAGACATGGTAAGGTCTGTAATCTGTCATAATCCTCATATACTGTAGTACTAAATAATGTTAAGTCAAAAGTCAATTTTTGTTTGATAAACACTATGACACAGGTTCCAAGCCTTCCAGAAAACTCAGAATCTTGTGCTTGCACGGGTTTCGGCAGAATGCCTCTGGTTTTAAAGGAAGAACTGCATCATTAGTGAAGAAACTCAAAAGCATTGCTGAGCTTGTTTTTGTCGATGCACCCCATGAGTTGCCTTTCATCTACCAACCTTGTTTACAAGAGCCAAATTCCAAAGATTTGTCATCTTTATCACAACAAAGCCCACCCCCAGCTAATTGCAGGAAAAAGTTTGCGTGGTTAGTGTCACCTGATTTCAGCGGAGCAAGTGAATCCAATTGGAAAAAGGCAGACGGTCAGTTCGATCCTCTCCAGTACCAGCAGCAAACGGATGGGTTTGATGTATCACTAGCTTATTTGAAGACGGTATTTTCTCAGGCAGGACCATTTGATGGGATAATGGGATTTTCTCAAGGAGCAGCAATGGCTGCTGCAGTCTCTGCAAGAAGAGGAAGACCAGGTGGTGAAATGGATTTCAGATTTGTGATTTTGTGCTCTGGGTTTGCTCTTAACTTACCAGATTCGGTAGGGGGTTCGATCAACTGCCCTTCGCTCCATATTTTCGGGAATGAGCAGGGGAATGACAGGCAGATAGCCAACCAAGCCAGCAGGGACCTTGCTGCATCATTCGAAGAGGGCTGCTCTGTGATCATTGAACACGACTCTGGCCACATGATTCCAACTCGGTCTCCTTACATTGATGAAATCAGAGATTTTCTTCATCGGTTTCTCTGATAATCCCATTTCAGAATTCCAGTATTGTTCTTCATCTTTGAATCTCAAGGCTCAAGCCTCTGAGATTCACCACCCCAATGCTTTCCATGAGACTACTACAACCTCTAGATTTCTGGCTCACATTCTTTGCTGCCTGATGCCATGAATCACCCTTGTCTTGGTCTTGGCTCTGCAGTACAGTTGTTCTCCAGTTTGTCTTCCAAAACAGAACAAAATTTTGAAATATTTGGAGTATAATCTCTCATGAGGCCTTGTAAAAGTATTTATTTCTGGAATTATACTCTGCTTCTTTTTTTTTTTTCCAACAATTACCTTTGGAGACAGGTTCTTAGAAATAATTTTATGTCGTTTTTCATAATCACGTTTCCAAACAAAAATTGTGTTCCAAAAAACAAGGGTATATTGGGTAATATTTTCAAAAAACAGGTCTCAATTATGTATTTTTTAAAGTGTTATTTATATTTTCAATTGTCTTTTTATCATACTATATAAAAAAATATTTAAAAACATCTTAATTCTTCAAATAAAATTTTTTAGTTCAAAATTTATAGATTATGTTTTTTAAGCTGGATAATTATGTTTCATTACAAATAATAAAGAGTTTTTCTCATCCAATGTCGTAAATAAATATAATCTACACAATAACAAAATTTTCTACTTAGGTCCTTAAAAAGTTTGGGCCAACAGAAGCCCAAAAGGCCTAAAACCCTAAACTGAGAATTTGAGACATCCAGGAAACTTGACCGATAAAGGGATTCTTGACACTATAAAAACAGAGTCGATCATGAAGAGAGTCCACCCGGAAAAACAGAGGAAATGCAGATTCTCCGAAGAAAACTTCTGCAAAGGAGCTCATTCATACAAGTACAGTACTCTTTTTCAGAAAGCATTCTATTTTGTGCTCTTCTGTATTTTTTTTGGGGTGAATTTTTGGATTCTAAACTGGTAATTAAGTTAATAGATAGCTGTATCCACGTTAAAGTTTGTAACTTTATGAACTTTCATGCAGCATTTGATCTAATTTTGATGGATTTTATGGATATTTGAAAAGGGTATTTTCAAAAAACAGTTCTCGGGATTTAATAAGAAATTTTTTTTGCTCCTCTTCTTTTGTCTTTTGTTCCCAATTTCACTTTATCTCTCGTCTTTAGGTTTTGTTCATATTGGGTTTTAGTTGTTTTGGATAATGATGAAATGAAGTTATTTGTAAAGTAGAGTTCTAGTGGTTCCAACATTCTCATTGAAAGTGGTAATTTGGGTAGATTTTGATTAATTTTTAGTTTTTATGGAATGCCCAGTTGGTTTTTGATAAAGATGAGTTATGATATTTCATGAATTCGGGTTTTACAGGGAGTTGGAAGATGCGGGTATTGTTCAAAAAATATCGTGGATGCAGGGCAGCCAACCCCTGCATCTCACCCTCAGGTACTGTTAACTTTATATCCAATGTGTAATTCTGATTAACCTAATTTTTTCTTTCTTTTTTCTAAACAAAACATATTAGCAAGCATATCACTGCATATTATTGGCTAATTGTAGGAATGCAGGAAGGCAGATGAATGCCTAGTAGATTCGGGTTTCAAATAATTTGGAAGTTCTGAGGATGTGTGCTTTCTGTTTGTTTCATTTTTCTTCAACAAGACTTATAAATTGTTTTGTAGTTTCCCGTATTGGGCTATTTTTTGAGAGAAATCTCAAGAAAACGATTTTCCAAAAATTCAATGCCTAAGTGTTATATTCAGACTTTTCATTTTCCCCTGTTTTCAGAAACAGAAAAGTTTTTTTCAAACAAAAATCACTGTAAGGAGTTAATCAAACTGTTTTCATGCGATTAGCCTTTAAATAACTGGATTTATTTGGGTACATCTACGGGAAAAATCAGAAAAATAATTAGTGTCACTATTGCCTTGACATAAGGGATATACCTCTGTGCTTTTAATTAAAGTCGGAAGTCATTTTATTTTTAATTTAATAAAATTATTGTCGTGTGGTTCTGTAGTTACTAAATGAAGGGGAGATCACACCTGGCATAACTAGCGAAGAATATGTCTCAAGGAGAAAAAGATTGTTGGAGCTTCTTCCTGAGAACAGTTTAGCCATCGTTGCATCTGCTCCTGTAAAGATGATGACAGATGTGGTGCCTTACACTTTTCGACAAGATGCTGATTATTCATATCTTACTGGCTGTCAGCAACCTGGTGGCATAGCAGTTTTAGGTCATGAGTGTGGCCTATGCATGTTCATGCCGGAATCACACCCTCATGTATGCCCACACTTGTATGATGGATTCTTAATACTCTGTTAATGATGTTATCTAGCATTTAAGTTGTACACAGTTATAGGAGTTATGGCTAATTATATATCGATTGTTTAGGATGTTATTTGGCAAGGGCAGATTGCGGGAGTTGACACAGCTTTGGACACATTCAAAGCTGAAAAAGCATATCCAATGAGTAAATTAAAAGAGGTGAGTTGGCTACCTTTTCCTTCGGTTATGGCACTAACTGGAAAGTTTTGTCAATCTGCACATAAACTACTGTATCCATGCAGGGAAACATTCTGTTGACCTTTTATACTGTAGATATTGCCTCTGAATAACTACTAAATACTGCCTTAGTTTTAACAAGTGCTATGTCTGGACAAATCTGTTCTGCCATACCGTTAGTAACCCTATAATTTACAGACAGATCCTTTTCTGGTGTCTTGTGATATGGGATACACATGGGGGGAACATTCTCGAGAGAAAACTACAAGAGATTGAAGCTCTATTGCAGCCATCATCTTCTTCTTCTTGTTTTTACATCTGCCTTAAAATGTGTTCGGCAATGTAGGGCATCACCCACTAGCTCTAATTATGCCATGGGGTTTGGTTTGGTAAATATCAAACAGAAGCTGTCAAGTTGTCATGACAGAAATTTTTTTTAACTATGGTTCTTTATTCTGTCATAAAACTCAACACACAAAAGAGAAAAAAAAAAGCTTTAATGCTGCTCATATACCTGTCTTATGCTAGTCTTTTGCTTATTTTTGTATTGATTGCTGCAGATTCTTCCTGGCATGATGGGAAGATCCTCCAAATTGGTTCACAATGTGAAGACAGCCATACCAACTTATATGGAAATGGAGGCCTTTCAAAAGGCTGCTTACAGTGGCAAAGTAAAAGATCTTTCTGTATACACTCATGAATTGCGGTGGGTAAAATCACCGGCAGAGCTGAAGTTATTGAGAGAGTCTGCATCGATTGCTTGCCAGGTATTCCCATGTCTAAATTACTGCAAACTATTTTCATTGAACTCAGCTGTTGAATTCTTGCCTTGGTGCAATGGCCACCCATGAATTTCTAACTATGCCTTGTGATGTTCTTGTCAACAAATTTTGGCCTTTTGATGAGGCAGTAACTAGCGAGATATGCATACAGAGACTAAGATTTAACGATAGAAAGAGATAACACTATATAACTTTTTTTTTTTTGGTAATATAATTTGTCTGTCCTGATTTTTTTTACTTTTGCGGCTAGTCTAGTTAAGGTAATCCATTTTTTATGAAAAGCAAAAAGTTGGGCCAACAGAGTGCTGTTGAGTTGGCTTTCCCCAGGAAAAAGTCTTAATTTCTTGACAACCTGCTTTCTACTTTTGTATAGGAAGAAATAATAGCATCATTTGATGCCATACTCAAACCAGATAATCAGAAATTGTATTTTGAAAGGAGATGGGTGTAGAATATTGAGCATTCAAACTGGCAGTTCATATTTTGGTTTTAGCATGCCCCCCCTCCCACCATAGAAGTTACTTCTTTAGTAGTTAAGATATTCAAAATGTTCCTACTAAAAGTGGATTTTGTAGCTTGTTGAGCTTTGAAACCTTCAAGGTCAAGCTCATTCTGGTTCCTAAGTAACATATGATCAGATTAGTGATTTCCTTTTGACTTGATCTCTTCTCCCATAGATATATAAGAACTTTGGATGTTACTTTTAAGAAAATTTTGTACAATGACCCCTTATCTGATGGAAATGATCTCAAATGATCCTTAGCCTTTCTTTTCGTAGGATCTTGGTTCCAAGTTTGTCCATCTACAGGAATTCAGATCTCAAAGAAAAATATTTCTCACAACATCAAGATCCTAGTTCTTGTTCAAATTGTTCTCCACAGTGATCCTGCACCTTTGTATACATGCATAAATGTGAAATTTTATTGGATATATCTTGCTGAAATAGCAATACTAATTATTTATTTTTCTGTTGAATAGGCTCTTTTGCAGACAATGTTTCACTCGAAAACATATCCTTATGAGAGTATGCTATCGGCTAAGGTTGAATATGAGTGCAAAATGCGAGGGGCCCAAAGAATGGCGTAAGCATTTTCCTTTTTAATGGTTTTGTGCCCGTGAATGGGAGATTTGTTTTGTTTTTGCAACCCACTTGATGTGCTCCAGAACCTGAATAATTGAATTCTGCGATAATTAATTGCATGCTTAGATATTCCTGAAGGCTTATGATTTGTGCCTTTCCCCTTTACTAGATTCAACCCTGTGGTTGGTGGTGGCCCTAATGCTAGCGTCATACATTATTCTCGAAATGATCAGAAGGTAAGTTCATTTATATCGTATGCTGATACATTTTTTTTCATCTGTAATTACATTTACTAGAGAGGATCCATTTTTATAAACAATTTTATAATTTATATATACAGGTTAAAGACGGGGACCTTGTTTTGATGGACATTGGATGTGAGTTGCATGGATATCTTAGTGATCTTACTCGTACATGGCCACCCTGTGGCTTCTTTTCTGCAGCCCAAGTATGCCCTTTAATTGCTTTATGTTCTCCCACAATCTTATTACTGAAAAAGTTCCCCGGTTATCTATAAATTTTGGAACTTCTATCAATACTTGTAAAGTTTGTTCCATGTCAATTCTTTACCTTATTGCATTATGGCTTCTATTGATTACAAACCATCAACTTTTCATCCCCTATTGTTCTCATGTGCTCCAACTTTCATCATAGCTCCTAAAATCTTCTTAAGGATCTGAATTTTCAGGAAATTTTGTCATGTTAAATATGACGGTTCCTGCCATTTGGTATGTGCCCCTATTAACTGAGGCTAATAGCTTTGATGCATAAATTGCAGAGGGAACTTTATGATCTTATCTTAGAGACAAACAAGGAATGTGTGAAGCTCTGCAGACCTGGCACAAGCATTCGACAAATACACCACTATTCGGTAATGATCTAATAAACCCAAAATATTGTTTTTCTAGCGTTTCTATTTTTCCTAAGCATATCATCTTTCAAGAGGAAATGAGATGATGAGAGTTTACAGATTTGTTCTGTATCCTCTATTGGAGAGATATCTATACCTTCTTTACTTGGTAGTTTGGTAGATGGACTGGAAGCGATGGGATGGAATCAGTCCCTCAATTAATGCTGTCTGTTTACTTTGGGAAGAGAATCTTTGCCTGTTAGGAGTGTCATGGCACAAAATTCAACAAAATTCAACAAGATTCAATCTCCCATGCTTGTAACTAAAAACAATAGCCCAATTAGGCCTTACTCTTAGTTTCCCCCGCACCTTATTTTATGAACATGAACATGGATAAGGCTTGGTCTAATTTAGCATCTTGTAAAGATAAGGAGGTCTAGGTTTGCTCTCTTGGACCCAATATTGTCCCCTACATTCAATGTGATGATTTTGTGACAACAAAATGCATATCTATTTTGTTAATTCTGGTAATTACAATTACCTACTTACTGGGGCTCACCAAGGTGAGCACCTGGATTCTCTTCTCAATTATGCCTTTGGCATTCACTTTACTCTAATGAGCCCCATGATTTTGTTTTAATCAATGTTTTGCATTACAGAAATGTTTAATCCTTGTGATGCTATGTGATTGGACAGGCTGAAAAGCTACTCCATGGACTCAAGGAGTTAGGAATTTTGAAAGACAGTCGGAATATTTATCACAGCTACCATCAGCTGAACCCTACTAATATAGGTTTCTCTAACCATCCATTGACTTTCCAGTTTGTTCCTTCTTGCCAATATAGAGCATGAAAATTTTGAGCTTGTAATAGAAATCATTCTTGAATGTCAAATCTAAATTTATTGATTCATCACTCCTCTCCACCTTGATGTCCAGGTCACTATCTAGGAATGGATGTTCACGACTGCCATTCACTTGGGGATGACCAGCCCTTGAAGCCAGGTGTTGTAAGTTGTCTCTCTTATCACCTTAATCTTTCGTTTAAACTTTCTGTACTTCATTGGTAAGATTACAATTTTACTCGTTAGTAAGATTACAATTTTACGTTTGTGAAATAATCAATTTATCTAAAAGCTTAAACGGTTTGTATTTGGGCCCCCCTTATGCTCAACCCCATAACCACTATGGGAGGCATAGATAGCAATAGCTGCAGAAAAATCACACATTTGTGATTAGAGATAATTAGGCAAATAAATAGATGTTTTGGGGGGCGGGGGCGGGGGGGGGGAGGGGGAGGAGTTGACCTTGAGACCTCTAGTTAACCATGTTAAGCTACCACAAATTTTCCTAACATTGGATTCAATTAATTGGGGGAAATAAAGATACAGTGAGGTTCAAATTCATGATCTCTCGCTAAGCAAGGCTCTCATACAGAGTTGAACTCAAGACCTCCAGTTAACCAGAGTTCTAAACCATGTTAAGCTACTACAAATTTTCCTAACATTGGATTCAATTAACTGGGGGAAATAAAGATACAATAAGGTTCGAATCTCTTTGCAAAGCAAGGATACCTTAAGTTAGAATTTGGACCCACAATGTATATCATACTTTAACAATCTTAGCTAGCTCTACTTTAGCTTAAGAATGAGTTTAGTGTCATGATAAAAAACCAACAGTTCTTTTAATATTGTTTCAGCATGCACAAATATGGACATTATATTTTCTAGGTGATATATTTGTTGTGGATTCGGTTGTGTACATTGATGGGAATTCTTTGTCCTTAATTGATTGTGTAGATTGGTTGGGTCCTTGAGGGTGGGAGCTGTTTTTTTTGTTTTGTTTTTAGCTCTTTGTATACCCCCGGTGTACTTTTGTGTGCTTTTTGCTCTTTAATACATTCTCTTACTCATAAAAAAACTCTTTAATACAATCTCTTACTCATAAAAAAAACATTCTTTTGTAAATTTTCTCACTTTTTTCCTTTGATGTTGACATGATTTTACTGCAAAATATTTTCATGAGCAGGTGATAACAATTGAGCCAGGAATTTACATCCCATCTTTCTTTGATGGTCCAGAGAGGTACTTCTGAACTTTGCTTTGTCAAATTATTGTTCCATGATAACTCCACAACATGAAAGTGATGGGTCCTATTTGCTAGCTCTCTAATTACAGTTTCTTGTAGTCCTCTTCCTTGCCCAAGCTGTGACGATTTGAAGGGGCAGATTCTCATTCATGAAAGGCCCATGTATCTTTGTTAAGTTGTCAATTTTCCTAAAAAGATGTGTAGTCTCATATCCGCATGTTGAAGACACATACAGTTTAAAACCTGTAATTATATATAATAAGATAGATAAATAGATAAGGGAAGGACTTGAATGTGAGACCTCCAGTTAACTAGAGCCCTAATACCATGTGAAGTGGTCAATGTTCTGAAAATCTTAAAACTGTTAGGATTTGAACCGACAATATACATCTTACTCCAACACCCCCCTTTATCTGCGGCCCTATTCCGGTATGTGCTCGAATTAACTAGGACCCTAATAGCATGTTAAGTTGCCAGTACTCCAAAAAGCTTAAACTATTGAGATTTGAGCCTACAACATACATCCTGCTCCAACACCCCCCATTACATGCAGTACTATTCCCACATGTGGGAGGCACAAACTGTAGTAGCTGCAAATAAATCACAATGTCATGCACCAACAATCTTCGTACAGGAAACATGATCTGATTTTTATTATCATTTTTTTTCAGTTTCTTGTTGAACATTTTTTACATTGGTGTTTCCCTCCAAATAGGTTAGTTTTTAGCATACTAATTATGATAGATTGAACCGTCTTCTTGTTAGCAAAATGAGCCAACATGAGGTGAATCGTGTTAACCATCTTTGCTTGCAAGGGGATTCATCTTTGAGCAACCAACTAGCACATTAGCGACTAAATGCTACAAAATTCTGGACATGTCCCATATTTCATGCGTCTTCTTCATATTACATGACCAATATCATGTCTTATCTTTTCAGCATTAGATGATGTCCTTGGTGCTCATATATTGAGGATATCTAATGCAGGTTTCGAGGGATTGGAATAAGGATTGAGGATGAGGTCCTTATCACAGAAACAGGATATGAGGTATATATCTCAGACTAAGTCCTACGTCAGGGCATTGGGCTTGGTTTGGTTTGGTTCATTCTTTTTAATACATTAACACTAATATATATCGGTTCTAGGTAATGTCATTGAGATTTTCTTTTATCTTTTGGGTGTTGGAAATAGGTCCTAACTGGGTCGATGCCAAAAGAAGTTAAGCATATCGAGACATTGCTAAACAACTTCTGCCATGGAGTAAATACAGAGAACCAAAACAATATGAGAGCTGCATCCATTTCATGAGCTTCTTGCATTTTCAGGTACAAGAACACGTTGATGCATAGGCCATGGTGGGAATAAATAGGAAGCCTTGTGAAACAAATTTTTGTTGTATTTTAGCCCCAGGGTGCTCATTATTTATAGGCAATTTTCCAATATAAATTGTACTCTACATTCAATTTATCAGAACCCTAATTCTAGCTTTGAATCTTTCCCTTATTGTTGCTTTCTAATCTTGTAGAAAAGTGCTTTTAGAAAGCTGAGGGTTTGTTTGGCAAATGTTTTCAAAAACAGTTCTCAAAAAAATGGTGCTTAAAGACAAGTTCTTTATTGTTTTTATGAACAAAAATTTGTTTGAAAACTCCATTGACCTATAAAGGTATCTGTATTTATGGAGATAAAGGACACTTATCCATATTTTAGTATTCTAATTGGCAATTTTATGTTAAAAAGCATCCTATATTTTAGTGGCAAATTTACCAAATATGTTTATCATTTAAGTTACAAAGCCCTTTTATATTCTTTAGAACAAAAAAATTGTTTTAAAAAGCAATTGTCAAATAAACCTTAATTTTGTTTCCTAAATGGAGCTTGAAGCCATGGAAACAACCCAAAAAGCTTCTCAAAAGCAGTATACATCATGAAGGGGGAGGGTTTTGGAGTTGGGTGTTGTAGGGTTTTCCTTGTTTTGATGTGTGAATTTTCATTTAAAGACCTTCTCTACCTGTCCACAAAGCTCCAAAATTTGCCTCAAGAATGGAAATTGAGTCTGAGGAGCGTAGCTTTTTGTCTTGTACTTATTCCTTTACTATGAAGAAGAGGATGCTCCATTGAAGACAAAGGAGTTGGTGGTTGAAGCTATTTAATTGAGAGGTTGAACCATCCATTCGTATGGAAAGTTATGCCTATTTTTGGCAACTGTCTTCGTGTTAGCTAGGTAAATTATGAGTGATATGAGTTTTCTCTGCTCCATCTATCTACCCATTTTAAAGTTGAAGTTAAGGTCAAAATTGTAAATAATTTTCAAGAACCTAGAGCAAATTGAGGTTATTATCTTAGTAATTTTGTTTATAAAATTAATAATATTTGTTATATACATTCATTCAAAGTAAGGGTTAATTTAACATTTTAAAAAAGGGGAAACAAATTTTGTAACCCTAGGCACAAACCAAAATGGGGAGAGGGCATATAATGAAACCACCAACCCATGCAGACACGAGTGATGAGTGATTATGATAGGTATAAGTTGACTTAACTTAAAATCAACCACACCCCATGTGCCCAATTCCATGTGTTTGATACTTTGATTGAACCCACCCTTTCCCCTTTCTTGTGCTACCCTCTCATCCATTCACCAAATGGTAAAACCCCACAAATAACTTAAATATACATCTATGTATTTCTAAACCATCACTTTATCAAATAATTTTAGCATATTGTTTCTCCTATCAGACAAGTAACATTTTTCTCTATGTCAAACTTTAGTTCATCATAGTTTCGTTTTCAAATCATAAATTAGATATGGACATTATTGATAAAATTTCCATCACGAAATAGACATTAAGAAAATATAGATCTATTCATCCTATCACTCATACATACCTATATGCATATATACATACATATATATATATCATATGAGGTATTTAGAGGCAAAAGAGTGGACATTAATAAGGAGGTTCAGAGCTTGATCATGGGAGAGTTTTGTATGATTAGGTGGGTCCGATTTATGATGGTGGGTCACAGTTGGTCAATTATCAATTTTTAATAAAATAAATGCATCATGATATAGGTAGGGTGTCCATTACTTGAACATTTCTCTATATAGGTTACAGTTCCAACCAGATCGCGCGTGTCACACCACCATTGGTTACTCCTTCCTTCCCACCGCTCATCTTTAATGTCACCTTAAATATCAACTGCACTATTAAATTACCAGAGCATGTGGTCAAATACCCCTCTTCTTCATTCAAATTGCAGTGCTGCCACTCTGTCTGTGACTATGTTGGTGAGACCATTGTATCCCCATCTCTTGCTCTTGATTTGTGTTCAATGCTTTAGAATGCGTAGCCATTAATGTTGTTTGGGTTCCCAGAAAATGTTTTCCTTGAGCCCGACTTCTAAGCTAGAAAAGAAACACATTTGCCCCTAGTAACACTACTAATGATGTTACATAACCTTAGAGATATGGAATCATCCTTCTATCTTACACGACTTAAATACTGAAAAGTCTTGTAGCATTAAACCTTTGGTAAGGGAGTTTAGGCGATCATTTCAAAGAGGTTTTGATTTTCCTACCACCTTAAAAAAGCAACCCCTGAACCCTACTGTGGCTGATAGTTCAAAAAGGGTGACACTCAAATGGCATTTTGGTAGTTGAGTGAAAACAAAAGCAACCCCTGAACCCTACTGTGGCTGATAGTTCAAAAAGGGTGACACTGAAATGGCATTTTGGTAGTTGAGTGAAAACACAAGGGCAAATTTAGGGTTTCTCAGCTATATCAACACATCACCTTTCACTCCAGACCACACCTGTCAACAGCCCAAGGCAGAAAGCAACCAAAGGGGGGGGAAGGGAAATGGCTCTGGTGAGAGAGGAGATCAAAGCCAATGCTGAAGTCTACCATGGAGATGAGATCTGTCAAGAGAAATCAAAGCTTTTGCTCACAGAAGTAGGGCTGCCCAATGGGCTGCTGCCTTTACAGGACATTGAGGAATGTGGGTATGTGAGGGAAACTGGTTTTGTGTGGCTCAAGCAGAAGAAGAAAACAATTCACAAGTTCGAAAAGATTGGCAAGCTTGTATCCTATGAACCTGAAATCACAGCTTACGTTGAACAAAACAAGATCAAGAAGCTCACTGGTGTGAAGACCAAGGAGCTCTTGCTTTGGATCACTCTGAGTGATATTTATGTCGATGATCCACCAACCGGCAAAATCACTTTCAAGACTCCTGCAGGCCTGTTCAGGTCTTTTCCAGTGTCGGCTTTTGTGCTTGAAGATGTCAAGGATGTGAAGAAAGCCATGGATGTGAAGAAAGCTGAGGAAGAGGCTGGATCAGGGGAAGTGAAGGAGGTGTGAGCTTGGACAAGTTTTTAGCACCGAATGCTTCATCTTAGTATAATGCTTTCTCTCTTTTGATGTGTTTTGATGCTTTTCCCATTTACTACTACCAGTACCGAAAAATAAAATAAAGTTAGAATTTCAACAAGAGTTTCAATCATATGCATGGAACGCAGCGCTGAAAGCAACTTCTACCAAGAATGAAAACTTATCTTACTTTCAATATGAGTTCTTCATTTTCATTTTCTTTTACTTCTAAATTGGTTTCTTGATCATGTTCTGGTTTTATTGTTTAATAATTTCACACAAGTTCACAATTAAGAGAGACAAGGTCCATCCAAGCTTGAACCCACTCCAAGAAAAGAGGAATTCATATTCCTTTTCAAGTGATGAATGCCTCTTCCTATATGGCTCTAGTGTACTGGCTTTTATGACAGAAAGATTAAAGATAGTGGTTGAGAGCTAGGACAAAGTCAGATAACTGTTATTATTAAAGCCTTTCATAACCACTCTAATTTAATTCTCATATACTAATACAGCAAGATGACTTTAAGTTCAATACTTTCAAAGCACATGATCAATGAGCAATACCGAACCCAGGCCTATTTAACAAGTTGCTAAATTAGGCATAGAGACGCAAATCAAGAAGCCATTATCACATGAGGAGAAAAACTCAACACTTGATCTCATAAACAATGTCTATGTATATGTATGAACTAGAAATAATTACATGAAAAGTTATAGCTGTAATAATTGTGAAGTGGTAAGGGTTGCAATAAAGAGACTCCACAATTACAAAAAAGAAATCCATAAGAATGCCTAACTGTATGGATATAAAGGCCACTAGACAGCTTGTCTGATAGGAGAACTGGAGAAATCTGAAATTCAAATCAGAGGAAGCACTCATATTATGCTGCCACCTTAACACAAAAGGCCCTCAAATCAAAGGCAATAAACAATCAAACTCAAGATGAAAAATATGCTGATTCTGCTGTATGAACAAGCCTCTTGCACTTCTTCAATAATCACAACTCCAGAGCCTGGCCAGGATTCTCAGTTAGGCAACCAAGCATGGAATTTCAATAACAAGTATAAATTTTACCCAAAAACAGAAAAATCAGAGAAGTGAGATTTTCGAAGGAAAATAAAGGTGGCAAGATTCAAACTATGCCACCAATTCAGGAGTTCCAATGAAGATATGAAATTCTTGAATATTCAGAAAAAGAAAAAGGAAAAAGATTCAAAACTGCTAAAATTTTCTGAATACTTTTTTTGAAACCATCTAAATTTCTTAACTTGATTTCATCCCAATTAAGCTCAAGTGGACCATCTTAATCTCAATTGGAAACCTGGATGTGGCTTTATTTTTCATTTTTATCAGAAACAAAGATATATTGTATATTGATATAGATCAAGAGAAGGATGAGAGATCCTCCGCATAAAATACAAGATCTAATCAGAATATGACTCAAACTCCACTATATATGGAAACCTATACAATAATTAGTCCAATTACGACTATAAATCAAGAACGAACAAGCTCCTCTCATGGAAACCTGATTGTGGCTTTATAGCAAATCTAAAACCCTTGTGCAAACAAGACTGGATTTTCCAGTGTCCCAAACAAGTATCCACATTACCAAATGTGCAATCAGGAAATTTGTTAGAGTACCTAGAAGTCATACCTGGGAAGCCTTAACCCATTTGCCATCAATCCAATCTTGATGAAGCCTTAAATCAGAGTGGTCAAACTTCATTTCTTCATTGGTGCTCCTGAAATAGACTACGTAACATGATCGACTAAGAACTTTGGAAATCACGCCCACCCACCATCCATCATTGTACAAAGCATCGACCTCTTCAAGCAGATTGAAACGGTCAACCACTACAGTTTCTGGAGGATAAGGCCTAATGTGCAAAGCATCAACCTCTTCTCTCAAAAAATCAGTATCATCATCTGTCCTTAGGCTTTTGTACTCAATCATGAGTTTGTCCTTCCCTATTACTTTAACAATAGTTGCAGCAAACCAGGCGCCCTGAAAACCATCTTCATCACTGCTGACCTCAACCAGTGTCCCTTCACTAAACACACTGCTAACATCAACTGCTGACTTCTCTTCTGTTTTAACTTTCTGCAGTCCAAATTTTAACATGCTGTGTGCTTAAATTAAGCATGGCAACAGCACAAAGGAAAGAAAAGCAAGGGATAAAATATACAGAATAGCAGATGATTATGAAGAACCATTTGATTCAAAAAGAGGTATTCATGTTTTTACATTCAGGCCATTTTCTTTGTTGAAATATCCTTCCTTACTCCTTTACAATTGGAACATCTTCAACTTGTTTCTTTTTTCTCAAACTGAAAAAGTCTCCACCAGAGAGAGATACCATAAGCTTTCCACAAAGAACTTAAGATAGTTTTGTAATCATGTACATAAAGCACTGTCACTACAAGGTAAATAATGTATATAATTTCAATTCTCACTACAGTTTCTTCATCATTTCTTTCAAAAGGAAATTCTAGGTAACCGTCTTATCAGTGATCCCTTAAATGCATCACCGCCTTTCGGAAACTGAAAAATCAAGGGTATTATCACATTGGAGTGAACAACATTGCTCTAAAATTTTCCTTGAACTTGCCCTAGTTTTCTTAAAGTTTCAACACTTATAAAACTTTGATGTGCTTAATAATTTATTTTTCTTCTTATTTTCCATGGCAACCAAACAACAGAACTGACATTCCTTAAATGCAACACCAATTTTCAGGAAACCGAAAAATCAAGGGTATTATCACATAGGAGTGAACAGCATTGCTCTAAAAATTTCCTTGAACTTGCCCTAGTTTTCTTGAAGTTTCAACACTTATAAAACTTTTTTCCTAATGCACGTAATAATTTATTTTTCATGGCAACCAAACAACAGAACTGACATTCCTTTGATATTCTCAATATAAAGAAAGAAAATCAAAGCAAACCCAAAAACAACCACCGTAGATCAACTTCTATACCTCTTCTTCCAATGGCGGAACCCAGTTCCCATTAATCCATTCGCGATGAAGCCTCAAGTCGTTCTCAGAAAACTCCAACTGCTCCCGGGAAGTCCTGAAGAACACTGCGAACCGCGAATTTTCATGAGCTTCGGTGATCACACCCTCCCACCACCCATCATTGTAATACGCGTCGACCTCCTCGCTGATCTGGAAGGTTCTAGAGCGCTCTCGAGGCGGCGGGGGCCTCAACTGCAACACATCCATGGTCTCTCTCAGCGGATTCGCTCCAGATTCGTCAGCCATTATGGTTTTGTACTCGACAACCACTAGGGTTTTGTTTTTCTTCTTTGCCGGCGGTTTGACCACCGTTCCGGCAAACCAGGCGCCTCGGAAGCCATCTTCGTCGCTGCTAATCTCAATCTCCGCTCCCTTCTTGAAATAATCCATTGGGGAATTTGGAGTCAAGGGTTTCTGCCGTGGAACTGAAGCGAACCAAACGGAAATGGACTGAGAATTGGCGGGAGATATATATACATATATATCAAGTAAAGACAAAAAAAAATGATAATGGAAATGATTTTTTCATATTCTTTTTCAATATAAAAATATGAAAAATAAATAAATATAATTATTACAAATTTATATATTTTTATTGATTTTAAATTTATTTTATTTTTCTAATATTCCCCCATATTTTCTTTTGATTTTTACTAGCATGGATTATTTATTTGATCCTTTTTTGGGCCTTTGACCTGTGAAACGTCCAGTAGGGGCTCCACATCTATGAGTCTCGGAGTCCTTACTGCCCATCTCTCTCTTATGAAACTTTCGAAACTGAATCAACTTTCTTCAGCCCTTAAATCAACGTTTAATCACAAACCCACGTTCAAACCCACAATAACTCTATCAATCTTAGAGACCCACTTGCACAACTGCCACAATCTCAAACAATTCAACCGGATTCTCTCTCAGATGATCCTCACTGGGTTCATCTCTGATACATTCGCTGCCAGCCGACTCCTCAAGTTCTCAACTGATTCACCCTTCATTGGCCTCGATTACTCCCTTCAAATCTTCGACCGCATTGAAAATTCTAATGGGTTCATGTGGAATACCATGATGAGAGCATATATACAGAGCAACTCTGCGGAAAAGGCTCTTCTTCTATACAAATTAATGGTGAAAAACAATGTGGGTCCTGATAATTATACTTACCCGCTTGTGGTTCAGGCTTGTGCTGTCAGATTATTGGAATTTGGAGGGAAAGAGATACATGATCATGTTTTGAAAGTGGGGTTTGATTCAGATGTGTATGTACAGAACACATTGATTAATATGTATGCCGTTTGTGGGAATATGAGAGATGCCCGGAAGTTGTTTGATGAAAGCCCCGTGTTGGATTCAGTTTCGTGGAATTCGATATTGGCAGGGTATGTTAAGAAAGGGGATGTGGAGGAGGCGAAGTTGATATTTGATCAGATGCCACAAAGGAACATAGTTGCTTCCAATTCAATGATTGTGTTGCTTGGGAAGATGGGGCAAGTGATGGAGGCATGGAAATTGTTTAATGAAATGGATGAAAAAGATATGGTTTCTTGGAGTGCATTGATTTCGGGTTATGAGCAAAATGGGATGTATGAAGAGGCTCTGGTTATGTTTATCGAGATGAATGCTAATGGAATGAGGTTGGATGAGGTTGTGGTGGTTAGTGTTCTTTCTGCATGCGCTCACTTGTCCATTGTTAAGACAGGGAAGATGATCCATGGATTAGTCATAAGAATGGGGATTGAATCTTATGTGAACCTTCAAAATGCTTTGATTCATATGTATTCTGGTAGCGGGGAAATAATGGATGCGCAGAAATTGTTCAATGGAAGCCACAACTTGGACCAGATATCTTGGAACTCCATGATATCTGGGTGCATGAAATGTGGGTCAGTCGAAAAGGCCAGGGCATTGTTTGATGTCATGCCAGAGAAGGATATTGTGTCATGGAGTGCAGTGATATCGGGTTATGCCCAACATGACTGTTTCTCGGAGACTTTGGCATTGTTCCATGAGATGCAGCTAGGACAAATAAGGCCTGATGAGACAATTTTGGTGAGCGTGATCTCAGCTTGCACCCACTTAGCTGCCCTTGATCAAGGCAAGTGGGTTCATGCTTATATACGGAAGAATGGCCTAAAGGTTAATGTTATCCTTGGTACGACCCTACTAGACATGTACATGAAATGTGGATGTGTTGAAAATGCATTGGAGGTCTTTAATGGAATGGAGGAAAAAGGGGTTTCTTCTTGGAATGCTCTAATTATTGGGTTGGCTGTGAATGGGTTGGTAGAAAGGTCGCTAGATATGTTCTCAGAAATGAAGAACAATGGTGTAATTCCCAATGAGATAACCTTTATGGGAGTTCTTGGGGCCTGTAGGCATATGGGCTTAGTAGATGAGGGGCGCTGCCACTTTGCTTCAATGATTGAAAAACATGGGATAGAACCCAATGTTAAGCATTATGGATGTATGGTTGATCTTCTTGGGCGTGCAGGTTTGCTCAACGAGGCAGAGAAACTCATTGAGAGTATGCCTATGGCACCGGATGTTGCTACCTGGGGGGCATTGCTTGGGGCTTGTAAAAAGCATGGTGATACTGAAATGGGAGAGAGGGTTGGAAGGAAGCTTATTGAGCTTCAGCCTGACCATGATGGTTTCCATGTATTGTTATCCAATATATTTGCTTCAAAGGGTGATTGGGAAGATGTTCTAGAGGTCAGAGGGATGATGAAGCAACAGGGAGTGGTGAAAACCCCTGGATGCAGCTTGATTGAAGCCAATGGAGTTGTTCATGAATTCCTGGCAGGAGATAAGACACACCCATGGATAAATAAGGTTGAGGGAATGTTGAATGAAATGGCTAAAAGATTGAAGATGGAAGGCTATGCTCCAGACACAAATGAGGTTTCCCTTGACATTGATGAAGAAGAAAAGGAAACTACTCTGTTTAGACATAGTGAGAAGCTAGCAATTGCCTTTGGGCTTCTGACTATTAGTCCACCAACACCAATAAGGATAATGAAGAATTTGCGAATATGTAATGATTGTCACACTGCAGCAAAGCTTATCTCCAAAGCTTATGCCCGCGAAATTGTGGTGAGGGATCGGCATCGCTTTCACTACTTCAAGGAAGGGGCTTGTTCTTGCATGGATTATTGGTAGCAGATATTGATACAAAGCAAACTGGTATTGACAATGCTCCTGCTGTTGAAGATGAGCATCACTTATTACTCCAGATGAAGTATACCAACACCCTGCAAAGCAGCAATTTGCCACTGCCTTCTTGGATATCACTCTTTAGTTCCAAAGTGATATTTGGGTAAAAAAGAAGAAATTGTGAATATCTATTGAATGACATGCAGATCGGAATCTATTAGAACTTTGAGAGTGAGGTTGTATTGATGACAGCCACTGCTTTCACCTTTGAAGTAGAGGTCTTGTTGATGATGTAATTATTGATAGCAGATTTTGACCAAATGATAACTTACGACATGGGACATTATTTTGTTTCCAGCTTGAAGGTTTAAGAGCAGATCAACAAGCTCTAACATTTCTTTCTCTCCTCCATATTGGGAGTTCAGGATTTGATCAAGGAAGATGGAATATCTTACAAGCAAAAGAAAAGAAAACCACGACAGAAATAAAGAAAGAAAGAAGATAGAGAGGGAAAGGGAAGATTGTGTAGACCATGTGTGGAAGCATAGAAAATGTGAGGCAGCTCAAGTTTGATCAAGCATCATTGTTTTTCATATTTAACTGTTCAAATGAGCTATAGATTCTCAAACTCTGTTCCTTGTATGCCTCTGTACATGTATGAAAACGTGGGAGAGACCTTTATTCCTTTGGCCTACCAGGATAGAACTATTGGAAAAAATAGCTACGTAAGTCTGATCATTTCTTGTGAAAATATTCTAATAATATTTGCTTATCAGTTTTGCAACATGCTTCATCCAGGAAATGTCATTCAAGAATTTCTCTATTTTTGTTTGAAACAAACCTTGACTCTTGATCCAGAATCGACAAAGAGTCGAGGTTATGACTTTGATCATGGGAAAAGTTGGGGAACTTCTGATAGCTACATGCTCCTAATCAATCAAAGAAAAATGTCAGTTAGTGCATTAACAACTGCATTGGATGATATCTTTGATGTATTATGTATGTCTATGTTTTTCCAGGGCTCTTGTTCTCTTGACAGTGTCTTAAAGATCCAGGTATTCTGGCATTTTTTATATCCATGCTCAAACATACCCCATGTTACTGACTGAAGCAAAAAGAACAGTGTGACAATATTGAATATGACTTCGATCGAACAGACAATTGAGTAAAGTTAAGCTTACGAACCTTGAGTCCATCTAAAACAAGCTTTCTGAAGAAACCTGTTTCCAAGGTCTGCTGGGAAATTTGTCCCAGATCAAATGGGAGCATAAAGGAAAAAGTTTTCATGAAGCAAAAATGATACATAATCTATCTTCAGCAGATTTTACTTGGCTGTCTTAGTAATGCTACAGAATGAGTTTAACCTTGCCTTTTGTTAATCTTGCAGGTTCATAGAAATGATATCCGACATAAAGGAAAGTGCCACTCTTCCTTTCCATTGAAATGGTGTTCTCCATGGAAGGAAAGCTCCTCCCATCAATTAGTTTTTGGTTTGCTAGTGATTAAATTTGAGATTTCAAAATTTTCAAAGATCATATCTACCTGAATTTGGTGTAGGAGTTGAATGTCTTAGTCCTATATGGTATGCATTTTAAATAACACATCTTGTCTTTCATTTCACATCCATGGATTTGAGGTTGTAAACATGTCATGAAAATCTAAAGCTGCAGTCCTAGAAGTTGTCCCAAACAACAAAGGGCACTCACAACCAAGCAAGTTGAAGAATAATATTTCAATGCATTTCTCTTTGGTTATTAATGTGTTGTAGTACAAATTAAGGTCATAAGATAAGTACATTATGAATTTTGTATATACAAACAATGGTCTTTGCTGATCTGACAAGATGTCTTATTTGTTGCACACCATCAGGTTACTACTACAGATCATTCTTCTTCTCTGTTATAATAAAATAGGATCTCTTTCAAAGACGGAAAGGTCAATTTACCTCGAAACTTTCTTGCCAGTACCCACTTCGGGGTTGTTCATAAAAATCAAATGACTCTTCAATCCCCCATTTGCATATGGTTTTCTCACCTATTGGACTTCAACTGCTTCTCAAGTGCCATCTTCTAAGTCATATATCAAGCAATCTAAATCAGGAACATACCCTGATTCCTTCATATGCCCAATCAAATTTTCCAGAACTTGATATATCCCCTCTATTTTGGAGCCCACCTCATCCCCAACAACAAAACTATAGACATGATTTCCTACCTCGACCCAGCTCCTACCAGTCTCCTTCTTATTTCCCATTCTTTTCATCAACTTTCTCAGTCTTGCAAACTCCCCCCACTTACCATCAGCTGCATATATATTTGATAGCATCACATAAGTCCCTGCCATATGAGGCCTCAGATCCAATATCCTGTGAGCAGCTAATTTTCCCAAATTGGGAAACGTGTGTGCTTTACAAGCTCCAAGAAATGGCCCCCAAACACACTCATCAGGCTTGAATGGCATGCTCTCTATGAGTTCATAAGCTTCCTCAACTTTCCCAGCACGTCCTAGCAAATCCACGACACACCCATAAATCTCCTGGTCTGGACTAATGTTATAATCACCCACCATTAATTTAAAATATCTCAAGCCTTCATCTACAAGTCCAGCATGACTGCAAGCACTAAGAATGGCCATAAACACGACTCGGTCAGGCCTAATACCTGACCTGACCATCTTGTCAAACAATTCAACAGCCTCTTCTCCATACCCATGAGTCCCATACCCAATCATCATGGCAGTCCAAGAAACCAAATCTCTACGAGACATCCCCCCAAAAACTTGATGCGAATCAGCAATATTTCCACATTTGGAATACATGTCTATAAGGGCATTAGACAAGGCCAAATTCCCATCAAGGCCTCTTCGAATAATCCTCCCATGAATCTGTTGTCCACAATTCAAAAATGCTAAGGTCGCGCAGGCAGCCATAATGCTGGTAAATGTGAAGCAATTTGGACTGAAACCTTCTGACTCCATCATTGAAAATACATATAGAGACTCAGTTGGAT
The DNA here is from genome assembly GCF_030704535.1 of Vitis vinifera. Lineage (NCBI taxonomy): Eukaryota > Viridiplantae > Streptophyta > Magnoliopsida > Vitales > Vitaceae > Vitis > Vitis vinifera. Next base: position 751,929 of record NC_081818.1, on the reverse strand, counting down.
TGGATCTTTCATATCCCGCGATCAAGGTGTTCCATGTGATCAAATCCCTTTGATTCATTTCATAGAAATATCTATTTGCTTCAGAGAAACAACTACACCTGCAATACATGTCTAGTATAGAATTCATGACAGGAAGATTGGATTCAAACCCATGTTTAGTCACTGCTGCATGCAGTTGCTCTCCAAAAGTATGCGATCCAATTGAAGTGCAAGCTCTCACTGCAATTGAAAAGCTAAACGGGTTCAATTCCACTTCCTCCTGCTACCCCATAAAGATGCAAGAAACACTTAAAATAAGCTTAAATCCATTGAAGATTATGATACATGTACACTACTAACAAAATTGAGGTTATACCTGATACTTACCAATAACATTTGCCGGAAAACGCGAAGCCCACCATAGCCATCATCTCTATGAGTGTACCCTGCAATCAAAGTAGTCCATGATACCTCGTTCTTCAAATGAATACCACGAAAAACCATGCATGCATCATCCATACTAACACAACAAGTGGCATACATGTCCATTAGTGCATTATCAACGTAAATAAAACCATCTAAGCCATGCTTAATAGCCAACCCATGAACAAGCCTCCCATATGAAAGACACTTCATTCCTTTACAAGCCTTTAAGACACTTGATATGGTAAATGCATTTGGGTCAAGCTCTTCATTCATCATCTCACAGAACACCATCCATGCATGAGTATGGTTGTTACATGAGGTGTAGCCAGCAATCATGACTGTCCATGCAACCACATCTCTCTCAGGCATTTCATCAAACAGTGTACGTGCTTCTCCAATTAAGCCCTTTCCAAAGTACGATTTGATGAGAGTTGTGGCCAAAACGGAGGGCCCTTTTGGAATGAATGGTGGGTTTGGTGGGGTTGTGCAGTTTTGGACTAATTGAATGGAGTTTCTCACTATGAGTGGAATTGGGTGAAAATGAGTGGTGGATAGTAGTTTTCTGGTGCTCATCTCAGGTGTACATGATCAAAGCCTCCAGAGGGGTGTTTTGGTTATCAACCCAATTCATTTGTTTCTTTGCCTAAGAAGTTGTAATTGCATGCGGCAAGGTACACACAAGATAAAATCCCTTTGCTTTTATCACCCTGCAGGCTATTCCTTGATACGGGTTCAATTCATTCTCAAAAAGCCTTCTACTAAAACCACTTAAATAGTGGGAGATTTAGGGTTTTGGCAACATTTTCGAAAATGATTCCCTTCCTAAAAAATGATTTTTGAGAGCGGTTCTTGATTTTAGGAGCAAATCTATTTGGAAACTCCAATATAAAAATATTTTGAAATAATTGTTAAATAAACTTGAGATAAACTTTGGGGTCTTTTTTTTTTAATTATTATTATTATTATTATTCTAATATTATTAAGGAGCATAGTCTAAAGTGGTGTTTGTTTTTTGGCTGGATAGAAAATATCAAAATATTTGGTTTTTTCTATTAAGTTAAAAGTAATTTATTGACATCATCCAACATAGCTAAAATGAATTTGTTATCAATAAGTTTAATTTAGTTATGTTGGATCAATAGGTTCATTTTAGGTATGTTGGATGATGTTAACAAGTTACTTTTAGCTTAATAGAAAAAGTCAAATATTTTCGCTTTTTCTATACAGCCAAAAAACAAACACCACCTAAATTTTACCTGAATATCATTGCTTTTTTTGACAAAAAAGTGAAGTGAAGCCAATGTGTGTTAGAACTTAGAAGACATTTTTCTACTTCCATAAAATGAAAATATCAGTAATTTGATTTTACGAAATTAGCGAACATTTGCCCATCGAATTCATGAATGGGAAACTCTTAATCAAAATCTGGGGAAAAAAAGAAAAATGTAACACCATTCTGCCCACAAGAGAGAAAGAAGACATACAGAAAAACCATTTCTTATCAATGCTTTGAGAAATGAGATTATCAGTGTAAACATGTAATGAATGTTACATAACATACATACAGACAGCCATCAATGGAACCATTTTTCTAGTTCTAAGGCTCCCCATAGACTAGTATTCCGATGCTGATCAACTTGTCTGGTTGATCGGACGAAAACGTATATTATTTCTGCAGCAGGAGTTAGTGAACTACTGAACTCTTTCATGTAAATTTTAAGGGTTCAGAACTATGCTTCTCGACTCTGTTCTAACCTTGGAACTGTACAATTCTAAAAGGCATTCAAATTCAGCCTTGAAGAGAATGGATTCTTACTACACAAGAATCTGTGACCTGGCGGCGAATCGTGAGCATTTTCTCCGGCCAGTTTTGCTGAGGCCACAGACACATATCTCAAGAAGATCATAGTCCTCCTCCCAGAATAGCAAGGCTGCCATCTCTGGGTTCTCCAAGAGCATCTTAGATGTCAGGTACCCAGCAATTGTCCATGTTTGAAAGAGCCTGGATTGCTTTCCAATGAATCTTCCGTTCCGGGTATCATAATATTCTGGCCAACGATCAACTGCGAGCCTCTTCTCTGCATCAGCAACCGCCTTCCTGGCTAGTTCTGGTCTGCCCATCTTAATGCAAGCCAATGTGAACTGAAATAAGCGGAAGAGATGATTTATTAGTGAGCATGTCAAGCTCAGTTAATAGGATAGCAGACATGTGAATCCAATGTGAGGGAGAATTTAGGTTTATTTAGCATTCCTCCTCTCACAGGGGTGCAACTTAGGAAGGTTGACTAAACAGTCTAAACTCAACCGCATATTTGAGAAGGCTTGTACAAGCATTTTTAATACTTGGGTTGAATTTTCTCAACGGAAACCAATTGGGCTAAGGGTTTGGGTGACCTAAGCTTAACCCAAAATTGATATAATATTTTATAATTTATATTACTATATGTAATAAGATTATTAATCTTATTACATATAGTAATATAAGCATATAAATTGAATAATCTTATAAAAATAAGATTATTCAATTTATATGCTTTCAAATAATTTTTTTTAAATATGAAATTTAATTATATTATATACTATTTCATTTTTCCAAAAAGATAAATGGATTTTTTTTCTTATTCTCTCAAGATAATGTATTATTTGGGTTGTGTTTGGTTCTCATAAAGTATTAAAGAAAGGAGAAAAATATTAAGGAAAATGATTTTTCTCATATTTGATTGTACTATGAAAAAATATGAAAGAAAATCAAATATAATTTGAATAAGTTAGAAACTTATACATTTTTAAATTCTTTAATTTTTATATCGATGAGCTAAAAAAAGTGAAATGAGTTTAAAGTATTATATAAAAATAATTTATTGACCTTGAATCTATTTTTTATTTTTCTTTTACTTTTTCTCTTTATTTTCTTTCCCTTGCATTTTCCCTTAAATTTTCGGGGAACCAAACATAGCCTTAGTATTTAAATTTTGATAAACATATCAAAGATGAAGTTAAAAAAAACAAGCAGGTTAAACCCAACCCAACCCAATTTGACCCATACAACCCAAACACCCACTCAACCGGAGCCGAGCCTAACCGAAACTTAATTCGAGCTCAAAAAAATGAGAGTGAGTTGGGCTCAAGTTAAGCACCTTAGGTTCGAGGTTAGGTTGGGGTTTGGTCTGAGTGTTCATTAATTTAGGTTGGGTTCAGGTTGGACGCAATCCCAACCCAACTCACACCACCTGACTCGCAGCCCTAATTCCTCAAAAACATGCATACTGGAATCAAATCCCAGCTTACCTGCCATAAAAGCGTTGGCCAAGATCCACCATTATGATATGACCAGGGGCTGTAAAATCCAAACAAAAGGAATCAGTGTTAAGGGATTTTCACAAACAAGTGTGCAGAAACAGCATGAGAAATTCTACTCACGTATTCTTTGGGTCACTGCCAGTGATTATACGCCACTCCTCATACTCCAAAGCAGGGTAACATATTTTAAGAGGCATATGCCCCACAAGATCATCCCATTTAGCTTGAATGGTATCAAGAATACCCTGATTCTGTTTTGGAGTCCCCAAGGATGAAATAATTGACCAAAGATTTCCAAGTGTGAAGAACCTGAAGTCCATGTGAGCTGGCTGTAGATTTCCTATCAGATACCCGCCTTCCTCTGGGACCCAATCCATTAGCCAACTGGGAATCTGATCAGGGTAGATATTGAACTTGTTGGTGGCATCAGTGGAGTATTCCTCTGTCTTATATCGGTATATCTCATTAATCTTTTTCATATCCACCCAATAGTATTCCCTGATGTGGAATGACAATGCACTGAGCCTGTTATTTATGGCCCTCACTAAATTTATTGATGCATCATTCTGAGTGAGCATCTCACGGGAGCAGCGAAGAGCAGAGTAGAATAAGGCCTGCGGAATCAAACTTCTTGTCATAAGTTAAAACAACAATAAGTGAAGTTGTTGATTCTATTAAGAAGCCCGACAAATGCAGTTATTGGTAATTCAACTCACCTGGATCTCAAGGGGGTGACCATGAATACCCATCCGCCGATCTATCATACAGGAGCCATCAGTTACAAGCAGAGAAGGAAACATATCAAATCCATCAGTCAAACACAAGTTTAGAATCAGTTTTATGCCCGTCTGGACGTCCACCCTTTCTTGTAATGTATAGTCACCAGTGATCTTTCCATAAGCCCTTAATAAGATAATCCACCACAACCCTGTCAAAGAAGTCAAGATACATATAACAAACCAACTAAGTTTAAGGGAAAAAGGTTGTCCCAAAAGGAATTGTCCACAGCTAAACAAGACAGGGATACAATTGTTCTCTTACCGGAATCCACAGGTGCAACACGACCAATAGCTGACTCACCAAAATCTGGATCTAAAACTTCTTCATGAGCCTCATTATTGCCATCAAGAGGCACTGTCCTAACTTTAAAACTTGCTGGCATCAGCCCCTGCCCTGGGCTGTAGCAGTCCACTGTTTTCTCCCAACTCTAAGGAGCAAAAGAGAAAATATTCAGTGCCTACAGAACCATCATACAATAAACGGCCACACTTTACATGCATTACACCCAATGCTAATGATTGGCTAAAATAATGTAAACATAGAATGAATAGACACCTTCAAATTTTATGGAAAATGTTAATTGCATTACTCGAGGAAGAAGCAATATACTTTTCTCAATAACATCACAAACAAATCCATACCAATTTACAACTTCCAACTATAGATAATCCCCCTGTTAATATTATGTATGAAAGCAACTGCAATTTCTTTGGTGGTGAAAAGGGAGACTAAATGTGCATGATTCCCCTGGATGTATTTATACATGATGACCTGCTTCATCTTGTGTGGATATTGTCCACTTTGGCCCAGTAAGTCCTCATGGCTTAAAAACATGTCTCCACCACACAAAGTTCTAGAAACTTCTTCTCCTATCTGATGTGGAACATGATGATATGATATAATGAGAGTTTTTCCTAAAGCAACACTCCACCCCCCTTTCGTCTCAATTTAATGGTCAATGGGGGACCAAAACTAGCAACAGAGATTTTCTAACATGGGCATTTAGAAACCACCTCATAATGAAACTACTAAATTATAATTCCCATGGCATTTGAATTCACAAGCTTGATGCGAAATTTGAGCCAATCACCAAAATCATCATCTCTCCGAATTGAATGGCAAAAGCATAATTCGACATTAAAACAACATCATTTGATGAAACTTCATAAATAATAATGGAATTTCACAATTACTACAACAGATACAAAACCTTAAAACAGAAGAGCATGTGAATCACCTGCAATTGCAAGGTATGAAGGAGGAAGTTCCTCACAATCTCCCCCTCTCCCTTAAGCAAGAAAGCGAGTGCCGATGGTACGAAGTCCCGGATAAACACTTGATCATAATTGAGCGGCGTCTTGTCACCGGGATCATTTGCGGCCATAGTCCCAATTGGGCTACCGCAATACATCACAACTGAATCTTGCAACAACTTCCAAGCCTCTTTCTCAGCCTCAGACTCCTCTCTCTTTGTAATCAAAACCTCACTCTCATCCACACCCTTCACATTCTCCCCATTCAAAAAATTTCCATCAACTTCTATCCTAGATTCTTCATTATTTTCTATTGTTTCATCTATATCAATTCTTTCCACCACCAATGGCTTCACATTCATACCACCCTGAACATAAATCTTCTCAAAGTTCTTGTCATTCACACGGGTCTCAACCGACGTCGAAAAACTCCTAACATCGGAAGAAACACTAGAAATCACAGATAGACGCCTAACATTACCGCTGGAAATAACCCTAGATTGGCCAAACCCCGGACTGGGTACCCGAGAAAACTTCTGGGTATGATCAATAACGCGACGAAACCCCAAGTTCTGTAAAGGGCAGGAACGAAATTTACAAGTATGATCAGAATTAATGCGAAAATTGGATAGATTACTGGCCAAGAAATGGTGGGATTTTGGAAGTGGGCATCCAGAAAACGGCAAGTTTCGGCGAAATAGTAGGATTCTAGAGGAGGATTTCATGGTGGAGTTTGCAAAACAATGGATGGTAATCATAGGAAAAGATTGGACTTGAGAGTGGAATACTGGAATCGGTTGAAGAAACAAATCAAATATGTAAAGATGTATAAAATCTATCTATTGGGGAACTAATTTTGAAGATTGAAACAGTTTCTGAGGGGTGAAAACGAAGAGAATAAGACTTTTCTTCGAGCTGAGAAAGAGAGAAAGAAAATTGGAGGAAGAAGATGTAATCAGAAGATTGGGAAAGGAAGGAGAATAGTCTGAAAATTTGGTGAATTCCATTTTAATAATAGGCGGTGAAGGAGAGAAGACTGGATTTGAGAAGGTGCAATTACCATTCAACCCCTGGACAAGAAAATATATTTTTTTATTTTTAAAAATAAATATAAAATTTATTACTATTTTCAAAATTCCTCACTTTTATCATTTTTCTTTTGCATTTTTTCTCTTTTTGCTGGAGTTTGATAAAATTCTCTGCACTAATCACATTATTTATGTTTTCTATGGCATTAAATTCCATTCGATTTGACATTGAAAATACTTTTGAATATCAAAATATTAAATCAAATTAGGAATCAGTTTGAGAATTAATTTTTATTGTAAAATGCAAAAAAAAAAAAGTTTATTTATTTGAATTTTATAATATAATTTTTTTTTTAAAAATATTTTCAAAGAAACACTAATTTTGTAATTTTATAAAGCTTTTATAATATTAAAGTTTTCGGGAAAAAATATTTATTTATGTTTTCATTTTGAGTCTGTCCAAGGAGAAGAAAATGGTCTTTTCACCCAATCAAGGACCTGCCGCTCCACCGTATAATTCGGTGTGTAGGTGTTACACTTTTGAATTCCACGTGGCATACGATGATTGGACTTTGATAATTATTAGTGATCTTAATTTGCAAAAAAATTAATTAGTAAATTTCGGTCTACAATAAATGGATAGTTTTGGTGGCCGCAAGTTTTTGGGTTGTCTAAAAATAGGCGCACGTGGGAGGCACGGGAGATTCCCTCGGAAAGTGGACAACAAGATAAGTGGTTTGGCTGGTGACGTGTTAGAGCATTTCCATCCACTATTATTTCGGTTTCCACGTATTTATGAAACTCCATTTTTCCGCCACTGAAATAATGACACGTGGCAAAATCCATTTTCTGGATTGCACTTTTGCGCCCATTCGACTCCAATCTTCTTCATCGGGAAAGCCCTATCCATCCGTGCCACGTCCACAAAGTGCTTCCAAGAGGGAAATTGCGCAAGAGAATTGTTTGACACGTCATTGAGCGGCTCATGCATATCCTTTTTAGATGGACCTTCGGGTTCCATTTAAGGATCTCCACAGCAATTGATATTCCATAAAAATCATTTCAACACAAAATTATCTCATTGTTGGGTAAGGTTGAGTTTGATTTGGTTTGGTTTTTCAATTTATTAGTTTTTTTTACTAGAATATTATGTTCAATTTTCATCGATTTAAAATATATAAAACTTACAATTTCATTATTTTTTTAATTTTTTTCCCAAATAAATCCAATAAAATGAGACCCCTCACTTGAGCTAGGCCTTCTCCATTAGATTTGGTCATTTTAGATGGGTTTGGGTCTGGCCCAAAACTGGCACATGGGCTTGGTCAACTTTTTTGTTGGGCCAAAAATAATAAAATTCATTTGATAATGATTTTAAGAAACGTTTTTCATCTAAAAAGTGTTTAAAAATTAAAAAATTAAAAAATTAAGTGTTCGAACAATTTTAAACATCCCAAAAATCATTTGTAGCGTTGAAACACGGACAAACACACTCTCAACTAAATTAGACCCCAAACATGACTAATTGCAACCTATAAGACGCTCTCAGTCAAAAAGGGGATCAGGCCCATTAACTTCTGAGCCCAAGGCTTAGGTCCATCAACCCCCAAGCTTGGGCTCACTAGCCTAAATAATCCAAATGTAGCTTTCACCCTCTCTCTCTCTATCCATTCTGTCAGTTCTCAGACTCTGTATCTTTGAGGTCTCGCCAATGGCTACAGTTCTCAACTCTCTTCTTCCACCTCCGACTCGCCGGTCTTCTTCTTCTTCTTCTTCCTCCTCAACTCAGCCCGCCGGTTCAACTCGCCCTACGATGTCGTTTCATTACCCAGATTTCCCCGCTCCATTTGCCACCACCAACTACTCCGCGAGTTCCCGCGCCATTTCTTGCCAATTACAAACTGTAATTTCTAGACACTTCGACTCCAATTCACTCTCTTTTGCCATCTAATTACCCCTGTTTGGTTGCGGAGAAAACGTGGGAAAATAAAGTAGAACAAAATTATGCTTTATGTATGCCTTCTGTCATTTTGTCTTCTGGGGTTATAAATAATGTGAAAAATCATAAGATTCTGGATTCTGACTTCCATGTTCTCACCAATTGAATGGATCTTAAAATGGGGTTTTCCTTTTTGTTGGATTTGGTAGTTGTGGCCTTTTTTTAGCTGTTTTGCATTTGAAGAACGTGATTGGAAACTTGGAATTTTTCTCATCCTTTTGAAGGTGAGAAATGGTTTCCCATCTGGGAAATTACTAAACCCTAATGCAAAGGCTAGTTCTATGATCTATATTTCATATGAATTATATTGTTAAGATTCTGGACTTTGATTTCCTGTCTTTTTCAGCATTTTCTCTGCATATTTTTGTGCAACTACTTAATTATTTTGTCAGACATTTTTTTGTTATCATATTATAAGACTCAAAAGAGAAAAATTGGCTGAGATCTTCACTTAGGTTTTGGCTGCATGGTTGGAAGTTAATTTGTAAGATTTGGACTGTTTTGGCAGATTCATAATGCACATAATATCCAGTATCCAGGCATTAATTGGGGTATTTGAAGTTGGTTTATGAAGAAGAATACTCAGAATATGATGACTCTGAGGATGAACTAATGACCTTGTCCATCTATGTGCATAACATGTTAGAATTTGATTAAGCCCTCGAGGCCTAACTCAAGTGGTAAGGGGTTGTGTGGTATTGTAGGAGGCATCAGGTTTGTGTCCCATTGGGGGCAAAAAAAAAAAAAGGATTAGGAATGAGGGTTACCATCTTCCATGACTTATAGGCTCTGTTTGGAACTTGGAAAGCAGGAAGGACAAGGCAAAATTTGAAAGGGAAGGTAATATAATGGTAAAAGGGGAGTATGGTGCAAGAAAATTTATGGGGTTTGATCTTTTTTTTGCTTTTCCTTCCTTTTTGCCTTCCTTTCTACTCTCTGAGAAGCAAAATGGTCTTAGGATTTGTTTGGATCTCCCAAAGAATGAGAGAAATGAAGATTTCTTGAAGGTATATAAGTTTCTAATTGTTTGATTATGATGGAAACTGGAAGGAGGATGAAAGCATTATGGGTATTATGAGAAATTCATACAACATGAGGTAAGTAGAAGGAATTTCCTCTCTAACACTTTCTTCTGTCTATTCCTTTCTAACAGTTAATTACCAGTCCAACTACCAAAATTATTAGACATTTACCTAAACCAGTAGGTCCTTGGGCGGATCCCATGTTAGCGCCAAGATGCTGGTTTTCATGGGCTAAAACTTGTATTTCATTTTCTTTTCATTTTTCCCTTCTCTTTCCTTCACGGTTTCTGAGCCAAAGGGAGCCTTAGGCTGCATTGATCTGACCGGTGTCCCACCTCTTATGTAGTATAGATTCATGAGCATTTGCTCTTGGTATTGTTTTTAGTGTTGACGCTCCCTTTGTTCCACAATGAGCTTATACATGTTCCTCAAAGTAGTATTCTTCATGTGTTTGCATACTCTCTACATTTTTGTGAAACTAACTAATCTGAAATGGCTTCTCACAATGCATTTTCTATCATATAATCAGACTAAAGGTTTTGCAGTTCTGAGGAGGGATGCAATGGCCTTGATCTTTTCAAGCTATATCTTCTCACGGGTTGGTCTTCATGATGTTGCGTTGGCTCAACCTTCAGTTGGGTTCAGGGAATATATAGATACTTTTGATGGTTATTCTTTCAAGTACCCTCAGAACTGGATTCAAGTTCGAGGCTCGGGTGCTGACATATTCTTCAGGGACCCTTTTGTTCTTGATGAGAATCTCTCTGTCGAGTTATCTTCTCCTTCGTCATCCAGGTACAAGAGTGTAGAAGATTTGGGTCAACCTCAAGAAGCTGGAAAGAAAGTACTTCAGCAATATTTGACTGAATTCATGTCTACCAGACTCGGTGTCAGGCGGGAATCAAACATTGTTTCTACATCTTCAAGAGTTGCTGATGATGGGCGGACGTATTATCAAGTTGAGGTATGGTATTCTTGATTGAATATGGAACTTGCATGCTATGAAACTTATAAATGGTTAGGATAGTTGATTCAGATGCGACTGGAGTTTGCCTGTTGCATCAGCTTGACCAGACAATCGATCAGGGTCATTGAGAATGAGCAGGAATGGAGAGGAAAAGGGATTGAAAACATTGAAGTATTCTTTCATTGGAATTGTGTTAATGTGTTTGTTTTTCTCCTCCTGATTCTTATCCCATGATATCATGTTCAGGTAAACATAAAGTCCTATGCAAACAACAATGAATTAGCTGTTATGCCAACGGACCGAGTAACTCGTTTGGAGTGGGATCGGCGGTATCTTTCAGTTCTTGGGGTTGAAAACAATCGCTTGTACGAATTGAGATTACAAACACCTGAAAGTGTATTTCTAGAAGAGGAAAATGAGCTTCGACAGGTCATGGATTCCTTCAGAGTAAACAAAGCATCTGGCTGACCAGTTTATCTATGATGACGGTTTTCTTTTCTCCCTTTTCCTAGATATGTACCAGTTTTCTGTTCTTTGTATGAAATTTGCAATTGCGGTTCCAGCAACTGTGATAATTCAATCGATCTTTCTCATCCATTTTGTGTATTTCCACTCTTCAATGCCGTTTAATTAGGGATAATCAAGATAATGTCTTATCAATTTTGAGTATATTGCATTCCTATCAGGTCTCTGCTAATGACACTTATCAGATTGTATCCTTAATCTTAGACTTGCTCCTTCTAGTATCACACAAAAGTAAAAAACCAACTCAAACATGCATAGCAGATAGAAATTTCATGGGAGCCAAACAAATATGGGAAAGTGGAAAATTGAGGGTAATGCCAACAAAAAAAAAAAAAAAACCATATAAAAAATTTTATTCAAGAAAGATATGTGAAATTCTTCATCTGTGCATTATAACATGGGACAACAACAAACAATACAATCCAGAAGCAGCATGGTTCAAAATTAACTTCAACAGAGAGTTGAAAGCTATGACCTTACTTCGTATTGACCCGCCTGTGTGAGAGCTCGAAAACCTTTGTATGGGCGACTTGGTAGATTCTTTATATCCAATGTATCTATTTGCAGGCCAGAGAGAGCAACTCCCATGATCCTGAAGCCCACTTGGAATGTGGGAAATACATGAAGGCGCTCCATGCCTGTCTCAAGTGTTAGGGTTCCAGACAGTGAAGGGGCTTTATCCTTGGGAATTCGCCCAATGGACCAAGAGCAGGTCTGCAGAAACATATTAGCAGCAAATTATAAGTACTGAGTTGATAGAATAGCATGGTTTTCTCAGCATTAACTTTGTGTTTTGGCTGCAAGTGAATAAACCTGATCATAAGTCCAGTAGTATCAGTCCTATCAAGTGAGTACCTTATTGGCAAGGATGCTGACTGTTCCATGATTAGAAGACAGATTTGCTGATAGAATACAAGGAGGTAGTTGGAATTGGACGGTTACTGAGTCAATTGTTTTTCCAGGATCGCTTCGTATGCCAACCAACACACTGAGTCGACATGTCCCAGCGTCTGATGTTAGCTGCGGCTTTACATATATTGGGGTACTCCTCAACTTTTTGACCCTGAAAAGAAATGAGAATGAGTTAAACAGAAAAGACTATATGATAAGAATTCTTATGAGCTGTTAGATTTTTCCATGCACCTGTAACTCATGAGCTTAAACTGTCCATCAGGAGGCACAAATGAGAGAATGTTATTTGATTCCCATGGCCGAAACCGAACACAAGGATGGAATCTCACATCATTCAGAATGGAAGGGTTTGCAAATGAGAGTGTTAAATCAGGAAGGCCAGAAAGGTGGGAGTTCACTTCCACTTCTCCATATATCTCACATTTCACCAGTATCCCATCCCTGAGCACCATAACCAAATGGGTAAGTTTTTTTTCAACCTACAAGTATAAATGTGAGAAAAGTATAGTTGCTAGTTTGTGCAAGCCAGACATAAAGAACAATCAAGATAGGGAAGCAACAGCTTCAAATAAGTCATACCTATTTCAATTCCAAAAAAAAAAAAAAAGAAGCAAAATTAAAAAATAGTATCAATTTTGGGAGACAGAAGGGCATGCAATTCCAGACCTCAAGGAGATTGATAAAAACTCATCATCATCCATTAAATTCCAAAAAAAAAAACATTATCCATTTGAGTTGCTGCATCTTCCATCTCTGTTTGGAAAACATTATATACCATGGGCTGGAAATATTCTGCACAGTTGTGTTAATGATGATAAACATACATATGTGTGTGTAAAATCTCAGATTCTATGAGTAGATAGAAACAGAAAAACTATAGTAGAAACAAAAATCTCAGATCCAGAATTCAGATTTGGACTACAAATTCACCAAATTTTCATGTTACTAATCCATAAAAATCCTAAGGCCAAACACCAATTAGAAAACCTAGATGAAAAGGACAGAAGATTTAAAGAAAATTTAGTTGTATAGACCTATTTATGACTGCATCCATTTCTTCAAGAAGATCAACATAAACCTCATTGTTTGCATGCTTTGGCTCTGTACTTCTCCATGGAACACAAGATGCTGTTGCGCCTGGAAGAGTGTTGCTTACATTAGAACTGTTACCAGTCACAACACCCAATACTTTGCTAACAATATTTGGTAGAGCGATCATCTCCCTTAGAATGTTAGGTTCTGTTGTCAGAGGGAAGCCGTTGTCTATCATCTCATCCAGAAGCTGCAGGTTACACCAAATATATCTATCATTTTCACTTTGTCCAAAACTTTGGGTAACATGGAAAAACCAATCTGATGAAAAGAAACAGAAAAAGGGGAAATGGGGAAAGAGGATGGGAGCACATACACAAGTTGAATTCACTTTTTGTATGATACAAAAACAAAATGAATTTAACATAGTTACCCTAATAGAATACTTTTCAAATTTAACCTATCTCTTTTTCTGGCTTCGATTTTGTGAGACTTTAATAACTAATTTTAATTTGAAAGGATCGATCTCCTTCAAATTTCATACTGAACTTTTGTTATATGAGTCTGAGTACTAATCCAAGGAAAGTGGATATTAAAAAAAAATCAAACGACAATCCAATCACTCTTACCAAGGTAATGAATAATATATTTTTTGGGGAACACACAAGGTTTGTAGTTTTTAATATATATATATATAACAGCAATTGAAGAACCTGTCAATTAGATGGAGCAAATTGATCATACATGGCTAACTGTTTGTAAGAAACTATTCTGAAGGATAGCTGTAAGTTCTCATAGATTACAATAGACACCAACAGAAGATCATATACAAATACCTCATAGACAATCACAAAGTTATCCTTGATCACGTCTTCATTCAACCCTCCAAGATAATCTGACAGGACATCTGCTACTCTGCAAAGAAACTAAAGTAAAAAGGTTAAAAGGTTAAGAGCTCTACACAGAAATAATGGCACTCTGAGTTGTAAAATGAAAGATGACTGTGTATGGCTAGACTTTACATCTCTTCAATAGAAGACCATATCAGAGTTGAGAATCTCATACAAAAGCAAGTACTCTTTTTATAAGATTCAGTTATGTACTCATTCAAGAACATAAAATTTAAGATCTCCTATCATTTCGTTCCTTTTTTTTTTGGCACATCTGCACTTTGCTTACAGATGCCAAATGCATTGGGATTAATCTGGTGCTGGATTAACATGCACATGCCAACTGGGTTCACCAAGCAACAAGCTAATAACATATTCATGAGGCATGGTTGGAACTTTCCAAAAGTCCAGAGTCTCATGTATTAATGCTAAGCAGCAGCATTCTGTTGAATTCATTGAGAACATCACAACCAAGCACCTATGTGTGCATTTGGTTCATATGATATGGAGATCAGAAAAGAGTATCCCATTCGAATATACTAATGCAAAATGATAACCATATCCCTAAGTTGTGCCTTAAGAAAAGAATGACCATGGTGTTTGATAATAATTCAGAATGATGAGGGTGCACATAAATTTGAATTGTAAGGAAAAAAAATAATGAGCATATCCCAAATTTCCAATTCCCATTCCCTTCCTTACATATAATGAAATCAGAAAGTTGATAACTAGATAGTAGATATCCCATTTTCAGAAAGTTGATAACATATTCATGAGGCATGGTTGGAACTTTCCAAAAGTCTAGAGTCTCATGTATTAATGCTAAGCAGCAGCATTCTGTTGAATTCATTGAGAACATCACAACCAAGCACCTATGTGTGCATTTGGTTCATATGATATGGAGATCAGAAAAGAGTATCCCATTCGAATATACTAATGCAAAATGATAACCATATCCCTAAGTTGTGCCTTAAGAAAAGAATGACCATGGTGTTTGATAATAATTCAGAATGATGAGGGTGCACATAAATTTGAATTGTAAGGAAAAAAAATAATGAGCATATCCCAAATTTCCAATTCCCATTCCCTTCCTTACATATAATGAAATCAGAAAGTTGATAACTAGATAGTAGATATCCCATTTTCAGTATGGAGGCACCCATTCCAAAACCTCCATTCCCATTTAACAAATGCTCGAAAGGTTGATTTCTCCCAGCTCCTCTACAGATAGAATGAAATGTAAACTTTTTCTATGGTCATCTAAATGGATACAATGGGAAACTACCATTCTGTGGCAGAGAATCTAAAAGGGAAGTACAGAGGCTCAAAACGAGAACAAACAATATCTATCATGTGGAGGGATATATACATCAAATTCAAGTTCTTATTGTGGCAAGATACTATCTAAGAGCAACCCATGTTCTAGCAATCAAATTAGTGAACAGTAATCACTTAAAATTCCTCATGCCAAGAAAAATATAGTCCAGAGGAAGAAAGAAAAAAGGAAAGATAGCTCACCTCAATGCCCATTAAAGGAGGCATTTCAACTTGGGTGCAGGCTAAGAATGTGATTCCCTCACGAGTAATTTGGAAAATGTAATGTGTTGGTGAAGCAATTACTGGTGGAAGCTATTAACCACAAAGTAGACAAAGAACGTGACTTGATTATATTAACATTAAAACAAAATTAGACATAAAAGCTATGAAAAAATAATAAAAAAACTTAAAATAATGCTCCATTTGGTTTCTAAGAAAATGTAAGAAAAGAAAAGGAACTAAAAACCAGGACCAGCTGAACTGGGGATAACAAAAGTACATGGATTAGTTGAGACGGGTCTGTTTTATTTTATGAAAACCAAAACAACGGGAACCATAAAACCCAGTATTTAATTTCTTTTATTTTCTCAGCAGCCAAACGGGGAGAAAAAATTGAACCAATAAAGAAATCATGAATAAGGGGCCACGAAGCAAACAAAGCACATAAAAATTATATCAACATTGAAACAAAACCAGAACTAAAAATTATCATTAAACAAAAAAAAGAAAAAAACACTGAAAAAATGCTCCGTTTGGTTGCTAAGAAAATGCGAGAAAAGAAAAGTAACAAAGAACAGGAGGAACTGAACTGGGGCTAATTAAACTGAATGGCTTAGTTTCGACGGGTCTATTTCATTTTCTGAAAACCAAAACAACATGAACCATAAAACCCAGAATTTCAATTTCTTTCATTTTTCTCAGCAGCCAAACAGGGATTAAAAATTAAACCAACAAAGAAATCATGAGTAAGGGGTACCTTGGTTGAATCAGCTTGGGAGACAGTCTGTTCCCAGAACCAATCACATATGGATCGATCAACCCGGTGTCCGGTGAGCTGTTTCTCCAGCATTACCTCTCTGTAAACAATCACCAAATCACAGCAATTCTTACAATTCCTCCCCGTCAATTCAATTGAACAAAGAAAATGGATCAAATTTGAAATTGGGGTACAAAACGAATCAGGACTAGTTCGGGGTTGAATTTGTTCTGGGGTTCACATGAATGCAAGTCTTCAAATCAAATCCAAGCAAACAAACCAACAAAAACCCAGAAAAGAGTGAAATTTGATTTCATACCCAGAATCAGAAAGAAGAAAAATACACTGCAACATGGCTCTCGCTTCGCGGGGTCGACAGAAACAAAGAAGAGATGGGGTATGGCTTCGTGGGAAACTCCACTGGAGATGCCAAGCCTTCTGTTTGAAGAGAGTTCAAACGACCGCTCCGAACGTGCCCGAGAAGAATGGTAAATATAATTTCTTTATCTAAAAAATTAAAAATAATTGTTTCTTCCCTGATTTTGCATTAATAATCATTAAAATAAAAAAATAAACAATCAAGGAGAAGTAGTTCGAGTGAATTTTGCCGGTTTCTACTCAGATAAATAGTTTTAGTGAAAATATTGAAAGTGTTTTTAAAATAATAACTTATTAAATCAATTTTCAAAATTTTAAAATTTATCAAATATTAATTTTTTCTTAAAAATATTTTTTAATTAAAATTACTTTTTAAAATTATTATCAATCAGACGCGTTATAATTAAAAAAAAATATATATATATATATATAAAAGGCATTTTCACCTTTACAAAAAAAAAATTCCATGAAACCTAAATCCATATCCACTATATCATGGGTTTTTTTATTCCTTAGGAATAAATTTATAAACAAAATTTTATTCCTAAAAGCATTGTAAAACCTAATTTGTAAAATTATTATCCAATTAATCCTGGACATTTTGAGAAAAATTATATTTAACTTAAAAATAAATAAATCCCATATAGTTTAATATGACATCAGCCCTTGTTTTGCAGTTATTTTGTGTAAAATTTTTAAAAATATTTTCTAAAATTTTCAATCATTTTTTAGACTAAAATTATTTCCTAAAAGCCTTGTCAATAAAAGTGCTATTGAGTTTTGACAGAGTGAAAATGTTCATCATACAAAACGTTTAAGATCCCAGAAAAAAAAAAAATATAAAGAAAACGTCATAAAGAGCATCTGGGTCTTCCCTGTGATATATCTCCAAGGAGCTTATCAAGAACCAAGTTTGATACAATCCGGTACAGTAACAATGTACATGCCATCACCCACTTCCCAGCTTCCATCTTTCTCTCTGAAAACTCAGACCACGCTGAATGCCGACTGTAATGTGGATGAAACCCGTGAAGCGATGGTCTGGGAGGCAAATGCCTGAATCTGCTTCTTGGCATCTGAGAGGAACAAGAAGTAAAGAATGAACAAGATTGAGAAGCCACAAGAGACTGAAAAGATTGGCTATGATAGTAGTAATAGTGCCAGAAACTGAAATGATAAAAAGATAAAATCAAAGAAGCTGAACAAACAGTCTGAAAGAGGATAGTTATGTTGACTAGCTTAACCATCTTTAGTGCAATCAAGAAGGGTATGTCAGGACATCCCGTGGATATGAATGCCAATATCAGTATAACTGGATAAATGATACCATACAACATCATTAAATATCTAGTTACAAAGAGCTTTAGGTTCTAATTTGTCATTTGGCTCGATTTAGGGCCACATCAAGTTACTCCACATATATTTCCTGTGCCATGGCTAGTTATTTGGTAATTGGTACTAAGTGAAATCCTAAATGCATAGTTTCTACATGAAGATGAAACAATAATCCTACGGTCGTTTAAAGTGGAACATTTACAGATTACATAAATGTGTGAAGATCACATTTTGGCAAACAAGATTAGGAGGGTATTGAATTATGATCCAAGTCCAAAAGACTGCTTGCTCACCTTTGCGGCATTTGGTAAAGCCAATAATATTTGCAAGGCTGAGGGTTAAACAAACCCCTACAACTAGCAGATAGTCAGCTTGAAACCTTACGAGAGAGAATATCCCGAGCAAGATCCATACAACCGCCTACAAAATAAAAGGACAACAACCTTAGAGAACCAAATTTAACAGAAATTTTTTGCTTATAGTCAATAAACTACAAAATATGCCTTAAAACCCTTAACTCAGACCAGGCATGAACCTGCAGCACCAATTTTTAAATATTTATCACTTTTTAATATTATGCCTATATTTTCAGCTCAAGTATTTGTTGCATTTTCAAGTTCTTCATAAGAGTCTTAAAATGAAATTTTTTATTAACATCTTACTTTTTCAATATAGTTCTGAATTCTACTAGTTTGCATGTGTTGGATTATTTTCAGCAACTGCATGCATATCCCAGAACTTCCATATGGAAGCTATACTAAGGATATTAGTAGGTTATGATCAAATCTTTACTCACCGCAAGGTAAAGGGTCCACCAGAATAGCCATGAATCCTTCTTGTTCATCCGAGCCAATGACTGTATCAGCAACAATGATAAAGATATTACCCAATGATAAAATTCATGCATAAGGACTCCAGAACAAGCCATCAGCATTTCATTCAATGGTGATCAAGGGAAAAGAAACTCATAACAAAAGTCCTATGAAATGCCAATACCAACCTCTTGGTCAAGGCATTCAAATCTCCACACACTCTCTCCTAGATCATTTATTTCGTTCCACCACCTCAAACCAACTAAGATGCGCCCACTCACATTCTTGACTACCCAGAAATCCAAAGCAGCAAGGAGTACAGTCACCACAAATATAATGACAAAGCTATCAACGAAAATGGTAGAAAGTATGTAAAACGCCAAAGATGCAGCCTGCCAAAGACAAGAAACATAATGTGATGGAGTTGAATGTGCACAATAGAGAAGAAAATGCAAATGACAGAGTAAACGGAACTAGACCTTGAAGAGGACGTGAAAGAAACAAATCTTTGGGTGGGCGTAGTTTTCCCCTGGAGGCTGTGCATCATAAAATAAAACAAAACTTATTTAGAAAAAAGAATAACTTCAATAAGAAATTAGAATGAGAAATAAGCAAGCCGCTATCAAGAAACCCCATTCAGATGTTCCACTTTGACCAAACAGAATTCCTACCTTCTGCCTACCGTATAATTATTAGAAAAAGTAGTAATTGAAGAGGGTCCAGAGTTCATGTTAAAATCCAAAATACATTGAGAGAAATTCATGATAGACATAATCCCTTCATTAGGATCCTTCAACATTGGTTCCCACCATAGCTGTATAAGTCGTGAGAGTATGATGTGTGTCTATATCATTTCAAAGAAGTTAAAAGGAACTAAGAACAAAGAAAAAAAAGGAAGAATGGTGAAATAATCATTTTTCCATCCATGTAGCTCTAAAAGAAAAAGTAGAGATGTCCAAGCAGCCAAGAGATGGGTGCTTCTCCCTTTTATATGATTCTGGATTCTTCTTCTAGTTACTTACTTCAAACTAAAAGGGGTCTAAGGGTTGATTCTTTGTCTATGATTGATTTCATCGATTGGTTAGGCTGTCCGTAAGGGGAGGGCTTTCTTGTTTCTGCTCGGTGCTCACTTGTATACTTCATGTGTACTTAGTGTTGCCTTTTTTGGCTTTTCAATTTAATACACTTTTACCTATCAAAAAAGAAATTTCTCCTCACGGAATGGATTTGAGTGAGTGAAAAAATCATTGAAATACCCCATGCAGCCTTCTTGTTGATTATGAGATCATTTCATGAATTCAGAAAAGTCTAGAATGTCAATTTCAAAGGATGCAACATCAAAATACTTCCTAACATATTCCCACTAATTACATTCTTACTTCGACCATTTTCCAAGCCAAAAAGTTTACACACACATCACAGAAATCAGAAACTAGTTCTATGAAACACAATTTAACAAATTATAGCAACCATTGATATTTTAAGCAGAAGACAGAATTAGCAGGCAAATTATTTTTGCACCGTAATAGAAAGGTGTAAACAGCTACACCGAATACATTCCAGATTCTAGTCTCCATAAAAATTTATTGTGGTCTTCCCTAGATCACAAAATTTTAGACATTAAATTTCTGCATAAATCAAACCCATGGTCAACATTGCATTTCATTCAACCATAAGAAACGCAAATTATCAGTTTGGTTACTGATAAAACTTTAAATCGCACGGTTTTGAATTAAACCAAGTCAACCAAAACTAATATAACTAGCTCAGTTATTGTGAGTTCTTCTCATTTTCTTGGTTGCCAATTCTAGCAACTAGGTGTATGTTATGTAGAAGACAGTATTTTCAGGCAAAATTGCTTTTTCTAGCTAATTAAAAGGTGCAAACTGCTAACGCAATACATTCTAAATTCTAGTTCTCATGTAGATTTCTTCTGGTTTTCCATAGATCACAGATTTTTTGAGACATGAAATTTCAGCATAAATCAAAACCATGGTCAATATTATATTTCCTTCCTCATTGCAAACCCAAATTTTCAGTTTGATTGCCGAGAAAAATGCTGGACGATTAAAGAAAATATTAAAACTTTTGATCACGGAGTTTGGAATTAAAGCAAGTTGACAGCTCAATCGAACCTAATGTAACTAACACAGTTACGGTGAGTTTCTTCTTATTTTCTTCTAAACCAAACAACATCAATTCTAGACATCACCAAAAATAAAATAAAATAAAATCGAGCTTTCCTTCTACAAAATCGAATATAAGGAACACCCGTAGCAAACCCAAATTATCAGTTTGGTTGCCGAGAAAACCCAAATTAAAACTTGGAATCGCAGGGTTTTGAATCAAACCAACCCGTCCGCTCCACCAAACCTAATAAACTAGCTTAATTACCTGATTTTGTCCTCATTTTCTCGGAAACCAAACTACACCAAATCTAGAAATTAGCATTTCAGAGATTTTCCCATTTCAAATAAATAGAAAGAAACAAGGGCGTATAGATTGAGAAACCTTAACCTAGCTGAGTCAACTCACCTGGTTCTGATCCATCCCGAAATTTGAAGAGATTGAAAGACCTTCTATGGATCTCTGTGTTACGAAGAAAAATAAGTAGGCCAAAAAATCTCCCTTATTATATAAATAAAAGTAATAATTAATTATAATTATATCCCAATTTAAAAAAATTTATGCTATATTATTTTTATTTTAAAAAAAAAAATTGTTAGAATTAATATAGATGAAATTTTTATCTTACATAAATATTTTTTGAATTTTGATTTACAATTTTGCATGTATACTTGTTAAATTTAATTAATTAATTAATTTCGTATTATTATTTTTAAATTTTTCGTCTAAATATTTTATCATATTAAATTTATTTTCATAAGACTTAAAAAAAATTAGTGAGTGTTTAGAAAAAATTCATATTTTTTGTCTTTAAAATATAAAATAACATAAATCTATGCCTTTAAAAATCATTTTTTAAGAATTTTAAAATTTAAGTTAGTAATTTTTTTTTATACGTTAATGTTTTTAAACTGTTTTTAAAATCATTACTCTTTTTAAAGTAAATTTATAAAAATTCTTATAACTTATACAAAAGTAATAAATATTATTATTCCAATAGGATTTGTTTAATAATATTTTTAATTTAAAATTTTTAAATAATTATTATAAATGGTTTTGCACAAACTTTTAATAGCAACATTTATTTTGAAAACTTCGTTTTAAAAATTAGTTTTCTCAATTTATTATTTACGAAGACACTTCAATATTATTATTTTTGCTTTGAATTGTTTTTTAAAACCCTTTTCACGTTTATTTGGAAAACTCTATTTTAAAAATTAGTTTTCTCAAATTATTATCTATGAAGACACTTCAATATTACTTTTTTGCTTTCAATTATTTTTCAAAACACTTTGTAAACATTACAAAATCTAGTTATAAAACACTTTAATTTTATTGTAATATAATTATTTTAAGTGTTTAGAACATGTTTTATGCAAATTGTTTGAATCTAAAATTTGTTCAATATGTTTTTGAAGATAGAAAAATGTTTTTTCTTTAACAAAAATAGAGATTAATTATTTCAATTAATGATACGTTGTTTTTTTTTTTTTTTTTTTTTCACTCTTTTTAATGCTTTGGCAACAGAGGAAGGAGAGGGGGTGATGGTATTCTTTGAATGAGAGGCTGTGGATATAAGTTATAACAAAGTAAGGTGGGTCATTGTCTTATCCTAAGCCAAATCAACAAGAAGAGATGGGCAGAGAGAAACCCTCTCAAACACACACTCAAAACTCTATACTCCTTTCAACCCAACTCCCTCATCATAAGGAGTCATGGCAAGGTTGGTGGTGCAGCATCAGAATCAACCTTCTTTCTCCCTTCTCCCCTCCTCTCTCTCTGACTTCAATGGCATCAGACTCACTAATCACATTCAGGTTCTCTCTTTTCCTCAACCCTTTTGTAGAAAACTTTGGTGATTTCATTGACATTGTGTGGTTTTGTTGGGGGACTTGGTGAATTGTTGCTGGGAACTTTGCAAAATCATTGGAATACGTGTTTAGGTTTTAATTTTCAGCACATCCACTTGTTCAAAAACACAGAAAACCCATTACGTAGTTTGAAACAATTGAGTTGATTCAACCCATCATTTCCATGAATTGGGTTTTGAGTTTGCAAGTAGTGGAAGGTATCTTCAAGCCTTGTGGACGGTATAATCTGATTTTCTTTAACTTCTGCAGCTTAGAACTCGTAAATTTTTTATATGTGACAATCTAATTGTAATATCAATAGGGGTCAGAATGGTTTGTGTATATGTCTCAAACAAGTGAAAAAGAAAATCAAAGGAACATATCTTTAGGTTTTAGTTTTCAGCTAATCCACAAGTTCAAAACAGCGAAAACCCTTCACTTGTTTGAGTTCAATTTGCTTGAAACAACTGAATTGATTCAATTCACCATTTCCATCAATTGGGTATTGAGTAAGTGAATAGTAAAAGATATCAAGTATAGCAGGAATTCAGCTTCCCATATGTGGAGGGTGGGCTTATAATCTGATTTTCTTTAACTTCTGCAGATTAGAACTCATTAAGCTTTCCGGATATATCAACATATTTCAAGTGTCAGAATGGTTTATCTATCTATTTTCCAATTTGCTTTGTAATAATAACATGTGTTTTGTAATATCTGTGTTTGGTTGCAGTGTAGGAGAAAGGTATGCCAGCCAAAAGGGGCATTACATGTTACGGCATCAGGTGAAAAGAAAATCCTTATGATGGGAGGCACTCGATTTATCGGTGTGTTTCTGGCAAGGCTTCTTGTCAAAGAGGGTCATCAGGTATTGAAAATATGGTTTCTAACAATAGGAAAACCGATTCTTTTGACTGTTAGAATGATTGAAGCACAAATTATTACTGGCAGGTGACTCTGTTTACTAGAGGAAAAGCAGCCATCACCCAACAGTTGCCAGGTGAATCAGACAAGGATTATGCTGAATTTTCTTCCAAGGTATATTATGTACCTTGTCTACATGAATTCTCACTCCTTCATCCCCGGTTTCATTAGTATTCATTCTCTCTTGAGGAATGACCAGCATGTTCCAAGTGCATGAAAGTTGTTTCTTGATTTTTTTTTTCTTTGGTAGGTTTTGCATTTGAAAGGAGACAGAAAGGACTTTGAATTTGTGAAAACCAGTCTTGCAGCTGAAGGCTTTGATGTTGTCTACGATATAAATGGTGTGTGCAATGTACTTGATATATCTCTGCTTTCAATGAGAGACACATTCTGTTTTCTTCTTTTGAGTTCAGTCATTATTTATGAGTATATTTGACATTTTACTTACAAGAAAACAAATATCTGACATAGGACGAGAGGCAGTTGAAATAGAACCGATATTGGATGCACTACCAAACCTACAACAGTAAGTTTTCTTAACAATCTAAAGTTGATTGTAAATTTGTAACTGATGCAGTCTGATCATCCATGCATAAGATCCTTGGATGATGTATTTTCAATGCTCTTTTGGCATTTGAAACTGAATCATACTTGTTTCCTGTGATGGTAATCACACATAGACTAAGATAACTTGGTAGAGGGCTTGATGTTTGTGTTAGTAACCTAAGGTTTTTACCAAATCTCAGGTACATATACTGCTCTTCAGCTGGTGTTTATAAGAAATCCGATCTTCTACCACATTGTGAGGTAAGCTTGTGATCACACCTGTTTTTATGAGAGCTTGGACCTTACCTGAAGGCTTAAGTGTGACTTTGAAACCATGAACCATATTCGGAATTTACTCACAACAACAAGTTTTAGAGATTTAGAGAATTCTGAGAATTATTTGGGCTTTTTCAAAGATGGGATTTCAAGAATTATTTGGGGTCTAACACCCTCTTTCAGACACCTCATACTCAGTTAATGATTTCAATATTTGAGAGATTTGAGCTAGCCTGGCAAAAATAGTGGGAATATCCTCTATTCTAGACTTAATTTAGGGTATTAAATGATTAGAGCTGGGCCAAGTTCAATCTAGATCAAGCTCTGGTTAGCCTTCGTTTGTTGTTTACAGCCCTACATTATTGACAGTAGACTTACAAATGGGTGTTCATGATACGATAAATTCCTGCAAACTTTCATGTTCTTTTTTCCTCTCCAATACTATGTTTTCCCCCTTTGCCTAGAATTTTTCGATATTACTGCTGACCTGTTGGTGGCTTGTGTAGACCGATGCAGTTGACCCAAAGAGCAGGCACAAGGGGAAGCTCGAGACAGAGAGCTTGCTGGATTCAAGGGGTGTTAACTGGACTTCTATAAGGCCTGTCTATATCTATGGACCCTTGAATTACAACCCTGTTGAAGAATGGTTCTTCCACCGGTTGAAAGCAGGTCGCCCAATTCCAATCCCCAACTCAGGAATTCAGATAACCCAACTGGGTCATGTTAAGGTTAGTGAAACTGCAATCCCAGTATCTCAGGACGGAACAACTCCAAGTCACACTGAAGTCCCACTGAAGTCCTGGTTTTTTCTTTAAAAAAAAAAACACACTCGGAACTGCTAACACCTCCTTTTTCTTCGACACAACCTTCAGCCAGGATGTAACATGGTGTGACAAAAATTTGTATTTATGATTTATGTTTGCTGAATGGAAGCAAGTTTCTCTAATGTGGTTTAACTCGAACACCTCCCAGGATTTGGCAAAGGCTTTTCTCCTGGTTCTTAGTAATGAGAAAGCCAGCAAGCAAGTCTTCAACATTTCTGGTGAAAAATACGTCACTTTTGATGGATTGGCAAGGGCATGTGCAAAGGTAACCCTGAAAATATGCTTACAAAATGGGAAAAAAAAGAAACCGAAAACTAAAGAACTTTATGAAATGGTTGGAGTTCTATGATTATCTTCACGTGTTTGTTTTGTGTGTCTTATAGGGTGCCGGGTTTCCTGAGCCTGAGATTGTTCACTACAACCCCAAGGAGTTCGATTTTGGCAAAAAGAAAGCATTCCCATTCCGTGACCAGGTAAAAATGGACTTCCTAACATGCAATTCCGATATGGGCTTACCAGAAAACTTCTCTATCAGTGAAAACTATTTCATTGATTCATGTCTATTTCCATTCAAACCGCAATTAGTTGGGTGTTTGATTTTTCCCACGTTTTCCAACCAATATGAGAAGAATCTTACCAAGTTGCTCCTTCAGTAACCAATCACATTGCAGATTGTTTTCCGTCTACATCAGATGATATGAACAATTTGAACAGTTCAGATTTTTCTACACGCTGGACATAAATGCTTGAAAACGATATTTTTCAAAGGTTTTACCGAGTCATTACATTGCAAATTGAAGCCCAGTCCTGGCATTTTGCCCAGGACTGAATCTTATGGCTAGAAATGTAGCCTCATTTGTAGCATTTTCATCAGTTTCTTCCTAATAAAATGCAGCATTGCATTACAAATCAAAGTCAAATCCTGGGATTTTGACCTGGGACTGAATCTTATAGCTAGAAATGGAGCCTTGGTATTGACATTTTCATCTGTTTTTTTTCCTGATGAACCGCAGCATTTCTTTGCATCAATTGAGAAAGCAAAGAGCGTTCTTGGGTGGAAACCCGAATTCGACCTGGTGGAAGGTCTTGCAGATTCATACAACCTGGATTTTGGCAGGGGGACGTTCAGGAAAGAGGCTGATTTCTCTACAGATGACATAATTCTTGGAAAGAGTCTAGTCCTTACTTAAATCATTCACCTGGTTTCTGTGTTTCGCTCAAGTTCTTTAGGAAATGATCACATTATTGGTTGAGATGTCAACAGAAAGACTTTGAGATTTCATTGATGGTGTAATTTGTATCTATATTTGGAAATGGGAATCAAGAGAAAATGAATTCACACGAGAATCCTTGTTGGGATGGAAATCATTTTCCTGGAAAAGAAACCAAAAAACAAACATGAAAAAAATCAGATGAAATTTGCAGTCTAAAGCCTTGTTTGGGACTGGGATTTATAATTAAGGATTCTATCTGGACACTTTTTTAGCATTTGAGACGTTTCCAAACAGGACTTAACACTTTCTATATGCCTTATTTAAAAAATGACCCTAAAATTAGAGGGCATCACAATCAATCAAATCAAAATAGCTAATCTAAAATAACACCAAAACAAAATGAATGGTCATCAGCAATCCCAAAAAGGAGAATTATTTAGGGTTTGATTTTAGGGGTGGAAAATTTAGAAAAATATAAATAAAAATAACTATTTTTTTTTTCATACTTATTTTGGATATTTGTGGAAATATTCTCATGGTGGATAAATGTTCAATTCTAATTTATTTGAAAATGACCCAAGAATCTAATATATGTATTACCTTGATTCTCAATTGAATTCGTTGACCATCAAAATCATAATATTAAAATTACACCAAAAAAAGAAGAACAAATCAATCCAAGATTGCATATCAAAGTGGTTGTTGAATGGGTCTATCAGTATTTATTCATTAAAAAAAATGTCCAATATAAAATATTTTCCATAAATAAATTCTCATATCTACAAGAAGAGCATTAGAAACGGTCCAATTGATTTTTATTAAATTACCATATCCAAATATCACTTTCATTAGCAAAACAAATCCAAGAATTTCTGTCACAAAGATTTGATAGCATGTTAACTTTTTATTGTTTTTTTTTTTTTAATAAGGGAAATTTGTCAAATTATAAAATCCAAAGTTCATAAATTAATTTTTTTATCTTTTTAATAATTATTCATTTTTATTTTAAAATATAAATAAATTAATTAATATTTTTTAATTTCAAAGCTTTGGGTACCATTTTTTTATTTAGAAAAAGGAAGAATCTAAGAATATTCCACGATATTCTTTACGAGTCAAAGAAACTTCCAATAAATTCCATGAAAAAAACATTATCTTCACATTTAATTCACTGCCTTAATTCACAAGTAATCGACTTTCCACTGTTTTAGTCTATGGTCCAAAAGAAATCATTATTTATACATTATCCATTACACTTAATCCACACTTATTCCACACTTTAGGGCAACTAACATAACTATAAGATCTTTCCAGACATGTGGGATCTTTACACGTGGCAAATCACCGTCCTCTACATGGGATTCTGCCACGTACAGGCTCCTTCTGACGCCTTCAATCTTCACACAAATAACTACCACTGGCCCCCACTTCACCTGTTCCGAAAATGGAACAATAAAAAATGACAGACGTGTGCTTTTTCGACGCGTGGCAGTCACATGCCTCGTGGCACGACAAGCGGCGGCTTTCGTGTATAGGGTTTACACGCCTGGTCGGTGAGGATAGGGAGCGGCGGTGAAGCGGTGGCCTTTTTCTGAAACACCAAATTTACCCCTGAATGAAACTTCGCGAGAGTGAGGGATCTGGTGTGTCGCATATCGTGGGTGTAGAAAGTTGCCGACATATCTGAACCGTTGATTATGCGTGAAACGCCTAAAAATGAATCAAATCATCATTTTATATGTAAATATACTTATAGATTTTTCATATTTTGATCGACATCGATTTTGGAGCGTTCAGATTGATCCTTTATGGTTATTGGTTGGATTCACACCTCATAATTTGTACATGTGAAACACACAATGAATTCCTTTTAAAATTAATCTTTTTTTGCTCTAACAACTACCCTAACAAATGAAACCGACCTTAACATCACAAGAATTACAACCATAACATGGATTCAAATATGTAATTACAAAAACAATCAAGGGCAATTTAGTAATATGAGCAGAATATTCCACTAGATTCGATTGCCTCTGACTGGAGTCCAGATTTTTTCTAACATCGTCGGATTGGAATCCCCGCCACGCGTACGGGGGGATTATTCTAGGGAGAGGGGTAACGCAGGAATCTAAGGAAAGGAAAACGACGTCGTTTTAGTGGAAAATTGGGGAAAGCGACAAATGAAACGACGGCGTTTTGAGGAGAAAACCCAGTGGACAATTGGATTCCATGTATTGATCCACCTCATACTTCACATTTTCATATGATTTTCTTGATTCAATCCAACCACCCTCAATGCCTATATAAACACCACACTACACCACCCAAAATCTACAACAAACTCACAATTTGATCCAAACAACTTTCAACTTTCCCACATTTTCTCTCATTTTCTCTCTAGTTTTCTTTGGTTGAAGGCTCTAATGGCTCCTACTTTGGCTTCTGCAACTGGTTTGGCCAAGGCTGCCAGCATTTCCAGCCGGGCATATGTGACGTTCTTGGCCGGAAACGGCGACTACGTGAAGGGCGTGGTGGGGCTGGCCAAGGGGCTGAGAAAGGTGAAAACCGCATACCCACTTGTGGTGGCGGTACTGCCGGACGTCCCGGCGGAGCACCGCCGCATTCTGGAGGACCAGGGCTGCGTCGTCAGGGAGATCGAGCCGGTGAACCCGCCGGAGAACCAGACCCAGTTCGCCATGGCCTACTACGTCATCAACTACTCCAAACTCCGCATCTGGGAGGTGGGTCTTTAGCCATTTCATCAAATTTTCACCCTCTGATTCTTCATTGACTTGTTCTAATTCTGGGTTCTTTTTTTTTTGTTTTCAGTTTGTGGAATACAGTAAGATGATATACTTGGACGGAGACATACAGGTGTTTGGTAACATAGACCATTTGTTTGATTTGGATGATGGGTATTTCTATGCTGTGATGGACTGTTTCTGTGAGAAGACGTGGAGCAACTCGCCGCAGTACAAGATTGGGTACTGCCAGCAGTGCCCGGAGAAGGTGAAGTGGCCGGCGGAGATGGGTCCAGCACCCCCTCTCTACTTCAACGCCGGCATGTTTGTGTTTGAGCCTTGCCTCTCCGTCTATGATGATCTCCTTACCACTCTCAAGATCACAACTCCTACCTCCTTTGCCGAGCAGGTTTGTCAAATTCCATGAGGGTGTTTTGTCATTTTAGCTAGTTTAGGATCTGTTTGGCTTGAAAATCGTGTTTTTTGTTATCCTTGATTTCCGTTTTTCTGTTCTAAAAACGCGGGTTTTGTTCTTTTTCTTTAAAGCTTGAATTACACTAAACTGATTTATCGTTTTACTTGCTTTCACTGAAAACATGTTTTCAAAAAACACATGCCCCTTGGTGCAACACTTGAGGGCATGTTTGTCATTTCAAACTGATTTCGGGTATGTTTGGCTCAACTGTTTTCTTTCTTCCTGTTATAAAAATATTCCGGGGATTTTGGGGCCTTGTCCTTTTCAAACACCTCCCTGGATTAGGTTTCGGTTTTTTCTACTTTGGTGCATGCCAAACTGTTTCTTTTGGCTTCTTGCTTTCTTAAAACTGAAAATTCTTACACAACTCAACCATGTCAACATTTCCCAGGAAACAGCCAAACAGGGGCTCAGTTTCTTGTCCATGAAACTTTTCCTTTTCAGTTGTATCATCTAATACCTACCATTTTGTATATTTCTGTTTGCAGGACTATTTGAATATGTTCTTCAGGGACATCTACAGGCCCATTCCACCCACCTACAACCTTGTTTTAGCCATGCTATGGCGCCACCCAGAGAACATTGACCTTCAAAGAACCAATGTTGTTCACTATTGTGCTGCTGTAAGTATCATTTCTAAGTCCGGAATTAATCCGTAAACCCTAAATCCACAACCCTAGACCGGTTTATAATAAATCTGTATTGGATTTCCAGGGTTCAAAGCCATGGAGGTATACTGGGAAGGAGGAGAACATGGAGAGGGAGGATATAAAGATGTTGGTGAAGAAGTGGTGGGATACATACAATGACGAGAGCTTGGATTACAGGAACTCATCTGCAGACGGAAAGCCATTCACGGTGGCGCTTTCAGAGGCCGGCGTAGTCCACTACTTTGCCGCCCCATCGGCTGCCTAGATCGGTTGCTTAAGCTTAGTTTATATATATAGGAGTTTAATTTTAGCAGTTGGGTTTGGTTTGAAGCCAGGTTGAACATATTCTTCTTCTTCTTCTAAAGTTTTAAGTCTAGAAGAAGGGTTGTATTAGGAGGATTTATAAGGTTGATGACTGTTTTTCTTTTTTGGTTGATTGGAATTTGTTGGGTTTATGAATATTTGATGATACGAATGTAACAAAAGCATAGAATTCCTATCTATATATATAATTGATTCTTAAGTTTCTTTCAATTTTATTTCTTGAAGCTATTTTTGCATACAAGTTGTAGTATCGAGAAAGCAGAGCCAATTGATCCAACACTACCTACTGAAGCCAAAAACATGGATCCCCTTTGTTGCTGAGAAATTCAAATTTGAGCCTCAAATATTCGCTATTTATTGCCTGAGGAAACTTAAACCTTCAATACTCTGAGTCGAATACTCTCTCATTTTTTTCCTCAGGTTTCTCTCCAACCAAACTATAACTAGCGAAAATTTAATCTCTACTTAAGCGAAAATGAGAAGCATAATGAAACTAAAAATAAAAATAAAAATCAGCTATTATCATCTGATTCCACTCGGTCACTGACCTAGGATTAGATCTACACTATTCAAATTTCTCAGTAAGAACGAAAACACAAAACTCCACCGAGTCAAACCTTATTGAATCATTTTCACTATCTTAGTTGAGTAATGAATTCTCTTTCCTTCAGTTTCCTACATTTTCCCGGGATCCATACGGAGAACCAACACAACATAAAGCAAAATCTTCAAATTTCAATTTTTTTTAATCAAGTTAGATGAAAATCCAGGCATACCAGTGAGTGATTGGAAGCAACGGAGATCGAATGCATCCGCTTCAAGGAGTTCGATCCCTGAGCAACCCATAGTCGGCGATAATGCTGAGAAATCGCATGCATCGAATGCCATAAACTCGCCGATCGCAAGCTATCATTCGTGTCCATCCGTACGGCCGATCCATAATCCTAAGCATTCATACACAACGTCAGACCACCATTTGTTTCCCTAGAAAACAGCGTCCACAAAAATTTTCCGAACTGAACTCCATCTGTAAAAGATATATCTTTCCTAAGAAAGAATCTTACAGGAGCGACCAATTTACCCTCAAGCTCTGAATAGTTGCAACAAAATGAAAATTTTTCCTTTTTTATTTTCTCAGAGAAAGTTTTCACAGAAAATGATTTCCGTGGAAATGTAAAGGAGATTCTTACCTCGTAGAAGATTAATCCTCCGGATTTGTTGATGATGTACACTGTGAATCGCAGCCACTGCAAATCGTTTTCCAGAATTCCAAGAAATGTAGAAAGAAAACGAACTATATGCCACCATGCATCTCTTTTCGAAAAATTGGGTCCAACCCAACATTTGGGTCGGGCCCAAATAATATTGGGTTTGTTTCTAATTGGGCCAGTTTGTAAATTCCTTTATCCGGCTTAAATCTTGAAATATAAAGAACCAGCATGGGGCAGACTAATAGCCTTCCTCAACAAGGCTTAGTTAATTTCTCTCTCGGAATTTGGATCATGGATTCGGGCCTTGGATCAATCCCCGAACTTTTTCAGCCTTATATATACCTCGAGGAATGACCTCCGAAACATTTTGCCCTATCATCTTCCAAACATTTTGCCATATATATATATATACACATTTTATTTAAGGTAAATTGTAACCATACTCAACTTAATTTGGGTTTAAGATCTGACTTATGTATGCTTGGATGCATTTAAAATCTTTCCAAACCCCTTTCTAGTTGAATCTTCCATACATTCTTAAGAATTGTACATACATTCAAAACAATCATACATTTGGTTTGAGTTGAACAGTGACCATATTTAACTTACTAAAGTTCAATTGTGATATCATTCAATCTAATTTGGGTCTAATATTTGACTTATATAGGACTTTAGATGTATAATTACGTAAATTCTTAAGAAAAGTATGTAGGAATTGTGTGTACCCTTCATAAAAATATGTACATTTGATTTAAGGTAAATCCTAACCTCATTTGGTCTATTTCGAGTTTAAGATTTGACTTATATAAGCCTTGAGGTGCAATTGAGACATTCCTAAACCTCATTTGGCATGGTAAAACCTTGTGTACATCATTTTAAAAAAAACGAGAACATTTTTTAAAAAAAAAATGCATACATCCATTTAAAAAATTATGCATAATTGATTCAAATTTAATTGTTTTTTCATTCATAAAAGACAAGATATAATATTCACGTGTATAGTCTTTAGAATTTGAGGCTATTTCATATTTCTTTTAAATAAAATATATATTCTATCTCACTTGAATCCTACCCTCCTTCAATTGACTTAATTTTGATGCGGGGTGTTCATTTAATAATCCTACTAACAACATCAACTTTCAATTGAACCTATCATTTTTCAATGATTATTATTCTTAATTTTATAATAATTTAATTCATTATCTTAATTCACAAGTAATGTGGCTTTCGACATTTTTGTCTATAGTCGAAAACAAATCATTATTCATACATTATCCTTTAGCCTTAATCCGGTATTTGGGGCAACTAACTGTCTTAACACCGCCCGCCACATGGAATTCGGCCACGTGGTGTCTCTTTCTAACCAACTGGACCTTCACAATTAACGGCCCCCACCTTATCTGTTCCAAAAATGGAATAATAAAAATCGACAGACG
Organism: Vitis vinifera; assembly: GCF_030704535.1. Lineage (NCBI taxonomy): Eukaryota > Viridiplantae > Streptophyta > Magnoliopsida > Vitales > Vitaceae > Vitis > Vitis vinifera. Next base: position 718,403 of record NC_081818.1, on the reverse strand, counting down.
ATTCCGGTGACTTTTCCGAGATATGACACAGATTATTAATATTATGATAGATTTCGGATTGTTCAGAATCAATCCTTTAAGGTTCACACGTTATAATTCGTACATGCGAAACACACAACGAATTCCTTTAATTTCATAATCGTTCTTGCTCTATGAAATCGAAAACCAATTCATCAGCACGGTCGGTTAAGACCACACCAGTAGGTTCATCAGAACATTCCCTAAGCTTTTCTGTAACCGTCGGGTCGGAATCTCCGCCACGCGTACAGTGGGATTATTTTTTATAGAAACTACGTAGTCTTGCTCACTTTTACTAACGCGCCGACTACGTCGTCTTGAAGCAGCAAGCACAACCCCCTCCATGCCTATATAAACACTCAAAATCTACAGCCACGCACCTCAGAAATTTATCAAAACCAAATCAATTTTCCCTCATTTTCATGCCAAAGATTCTAGTTTTCTTTGGTTGAAGGAAATAATGGCTCTTAATTTCGCCTGTGCAACTGGTTTGGCCAAGGCTGCCAGCCTTTCCAACAGGGCATGTGACATTCTTGGCTGGAAAGGGCGACTCCTTCAAGGGCGTGGTGGGGCTGATCAAGGGGCTGAGAAAGGCGAAAGCCACTTACCCACTTGTGGTGGCGGTACTGCCGGACGTCCCCGCGGATCACCGCTGCATTCTGGAGGACCAGGGCTGCGTCGTCAGGGAGATCGAGCCGGTGAACCCGCCGGAGAACCAGACCCAGTTCGCCATGGCCTACTGCGTCATCAACTACTCAAAACTCCGCATCTGGGAGGTGGGTCTATAGCCATTTCATCAAATTTTTACCCTCTGATTCTTCCTTGACTTGTTCTAATTCTGGGTTTTTTTTTTGTTTTCAGTTTGTGGAGTACAGTAAGATAATATACTTGGACGGAGACATACAGGTGTTTGGTAACATAGATCATTTGTTTGATTTGGGTGATGGGCATTTCCATGCTGTGATGGACTGTTTCTGTGAGAGATCGTGGAGTAACTCGCCGCAGTACAGGATTGGGTGCTGCCAGCAGTGCCCGGAGAAGGTGAAGTGGCCGGCGGAGATGGGTCCGGAGCCTCCTTTCTACTTCAACGCCAGCATGTTTATCTTCGAGCCTAACCTCTCCGTCTATGACCATCTCCTTAGCACTCTCAAGATCACTCCTGCTAGCACTTTTGCTGAGCAGGTTGGCCAAATTTCACGAGGATGTTTTTCTCATTTTGAACTAGTTTAAGGAGTGTTTCGAACAATTTTTGCATGGTGGCCTATTTCTTGTTCATTAAAAATTTCCTTTCAGTTGTATCAACTATTTGAAAATCTCCTTTCTTATATATACTTCTGTTTGCAGGACTATTTGAATATGTTCTTCAAAGACACCTACATGCCCATTACACTAACCTACAACCTTGAATTGCCCATGCTATGGCGCCACCCAGAACACGTTGACCTTGAAAGAACCAAAGTTGTTCGCTATTGTGCTGCCGTAAGTATCATTTATTTTTAATCCGATATTAGTCCGTAAATCCTAAATCCAAGAAACAGGTTTATGCGATGAGATAAGTCAGTACTTACAAGCCTGTATTGGATTTTCAGGGTTCAAAGCCATGGAAGTATACTGGGAAGGAGGAGAACATGGAGAGGGAGGATACAGATGTTGGTGAGGAAGTGGTGGGATATATACAATGATAAGAGCATGGATTACATTAACTCATCTGCAAACGGGCACCCGCTCAGGGCGGCGCTTTTGGAGGCCGGCGTAGTCCACTACATTGCGGCCCCATCGGCTGCCTAGACGATTCATGATCGGTTGCTTAAGCTCAGTCTATGCATTTATGAGTTTTGATTTTAATACTTGGGTTTGGTTCGAATCCGGGGTGAACGTACGTATTCTTCTTCCATAAGAGGATTCAGTGTTGATTTTGTTTTGTTGTTGTTGATCATCGAAATTTGTAGGGTTTATGAATATTTGATGATACAAATGATGCAACTTCCACTTTGGGCTTTTATTCATTCGAGAAATAAGTTTGATTGTCGTGTTTGATACTGATTTCCATGTGATTACGAGCTGTCCTAACGAGAAAAGAAACGAAACTGCTTTTTGGATTTTTAGTAAGTGTCCTAAAATAAAATAATTAATAATTATGATATTATAATAAAATAATTAATCTAAATTTAATTCATGTCTTATTAATAATAAAAATAATTTTTTAATTGCAAATAAATATATTTTTAATGAAATACGAATATTAATGATATAATAAAATCACAAATTATATATAAATATTATAAACATATAGATATTAACATTTGTTGATTTATATTGTTAAAAATGAATAATAATAATTTCTAATGTTATTTATATGATCATTTTATAAATAGTATAAAAATATGTATTAGCATTTTATAAGAGTATAGTAAATTTATTTTGTTAAAAATAAAGAATAATAATTTAAAATTAATAGTTGTTAATACTATTCTATTTTATATTATCTTTTTAGTTATGATATATAATTTTTGAGTTTTAAATTATTAAATTTATTAATAAATTCAATTCTCTTGATTTAAAATTCATTTTCTCTAATAAAAAAAAAGAAAAAAAATTATTTATACGTTATCCTTTAGCTTTAATCCGGCAACTAACATTACTGTAAGATCTTTCCAGGTACGTGGGTCCTTTACAGGTGGCAAGGCGCCGTCCTTTACATGAAATTCGGCCACGTGGTGTCTGCTTTTCTTCACACTCCCACCCATTATATAGAGGTTAAGTACTAAATAAGCCATTGAAAAAAAATGGTAAGAATAATAGTCATCTCAAAACATTTATCAAATTAATCTTTTATATTCACGTAAATATTTATATAAATTTTTTTTTAAGTATAAAAAACCATCGTTAGTGACTATAATTTTAAAAATTTTAGACATATCCTTAAAACTACAATTACAAATTGAAACCATAATTAATAATTATGATTTCAAAATTATTTTTAATCCACGTTTGTTATCATGATTTTAATATTATTTTTAAAATATTTTTTTATCATAATAATCATAAAAAAAAATTATCATAATAATCATAAAACTACCGTTATTATGAAAAAAAATTAAAATAATTTGTGACTGTGGTTTTATAATTATTATGAGAAAAAATATTTTTTTATGATTATTATGATAAAAAAATATTTTAAAAAATAATATTAAAAGCACAATATTATTAAAACGGATGTGAATTAAAGAAAATTGTAAAATCATATTATTGTAGTTTTAAGGATATTTTTAAAATTTTTAAAACCATAGTCATTAAGATGATACGAAAGATTAATTTGACAAGTATTTTAAGATGGTACTATTTTTATCATTTTTTTCAATAAATGGATTATTTTGGACTTAAACTCACGTCACTGAAAGATCCGGCAACTAACATAACTGTGATCTTTCCAGGTATGTGGGTCCTTTACAGGTGGCAAGGCGCCGTCCTTCACATGAAATTCGGCCACGTGGTGTCTTCTTATCTTCACACTTAACTGACTCCCACCCACCTCATATGTTCCAAAAAGGGAATAGACCAAGTGGCAGCTTTGGGGAGTATCGTACGCCTTGTTCCCCGGTTGGAAATTTCAAATTTCGTATGTGTGGCGGATCCGGTGTGTCGCACCTCATGGGTATAGAAAAGGTACCAGCCTACCACAGTCTACAAATGTGAACCGCTGAGCGTGAAACTCCTAAGTGGACAAAATCAAAATTTTATATGAAGGATATGTCATAGATTTTTAATATTATGGTCGATTTCGGACTGTTGAGAATGAATCCTTTAAGGTTTAAGGGCTTAAGAATGATAATCCTAACCTTAAAACTCATAGAATAAATCTGGGCATAAGAATTGATCTGGACATTTCATTTATTTTGTTAAATCCTAACCCTCTATTTAACCCCTAATCCCCCTTTCTTTTTATTTTCTTTTCTTCCATTATCATAGTCGCCCCATACTTAGGTCGGCACCCCCTCTTCCTTCCCTTCTTTCCTTCATTTTCTTTTTTTTCTTCCATTTCTTCCTTCTATCTTCTCTTTTCCATCTCATGACCGGTATCATCGCCCTCCACATCCATCACTCATGGATTTGGTGACCCCCATTCTGTTAGAATTTATATAAGTGAATGAAAATTAGAATTTTCTTTTCTTTAGAAGACATGTTGTTTTCTAATAGATATAACTTGTTTTAAAGACACATTCTTTTCCAAAAGACGGTGTTGGTATCTTAAGACACAATCTTGCATCAAATAATGTGTCTATTACCTTAAAGACACGTCTCTTCTAAAGGTCACCACCAAATTTATAAATAGGGATCCCATATGATATTTTCATTCATTCATCCATTCTTTCCACTCTTTCTCTTTTATTATCATTCAAGTCTTTCCTAACTTCAAGTCTAGTAAATTTTCTTTTCTATTAAATATTTAGTATTTAAAAGAGTATAAATCATCAAGTGATTCGTTGTTTCTTGTGATTCGAAGTGCTACTATCATATAAAAGTAATCGTTATATCTTGAGAAATGCTTGACAATAAACCATAAACACATGAGTGAGAAATTCGTCTTTAAGGACATACAGTTAAACTTTAATCTTGATCAACCTTATTTCTGAATTTCAATTTTTTACTTCATTTTATTTGTATTTTTTTTATACACATTTATTATCCATATATTTCAGTGATCTGGATAAAACTTTCAGCCTAGATCTGCACAACTATCACGATGGGGTCAGTGTCTTTCACCATTGACACCATTCTCACTGCATTGTGCTTTGGCAGCCATTGCACCTCCTTGCCCTTGTTGCCACTATTAATAGTTTTCATTATTGCACTTCCTCACCTATGAATAAAAATGAAAATATTGGTAAATATGATTCTATTGGAATTTGGATTTTATGAATATGTCGAAAATATTGATAAAATATCAATTGATATTTTGATAAAAATATTGGTGGAATAGAAATTATTCAAAATTTATACAAATACTTGAAAAAAATTTTAAATTATAAGATAAGTCAATATACACACTTTAAAGTATAGTATAATGTTTATCAAATTTTTTTTAGAAAAAATTATCTCAAATTCTTTTAATGTATTTATATTCATTTATTTTAAAATTTTAAAACTATTTTTATTAAAATATGTTTTATTACATTTTAAATAAAAAATTAAAGCTTTTTTAAGATTTATATAAAATACTTTATTTGAGATTTAATTTCTAAAATTTAATTGCTTGTGGTGATAATTTTTTGTAATTGACATTAATTTATTTAAATAATTAAATTTATTAAAAAAATATATTAATAATTTATCTTATTAAATTAATTTTAATTTATGAATATTAGAACTTCATTATTATTATTTTTTATATTTTAGAAATTTTTTGAATAAATTTATATTTTTAATATTTTAAAATAAAAACATTCAAAATTAAAAATAAACCATCAGGTTATTAGATAGGGCCTAAGTCTTTTATCAATATCTTAACATGTTTCCATTTTGCTGAAACCGAATCCAGAAAATAGAGAAAGTAAAAATACTTTTCAAAATTGTTTTGTTTTCACAAATAAAATATTATCTGAAATAAAATATTATTTTGGAAGGTCATGTAAACTATCATATTCTTTATTGGACTATTAATTGTCATAAAATGGTTAATTTTTGTATTAGAAATAATTTATTTTAATGGATTAAAAAAATATAATTAATCCATTCATTTTTAATCATAGATATATTAAAATTAATTTATTAGACTATTGAATTATAAATTTTAAAAAATAAATATAATTTGGTTATTTTTATTATTCTTGTGTAAAAAGAATTTCAATATCAAATAACAAGGTTTCGTAGTTTTTCAATTTTCAAATTAGTTTCCGCAAGAAATTTACTTTTATTCAAAACCTCCTTAAATAACAAGGTTTCCTAGTTCTTCTAAGATCGAGGGCAATGGTTGGGCATTTCCCCCCCTAAGCATCACCTGGAAGCCGACGGTGGAGATCAACAATCTGAGATTCACCTACACAGAAATCGACGGCCAACCTCCTCCCGGATCTACGCCTCTGATCGGCCACTTCTCTCTCACTCTCAACTCCGGCGACGTCTGCCTCCTAGTCTGAATGGAAGAAAAAAACATTATCTTAAAATTTAATTCATTTCCTTAATTCACAAGTAACGGACTTTCCACAGTGTAGTGTATAGTCCAAAAGAAATCATTATTTATACATTATCCATTACACTTATTCCACACTTTAGGGCAACTAACATAACTATAAGATATTAAGATCTTTCCAGGCATGTGGGTTCTTTACACGTGGCAAATCACCGTCCTCTACATGGGATCTGCCAGGTGCAGGCTCCTTCTGACGAATTCGATCTTCACACTAATAACCACCACTGGCCCCCACCTCACCTGTTCCGAAAATGGAATAATAAAAAATGACAGACGTGTGCTTTTTCGACGCGTGGCAGTTAGCATGCCTAGTGGCGCAACAAGGGGCGCCTTTCGTGTAAAGGGTTTACACGCCTGGTCGGTGAGGATAGCGAGCGGCGGTGAAGAGGTGGCGTTTTTTTGAAATACCGGATTTACCCTGAGTGAAACTTCGCGAGGGTGAGGGATCCGGTGTATCGCATATCGTGGGGGTAGAAAGTTGCCGACATATCTGAACCGTTGATTATGTTAGAAACGCCTAAAAATGGACCAAATCATGATTTTATATGTAAAGATATGTTATAGATTTTCATATTTTGGTCGATTTTGGAGCGTTCATATTGATCCTTTATGGTTAATGGTTGGATTCACACGTGATAATTTGTACATCCGAAAAACACGATGAATTGCTCTTAAAATTAATATTTTTTTGCTCTAACAACTATTCTTAAAAATAAAAAATATAAAGGGTAATTTAGTCATATCAGTAGAGTGGATTCGACTGCCTTAGACTGGAATCCGGAACTCTCCTTCATCGTCGGATTGGAATTTCCGCCACGCGTACGGGGGGGATTATTCTAGGGAGAGGATAACGCAGGAATCTATGGAAAGAAAAACGACACCGTTTTGGTGGAAATTTGGGGAAAGCAACAAATGAAACGACGGCGTTTTGAGAAGAAAGCCGAGTGGACGCGTGGGTTTCATGTATTGATCCACCTCGTACTTCTCATTTTCAAATGATTTTCTTGATTCAATCCAACCACCCTCAATGCCTATATAAACACCACACTACACCACCCAAAGTCTACAACAAACTCACAATTTGATCCAAACAACTTTCAACTTTCCCTCATTTTCTTTCTAGTTATCTTTAGTTGAAGGCTCTAATGGCTCCTACTTTGGCCTCTGCAACTGGTTTAGCCAAGGCTGCCAGCATTTCCAGCCGGGCATATGTGACTTTCTTGGCCGGTAACGGCGACTACGTGAAGGGCGTGGTGGGGCTGGCCAAGGGGCTGAGAAAGGTGAAAACCGCATACCCACTTGTGGTGGCGGTACTGCCGGACGTCCCGGCGGAGCACCGCCGCATTCTGGAAGACCAGGGCTGCGTCGTCAGGGAGATCGAGCCGGTGAACCCGCCGGAGAACCAGACCCAGTTCGCCATGGCCTACTACGTCATCAACTACTCCAAACTCCGCATCTGGGAGGTGGGTCTTTAGCCATTTCATCAAATTTTCACCCTCTGATTCTTACTTGACTTTTTCTAATTCTGGGTTCTTTTTTTTTGTTTTCAGTTTGTGGAGTACAGTAAGATGATATACTTGGACGGAGACATACAGGTGTTTAGTAACATAGACCATTTGTTTGATTTGGATGATGGGTATTTCTATGCTGTGATGGACTGTTTCTGTGAGAAGACGTGGAGCAACTCGCCGCAGTACAAGATTGGGTACTGCCAGCAGTGCCCGGAGAAGGTGAAGTGGCCGGCGGAGATGGGTCCAGCACCCCCTCTCTACTTCAACGCCGGCATGTTTGTGTTTGAGCCTTGCCTCTCCGTCTATGATGATCTCCTTACCACTCTCAAGATCACAACTCCTACCTCTTTTGCCGAGCAGGTTCGTCAAATACCATGAGTCATTTTGAGCTAGTTTAGGGACTGTTTGGCTCAATTTTGCCTAGGTTTCCTTTCGTTCAACTCAAACTATTTTTTTCCTGGTTTTTCTAAAATGGATGAAGTGTTTTGAGGCCATTTCTGTCATTTTAAACAGGTTCATTTTTTGTGATCCTTGATTTCCATTTTTCTGTTCTAAAAACGAGGGTTTTGTCCTTTTTCTTTAAAGCTTGTATTTACACTAAACTGATTTATCGTTTTAGTTGCTTTTACTGAAATGCCCCTTGGTGCAATGTTTGTCACTTCAAACTGATTTCGGGTATGTTTGGCTCCAACTGTTTTCTTTCTTCCTGCTATAAAAATATTCCCGGTATTTTGGGGTCTTGTAGTTTTCAAACACCTCCCTGAATTAGGTTTCCATTTTTTCTACTTTGGCGCATGCCAAACTGTTTCTTTTGGCTTCTTGCTTTCTTAAAACTGAAAATTCTTACAAAACTAAACCATGTCAACATTTCCTAGGAAACAGCCAAACAGGGGCTCATTTTCTTGTCCATGAAACTTTTCCTTCTCGGTTGTATTCTCTAATACCTACCATTTTGTATATTTCTGTTTGCAGGACTATTTGAATATGTTCTTCAGGGACATCTACAAGCCCATTCCACCCACCTACAACCTTGTTTTAGCCATGCTATGGCGCCACCCAGAGAACATTGACCTTCAAATAACCAATGTTGTTCACTATTGTGCTGCTGTAAGTATCATTTCTAAGTCCGGAATTAATCCGTAGACCCTAAAATCCACATCCCTAGACCGGCTTATAATAAATCTGTATTGGATTTTCAGGGTTCAAAGCCATGGAGGTATACTGGGAAGGAGGAGAACATGGACAGGGAAGATATAAAGATGTTGGTGAAGAAGTGGTGGGATATATACAATGATGAGAGCTTGGACTACAGGAACTCATCGGCAAATGGACAGCCTTTCACGGCGGCACTTTCGGAGGCCGGCGTAGTCCACCACTTCATTACTGCCTCATCGGCTGCCTAGATCGGTTGTTTAAGGCTCAGTTTATATATATAGGAGTTTAGTTTTGGTAGTTGGGTTTGGTTTGAAGCCAGGGTGAACATATTCTTCTTCTTTCTTCTAAAGTTTTAAGTCTAGGAGAAGGGTTGTATTGGGAGGATATGTAAGGTTGATGATTTTTTTATTTCCATTTTTGTTGATTGGAATTTGTTGGGTTTATGAATATTGGATGATATGAATGTAACAAAATACATTAATTAGCATACGATTGGTGTAAACTTACAATATGCTTTTGTGATCAAAAGCTTAGAATTCCTATCTATATATAATTGATTCTGAAGTTTCTTTCAATTTTATTTCTTGAAGTTATTTTTGCATACAAGTTGTAGTATCGAGAAACCAGAGCCAATTGATCCAACACTACCTACTGAAGCCAAAAACATGGATCCCCTTTGTTGCTGAGAAATTCAAATTTGAGCTTCAAATATTCGCTATTTATTGCCTGAGGAAACTTAAACCTTCGATACTCGAGTCGAATACTTTCTCTCCTTTTTTTCCTCAGGATTCTCTCCAACCAAACTATAACTACCGAAAATTTAATCTCTAATTAATCGAAAATGAGAAGCATAATGAAACCAAAAATAAAAATAAAAATCAGCTATTATCATCTGATTCCACTCGGTCACTGACCTAGGATTAGATCTACACTATTCAAATTTCTCAGTAAGAACGAAAACTCAAAACTCCACCGAATCAAACCTTATTACTGAATCATTTCCACTATCTTGAAATATGAATTCTTTTTCCTTAGTTTCCTACATTTTCCCGGGATCCATACAGAGAACCAACACAACATAAAGCAAAATCTTCAAATTTCAATATTTTTCTTAATCAAATTAGATTAAAATCCAGGCATACCTGTGAGTGATTGGAAGCAACGGAGATGGAATGTATCCGCTTCAAGGAGTTCGATCCCTGAGCAACCCATAGTCGGCGATACTGCTGAGAAATCGCATTCATCGAATGCCATAAACTCGCCAATCGCAAGCTATCATTCGTGTCCATCCGTACCGCCGATCCATAATCCTAAGCATTCATACACAACGTCAGACCACCATTTGTTTCCCTAGAAAACAGTGTCCACAAAAATTTTCCGAACTGAACTCCATCTGTAAAGATACATCTTTCCTAATAAAGAATCTTACAGGAGCGACCAATTTACCCTGAAGCTCTGAATAGTTGCAAAAAAATTAAAATTTTTCCTTTTTTATTTTCTCAGAAAAAATTTTCATAGAAAATGATTTCCGTGGAAATGTAAAGGAGATTCTTACCTCGTAGAAGATTAATCCTCCGGATTTGTTGATGATGTACACTGTGAATCGCGGCTATTCGAATTCGTTTTCCAGAAAGAAAGAAAACGAACATTGCCATCATGTATCTCTTTTCGAAAATTAGGCCCAACCCAACCTTTGGGTCGGGCCCAAATAATATTGGGTTTGTTTCTAATTGGTCCATTTTGTAAATTCCTTGATCCGGCTTAAATCTTGAAATATAAAGAACCAGCATGGGGCAGACTAATAGCCTTCCTCAACAAGGCTTAGTTAATTTCTCTCTCTGAATTTGGATCGTGGATTCGGGTCTTGGATCAATCCTCGAACTTTAAAATAAGAAAAAAAAAAATTCTAACGTTTTAGCAAAAAAACAATATGCAATTAAATTATAATTGACAATTTCGTGGGTCCCATGTTGAATATTAAGTGTGGAGTGGTTGTGCTGTTGCATTTCATTTTCCTCCGTGTTTGACAAATCTAAGCAAAATGTGGCATATGAGAATCTTGGTGGGTTTAATACTTTTATAAACTTTAAAAATGTGACGTGGCTATTCTTTTTTCTGAATTTAATTTTCTAATTTCAAAAGTTAGGTGAGAAGTTTTTATTTGTATGAATCATCTAAACAATTAACATAACAATTTTAAAATAATAAATTACGAAGATAAGGAAATAAAATTAAATATTATGATTTTTAAGAAAAATATGTAGGAATTATGTATTTATTTTTGAGAAAAATGTGTACATTTGATTTAAGGTAAATTGTAATCTCATATGACATATTTTGAGTTTAAGATTTGATTTATATAGATTCTGAGATGTAACTGAGGCATTCCTAAACCTTATTTGACGTGGTAAAACCTTGAGTACATCCGTTTAAAAAAAATAAGTATATTTTTTTATCAAAAAAATGCATACATCCTTTAAATAAATTACGCACAATTAATTCAAATTTAATTATTTTTTCATTCATGAGGGACAAAATATAATATTTACTCCTTCAATCGACTTAATTTTGATATGGGAGTTCATTTAATAATCCTACAGTACTCACAACATCAACTTGCAATTGGACCTATCATTTTTCAATGATTATTATTCTTAATTAAAAGGGATGCAAGCTTTTATATTACAAGATTTATAATAATTTAATTTATTATCTTAATTCACAAGTAATGTGGCTTTGGACATTTTTGTCAATAGTAAAAAACAAGTCATTATTTATACAGTATCCTTTAGCCTTAATCTGCTCTTAGGGGCAACTAACTGTCTTAACACCGCCCTCCACATGGAATTCGGCCACGTGGTGTCTCTTTCTAACCAACTGGACCTTCACACTTAACGGCCACCAAAAATGGAATAATAAAAATCGACAGACGATTCCGGTGATTTTTAGAAACTAACGATGTGAAGAAATCAGGATAGTTTTAAGCAATTAAAGTATTTTTTTCTCATAATATTACAATTTTTAATAAAATATTTTGTTTTTAATGTACATATTTACCAAATAAATCCCATTTTAGTGTAGAGTAAATGGAAAATATTAAAATGCAATATAATGTTTACTTTAAGCATTAAAAAATAATACAAATTCTATTTTATATATTTTTATTCATATTACAAATAAAATATAAAGATAAAACATTACATATCTCATTGAATATATTACTTTAAGATATCATCTTTATTAGATTTAATGTCCAATGATATCATATTCATTGAAAATCATATTATGGATCCGCATTTTTCATGTGCGTCTCCATTTGACACCGAGAATAATTTTTTATTGTAAAAATTTGATTTTTTAAAAATGACTTGAAGTCGTCACTTATTTATTTTTTATTTTTTCAAAAAGCAAAAACAAAATAAGAAATAAACACCTTAAGTATGACTTTTGAAAGAAAAACAAGTTTGTGAAAAACCAAGTCTGCAATTAAGTTACCTATTGAAAATGTATGGTGATAAGTCATAACAACTCTCTAAACCTGTATACATACGGACTTTACTAAATGAATCAAGAGAATTATCTTCAAATTGATAAATGGTAGTTTTTTCATTTATACTTTCATTCGTTCATGTACAGAGTATATATAGAAGGTAATCGTCATTTTAAGAATGGAAAAGAATGATACAAGGAAAGAATGATATAAGAAAATAACAACTAATATCCTAATAACTCAACTTTCCTAATACTCAATATTCATAATATCTCAACTTTCCTAATATCTAAACATTTCTAATATCTCAACACTAAATGATATAAGGAAATAATGATATAAGGAAAGCATTCCTAATATCTCAACACTCCCCCTTAAGTTGGCGCATAGATGTCACACATGCCTAACTTGTCTAAAAATTTTGAGAACACTTGACTTGAGACAGCTTTGGTAAGGATATCGACCAATTGATCTTGTGATTGAATCTTAGACAATTCCACAATCTTATCATCCAACTTTTCCTTAATGAAGAATCTATCCACCTCGACATGCTTTGTATGATCATGTTGTACTGGATTATGAGCAATGTCACATGCGGCTTTATTGTCACAAAACAATCAGATTGGTTGCCTAGATAGGTAACCTAAATCCTGTAAGAGGAGTCTTAGCCATAATGCCTCACAAAGTGCTAGAGTCATACCTCTAAATTCCACTTCTGCACTTGAACGAGCGACGACATTCTGCTTCTTACTTTTCCATGTCACAAGATTACCACATACAAGGTAAAGTAACCAGATGTAGATCGCCTATCATCCACTGCACCGGCCCAATCAGCATCAATATATACTTCTATACTTTGATGATCAACATTTTTAGCGAACAAAATTCCCTTCCCAGCAGCATTCTTCAAATACCTCAAAATACGCATGACTGCATTCATATGTTGCTCTTCAGGATTATGCATATATTGACTCACTACACTCAATGCATAAGCAAGATCTGGTCTTGTATGAGCTAAGTACATTAATCTCCCTACAAGTCTCTGGTATCTTCCCTTATCGGTTGATACTTGATTAGGCTCAACACACAATTTCAGACCTTCTTCTATTGGTGTATTAACAGGTTGATATCCCGACATTCTAGTCTCCTGTAAAAGATCTAAGGCATACTTTCTTTGAGACAAAAAAATTCTTTCACTTGATCGAGAAACTTCAATCCCAAGAAAGTATTTCAGAGGACCTAGATCTTTCATTTCGAATTCTTTAGATAGATAATTTTGCAGAGCTTTTCTTTCTTCAGGATCATTTCCTGTAACTACCATGTCATCCACATATATGATGAGTGCCGTAATCTTACCATGTTGTTTTTTCAGGAACAAAGTGTGATCTGAATTACTTTGACGATAGCCAAAAGCTCTCATTGACTTTGTGAACCTTCCAAACCATGCTCTCGGGGATTGCTTCAGCCCATACAATGACTTCTTCAATTTGCACACCTTCTGACATTGCTTTTCTGACACCATGCATCCTGGTGGAAGATCCATATATACTTTTTTAGATAGCTCGCCATGCAGAAAGACATTTTTCACATCAAATTGTTGTAATGGCCAATCTAGGTTTGCAGCTAAAGACAGTAATACTCGAACTGTGTTGATCTTAGCTACAGGTGCAAATGTCTCTGTGTAGTCAATTCCATAAGTTTGAGTGTACCCTTTTCCTACTAGTCTTGCTTTAAATCGTTCAATACTACCATCTGCCTTGTAGTTCACAATATAGATCCAACGACACCCAATTGACTTCTTTCCTGGTAGACATTCTATGAGTTCCCATGTTTCATTCTTCTGCAATGATTTCATCTCTTCATTCATGGCTGCTTTCCACCTTGGATCAACTAAGGCTTCCTGCACACTGTTAGGAATAGTTACAGTAGATAATTGATTTACAAATGACTTATTTGATTCAAACAAACGATGGTTGGACACATAGTTGCTCATGGGATATTTGACTTTGGTAGACAATTTAGGTTCATATGTGGGTTTAGGAATACCTCTATTATGACGGTGTGGTAACCGTTTCATGAATGGATCAGGTTCCAAATTAAGAACACCCTCAATAGACGATGATTGGTTTGGTATTTCAGTGAAGACATTTTCAGACCCAAATTGTTGACCACTCATATCCAACTCACCCACTTCCTGGTTCACTAGTTCAGATTGTCCAGATTCATCTTCCTCAGAGATATGATAATCATAATCGAGAGTCTGAATTTCCTTATGGTACTCCCCCTGAAGTTCAGACTCAGATGAAAAATACATCGAATCTTCATGAAACACCGCATCCATTGTAATATACATTTGTTGAGTTGGAGGATGGTAACATCGATATCCCTTTTTGTGCAATGCATATCCAACAAACACACATTGCAATGCATGAGAAGTTAACTTGGTGCGTTGATGCTTGTGTAGATGCACAAATGCCACGCAACCAAAAACACAAGGAGGTAGATTTGGGACGGTTGGGGCAACTACGACATTAGTAAGAGCTTGGAGAAGTGTTTGAAAGTTAATTGAGTTAGAAGGTACCCGACTGATCAAGTATGCGGCAGATGTGATTGCTTTTCCCTAATAAGATATCGGTGTTTTTGCTGTTATCAAGGAAGCACGAACAACCTCTAACAAGTGCCGATTTTTTCGTTCAGAGACTCCATTTTGCTGGGGTGTATTGGAACAAGTAGTCTGATGAATGATGTCATGTCCTTCCAAATACTTTTGAAGATCAGAACTTTGATATTCTCCACCATTATCACTACGTAGAACCCGAACCTTTGCATTGTATTGAGTTTCAATCATTTTATGAAAATTTTGAAACAACAAGTTTCCTTCATCTTTGGTCTTTATCAAGCATAACCATGTCATTCTGGTACAATCATCAATAAAAGTAACAAACCAACGTGAGCCACTCAAAGTTGGGACTTTAGATGGGCCCCAAACATTAGAATGTATAACCATAAAAGGAAACGGACTTTTATTCAAAATTAACGGAAATGAAGCACGATGACTTTTAGCCAATTCACAAATATCACAACGGAAACCAGAAATATCACTCTTTGCAAACAAATTAGGAAACAATTTTTTTAAATAACCAAAGGAAGCATGTCCCAAACGTCGATGCCACAACCAAATTGCAGACTTTTTCTTCTTCCCCTCATATCCATCTGCCATCAAGGCTTGTTGCAACTTATTTGAATAATTTGACTGCAAGTCCAAATAATAGAGTTTTCCCCACTTAATACTACAATCAATTGTCTATCTTGTTTGGATATCCTTAATCACACAAAATTCAGGCCAAAAAATGACAATACAAGATAAGGCTATAGTGATTTGAGAAACTGACAAAAGATTGTAATTTAAAGATGGAACAACTAAAACAAAATCCAAATTCAAAGTATCAGTAAGAGTTAAGGATCATTCCCCAATAACTGGGGTTGTATTACCATTGGCCGTAGAAACAATTTTTTTGTGAGGAAGGTCTAAGGGGTGAAACTTGTTTAGAATCAAAAGTCATATGATCTGTAGCACCAGAATCAATTATCCATGCACTATTAATAACAGGTGTAAAAGTATTTAAAAACTTACCACCATAATCAATAGCGGCTACCAATGCAGAGGCTTTCTCAGCAACATTAGCCTTTGTTTTTATTTTGGCAAGTTTTCTTGGAATCCTTCTTCCGTTGATCACGATTATTATCATTAATAACAAAGTGTTGATAGCCTAAACATGATCTAAAGGTCCATGGTTCAAACCCTCGGTTCCTCATTGTTTTCCTGGTCATACCAAAAGTCGTTGCTTTGAAATTGTGGGATATCCAGACTGGTGGGACCAGTCTTATTGCATTGAGTGCATTTGAAGGTTGATTTATCAATATTAGGGCTTGTCTTAGGATGGTTGATCGCTGTCGGACTACCATAGCAACAAAATATCCAGGATTTCAGTTCCATGGCTCTGATACCATCTTCAAATTGATAAATGGTAATTTTTTCATTCATACTTTCATTCGTTCATGTACAGAGTATATATAGAGGGTAATCGTCATTCTAAGAATGGGAAAGAATGATACAAGGAAAGAATGATATAAGGAAATAACAACTAATATCCTAATATTTCAACTTTCCTAATATCTCAATATTCATAATATCTCAACATTCCTAATATCTAAACATTCCTGATATCTCAACATTAAATGATATAAGGAAAGAATGATATAAGGAAAACATTCCTAATATCTCAACAAATTATAACAATTAATTAATTAATTTTGGATACTAAGAAAAATAATCATATAAATGAGTATGTATAAGTCATGGTGAAAATCAATATACACAAAAATAATGATGAAATCTAATTACAAGAATACACAAAATAAATTATAAGAGGATTATATAAATTAATTTATTGAACTGATTAAAAAATGATTTTTTAAAAAAAATTTCAAAGGATTTTATTAAAAACAATTTTGAATTAATGTGTCAATTTAATTATTTAAAAAAAGAAGTTTCAATTTATTTTCAATAAATGATTTTATTCAACTTTATTTGTTGTCAATTTTTCTTTTCAAGAAAGCTATTGACACTTTTTTTTTTTTTTTTTTTTATCAAAACAATTTATTACAAAATTTCAATTTGACAACAAAATTTATTTTTATTTGCTTTTATTAAAAAATGAATGAACTTTTACAACTTTATTTACAAAAATATCTCAATTTATTTTCATTTAAGAAAAGTAATTTATACAAATTATTTTAAAATATATATATAACTTTATTTCCAAAAGGATTTTTAATTAAAAACAAAAAACAAAAATGTTAAAATTCAATCCAATTTTATTAAGAAAATGATTTCTACAACTTTAATTTATAAAAATAACTCTCATCCTATTCTAAAAAATATATATTTAAATCCTCTATTTCCAAAAAAATATTTTTAATCTCATTTTAATTAAGAAAAAATAATTTATTTACAAAACAATTTTTCAGACAATTATTATTAATTTTTTTAAATTTTATTTTATTTTACATTTTCCTAAAAATACTTTTCTTAATTTTTATTAAGAAAACTTACTTTGATATATATATATATATATATATATATATATATATATTCTAAACTATTATTTTATTAAAACATGTTTACTAAATTGTTCCTCTTATTTAAACAAGTTTTGGTTTGTTCAATATTCAATTATATACGTGACGAGTAAATATATACAAATAAATATTTAGAGAAACCAATAAAAATAAAACCAATAAGTAATGAGAAATAAATCGTGTACCCCAACAAGCTTGTAAGGCTACAACTAGTTAATTATTTTCATGTTCCTCCATTTCTTCCATGAAATTCAACTATCTATGTGTCATAAATCCATACTCAACCAACAGAATTATAAAATGAGTTCATGCAAAAACAAAAATAGCTCAAATATAAATATCAAGAAATATACAAAGTGCAAAACAAATATTCAAACTCAAGTTCAAGCTTCAAATTAGTCTAATAAATTTTATCAATTAAAATGGGCTCAAATTAGCAAATGTAACCTAACAAAAATATCCCCTATGTCATAAGCTCTAATCCAAAATCTCCATATTAATTACCAAAATACAAACACATTCAATTAAGCCCCAAATATGTCAAAACAAATAAATCCAATTAGGTCTAAATTTAACATCCCATGATGCAAGCATAATTTAAGACAAATCCAAACCCAAAATCCAATTATCACTAAATCTAAATAAAACATAAATTAACAAACTAGATTAGAGACCCCAATCAAAATACAAGATTTAAAATATACCTAACTTATTCAAACTTAATCAAAAGCTTACAAATAATATCTCACTCAAGTAAATGCAAGCCCAAAAATAGTAGAAATTGGCCCAAACAAACAATCTCAATAATCAAGAATAAATTACTGTAAAAATTATATAGGAATAATAATAAAAACTAAAATAAAAAAGAAATAAACTTACTTAAATTGGAAGAAAATGGTGAAATGTGAGATAGGTGGAAGGGGGGTCGTTGGCTGGAAATGGCATCATTGATCGGTAGTGGCATCACTGGCTGGTCGACGGTGCTACAGGCAGCGACGATCTTTGTTGGGTTCAAGGATGAAAATATCGGTAATCATGAATATATTGGTACTTCGATTTTCATAGAAATGTAATTAGAAGTATAATGATATTTTAAAGTTATTTTATTAAATAATTTGATATATGTATAATATGATTTATCATATTTGATAATAATATCATATGCATCAATAAAAATATGAATTTTATAAATGTATATTTATTATTAAATTATATCAAATATTATATCATAATAATATTATGATATTTGATTATAATATCTTTAATTTTAAAATATATATTAATATTAAAATTATGATTCATTTAATTCGATTATATTAAATGATATAAAATAAATTATGATATATGTATAATTTTTTAATATTTAATTAATCTATTAATGATATTAAAAACAATGTGGAAAAAATTATCATGATAATATTTAATAAGGAGCAAGCTTTGCCCTTGTGGTAAGTGAGCTGAATCTTGACCAAAAATTAAAAATGAAGCGGAAAGGAGAAAAGAGTGGAGAGAGAATGCCGGTTATGACATAATCTTCCATTGTGAAGATGGAAGAGGAGGGGCGTCTACTCTCTAGAAAGGGCAAAGAGACGTATGGAAAAGTATTTGAGAGCAATGGTGGGCTGGCTGGGTTAGCCCTGCGAGACCATTAAAAAAAGGCTTGGCATGAAAGATTCACCCCCACACAACCCATCCTGTGAAGTCAACCCCCAACCCCAATTATTATTTTTTTTAAAAAAGAATTATTATTTATTATGCATGAGAATACGTGAACCTATTAATGCGGATGTACCACTCCTTTGAGAATGAGCATGTTTGTCCTTTTCTTCTTCTCCTCCTCCATTTTGAAATCTAGCCGTTCATCATCATCATATGCACCCATGGACGCATGCTATCATGACATGGACCATGACCATCATGCATGCTCCTGGTATGACCATTAATTCACAACTCTCCCAGATGACGGAGTCAAGCTTAAAGGAATATTCACCCACAACTGCTCCCTTTTGAAGACCCAATTGAAAAAATACATAGCCTTCCCAGTAAGCATCATAACCAAAAAGTACCTTAGATTTGGAAATATTTTTCACTGAACAGTATTTTTTAAAATTAATTTTAAATTCACAGTACAATTACAAAAAATCCTTGGAAATTAGAGTAAAATGAAACGACCTAGTTTTGAGCAGAGAAGATTGATGCGGAAATTGGAAACAAATGAAACGACGGCGTTTTGAGATATTTTGATTTGACTTTATTGTTTCCATCCAACCACTCTAAATCTATAAATATACCCAGTATACCACACGGTATTTGCAAAAAACTGGATCCGAACAACATTCAACTTTCTCTCATTTTCTCTCATTTTTCTCTCTAGTTTTCTTTGGTTGAGGCTCTAATGGCTCCTACTTTGGCCTCTGAAACTGGTTTGGCCAAGGCTTATAGCCTTTCCGACAGGGCATATGTGACGTTCTTGGCCGAAAATGGCGACTACGTGAAAGGCGTGGTGGGGCTGGCCAAGGGGCTGAGAAAGGTGAAAACCGCATACCCACTTGTGGTGGCGGTACTGCCGGACGTCCAGGCGGAGCACCGCCGCATTCTGGAGGACCAGGGCTGCGTCGTCAGGGAGATCGAGCCTGTGAACCCGCCGGAGAACCAGACCCAGTTCGCCATGGCCTACTACGTCATCAACTACTCCAAACTCCGCATCTGGAAGGTGGGTCTGTAGCCATTTCATCAAATTTTCATCCTCTGATTCTTCCTTGACTTGTTCTAATTCTGGTTTTTTTTTTGTTTTCAGTTTGTGGAGTACAGTAAGATAATATACTTGGACGGAGACATACAGGTGTTTGATAACATAGATCATTTGTTTGATTTGGGTGATGGGCATTTCCATGCTGTGATGGACTGTTTCTGTGAGAGATCGTGGAGTAACTCGCCGCAGTACAGGATTGGGTACTGCCAGCTGTGCCCGGAGAAGGTGAAGTGGCCGGAGGAGATGGGTCCGGAGCCTCCTTTCTACTTCAACGCCGGCATGTTTATCTTCGAGCCTAACCTCTCCGTCTATGACCATCTCCTCAGCACTCTAGTGATCACTCCTGCTAGCACTTTTGCTGAGCAGGTTGGCCAAATTTCATGAGGGTGTTTTTCTCATTTTGAACTAGTTTAAGGAGTGTTTCGAACAATTTTTGCATGGTGGCCTTTCGTTCAATTCTAAAAATGAGGTCTTTGTCCTTTTTCGTTCTTTTTTTCTTTAAGCTGTTTTTTTTAGGAAAAAGTTGTTTTTCTGAACAGTGGTTTGAGGGTCTTGTTGCCATTTTAAACTAGTTTAGATTCTGTTTGGCTCAATTTTTTTCCTTGTCTCTTCGTGCCTTGGTTTCTACTTTTGCGTAGTTATACAAGCATGGTGTTTTCATTTTTTGAAAAATCTTCCTTAATTTGGTTTTGGTCTGTTTTGTTTTTGTTGCCTCAAAAAACACTTCTGTGTTTTGTCCTTTTTCTTTAAAGCTTGTATTCGCAAAATCGTTTTATTGTTTTCTCAAAATGATCCTGAAAACATGTGATCAAAATACACGTTTTCAAAAACACACATGCCCCTGGGTGTAACACTCTTGAGGGCATTTTTGTTATTTCAAACTGTTATTATTTCTTTTTATTTTGAACCATTCTTTCATATTTTGTAATTATTATTTTTACATTGTTTCCCAAAAACAATTGAAAAACTTGTCTAAATGTCTTTTAGCATGGAGAAACAGAAATATGTTCACAAAACAGGCTCTTGGGTTGATGCATAGCAAACTGTTTGTTTGGTTTCTTGCTTTCTTAGAACAGAAAATCCTCGACTAAACATTTTCTAGGGAGCAGCCAAAGAGGGCTCAGTTTCTTGTTCATCAAAAATTTCCTTTCAGTTGTATCAACTATTTGAAAACCTCTTTCTTATACATACATCTGTTTGCAGGACTATTTGAATATGTTCTTCAAAGACACCTACAAGCCCATTACACTAACCTACAACCTTGGTTTGCCCATGCTATGGCGCCACCCAGAACACGTTGACATTGAAAGAACCAAAGTTGTTCGCTATTGTGCTGCCGTAAGTGCCATTTATTTTTATTCCGATGTTAACCCGAAAATCCTAAATCTAAAAAACAGGTTTATGCAATGAGATAAGTTGGTACTTACAAGCTCCTGTATTGGATTTTCAGGGTTCAAAGCCATGGAAGTATACTGGGCAGGAGGAGAACATGGAGAGGGAGGATATAAAGATGTTGGTGAAGAAGTGGTGGGATATATACAATGATGAGAGCTTGGATTACGGGAACTCATCTGCGTCGGTTGCCTAAACTCAGTCTATGCATTTATGAGTTTTGATTTTAGTACTTGGTTTGGTTTGAATCTGGGGTGATCGGATAGAGTGTTTGATTTTTACTTTTTTGTTGTTGATTGGAGTTTGTTATGCTTATGAATGTTGGATGAAATAAATGATGCCACCACCCCTTTGGGCTTTTATTGATTGTCATGTTTGAAATTCTGGGATAGAGATAGAATGGGAAATCAATTTTATTTTTTGAAGCTATTTTTCCCGCGAGAAAACAACTATTTCCCTAATTTAAAATCTTTGGAAACAATAAAAACACTTAGAAGAAATTACACAAAGGTTATATACTCTATGTTTTGTGTACGATTTCGAGGGTCAAACAAAACTTTGAGTTAGGTTTTGAAATTTAACATATCGATATGCAAATTTTCATGTGATAGCAAGTTGTTCTATGGAGAAATGAGAATCGTTTTTTAAAACAGTTTTACGTTGTCTTGTCTAAAACAAAAAATTTTAAAAATTAGTTTAATAATTAAAAACTGATTTTTATTTTTTAAGAAAAAAAAATGATATTTTCAAATAATATATTTTAGATATTTTATATTATTTTATTTATTTTTAAAAAATTATTACACAAAATATTTAGAATAATTAAAAATAAATTATTATACATAAAATTATTTAAAATATATTAAAAATATTTTAGGTTTTGTGTAAAGGATCGATAACAGCTTTCAAGAACTACTTTTTTATAAATGTTTCCGAAAACATTACAGCCCATAAAACCTTACCAACCCTTGTTCACTCACTGTAGATACGTGGAATCTTCCGCGCCCACCAATGCTTCTAGCGTCTGACAACATGCCACGTCTCTCCCTCTCTCTAAATCTATATATAAATTCTTCTCCTCCCGGATCTACGCCTCTGATCGACCACTTCTCTCTCACTCTCAACTCCGGCGAGCGCTGTAAGTATCATTTCTAAGGCCGGAATTAATCCGTAAACCCTAAATCCACAACCCTAGACCGGTTTATAATAAAGATGTTGGTGAAGAAGTGGTGGGATATATACAATGATTAGAGCTTGGATTACAGGAACTCATCTGCAGACGGAAAGCCATTCACGGTGGCGCTTTCAGAGGCCGGCGTAGTCCACTACATTGCCGCCCCATCGGCTGCCTAGATCGGTTGCTTAAGCTTAGTTTATATAAATAGGAGTTTAATTTTAGGAGTTGGGTTTGGTTTGAAGCTAGGGTGAACATATTCTTCTTCTTATTTTATTTTCTTTTTAAAAATAAAACAAAAATAAATAACGAATCAAAGTGTTTTATAAAAAACTCAAATTAGCGAGTTTTATCATCGAGTGAGAACGCATCATGCCAAAATACGGGGTCCATAAATTCAATTACAAGAATATATAAAATAAATGATAAGAGAATTATGCAAATTGATTTATTAAACGGATTAAAAAATATTTTTTTAAATTAAATTTCAAAGAATTTCATTAAAAACAATTTTGAATTAATGATGTCAATTTAATTATTTACAAAAAAAAAATAGTTTCATTTATTTTCAATAAAACATTTTATTCAACTCTATTTGTTGCCAATTTTTCTTTTCAAGAAAACTATTGACACTTTTTTTTTTTATCAAAACAATTTATTACAAAATTTTAATTTGCAACAAAAATTATTTTTATTTGCTTTTATTAAAAAATGAATGAACTCTTACAACTTTATTTATAAAAATATCTCAATTTTTTTTCATGTAACAAAAGTAATTTATACAAATTATTTTAATATATATATATATATATATATAACTTTATTTGCAAAATGATTTTTAATTAAAAACAAAAAAACAAAAATGTTAAAATTCAATCCAATTTTATTAAGAAAATGATTTCTACAACTTTAATTTATAAAAATAACTCTCATCCTATTCTAAAAAATATTATTTAAATCCTCTATTTCCAAAAAAAATATTTTTAATCTCATTTTAATTAAGAAAATATAATTTATTTAAAAAACATTTTTTTGGACAATTTTATTAAAAATTAATTGTTGGAACAACTTTGTTTACAAAACAATTTTTCCAACAATTATTATTAATTTTATTTTTAATTTTATTAAAAATAATTTTTTTATATTTTCCTAAAAATACTTTTCTTAATTTTTACTAAGAAACGAAACTGCTTTTTGGATTTTTGGTAAGTGCCCTATAAAAAAAAATCATCTTTTAAAGTGGCTATTTATTTTTTTAAAAAAAAAAAATTTATAGACAAAAATCGTCTTTTAAAAAGATAATTTTTTTTTAAAAAGATAATTTTTTTTTTAAAAAAAAAATTATAGGAGAAAATGATTTCTTTTTATTATTATTATTTTTTTAAAATTCAAAAAGTTTAAAACGATAATTTCTTAAAAACAAAATTAAGGGAAGAAAGAGAAGAAAAAAAAGAAAAAAAAGAAATTCGAAGGTGAAATAGAGGGATTTCCAAAAAAATAATTTTTTTTTTCATTTTTCATATTTTTAATAATATTTTAACTAATAATATATTTTAACAATAAAATTATTATAAATATATTCATTGTAAAGTTAATTGATTTTATGTTTATTATTATTGATATATTATTTATAATTATAATATTATAATAAAATAATTAATCTAAATTTAATTCATGTCTTATTAATAATAAAAATATTTTTTTAATTACAAATAAATTACAAATAAATAGATTTTTTTAATAATATACGAATGTTAATGATATAATAAAATCTCAAATTATATATAAATATTATAAAAATATAGATATTAACATTAATTGATTTATGTTGTTAAAAACGAATAATAATAATTCAAAATTAATAATTTCTAATGTTATTTATATGATCATTTTATAAATAGTATAAAAATATGTATATTAGCATTTTATAAAAATATAGTCAATTTATTTTATTAAAAATTAAGAATAATAATTC
This sequence comes from Vitis vinifera, assembly GCF_030704535.1. Lineage (NCBI taxonomy): Eukaryota > Viridiplantae > Streptophyta > Magnoliopsida > Vitales > Vitaceae > Vitis > Vitis vinifera. The sequence goes on along the minus strand of NC_081818.1, from coordinate 693,604 downwards.
AAAATTAATAGATGTTAATACTATTCTATTTTATATCATCTTTTTAGTTATGATATATAATTTTTGAGTTTTAAATTATTCTTTTAAATTATTAAATTTATTAATAAATTCAAGTCTCTTGATTTAAAATTTATTTTCTCTAATAAAAAAATAATAATTATTTATACGTTATCCTTTAGCTTTAATCCGGCGACTAACATAACTGTAAGATCTTTCCAGGTATGTGGGTCCTTTACAGGTGGCAAGGCGCCGTCCTTTACATGAAATTCGGCCACGTGGTGTCTCCTTATCTTCACACTTGACTGGCTCCCACCCACCTCATATGTTCCAAAAAGGGAATAGTAGAGTCAGTATGCCTCCTGGGACCAAGTAGCGGCTTTGGGGACTATCGTACGCCTTGTTCCCTGGTTGGAAATTTCAAATTTCGCAAGTGTGGCGGATCCGGTGTGTCGCACCTCATGGGTATAGAAAAGTTACCAGCCTACCACAGTCTACAAATGTGAACCGCTGAGCGTGAGACTCCTAAGTGGACAAAATCAAAATTTTATATGAAGGATATGTCATAGATTTTTAATATTATGCTCGATTTCGGGCTGTTGAGAATGAATCCTTTAAGGTTTAAGGGGCTTAAGAATGATAATCCTAACCCTAAAACTCATAGAATAAATCTGGGCATAAGAATTGATCTGAACATTTCATTTATTTTATTAAATCCTAACCCTCTATTTAACCCCTAAACCCCCTTTTTCTTTATTTTCTTTTCTTCCATTATCGTAGTCGCATCATATTTACGTCGTCACCCCCTCTTCCTTCCCTTCTCTCCTTCATTTTCTTTTCTTTTTTCCATTTCTTCCTTCTATCTTCTCTTTTCCATCTCATGACCGATATCATCACCCTTCACATTTATCACTCATGGATCTGATGACCCATTTTTTGTTAGAATTTATATAAGTGAATGGAAATTAGAATTTTCTTTTCCTTAAAAGACATATTGTTTCTTAATAGATATAACTTGTTTTAAAGGATGTGTCTTGTATTTAAAAGATACATTCTTTTCCAAAAGATGTGTCTATTACCTTAAAGACATGTCTTTTCTAAAAGTCACCACTAAATTTATAAATAGGGATCTCATATGACATTTTCATTCATTCATCCATTCTTTCCACTCTTTTTCTTTTATTGTCATTCAAGTCATTTCTAACTTCAAGTCTAGTCATTTATCTTTTCTATCAAATATTTGGTATTCAAGAGAGTACAAATCACCAAATAATTTGCTATTTCTTGTTATTTGAAGTGCTATTATTACAAAAAAAAAAAAAAAAATTGTTATATCTTGGGAGATGATTGTTAATAAACCGTAAGTACATGAGAGGGACAAATTCCTTCTAAGAACATAAAGTCAAACTCTAGCCTTGATCAACCTTATTTGTGAGCTACTTCATTTTATTTGTATATTTTTTTATACACATTTATTATCCATATATTTCAATGATCTAGATAACACTTTCATCATATATTTGCACAATTGTCACGATGGGATTGCTGCATTTCTCCATTGACACTGTTCTCATTACACCATGCGTTGGCAACTATTGCACCTCCTTGTCCTTGTTGCTACCATTCATAGTTTCCATTATTGCACTTTCTCACTTATGAGCAAAAGATGAAAATATTGGTAAAGATGAATATATTAGATTTTATAAATTTATCAAAAATATAGATAAAATATCAATAAATATTTTGAAGCAGAGTTTCAAACCATTGGGATATTAGATACGACTTAAGGCTTTTATCAATATCTTAACATATTTCAATTTCACAAATAAAATATTATCTAAAATAAAATATTATATTGGAACGTCATATAAACTATCATATTCTTTTATTAGACTATTAATTATCATAAAATCGTTAATTTTTATATTAGAAGTAATTTATTTTAATGGATTAAAAAATATAATTAATCCATTCTTTTTTAATCATAAATATATTAAAATTAATTTATTAGACTATTGAATTATAAATTTTAAAAAATAAATATAATTTGGTTATTTTTATTATTCTTGTGTAAAAAGAATTTCAATATCAAATAACAAGGTTTCGTAGTTTTTCAAATTTCAAATTAGTTTCCGCAAGAAATTTACTTTTATTCAAAACCTCCTTAAATAACAAGGTTTCCTAGTTCTTCTAAGATCGAGGGCAATGGTTGGGCATTTCCCCCTAAGCATCACCTGGAAGCCGACGGTGGAGATCAACAATCTGAGATTCCCCTACCAAGGAATCGACGGCCAACCTCCTCCCGGATCTACGCCTCTGATCGGCCACTTCTCTCTCACTCTCAACTCCGGCGACGTCTGCCTCCTAGTCTGAATGCAAGAAAAAAAACATTATCTTAAAATGTAATTCATTTCCTTAATTCACAAGTAATGGACTTTCCACAGTGTAGTCTACAGTCCAAAAGAAATCATTATTTATACATTATCCATTACACTTAGTCCACACTTTAGGGCAACTAACATAACTATAAGATATTAAGATCTTTCCAGGCATGTGGGTTCTTTACACGTGGCAAATCACCGTCCTCTACATGGGATCTGCCAGGTGCAGGCTCCTTCTGACGAATTCGATCTTCACACTAATAACCACCACTGGCCCCCACCTCACCCGTTCCGAAAATGGAATAATAAAAAATGACAGACGTGTTCTTTTTCGACGCGTGGCAGTTAGCATGCCCAGTGGCGCAACAAGGGGCGCCTTTCGTGTAAAGGGTTTACACGCCTGGTCGGTGAGGATAGCGAGCGGCGGTGAAGAGGTGGCGTTTTTTTGAAATACCGGATTTACCCTGAGTGAAACTTCGCGAGGGTGAGGGATCCGGTGTATCGCATATCGTGGGTGTAGAAAGTTGCCGACATATCTGAATCGTTGATAATGCGAGAAACGCCTAAAAATGGACCAAATCATGATTTTATATGTAAAGATATGTTATAGATTTTCATATTTTGGTCGATTTTGGAGCGTTCATATTGATCCTTTATGGTTAATGGTTTGATTCACACGTGATAATTTGTACATCCGAAAAACACGATGAATTGCTCTTAAAATTAATATTTTTTTGCTCTAACAACTACTCTTAAAAATAAAAAAATATAAAGGGTAATTTAGTCATATCAGTAGAGTCTTCTACTGGATTCGACTGCCTTGGACTGGAATCCGGAACTCTCCTTCATCGTCGGATTGGAATTTCCGCCACGCGTACGGGGGGATTATTCTAGGGAGAGGATAACGCAGGAATCTATGGAAAGGAAAACGACACCGTTTTGGTGGAAATTTGGGGAAAGCGACAAATGAAACGACGGCGTTTTGAGAAGAAAGCCGAGTGGACGCGTGGGCTTCATGCATTGATCCACCTCGTACTTCACATTTTCATATGATTTTCTTGATTCAATCAAACCACCCTCAATGCCTATATAAACACCACACTACACCACCCAAAATCTACAACAAACTCACAATTTGATCCAAACAACTTTCAACTTTCCCTCATTTTCTTTCTAGTTTCTTTAAAGGCTCTAATGGCTCCTACTTTGGCCTCTGCAACTGGTTTAGCCAAGGCTGCCAGCATTTCCAGCCGGGCATATGTGACTTTCTTGGCCGGTAACGGCGACTACGTGAAGGGCGTGGTGGGGCTGGCCAAGGGGCTGAGAAAGGTGAAAACCGCATACCCACTTGTGGTGGCGGTACTGCCGGACGTCCCGGCGGAGCACCGCCGCATTCTGGAGGACCAGGGCTGCGTCGTCAGGGAGATCGAGCCGGTGAACCCGCCGGAGAACCAGACCCAGTTCGCCATGGCCTACTACGTCATCAACTACTCCAAACTCCGCATCTGGGAGGTGCGTCTTTAGCCATTTCATCAAATTTTCACCCTCTGATTCTTACTTGACTTTTTCTAATTCTGGGTTCTTTTTTTTTGTTTTCAGTTTGTGGAGTACAGTAAGATGATATACTTGGACGGAGACATACAGGTGTTTGGTAACATAGACCATTTGTTCGATTTGGACAATGGGTATTTCTATGCTGTGATGGACTGTTTCTGTGAGAAGACGTGGAGCAACTCGCCGCAGTACAAGATTGGGTACTGCCAGCAGTGTCCGGAGAAGGTGCAGTGGCCGGCGGAGATGGGTCCAGCACCTCCTCTCTACTTCAACGCCGGCATGTTTGTGTTTGAGCCTTGCCTCTCCGTCTATGATGATCTCCTTACCACTCTCAAGATCACAACTCCTACCTCCTTTGCCGAGCAGGTTTGTCAAATTCCATGAGGGTGTTTTGTCATTTTAGCTCGTTTAGTATCTGTTTGGCTTAATTTTTCCTGGGTTTCCAATCGTTCAACTCTAAACTATTATTTTCCTGGTTTTTCTAACATGGATGAGGTGTTTTGAGGTCATTTCTGTCGTTTTAAACTAATTTAGTTTTTGTTTTGCTTGAAAATTTTGTTTTTTGTTATCCTCTATTTCCATTTTTCTGGTTTTTCTCTAAACTTTTGCTTTTACTGAAAACATGTTTTCAAAAAACACATGCCCCTTGGTGCAACACACTTGAGGGCATGTTTGTCATTTCAAACTTATTTCGGGTATCTTTGGCTCGACTGTTTTCTTTCTTCCTGTTGTAAAAATATTTCGGGGATTTTGGGGCCTTGTCCTTTTCAAACACCTCCCTGAATTAGGTTTCGGTTTTTTCTACTTTGGCGCATGCCCAACTGTTTCTTTTGGCTTCTTGCTTTCTTAAAACTGAAAATTCTTACAAAACTCAACCATGTCAACATTTCCCAGGAAACAGCCAAACAGGGGCTCAGTTTCTTGTCCATGAAACTTTTCCTTCTCAGTTGTATCATCTAATACCTACCATTTTGTATATTTCTGTTTGCAGGACTATTTGAATATATTCTTCAGGGACATCTACAGGCCAATTCCACCCACCTACAACCTTGTTTTAGCCATGCTATGGCACCACCCAGAGAACATTGACCTTCAAAGAACCAATGTTGTTCACTATTGTGCTGCTGTAAGTATCATTTCTAAGTCCGGAATTAATCTGTAAACCCTAAATCCACAACCTTAGACCGGTTTATAATAAATTTGTATTGGGTTTTCAGGGTTCAAAACCATGGAGGTATACTGGGAAGGAGGAGAACATGGAGAGGGAGGATATAAAGATGTTGGTGAAGAAGTGGTGGGATATATACAATGATGAGAGCTTGGACTACAGGAACTCATCAGCAAATGGACAGCCTTTCACGGCGGTGCTTTCGGAGGCCGGCGAAGTCCACCACTACATTACCGCCCCATCGGCTGCCTAGATCGGTTGTTTAAGGCTCAGTTTATATATATAGGAGTTTAGTTTTAGTAGTTGGGTTTGGTTTGAAGCCAGGGTGAACATATTCTTCTTCTTGTAAAGTTTTAAGTCTAGGAGAAGGGTTGTATTGGGAGGATATCTAAGGTTGATGATTTTTTTTTTTTTTCCATTTTTGTTGATTGGAATTTGTTAGGTTTATGAATATTGGATGATATGAATGTAACAAAATACATTAATTAGTATACGATTGGTGTAAAGTTACCATATGCTTTTGTGTTCAAAAGCATAGAATTCCTATCTATATGCATACAAGTTGATTCTTAAGTTTCTTTCAATTTTATTTCTTGAAGCTATTTTTGCATACAAGTTGTAGTATCGAGAAACCAGAGCCAATCGATCTAACACTACCTACTGAAGCGAAAAACATGGAATCCCTTAGTTGCTGAGAAATTAAAATTTGAGCTTCAAATATTCGCTATTTATTGCCTAAGGAAACTTAAACCTTCAATGCTGAGTCGAATACTTTCTTTCCTTTTTTTCCTCAGTTTTCTCTCCAGCCAAAACATAGCTAGCGAAAAATTAATCTCTAATTAATCGAAAATGAGAAGCATAAAGAAACTAAAAAAAAATACAAATCAGCTATTATCAGCTGATTCCACTCGGTCACTGACCTAAAGATTAGATCTACACTATTCAAATTTCTCAGTAAGAACGAAAACTCAAAACTCCACCGAATCAAACCTTATTACAGAATCATTTCCACTATCTTAGTTGAATTATGAATTCTCTTTCCTTCAGTTTCCTACATTTTCCCGGGATCCATACGGAGAACCAACACAACATAAAGCAAAATCTTCAAATTTCAATTTTTTTTAATCAAATTAGATTAAAATCCAGGCATACCAGTGAGTGATTGGAAGCAACGGAGATCGAATGCATCCGCATCCGCTTCAAGGAGTTCGATCCCTGAGCAAACCTAGTCGGCGATAATGCTGAGAAATCGCATGCATCGAATGCCATAAACTCGCCGATCGCAAGCTGTCATTCGTGTCCATCCGTACGGCCGATCCATAATCCTAAGCATTCATACACAACGTCAGACCACCATTTGTTTCCCTAGAAAACAGCGTCCACAAAAATTTTCCGAACTGAACTCCATTTGTAAAGATATATCTTTCCTAAGAAAGAATCTTACAGGAGCGACCAATTTACCCTCAAGCTCTGAATAGTTGCAACAAAATGAAAATTTTTCCTTTTTTATTTTCTCAGAGAAAGTTTTCACAGAAAATGATTTCCATTGAAATGTAAAGGAGATTCTTACCTCGTAGAAGATTAATCCTCCGGATTTGTTGATGATGTACACTGTGAATCGCGGCCATTGGAATTCGTTTTCCAGAATTCCAAGAAATGTAGAAAGAAAACGAACTATATGTCATCATGCATCGCAGCATCTCTTTTCGAAAAATTTGGCCCAACATTTGGGCATGGTTCAAAGTCGCGGTATCGGTCATTGACTCGGAGGGTCCCGAGGCGTATCGGTCTCGGTGTATCGGTTTGGTATCGGACGATACGTAAAATAAGCTAATTAGAAAATTCAAAAAATTATAAAAATATTATGTAAATCATCAGAAAAATATATACAATTAAATAAACTCAAAAAATTAATAAAATAAAATTGTATTACATTTAACATTATTTAAATAGTTATAAAAGTATTTGCTCAAAGTTATTTATAATAATGCTAATAAAAATAAATATATCGGTCTCGAAATCAACTTGAAGTCAACTATAATCAATATGATCTTTAGAGGTAAGATCTATAGACGGGGGTGCATAAATAAATTTTTTTTTATCAATTTAGACTAATACATCAACATAATTATTATTTTAAGCAATTACTTAAATTATTAACCTCCTTCCGAGGTAATATTAATACATTATTCTTATATGATTCTTTAAACAAAGTTTAATTTAATTTTTTTTATATATAATTAATTTTAATTATATTTGATTTTTTTATATATATATTTTTATAAAAAATCATGCATGAAAATTTTATTTTTCTTAATATATTTTTGAAGAAATCATTTTTTTCCATAAGCTTAAAACACCAAATTTTTATTTATTTATTTTTTTATACAGAAATACATGGATCACAGGCTTTTATGAATTGAACTTGGGCTGGGCCTAATCTGGTGGGCTGAACCCGTAAAAATATGTCATGGTGCTGAGTCACATAGGATCAAAGACCTATCTTCTCCTATCTTCCCTCCACTGAAGCAGAGAGTGCGATCTGCAGAGAGTGAAACCGCCATGGCCATCTCTCTCTTCTCCTATCTTGCCCTCCACCGTGGACGCTCACGACGTTGGTTCTGCCGGTGGTGCCATCAAATCCTATTTTCTTCACTACACAAAGCTCTTCTTTGCTCCCAAACTCGGAATGAGGGTTGTTTAGCCGGCGTTCAGTCACCGTTGCGGCACCAACAGCGCACAAAAGATGAAAAATCTTCACTCCTGATTTCTCTAAAAATGTTGATTCTTGTTGTGATGGGTTTCAGAATTTGTTGATTTTTTTTTTTCCGAGTCGACCGAGTTAACTCGGGATATCGGTCGAGTCATCCGAGTCCAACCGATTCAAATCCGAGTTTAGGTATAAAATGTATCTGGTATCGGACTCGTCGCGGTCGGCGTCGAGGCGGATACGACTCGGCCGAGTCGTACCGGACTCGGCCGAGTCGTACCGGACTCGGCCGATATTTTGAACCCTGCATTTGGGTCGATCCCAAATATTATTGGGTTTGTATCTTATTGGGCCAGTTTGTAAATTCCTTGATCCGGCCTCAGTCTTGAAATATAAAGAACCAGCATGGAGCTTCATCTCTCGGACTCTGGATCGTGGATTCGGGTCTCAGATCAATCCCCCATTTTTTTGAGCCTTACATATAAATTGCATGGACAATGCAAGAGATGTCATGTTAGAATGATAAAAAAGTATAATGCATGCAATAGATGGATAAAAATGGGAAACTGAAATCTTATTAATATATAATAAATTTAATATTCTTATATCATGTAATGTAAATTGTCACCTCATTGGGCCCAATTTGGGTCTAAGATTTGACTTTTGTATACCTGGGGATGCATTTGATGTCTTCCCAAACCTCGTTCAACCTAATACATATATTCTTAAGCAAATTACATACATGCTGAAGAAAAAATTGTACATTTGGTTTTAGTTGAATTATGGCCTTATTCAACCTAATTTGACTCTAAGAATTGACTTATGTATGCCCTAGAGAGCATTTGAGGTATTCCCATACATGGCTCAATATGTTAGAACCTTGGAAACATCCTAAGAAAAATATGTACATTTTCTTTGAGGTAAATCATGACCTCATTTCACTAATTTGGGTGTAAGATTTGATTTATGTACATCCTAAGATCTATTTTAGATCTTCCTAAATTCGTTCGATATGATAGAACCTTAGGCATATCCTTCAGAATAATACATATATTCATAAAAATAAAAAATAAAAATACATATATCCTTAAGAAAAATATTTTCATTTGATTTAAGGTGAACTATTCCTTTATTTGGATTTAAGAATTGACTTATGTACACCCTGAAATGCATTGAAAGCATTTCCATATCTCATTTGGCATGGTAGAACTTTAGGTATATCTTTTAGAAAAATACGTATATTTAAAAAAAATACATCCATTTTTAAGAATGATATCATTTTAACAACTCAAAGTGACCTCCCCATTATTCAAACTCAGGACTAAGGTCTTTGTAGTTGTCCTTCTGGTATCATCTGAACTAGTACTAGTACAAATGCACAACAACTGACACTTCATTATCGGGGTTTCTAAATTCAATGATCAGGGTGCATGCCCTGTTAGGTTTATTACGGTGGATGGAGATCTTCACACTTAACTGGCCCTTACTTTATCTATTCCAAAAATGGAATAATAAAAAATGATAGACGAGTGTTTCGCGGACGCGTGGCAGTTATGCCTCTGCAAGTGGCGGATCTGGGTTGGAGCAAGTGGGGGGCGATTAGGCTTTGACCAAGGACATTGTGACCTCCTAAATTCCCTATTCACATGCTTGTTCATATTGGATTTGGGTCATTATTTAAAGATAAATTTTGGCATGCCATCATCACAAGATAATTCCACCAGTAAAACTTTTAGCACAAGCCCATAAATCTCCAAAACATCCCATTTTTTTTACAAACAAAAGAAATGTATTATTATTGTACTTAATTGATAAATTTAATCAATTAAAATCTTAATATAAACAAAGCTTATTTGATTTTTGAAATATTTAATATTGAATTTAGAACAATCATTCTATATGTGGGTATTCAAATAAATTAAAACCGACTCAAGCTTTAAATAAGAAAATAAACCAAACACAAAAAGAAAAGAAGTATTGGCATGGAGCAATGTTTTAAAGCATCAAGAGAGAAAAATAAATAGATAGGTTGGTTTAGTGAGAATTTTCAAAGCATAAAACATTAAAAGTATATATTAATTACTGCGACGGTATGAGGGTCGAACCCCAAACGGCCCACTCTATTTCTCTCTCTGAGGGCACTTCATTCATTCATAAGCAAGGGAAAGCGGCTTGTACCCAATCTAAGTGAGGATGATATAAGTATATAACAAGAAGGCCAGGGTGGCAGGTGAAGGATCCGGTGTGTCGCACCTCGTGGGTCTAGAAAGCTACCACAGTTGTGAACCGTTGATCATCCGTGAAACTCCTAAATGGACAAAGTCAAAAGGAATCAATCCTTTGACGTTTAGTGGTTGGGTTCACACGTCATAATTCGTACATGCGAAATTCCTTTAATTTCATAATCGATTTTCTCCCAATTCAGCAGCACAATCACAATGTTTACTGACTCTTAAATCTCAACCTGGTTCATCTAGTTGTCTAGCATGGGTGGCTGAGTGGCTCATGTAACTAGTTGTCAGTTGTCATTTTCATAGTGGTTGGGCAAGTGTTTCAATCCCAATATTGATTTTGGAATTGGGTCGGTCTAAAACTCTTGGTTTTGTTCACTGTATATGGGGAATGGTAGTGTTGTAAATAATTAAACAAATATGGATAAAGAAACAGTTACAAGAAAGTAGGACCGAGACTCTTATTATGTCGTACAGAAAAAAATTAAAAATGGACTATGATTAATTGATTATAGGGTAGAAAAAGGAAACTATAAGGTATAAGAATCTTATTTAGATAAAAACAATATATTTTCTAAAAATAGAAAAGGGAGAATTATGTTTTGGGATAGATAGAGTCCCAAATTAATAAAAGGTCCGTGTAACTCTTCAAATTGAGTCCAAAATCTAATAAAAGTATGGAAATTGAGTTGAAGGATATCATCCTTCAGTATTTTTAAAAATGATCTTTGTCGATTTTGAGAAAAAAAATTAATATTTTTAAAAAATACTTTTATGTAATTTAATATTTTTTAAAATACTTTTATTTAATTTAATATTTAAAAAAAATATTTAATTTAATATTTTTTTTAAATACTTTAATTTAATTTAATATTTTTGAAAAAAAAATTAATTTAAACTTTTATTTAATTTAATATTTTTGAAAAAAAATTATTTAACTTATAAAATATTTTATATGTGTTGTTAAAGATATATTATATATATATATATATATATATATATATATATATATATATATATATATATATATATATATATTTATTTATTTATTTATTTGTGTGTTAGTATTTCATACCATATTGGGGGGAGTGTTTAGCCGACGGATTACCATTTCATGTCTCCCCACCCCCTCACCCTCCCTATATAACATTTCATGTCTCTATCACACCCCCACCCCCCCTCCCTATATAACACCACACCCAAAATCTACAACAATCAACTTTCCCTCATTTTCTTTCTAGTTTTCTTTGGTTGAAGGCTCTAATGCCTCCTACTTTGGCCTCTGCAACTGGTTTGGCCAAGGCTGCCAGCATTTCCAGCCGGGCATATGTGACGTTCTTGGCCGGAAACGGCGACTACGTGAAGGGCGTGGTGGGGCTGGCCAAGGGGCTGAGAAAAGTTAAAACCGCATACCCACTTGTGGTGGCGGTACTGCCGGACGTCCCGGCGGAGCACCGCCGCATTCTGAAGGAACAGGGCTGCGTCGTCAAGGAGATCGAGCCGGTGAACCCGCCGGAGAACCAGACCCAGTTCACCATGGCCTACTACGTCATCAACTACTCCAAACTCCGCATCTGGGAGGTGGGTCTTTAGCCATTTCATCAAATTTTCACCCTCTGATTCTTCCTTGACCTTTTCTAATTCTGGGTTCCTTTTTTTTTGGTTTTCAGTTTGTGGAATACAGTAAGATGATATACTTGGACGGAGACATACAGGTGTTTGGTAACATAGACCATTTGTTTGATTTGGATGATGGGTATTTCTATGCTGTGATGGACTGTTTCTGTGAGAAGACGTGGAGCAACTCGCTGCAGTACAAGATTGGGTACTGCCAGCAGTAACCGGAGAAGGTGAAGTGGCCGGCGGAGATGGGTCCGGAGCCTCCTTTCTACTTCAACGCCAGCATGTTTATCTTCGAGCCTAACCTCTCCGTCTATGACCATCTCCTTAGCACTCTCAAGATCACTCCTGCTAGCACTTTTGCTGAGCAGGTTGGCCAAATTTCATGAGGATGTTTTTCTCATTTTGAACTAGTTTAAGGAGTGTTTCGAACAATTTTTGCATGGTGGCCTATTTCTTGTTCATCAAAAATTTCCTTTCAGTTGTATCAAATATTTGAAAATCTCCTTTCTTATATATACATCTGTTTGCAGGACTATTTGAATATGTTCTTCAAAGACACCTACATGCCCATTACACTAATCTACAACCTTGGTTTGCCCATGCTATGGCGCCACCCAGAACACGTCGACCTTGAAAGAACCAAAGTTGTTCGCTATTGTACTGCCGTAAGTGTCATTTATTTTTAAACCAAAGTTGTTCGCAATCGTGCAGTTTTGCAGCCTTAAGTTGCAATTGTGCTGCCTTAAGTCTCATTTATTTTTAATCCGATAAGTTAGTACTTACAAGCCTGTATTGGATTTTCAGGGTTCAAAGCCATGGAAGTATACTGGGCAGGAGGAGAACATGGAGAGGGAGGATATAAAGATGTTGGTAAAGAAGTGGTGGGATATATACAATGATGAGAGCTTGGATTACGGGAACTCATCTGCAAAAGGACAGCCGTGAACGGCGGCGCTTTTGGAGGCCGGCGTAGTCCAGTACATTGCGCCCACATCGGCTGCCTAGACGATTCATGATCGGTTGCTTGAGCGGATAGAGTGTTTGATTTACTTTTTTGTTGTTGATTGGAGTTTGTTATGTTTATGAATGTTGGATGTAATAAATGATGCCACTACCCCTTTGGGCTTTTATTGATTGTCATGTTTGAAATTCTGGGATAGAGATAGAATGTGAAATCAATTTTATTTCTTGAAGCTATTTTTGTTGCGAGAAAACAACTATTTCCCTAATTTAAAATCTTTGGAAACAATAAAAGCACAAAGGTTATATACTCTACGTTTTGTGTACGATTTTGAAGGTCAGAATGATTAAAAATAAGATATTATATATAAAAAAATATATTTAAAAATATTATTTTAGGTTTGAAATAGATTTTTGTTGTGTAAAGGATCGTATGACAGCTTTCAAAAACTACTTTTTATAAATGTTGCCGAAAACATTACAGCCCATAAAAACCTTACCAACCCTTGGTGACTCACTGTAGATACGTGGAATCTTCCGCACCCAACCAATGCTTCTAGCGTCTGACAACATGCCACGTCTCTCCCTCTCTAAATCTATATATAAATTCTTCTCCTCCTCCTGTATTGACAACAATGGCAGTGAAGGACATCTCGAAGCAAACGGTGGAGATCAACAATCTGAGATTCACCTACCCAGGAATCGACGGCCAACCTCCTCCCGGATCTACGCCTCTGATCGACCACTTCTCTCTCACTCTCAACTCCGGCGACCGCTGCCTCCTCGTCGGATCCAATGGCGCAGGTTCACTTCTTGGCCCCTCCTTCCAAACGCTGCTTTTTGAATGAACCCAGAAAGGGACGAGTCCGAATGTTGATTTTGTTTTTATTTTCTTGCCTTTCCCACCTACCAACTGTGGGGGAAATCGTATTTCTGGTGGGTTTGGTTGTTTCTAGGGAATGTCATCAGTTTTGTGGGTTTCTATGAGGGAATGGGCCCAAGTGGATTTCGTTGATTTTCTCATTCGGCAAATGGGTAGAATTTTCAAGGGAAAAGTGCGGTTCCTTTGGAAAATGGGCGCTTGAGAAAGACTAGTAGATTTGAATCATTTGATTGCTTTTCTTTTCCTGCATTTCCCAGTAGCCAAAACACATGGAAATTTGTAGGAAAAATGACTTATTGTTATTGGTTTCACGGAGAAAATGGTGGCGAGTAGATTTAATTACCTTTTCCCCTCCATTTCTCAGTGATCCAACAAATGGAATTTTCTAGGGAAAATAACAATTTTTATTGCTTCTCTTTTCATGCATTTTCAGTAATCAAAGACTAGATAGTTAGTAGGGAAACTCTCAACTTTTAATGGGTTTGTTTGTTTGTAGAGAAAACTACAATTCTGAAAATCTTGGGAGGGAAAGCACACTACTGATTCTTATTGGTTTCACTGAGAAAATGGAGGCGGGTAGATTTAATTACCTTTATTTCCTGCGTTTCCCAGTGACCAAACACATGGAGTTTTATAGGGAAAATCATGATTGTCATTGGTTTCTCTCAAATAGGGACAAATTGGTTTGATTGCTTCTTTTTTTCAGGCATTTTCTGTTTTCAAACACAAGGTATTTTGAATGGAAAATCTGAACTTCTAATGGGTTTGTGTGTTTATAGGGAAAACTACAATTCTGAAAATCTTGGGTGGGAAGCACATGGTAGAACCTCACATGGTTCGAGTACTTGGAAGATCGGCTTTTCATGACACTGCCTTGACATCTTCTGGTGACCTCTGCTATCTTGGAGGAGAGGTTTGTTCTTATTTTTTATTTTTTTATTTATTTTATTTTATTTTTAACAATCCATCTTGAATTTGACATTGCTGAATCTTAGGGCACCATTTTAGAGAGGAAAATGTAGTTTGCAAATAGTTTCTATTGAAAAAGATGTCCAAAACTTGTAACAGATCTTCAGTGGCTTTTTTTACAATCCATCTTGAATTTGACATTGCTGAATCTTAGGGCACCATTTTAGAGAGGAAAATGTAGTTTGCAAATAGTTTCTATTGAAAAAAATGTCCAAAACTTGTAACAGATCTTCAGTGGCTTGTAGGGTTAATAATTGGTTCTTTTGAACTGAAGGAAAGTAAAATCGAAAAACGCAGTGTGCCCATGTTGATAAATGAGGTTGCTCATCATTGAGATTTAAGATTGCTCAGCTATATTAATTGATAATTTATGTACACAAGCTAAATGGAGCTCGTAAATCAATCCTATCTCCTAAAAAATTTTCACTTTTAGGTCATCCTTCATCACTTGTAACACATTTTCAATCATGAACAAGCACTTTTTTCTTAAGGAAGGATTTTGTTCTGCAGTGGAGGCGAGACGTTGCCTTTGCTGGGTTTGAGGTTCCGATTCAAATGGATGTTTCAGCTGAGAAAATGATATTTGGAGTATCGGGTATTGATCCTCAAAGAAGAGCTGAACTAATCAAGGTAAGATGTGAATCAGAAACACCAAAACTTCAATCTTGTAATGTTGTGTGATTTCTATCCGCTCAACTTGCTTGTTTGCTTGTACCCATGTATTGAAACAAAATTCCATTGAAGTTAAATCACAAGAACTGAGTTCAGAATGAAAAATTTTTCTTGTGGTGTTGTAGGTTTTAGATATTGATCTATCATGGAGACTTCACAAGGTGTCTGATGGTCAGAGAAGACGGGTGCAAATCTGTATGGGTCTCCTCAAGCCATTCAAAGTAACATCAAGCTTCTACCTCTTAAAGAATTGGACCTTTTGAAAGCATGCATTCACTCTACACTTCCATTGGAAATTCTTGAGATTTCAATAACTTGAAATTGGTTCCCTTGTTTATATAGGTTCTTCTTCTAGACGAGATAACAGTTGATCTTGATGTACTGGCCAGGGCCGACCTTCTGAAGTTCCTCAGAAAGGAATGTGAAGAGCGAGGTGCTACAATCATCTATGCGACGCATATATTTGATGGTCTGGAGAATTGGCCATCCCATCTTGTATGTCTTGCTCCCTTTCTTCCTCCATGTTTCCTATCTAGATTTGGTTTCAGCTCTGTGAAAGCGGTTTGGTGTTTTCAGGTGTATGTGGCTCATGGGAAATTACAATTAGCAATGCCAATGGAAAAGGTCAGGGAGATGAGCAATTTGTCACTAATGGTTAGTTATCCCACCCTTTTTGATCTAGATGTTTCAATCCTCCTCCCTCCATTGAATTCTTGATTCAAAATTGTTTGTTATATATACTGCTAGCAACTTTCTATTACCATAGATGTGTGGATTTTGCAGAGAACAGTGGAGAGTTGGCTAAGGAAGGAAAGAGATGAGGGGAGGAAAAGAAGGAAAGAACGAAAGGCAGTCGGCCTTCCAGAATTTGAAAGCCAAGTTGAGGGCAGCCGAGTGGCCGGGGACCCTGCTCGTGCTGCCGTTCGTGCATTGAACAATGGATGGGCTGCTGGAAGACTGCACTCCACCATTGCTGGTGAAGAGAATTTTTTCTTAAGTTCAAACAGTGTCTTGAGACAATAAGAAAACTACTGCCCACTATCCACCCTACACAAATTGATGTATGGGTTATGGTTTTATTGACTGGAATGAGTATTTTGGCCTCTAAGAATAATACCCAATTCTGATATATAGTTCTTTCTATCACGTGTGTTCAAGATCTTTGCATTTTTCACCCTAGGAGATGGTAGAGATGAGTTCATATCTTGATTTCTTAGAGCTTATTAGGAACAAAAAATTATTTAAATTTCTTTTTATACAATATTCAAAGTTATATGACATTTAGGATATATTTCATATTTGACAATGATTTTAAGAATTATTTAAAAAATTTCAGTATTAGAAATGTTAGAAAACGTTGCCTAAAATTATTATAAAATTGACTTTTATAAAAATCGATGGTCAAATATTAGTGAAATGTCGATACCCTTTTCTGATATTAGTCGGTGCTCCCTAGAAGTAGACTTTTGAAGTAAAATTTCTTGACTTAGAAACTGCAAATTACACAGATTATTCAAATTAAAGTTGAATAGATTGGTGAAATTATACATTAAAGTCAAATGACAGTTTTAAAATTCAATGACCAATTAAAACAAATTTTGACAGACTGTTTCAAAATTTAATAACGGATTAAAACTTCAGTATGGATGAAATTTCTAAATTGTAACTACTCAGCATGCATGAAGACTCTTGTTTGAATGAACGAGTCTTTTGCTCTGTGGAGGGTTTGTTTGGTTGATTTCCTCACCTATAAAAGAAGGGTTTGTTTGGTTGATTCCAATGGCTGAACCCCACAAACTGATAATAAAACTGTGTTTTCAGATTTGTTTATACTTTTCTTAGCACTTGGGTTTCCATCAACTTGCAGATGAATCTTCAAAAAAGAATCTTCTCAAATTATTGACCATTCTTCCCAATTTCCCTCCAAAAATTTTGAGTTTCTCGCCATTTTCATTTTAAGTTTCCAAATTTAAATCCACATTTTTAACCAAAACATCCGTGAAACAATCCTCAAATTGCTCTCGGGATTTTTTTTCTCATTTTTCCTTAACCAGATTTGGCCAAGAAATTTCCTATTTGAACATAGGGATCCATGGCGAACTTTCTCACAACCCAAATAGGAAAAATGGTAATGGAGTCATCTCTTACCTTCATGTTTGCTGCTCTTCTCATGGTATTTTCTCTCTTCACCTCTCCCACTTCTGGGGTCACCCAAGAGACCTTGGCCAGCATCTGCTCCCAAACCCAGAACCAGGAAATCTGTGAGGGCATTCTGGAAAGCGTTCCGGGCACCACCTCAGCTGATCTGCATGGGCTTTCTCTGATATCAATCAATCTAACGATGAAACAAGGAAGTAGCAACTACGACACTTTCACAAAGTTCATGGACAATTCCACCGATACTGCATTGAAGGAGTCTTTCAGAAATTGTGTGAGTCTTTATAATTCAATAATGGAAATGCTGAAAGTGGCCTACCAGTTGTCGGAGAAGAAAGAGTATGAGAGCATTACCCAGCCGGGGGAATCGCAGACGCTGGCCTACAACTGCGCGAATGGGCTCCCTATAGACTCACCAACCGATGGTATCAGCCGAGATATGATCATAACCTGTGAAACTTCAGTGAGTGTGAACCAGTATATTGTTGGGGTTTCATTGAAATGAGATGGCGGGGATTAGAAAATTGCAGTAACAACATATCTGCTACAATGATGGCTTCTTTTCCATTTGATCTTTTCAATTTTCATACAACAAACATGAAGGAAACTGTTAGCTCGGGCTTTTTTATGATAACAAAATAAGGTTTAATAATACCAAGTCTATTTCAATTGATTCATGCACTTGAATATATTTCTTACTCATCCAAAATGCATTTTAAATTGATTAAATCCAAGCAAAACCAACCTTAAAGGTTTCTAAAATCACCTTCAAAGGTTTTTCTGAACATGTTGGAAGCATACATGGTTAACTAAACGGTGTAATAGCTGAATGAATAAATGAATATGAAATAAGTCAAGCCCCAAGAAAGCCATATCTCTTAAAGTTGTTAATAGCTGTAGTATTTCAATCATCCATAAAACTAGAATTAAACAGATATCAAGTTTGAACAAACTTGGCAAAGGGATTGTTCTAAAAATTTACAGACAAAAATAACACATAGTAAGACAAGGGTAGGTCATCGCCCCAACAAGGCAACACGATCCTTCTGTACGGCTTGGGATAGGTTGATATCAAAAAGCTCACATCGTATGGGCATCTCCATTTCGTAGAAGGGATTCTTTAGTACATAATCAGTGTACAATTCATAGATGACTTTCAAAAGACCCTCCATGTGCTGTGTTCCAGGCTCACATACCACAAAGAACTTTGTCCCTGCACGAAAACGAATGGTTCTGGAATTTAGTGAGACAGTTCTTGTTGGGGGACTATTTTAACCCAATGGAAAAGATAATATGTTCATATGGAAATAAGTTTCCTGGAAAATTCTGAGAGCAAAGCAACCAATGATTACATGAAAGCCAATCAGATTGATATATCAGCCTTATAGTGGTTCAAATTTCACATCAACCAGCTGGTTTACACTAAAATATTTGTGGGCATGCACAACATCCTTGGGATATACTACTGAATACTCAAATTCTAACTAGGTAAAAATCCATAGCCCAAGACAAATTCCACAATTTACACCAGTATCAATGCCATTAAGATCAGCATACATTAAAGAACCACAAAAGAAATTCAGAAGGGATGAACCATGTGTTGGAGTCGTTGAGTGTGGAGGGGAGAGATTTGCAAGTAAACTTTTAACATCTGGGTTGCTAGTAAATTTCCAGCATTCTATTTAGTCAAATGTACTTACAAATGACAGTCATCTAATAGGTTACAATTAGACAACTTAGTGACAGATCTAGAAAATTTTTCAATAAGCATGAAATAGTTTAAAGGAGTTATAACATAACTCTAGAATGGTGTAAGAGTTTCAGAATCAGACATGCTTATAATAATCAGAAATTCAGCTTCAAAAGTCACCTACTGTACTCCTCTACCAAGAAATGCTATGTTACTAAGCAAAGACAACTCATAGTGACAAGATATTCTAATGTTTGTGCTCCTAGAGATAAGCTGTTTCGTGTGTATGGGTGTGCAGCAGAGGATATAGGCAATGGAAAGAAATTTATCGACAGACAAATAATAGTCCAACAGGAGGTTGGGATATCCCACTTTAACAAAAAATAAAACAATAAGAATAAACCATCCAACTTGCACAATTCTTGGGGGTTTATAATTTTATAGTTATCCTTGTACTAAACCAGCCTACTAATTCCCAAATCTCATGGTCCGCCCAAGGCTTGCCTAATCTTCTCCATCCAAGTCAACAAATTGACTTGTCTCACTATATGATCATATCTTCTTGCTCTTTTCTTTCTTCCTTTGCCCATTCTACCACCTCTGCAATTCTTTGCAAGCACATGGAACCCTTTCCTCAGACCCTCAAGCACACTCAAACAGCTCCCTTCTAATAAAAAAGGATAGACCACCTTCTTTTCATGGTATATGAAAATACCTCCCGCTCTAATCCACACAAGGTTTCTTTTTTTTTCTTTTTTGATAGGTAAATGCAAATTATATTAAAACACCAAAAGCGGCGCACCAAAGTACACACGGTGTATACAAACAGCCGCCAAAAAGCGCTAAAAAGGATAGGGAAAACAAAAATACTCCCTCCCTCAATCTGACCCCAACCAATCAATGAAATCAACTAAGGACATAGATGGATGTTCTATAAACAAGTTAGCCCAAGATAATAAGCTGCACAAAAACAAAGACTTTAGCCAATCCGCCTAGTTTCTTGGGCAACCTGTTTGTATACCTCATGTGTATTGTTTTCACCGCTTCTAGGCACTTCTAATACAAGCTCTTATTTACCTATCAAAAAAGAAAAGACTTCAGCCAGTGCACACAAGGTTTCTTAACAAGAACCCATAGGTTTTCAATGAATGAGGTCTTTTTGGGTTATCACCTCTTTGGGCTTTGAATCTAGACCTCCACTTGATTTTATTAGCTTTCTAGGAAGGGATTAGGAAGTCAATTAGCTTGTGGTCTCCCTCTTTTCTTGCCCTTAGCACACTTTGTGTATCTACTGTGTACTTGGTCTATTTATCTCAGGTGCCTATTTAGAAAATTATGTAGAAATCAATTTGAAGGTAAGAGACTGTAAGACATTACATCCAATCAAACTATCGAGTTGGATTTTGAATTTAAGAACATTGATCTAATTTCCATCTAAATACAAGTACTGCTATCCAGAAACCAAAAACAATCTATCCACACTACCAACTGAAGCCAAAAACACAACAGAGTCAACCAACATTTATTTTGGTCAGTCAGAAATTAAAATTTTGAACTTCAAACTTTCACTATTTATCACCTGAGGAAACTAACACTCAGCATTCTCTCCAACCAAACTACAACTAACAAAAGAATTCTCTCCATTAATATCCAATTAATGGAAAATGAAAAGCATAATTTAATCAAAGGAATTAAGCTCTTATCATCTGATTCCACTCGGTCACTGAGAAACAACAATCCCTAAGATTAGATCGACACTATTCAGAAACTGTTTCTCACTAAGAAAAAAAAAAAGGAATGAAAACTCCACCGAATTAAACCTTATTACACAATCATTTCCTCTAGCTTAGTTGAGCTATTAATTCTCTACTTTTATCTCTGGATCCAAACAGAAAACCAAAAAAAAAAAAAAAACCTTCAATTTCAGTTTTCTTTTATTCTCATCAATTTAGGATAAAATCGTGATATACCAGTGAGCGATTGGAAGCAATGGAGGTCGAATGTATCAGCTTCAAGGAGCTCGATCCCCGAGCAACCCAAAGTTGGAGATAACTGCTGAGAAATCGCATGCATCGAATGCCACAAACTCGCTAATCGCAAGCTATCATTCGTGTCCATCCGTCCCGCCGATCCATAATCCTAAAATCCCCATACACAAGGTCAGACCCCGTTTGTTTACCTAGAAAAACAGCCTCCAAATTTTTTTTTCCAAATTGAACTCCAGATGTGAAGGCGTATTTTCATAAGCAAAAATCTCCCAGGGACTATCGATTTACTCTGAATAGTTTCCAAAAAAAAAAAAAAAGAATCTTTTCCCCATTTTCATTTTCTCGATCAAAATTTTCGCGGAAAATGATTTCCGTAGAAATGGAAAGGAGATTCTCACCTTGTAGAAGATTAAGCCCCCGGATTTGTTGATAATGTAGAGACTGTAGATCGCGGCCATCGGAATTTGTTTTCCGGAAATTCCCAGAAATGAAGAAGAGAAACAAACCGTAATATGTACAATGATTTATCTCGGTTCAAGAAAATGGGCCTAGATGTGTGGGCAGGCCCAAATTCTACTGGCCTTACCGAATTGGGCTGTTCAAATTGCAACTGTAGCCAAAGACAAAAAACCCACCCTAACTGGGCCTTTTATCAGAGTCCGCTTGCCCGGTGCTTTTGGAAAGTAATTGTATAAAAAGCATTTTTGAAGAAAAATATTCAGAAAACACTTTTAAAAAAGGTAAAAAATTATTTATAATGCTTCATAAAACACACTTGTTAGGTGATTTTCCAAAACACGCTACACTTTTAGTACAAGTGATTTGAATAAAAACATTGTGAAAAACACTTTTATTAGAGTCTAATAAGCAATTCTTTTAAAAGACTCTTTATCAAAATTATTTTTAATGAAAATGTTTTGTTTCTGATTATATTTTTAGAAAAATCATTTATTAAGTATTTTTTTCAAGAAGTACTATAAGTAATTTTTCAATTTTTTAAAAATTGTTTTCTAAATTTTATCAATTACCTTTTTAAAAAAAAAAAAAAAATACTTTTTATATCAAAAGTGCTTTTTAAAAACATTAACTCTTAACTTTTCATTTATACCATATTTTTCCCTTTGAGGTAAATTATTCCTCTTTGATCTTTATTAAGATTTACTTTGCCGAATTCCTCCCTCTTCTAAGGTAAAGATGATACATGAATATATTTTGAATGATAAAAATTTTATATAGCAAAAATAAATAATTATAATTATTTATTATTATTAATAAGTACAAAAGTGCTTCATATGTTAATTTTTCAATTTCAAATGTAAGAAAATTTGATAAATAAATTTTATTTTGCTCTATGTTCATTATTATAGCAAGATCATTTTCTTCCCACTATTCATACCTAGTGGTTAAATTTATTTAAAAATAATAATCAAACAATAAGTAGGGAACACCAACAAATTAATTTAAATCAATCAAAATTCATCATATTGATTTAATTTTTAATAATCATAAAGTTTGATTTGGTTTGAGATTTTAAAAATTGACCTTATCAGATTGGTTTTTGATTTCTTTGTTTTCTAATCGATAAAAAATACAAATCTATAATTGGGTGAGAATTGAAAAAGATCATTAAGTTTTCTCAAAACCGATTCACAAAAACTAAACCAAAACTACCTTAAAAAACATTGGTTTGGTTTGATTTTTGACTATAAATATGATCAATTCGGTTTTTATCACTTATAAACCTATTAGGTTAGTTCAATTCATTTTTTACTTAAAATAAATAAATAAAAAAGACATATCACCAACAAAAATGAATATGAACAAAAAAACATTTATCATCAATAAAAGGTTTGTATAAGATGCAAGGTATATACTAATTGGATGATTCAAATTTTACCATACATAAAAAAAAGAAAAAAAAGAATATATAGAATTGATATTGTAATATATATAGGTAGTGTTTGTTATTTGGCTAAATAAAAAAATCAAAATATTGAAACATTTTTTATTCAGGTAAAAATGATTTATTAGTATCAACAAATATAATTAAAGTTAATTTATTGATAATAAATTTATTTTAATTATATTGGTTGCTGTTAATAGGTCACTTTTATTCGGAAAAAAAATTAAAAAAGAAAAAGAAAAAAGAAAAAACACCACCTTAATTATTACAAAATTTATATTTAATACGGTTACATTTTCCCTTAAATATTAATTTGCAGGAATATATAGCAATTAATTCTTTATCGTATGATAGAACAAAACCAATTAATTTTCCTCATATATATATATATATATATCAAGCCTTTTACCATCTCCTCCATTCATCTGCAACCATGAAAATGATCTTCCCTTTCCTTGTTCCTTCAATGGCGGTCCTTCTCCTTTCCTTCTTCCTCCCGGGCTTCAGCGCCCACCCAGAAACCGAGCGACTGATCCAAGACATCTGCCACCGAGTGGATAATTTTCAGTTCTGCAACGCCACCATGAAGGCTAACCTCCCAGCCGACATCGGCGACCTGGCTAAGTTATCCATCTCGGTGGCTCTGGACTACGCCACCAACACGAAGGGGTACGCGGAGGAGCTGAGGCGACACGCGACTGACAAGGCGCTGAAATTCTATCTGACGATATGCTCGAACGCTTACGGTGTGGTGAAAGACTCCTTCACGGCGGGGGAGAAGCAGTTTGGTAAAGCGGATTTCGCTGGTGCGGAGGAGAGTGAGAAGAAGGCAGTGCAACCCATCAAGGACTGCGATTTTATCTTCACCAGGCCACCCCAGCGGTCGAACCCATTGCAGGAGAGGAACGAGCAGATGAGGGAGATCATTCAGACAGCCATCACTGCTCTGCAAAGCTTTCTTCCTTGATCATCAATGAGGTGTCTCTGAGAAAGAATAACTCCTTGGGTCGTCTTCAACATCTGGATTCACTTCCTTTATATATATATATATATATATAAATCTTAATTACTTGATATTAAAGATAAGTTATTTTCCATTCCGTGCATTTTTTCTCCTTTTAAAATTTACAAATAGAAGCTAGTAATAAATTCTACATAAAAAGTAATAGAAGAAAATTGATATTTGTTATGAAATATGGTAACTTTTAAATAATTATGTTTATGTGAATTTCTCATAATAATTCATATTGATGTAAATACTACCATGACACTTCCTTATAAATCTTTTTATGACTTTCTATAAATGATGAACTAATGAAATGATATTCAATCTTTTTTTTTTTTAAACATACAAATTTCTTTCTTCTTCCGATCCTTTTATTATTCAACATACTATCAACATAAAACTCTAACCAACAGTTTCAAAAATCTTTCGAGTTTTTCTTTTAAGACTTTTACATCAAATATTAGGAGAAGTTATAACTAAAAACTACTTAGTTTAAAAATACCTTATCTCATAGTCATTGGTGTCATTGGTGCGTTAATTTATATTGCAAATTGTATGTGATTGGATATAGTATTTTGTCAACACTAGATATTACTTTGCATCAAGTAGACATTGGAATACAATCAAACACGTATTAGATATCTTGAAGATAAATCAAACAACAATAGTGGTCACTTTTTTGGTGCTCATTTTTTCAAGTCGTTTAAAATTACTCTTAATTGATGAAACAAGTCATGAACGTGTATGATTAGGGTTAATGATCGAATACAAATAGGAACTATGTGAGTATCTTCCATCAAAGATAATGCTACTAAGTTACAAAAAAATAATTTGTTTGTAAAAAGAGGATTTATAAAAGGTGATAGAATTAAGCATATCTTTCATAAATTATTTTATAATCATGAACTACAAGAAAATGGTGAAATTAATGTTCAAGAGATTTGGTTATGTGATAATCTAGTAAATCTATTCCCAAAAATTGTTACCATCAAATATATTAAAAAAATTAAGATACAACATTGGAATACAAAGATTGAAAGATCTTTTTAATGAAAATATTAAAGAAAAAATAATCATATTTACATGAGGGGGAATAATACTAATCTATATGTATTATACTCATTTTTTTTTCTTCATTCAGGTTTTGTCTTATTAGGTGTTCTTGGAAAAGTTTTTAATAGGACAATTCTAATGGTTAAATAATTTAAAGAAATAATTTAAAGAACATATATATATATATATATATATATATATATATATATATATATATTTCTTTCACTAGAGTTTTTCCTATTAGGTTTTTTTTCCTTTATCAAGGTTTTTCCTATTGGGTTTTTCATAGTAAGGTTGTAAGGAGTGTTATAAAATATAAAAATTTACTTAGAAATGATACTATATTTTTCTCTAAGCATACCAATTTTTTAACATATTTTTATAACTAATATTTTTTTGACTTAAACATTTAAGAGTTCTTGTATCTTATATAGTATAATTTATTTATTTTAAAAATAAAAATAAAAAAGTGTACCAAAAAAAATTAGGTATCTGTTAGCCCAAGGGTTCTCCTAATCGGGTTTTGATGATAACAAACCATGGTTAAATGACTAATTGATTTGAATGGTAAAGAATCTCAGGTATAAATTTGGAAATTCATCAAATGATCATATGGATACATGATCGAGACTTTTGGAAGACTTTTGATCATAGGAAACGAATGTAAGATGGATGCATGGGTGCACTTAAGATTTTCATACCGTTTCATGCATATTTGAAAACTCGGTTTATCCTTTAAAACTTCGATTTCATTAAAACCCGAGTTTTATAAAATGTACCTTAGGCAAAACGTTTTAAAATTGACATATTAATTCACCTAAAGACCTTGCCTAAGTGTTAGAAAAAAAATGAATTGAAAAAGATAGGTTTTCGAGACCAAAAGGCTGAACCGGTCGAGACTCTGGTCAACCGACTCAACCAGTTGGGGAATTAGTCGACCGGTTGCCCTTGTCCGATTAAGGTCCGATCAAGGAGTGCCAAAAACACTATCTCTCATCCAGTAACTTCCTTTGCCCAATTGAGGTTCATCCATTCCCAGTCGAGGTCCGGTCAACCTTCAGTCGAGGCAACGGTAACCTGTCAAAGCATTAAATGCTCTAACGGCTAGTAAACCGGTCGACCCCTAGCTCGACCGGTCAAGGCTGTCTTTTGCTGTTTTTTGCTCCTAAGCTTAGAAACCTATAACTTAAGAGCTCCACTTCATTTATGAGATAGAGAACACTTGCAATTAATTGTCTACCTACCTGTTCTTGGCCTAAAAGCTCTCATTTCTTTTTTAGTGCATTAAATCATGACTTGCATATCATTTAGTGCACTTTTGTGAGTCATCCTAGTTTTGTTTTGTATTTGAGCTATCTTTGACCTAGGTTGAGGAATTCATTCTTGTAAAAATTGAGTGTTAAAGTCTTCAAGAGGTTTAAATCTTGAAGAGATTGTGTAAGAGTCAATTGAAGCCGGAATCCAAGTGTAAGAAGATTGGAAGCTTGGTTGAAGCTTCAAGTTAGTAGAATCTTCGCTCGGTTAGGAGATCGAGGAGAGTGGACGTAGGCAAGAAAGTGTCGAACCACTATAAAACCCGAGTTTGAATTCTCTAATTCTATCTCTTTATTTTTTTATTATATTATGCTTGAACTTGTTGAGTTGAAAAAGTTTTTAAAAAAACCCAATTCAACCCCCCTTCCCCTTTTGGGTATTTTCTTAATTAAGCATAGTCTTTATTTTCTTAGTATCTTTAGAAGTTGTTATTAAAGACATTTTTTTTTTGTTTACTTTTAAAAAACACCTTTATTAAGGTAGGGTTAATACACTTTTAAAAATAAAAAATATAAACATAACCTAGATTTTTGACTCACAACAATATTTTAAGAATTTGTTTTGAAATTATATTTTAAAACAAATATGATATATTTTCAATTATTTTTTATATAGCATTTAAAAAACCAACTAAAAGTATGAACCCCTAATAGTATTTTATTCTTAATAAAGATTGATAACTATTTTCAAGTTAATTTTTTTTTAAGAACTATTTTTAAAAATATTTTCAAACATAATTTTAGTATTTTATAATAGCTCAAAGCAAGAATAAAATTTCATTTGAGCAATCAAAATATGAAATCAATTTCTTTACCAATTATCTATTAAGATAATTAAAATATGTTTGATAGTATTTTTATTTGAACTACCTTTGGTCAAAGTGATTTTTCTAATAGTATTTTTGGGAATCACATATATTATAAATACTTGAAATAATAAGGGGCATTTATGTTAGATTATTTCATCTTTTTTAACTAATTAATTATATGTTTTAAAATATTTTTTTTCTAAAAAATAGTTGGACATTCTAAATAGGCATTGGGTTGATTAAAATGGAAGTATATATTGAAATCAATCTTCCTTCCTTCATATATAGAATTAATTAATTAATTAATTAATTTTCTTTTTAGATTATTCATCCTTTAGATAACAATAAGCAAATTCTTGTGAAAATTAAACTAATAATGTTTTTGGTATTAATTAGGAAAAATCCATTAGAATTTAAAAAATAAAAAATAGAAAGGACATGTATTACAAACAAAAATAAATACAAAAAACATATATCATCAAAGAGGTTTGTATAAGAAACAACATGTCCAATAAAATGTTATTATTATTTAATTATCCAAAATTTATTCAAAATAATCCAAATTTGACCATCAAAGATAGAATAGAATTGATATTATAACATTTGGTTATTCAAAATTTACATATTCAATTTCAGGTGTTCACTGTGTAGTCTTTTACCAACATTTTTTCTCCAATATTAATTTGCTAGAATAGCAATCAATCATTCAAGGAAACAACCCTTGGATTTTCTTTATGATATCAAATATGATCACATCATGCTAATTTTTCTTCCGATATATATTCAAGCTCCTCACCTTCTTCTCCATCCATCTGCAACCATGAAAATGATCTTCCCTTTCCTTGTTCCTTCAATGGTGGCCCTTATCCTTTCCTCCTCTTTCTTCCTCCCGGGCTTCAGCGTCCGAGCGACTAATCCAGGACATCTGCCACCGAGTGGATAATTTCCAGTTCTGCAGCACCACCATGAACGCCAACCTCCCAGCCGACTTCGAAGGCATCGACGACCTGGCCCAACTAGCCATCTTGGTGGGCCCTGGACAACGCCACCCACACGAAGGGGTACACGGAGGAGCTGACCCGGCAGGCGACTGACAAGGCCCTGAAATTCTGTCTGTCGATATGCTCGAACGCTTACGCGGTGGTGAACGACTGCTTCACGGCGGCGAAGAAGCAGTTCGATGGAGGGGATATAGCCGCTGTGAATGAAAGTGAGAAGAAGGCAGTGCAACCCATCAAGGACTGTGATTTTATGTTCACCAGGCCGCCCAAGCGGACGAACCCATTGCTGGAGAGTAACAGGCAGACGAGTGACCTCACTCAGATAGCCCTCTCTGCTCTGCAAAACCTTCTTCCTTGATCATCAATGGGGTGCCTATGAATAAAGAACAACAACTTCGATTTCACTTCTTTTCGAGCGGGTTGTGTCTTTTAAATACATCTCTCTCGTTATGAGGCGAAAGAAATCTTAATTACTTTGATCATCCAATCCTCAATTCAATCAAATTTACTTCTTATTAATTTTTTATTTTTTATATTACTTATTTAATAAAATAAAATTTGTATTAAATTCCCAGTAGAATTCTTTCAAGTGAAAACTTCTTGTTTAAAAGCATTTTCAAACACCAAGAAACCATAATCTAGATTCAAGACCCTTCTTCCAAAAGTGGCCAATAACCCGTTTAATACAAGTTCATATCTTGATATTCCTGACTAGGAATTGGGTTGAATAGAAGAAACTCAGGAGGCACCAACATTTTTGTAATAATTCCCACAAGAAATGGTTCTACACAAACTATGAAATGCTTGGGAGCCATGGGAACATGGTCATCGATTATAAGTTTATAACCATCACTGTGACTTGACCTTTGAAAGAGTGGGCCAAGATATCAAGTTAAACCACCCTCTAGATCAGCTTTAATCATATGGCTGAACACCCCCGCTAGAAACTATGATGTAGATTTGAATGAAAATGTGAGTTCTACAGTTGGGCAAAAAGCAGTTTTTCAAGGAGAATTTCTCTACCTCTCTTTGCTTTTCCCTTCAACTAACCCAAACAAGGAAGAACACTCAAGAATAATATCAACTCAGAAAACAGCAAATTACACAAATTATTCTGAATCTACAGGACAGATTCCAAATTTCTACTATAATAACAAGGAACTAAGTAAAACAAGCAGATGATACTCGCAACACGCAGTAGCAACAGTAAACCATAAATCTCAAAACGCCAGAACAACATGGTAACATCTCTCCATTACGACAATGTTGGCAATGCAAAATGTTGATGGCAATTACCACGGCTTCTAAGCCTGACACAGATTAAAAGGGAATGTTAATTTTGAATAGAATGAAGCCAGCATAACTTATGTGGGATTTTTCTAATATGATGTGTCATTAGGGGCCTACCTTGTTAGCAATGTTGTTGGAGAGCCAGTCAAGCCCCTCGTACAGCCCTTCTCCAGAAGTGGCACATGTGCTCTGGATATACCTGAAAGAAACACACAATGACCAGACCCCATCAGATGATTTAGGGTTTCTATGTAGAGGGTAAATTCATTGGTGAGTAGGTAGACAGGGGGTAGGAATAAAGAGCATTAACCAAACTTACCAATGGCGTTGACGGAGAGAGTGGAGACCGAGCTTATCAGTAATCTCAGCAGCATTCATGGCATTTGGAAGATCTTGCTTGTTTGCAAAAACAAGCAGCACTGCATCCCTCAATTCATCCTATGCATGCAAGCAAGCAAGCAACATCTTAAGTGAAAATATATAAATCTCAAAACATCCAAACATGGATAAAGAGCTTTGTACTTGTACAACTATTTTTCTTTTCAGTTCTGGCAGAAAATAAGATCAGGAAACTGGCAGATAAATGTTGCTAGAAGTAAAAGAATAAAATAGAATGAAATGCGGCTTGTAGGGCCAGGCTATTTGCCACAACCAATTTCATTAATTCTAGAGAATTTCTTTTACTGAAAAGATGGAAATCAACTTGGAGAAAATGTAGGTAACTTCTAGCTTTTCATTACCTCATTCAACATCCTGTGTAGCTCGTCCCTAGCCTCAACTACACGGTCACGATCATTGCTATCAACCACGAAGATGAGACCCTGAGTGTTCTGGAAGTAGTGTCTCCACAAAGGACGAATCTGGATGTGCAAAACAATGAGAGAATACATAATGCATGAGAGATACTGCATTCCCAATTTAAAACTGATAAACTCATTTACATTTCACAAAAAGAGTGATGATTTTGACCAGTACAGAACAACCTAAGGATAAATCAAGATATGCCTTGCCAATTAATTTAATATAGGCACTCTGGGTGGATTACGAACCAAAACAGTATTTATTTTCCAAGAGGATCCATTGCGATCATCGATCAAATCACAAAGACAACTGTTTATTAGCAATAGTTTTGCTGCCTTCACTGATACAATAGGCGAGAAAATTGACCAAAAAAAAAAAACATAGCTCAAGCTGATTTAGTTTCTGACAATGTTAGAGCCAATGGAAGCATATATAAACGAATGAAAGACTATAAGCTCACATTTTAAGAATATTCAAATTACATAGGCATGGCATACACAAGGAACTAAAAATAGGTGCACACACATATCTCATTCCAACAGATCACTAGACAAACATACATCTCATTCCAACAGAAACAAGCATATGGGAATCATTTTTTCAGAGAGGTTTTTTTTTCCTTGTTGGTTTGGTTTGGAGTTCAGGGGTAAAGGAAATGCTCAAAGTTGACTCAGTAATATATTCTCCAAAAGTTAGCCTAAACAAACAAAATTAAAAACTGGAAGAAATACGATCACAAAAGTCAATTGTGCACATGTAACAAGATGTCTGCCACAGCATGGATAGTTGCCCTCCTATGGACAAATAAAACCAAAAGAAAAGGCAGCATAGTATAGTTCATGCTTATGTTACATGCTGATGGAGCAAAGTTCAATTCAACAAAAACACCCAGGAAAAAGCTCATCATGTCACCCAAATATATAGCCAAGAATTTGCCTTGTAAAGCACTGGTACAAAAAATATAACATACCTTGTCCTGGCCACCAACATCCCAGACAGTAAAGCTAATGTTCTTATATTCCACAGTCTCCACATTAAATCCTGGGTAAAACCATGAATGAGTTCTACTTTCCAAAACCAAATCAACGACAATTCAGTATAAACCCTCCATCAAAACCACTTAAAAAAGAAAGAGACATTTTTTTTTGTAAGTAAACAGAAGTATGTATATTAAAAAAGAAAGACATAAGTCACACAATGAAGTGATTGATTCGCTACAAGTAAATGTCAATTAAGGTTAGGTTGATGAAACATAAACATATAATCCTGGGTCAATAACCATTTAAACTGGAGGAAGAAAAGAAAAACTTAAGGCCTAAAACTATTGGAGGATGGGAAAGTTAGTCATAATAATTTTATTTTATTTTATATTCTCTTTATCTCTGTTCAAGAAAATATGAGGACAATCTAGCATATGGGTCAATGACTACAAGGTGCAAAACATACCAATTGTGGGAATGGTGGTAACGATCTCTCCCAGCTTGAGCTTGTACAAAATGGTGGTCTTACCAGCAGCATCAAGACCCACCATAAGAATTCGCATCTCTTTCTTGGCAAAGAGCCGGCTGAAAAGCTTGGTGAAAGACAACCCCATGTTTTGCGTCTATAGATAAAAAAAAAATACCCGTAAACGGAGGTACAATACATATCTAAGGAAAATACCTATAAAAAAAAAAAAAAAACATATCTAGGGAAAACATACACAAAACAGAATAATCAACAAATCCATGTTTTCCTACAATAATTGGAGCCTTGGAATTTGAATCTCCTCCATATCCGAAATTCCCAGTTTTGTTACTTAAAATGCCTACAGATTTGGAATTCAGAAATGAATTTCAAATCACAGAAACCCAAATCCAACCACGCCCCAAAAAATAATAAATAAATAATAATAATAAAATGCCCTAGCATCGTTATTTATTTATTTATTTTTTCAACAATAGCAAATAGTTTACCCAAAAATGTTTCAAAGAAATGTTTTTTAAGGCTCCTTAGATCTCTTCGGCAACTCTATTATTACTAAAATTCGCCATATATTGAATAAACACCGAGGAAAATCTTTTTACACCCAAAACTTATTTATCTCCAAAAAAATTCCATTAAATTTTTTTTATTCCACAAAATTGGAACCCCAAACCAAATCCAATTCTGAACAACCAAACCGAACAAATCCAAATCCACGAAGGTAATTCCGAACTAAATCAAGATTCTCAATCCAACTTCATAAAAAAGCAAAAAAAAAAACGCACAGATTTAACATCGAATCTTCATTTTCGCACAGCTAAATCTCTATACAAAAAAAATCAAATCGCCAAAAAAAATAAAATGGAAATTCAAACACAAACCCTAGACGAACAATCAAATCAACAAGGAAAACGATCAGATCTATACCAGAATCTGAATCAAGATCTACTCATGGAAGAGGAATTACCTGGTAAGGACAGAATAGTAATTTTGGGAAACGTAGAGGGCAGATCTCGAGAAGCTGCCCAAACGAGAGGAGAAGGAATTGATAGGAGACTCTAGCATTTATAGATGGTCGAATGTGACGGACGTTTAGACGCCGTTGGTCTGGGTTAGGATCCTCTGCGATCTAGTCTACTATAGTCATCCGGGGGCTTTGTTTACTTTTTGCCACGTCGTCTTAAATGTAGGATTTGGTAGGAAAAGATAATAGGATCATGATTATAATTATCATTTTTAGAAATGAATTAGCTTTTTTTTTAATAATAATAAATTAAAATAAAATTTCTATAAAAAATAATATTTTAACAATATATTAAATTTCTTTTTTAAGTAAATAACCAATTTTAATAAAATTAATAAAAATGTGTTTTTATCTTCTTTAGAAGCCTATCCAAATTAAATCCTACTTTTAGGACAAGTGAAGGAGAGAATGAAAATTATTTAAAAATCATACATTTTAAGGTTGTCATTTTTCATATTGGAAGAGGAAAAAATTCTAATTATTTGGTTTCTTTATTAAAAATATGAAAGAAATTCAGGTATAATTAAAATTTTATATATTTTTAAATTATTTAATATTTACATGTAAAAGAAAAAGATATAAAATGAGTTTAAAGTAATATATAAAAATAATTTTCTCATTTTAAATCTTTTATTTATTTATTTATTTATTTATTTTTATGTTTCCTTTTTATTTTCTTTCTCGCGTATCTTCCGTTAATTCTTTAACAAATTTTCGGGATTTTTACATTTGCTTTAGGCTTATTAATTTATTAGGCTTTTCAACACAATAGAGACACTTCGTGGTCTACACTTCATGGTCTATAAGGTTTACAAAAAGTCAAACTTTTGATGTTTTCAACTAAGGTTGACTTTGATATAATGCATTGAAAATTATATGAATATTATCTACTTTGAAACCATTAATCTAATAACTTAATACCATATTTCCACACATCAAATAAGTCTCTATTTATAAATATATATGACATTTTTCGATATAAAAAGAATAGCTAAATTATTTATAGCACTCACCAACCTCTGGACCGTTCTTAAATATTCTTGTTTTGGAATGAAACAATTAGAATTAGACTCGTTCAATTAGAATACATATCATTCATACAAGGACCTTCGTGATGATGCCAATAAAAACAACCATTTCATCACACAGGATAGTTTTTATTTTCTAAATGGGATTTTGATTTTGATTTTTTTTTTTTTTGTGAAATGTAGTGAGTAATAGGCTCATTGTTTTATAGTTCCCAAATTATAAGCTACTTTTCTCATTCATTTCAGGATTTCAACCCAACAACAAACATTAGAGATTAGAGCATTTAACATAGAATTAGTTCTAAGTTTTTGGAGCAGAATCCTCATTCAACTTCTGATGTAAAGCTTCCCATTTATCTGCAACTCCAAGTCTTCCTTCCCCTCTTCTGCCTCTTCCCTGCTGCCCCTCTGGTTCTCCTCCTTACCCTTTCCCCATAGAACAGCATAGAGCCCCAAAACAACAAACAGAGACCCTACAACACTGAGTCAAACCACACAGATTGGGATCAGAAATGGAGAGCTAGTCTCCAAACATAAGGTGAAGATGGAAATGGAAATGGGGTATGAAAATTTTAGAGTAAAGGGTCAAGTACTTACGTCCCAAAGTGTAGTTTGTCGCGAAGAAGGGCCCAGCTGAGAATGGCCACAATGACAAGGAGCAAGGGGCTGAAGACTGACACGTAGAGAGGACCTTTCCTTTGTATAGTCCAGGACATGAGGCAAAATGCTAGTGCAGTACACACAATTGCCTGAAAAAATGATGCCAAACTTTGAGTATAGATTGAAGTCTCGGACAAATTCCTCAAAAAGTATTTATTAGCATTGTTTGATCATGTACCATCCCACATAAACATCAGTTATGGGAATAAGTGTTCTTCCATTAATTGGATAGGGCGGGTTTTAAAGTCTTGGCTCCAAAATGGATATTATCCACTTAAGAGAGAGTAAGTCATTACAAATAGTAGTAGAGCATTTTATTTGTATGAAAGGTAATTTTGATATTTCATATCAATCGGGGAAAAAACTAGTAGTATTATGATAACTGACTATACACCTTTCAAAGCTGTAAGGATATATTCTATGAGACACGATGTAAATCTCGTGTTTGCATCAATGGTTATGAGATCTCACATTAAGTAGAGGAAAAAATTAGTAGTAGACTTCTCATATATAACTAATAGACACGAACTAAAGGGCTTGAAATGGACAATATCTACATAGAAAATGATTGTAATAGGTTCCTTGTAACTGGGTCGACATGTTTAAAGTTATGACCATCTATTTAGCTTAAAACAGATAATATTTACACGGAAATAAGAGAGATATATTTGATAAAGTATAATACCGAGTAAAGAGCTGCAATAAGCCTGATGGAATCATTTAATGACCATGCTGAAGGTTGGTGGTCAACAAACAAGCCAATGACTCCACACTCAATGCTGGCCATGAAGCACATCAGAGTGGAACTTGTGTAAGGAGCTGCAAACTTCACACACATTCTTCCCTGAAATCACGTACCAATGGGTAGTACTTTCACGAATCAACCAACTTGAATTCAAAACTATAGAACTAATTACTTTCCTAGAAAGAATTTAGGTACTCACTTGAATTATGAACCATATGGCCCAAGAAATACAGCTGGTGATCAGAAGAAAAGGTCCCAAGATGAAGTTGGCCCCACTCTGAGAATCTCTAGTTTTTAGCTGCTCTGCATACTTCCAATGGATGCCGGATTCACCGATATTGATGGCGTGTCCTCTGTAAAATGTCAGTATCATGGCCCCTCCTATACATACTACTGTTCCCAGCACCTTAGCCTGACCTGGCCTTGTCTTAATTCCCACTGTTTCAAGCCTAATAAGCATACAAATTGAAAAGAAGATTGTCAGAAAAGCAATAAAATTTTTGAAAAACTCGTCTTTTAGGCTTTGAGGGTGGTGGCAAGCACCTGAAGGGGACAGCAAGGAGGAAAGTCATGGCTGGGAAAAGGTTGTTAAATGCGCAGCCTAGTGTCGGGTTGGAATGTTTTAGCCCAATGAAGTAAAGGATCTGGTTCAAGGTTGCCCTGCAAGTCTCTGAAAATTAGAGACTGAAAGATGATTGTGACCAAGTGAAAAACAGCAAAAAAATAAGATGTAGTTTACCATGTTTGTTTGGCAAGAAAAAGGCTACAAGCATTGAAATCTAGAAATGAAAATTTGGAAATTGGAAACTTACCCGAAAATGGAAGACAAGAAGGCTTGGAATAGAACAATTCTTGTAATCTTGGGTCTTGTTTTCCTGGAAAAAAAATGGGATAGATTAAAGCCTACATGCTTCTGAACTATTTGAACAGGTATATATATATGCATAGAATAATCTGTAAAGAATAATATTGCATTGCCATGGAAGCTAAATCATTTTTTCTTTTTGATCAAGAGAAAGAAGGAAGATGATAAAAGAAAATTCAAGAGTTTTTCTCTAACCCCGTCAGGATATGATCAGTTTGGAGATTTTCAGAGAGTTTTTGATTCATGGAAGTTCAGAAATGAAGAAGCTTCTTTAAGGAGACATCAAGGAAATCAATAAGATGAAAAACAGAGTAAAAGGAAACATGTTCCTGTGTTTTCTCATCAACCAAACGAAGGCTAAAGAAAAAACTACTCAAGAAACCAAAAGATGGACTCAACTTCAGAAACTAAAGCCTGTAAAGAAAGAAAGACATTAAAGCCAAAGCCATGCATGGAATCAATCAAATGTAACAAAATTTCTGTCCATCACCTCTCAAGAAAATAAGCAAAAGGAATCATGGCCACAGTGGCAAAGATTTGCCTATAAGCGACGAGGATGAAGGGGTTCATCCCAGAATCCATGGCCAGCTTCACAAAGATATTCATTCCAGCATAGCCCATTTGGACAAGAAACATGGCCAGAAAAGGCAGATAATCACCACCCATATTTTCTTTTTCTCTTTAGTTGCAGGCCAGCTCAATTAACCTGACTCAGATAGAAAAATGGTAGATGTGATGAAGAGAAAAAGAGAGGAGGAGCATTACATTTATATTGATGGAGGCAGCAACAGAAAGTTGGAAAGAAAATCTTCAAGAAAAAGAGAGAAAAACCGTAAGATTTGTTGCAACACTTGGGAAGGTAGAGGGAAAATAAAGGTGCTTTCTGGTTATCTGGGATTTTTTGGAAGCATTGGCTGAGTTCAGGAGTTTGAAGCAACCACATTGCATTCTGGCAAATGAAGCATACGTGTGGGGGTCCTGATTTTTGGGCATTGGTTTGAACCGACTAAGCTCCTTTATCTGATTTTTCTTTTGTTTATGTTTGTAACGTAAGGATGTGATGTGGGCTGCGTGAGCTGGGTTGGGATGGGCCTTGTGAGTGAGGGCCGGAGTGGGTAACCCCAAACCCAAGCCCGGTTTAGGGTTTCTTACTTGGACCATGTCCAACCAATGTCATCTTTGGAGATAGATTGTATATAAGGATGCAAAGTAGGTCGGGTTGGGCTAGGATGAGTTGTATCGATTAGTGATTTTCGATCCACCATGCTAGGGTTTGAGGTTTCTTGACTATACTTCACATTCAATTCGATGTCAACTTTAATTGAAAAGCGAATGATTACAAAAAGATGTAATGTTGAGCTAGGTTAGGTTAAGTTGAGGTGGCATGAGCCTAGTTAGTGTGGGTCAGTATCAGGTAAGTGATTTTGAAGTTTGAACCTCTCGAGGGATGAGGTTCGAGTTCAAGTTCAATATTATATGGATCTTATTGGAAGTCTAATCTAATTTCATTTTTAGTTGAATATTTCACCTGCGACGCTGAGAACATCTTTAATACAAAATGTTAAGCAACATCGTCAATTTTACTTTTGAAATTGATAACTTGTCTTTAATGCAAATGCTAAACTTAATATGATTATTATTTTGATATATGAAATGACATTGCCAAAGTAGTGCCAAATTTGACACATCAAATATGGTGTAGCTTCTATTCAAATAAAATCACATTAAAATATTATAAAATATAAAGTTAATGAACACCAATAAATAATAATAATAATAAAATGTGAATAAAAGTAATAATTAAATATTCAATTAGATATTATTTAATATGTCAATATCAAAGATAAAAATATGAAATATTTAATTTTTAAAATTATTTATATATAATATAAAGTTACAAATTTCTTATAATTATTCATAATTTTAATAATATACATTTATGATATTTATTAGAAAATCCAAATAAGAACCAACTAATATTAGTAAGTGCACATGACATAGAAACGATCTATATAGACAATGATCATTTTGGGAACTTCCCTAAAAATGTAACACATAATTAACTTGCAAAAAGCAAAGTGACAATGATCATTTTGGGAACTTCCCTAAAAATGTAACACATAATTAACTTGCAAAAAGCAAAGTCAACCTCGTGACTTTGAAATCAATGTCATAATAGTCATGATTCTTCTTTAATTATGGAAGAAAAACTCACTTGCCTATTTAAAAAGAAAGAAAAAAAAAAAGGCAAAAACATGGAATGTGAGTTTTTAATTTTTTAATTATTTATTTATTAAAAAAAATATTTAGAAATTCTTAAATTTATTCTAACAAACTACAAATTTATTTTTATTTACTTTGGAATAAATGCTCATTGCCAATTTTAATTATTTATTTGTTAAAAAAAAGAATATTTAAAATTTTTTAAATTTATTCTAATAAATTACAATTTTATTTTTATTTATTTTAGAATAAATGCTCATTGCCAAACGCGTCCTTCATATTTTATTTAAAGTGTTGGTAGGATAAAAGGGCAAAGCCTCTGAAAGGGACAAGAGTTCCCAGCAATGGCTTCTCACTCTCACTCTCCACTGCTCTCTCGTCTTCTTCCTCCTCCCCATTTCTTCTTCCTTCTTCTTCCATGGCTTCTCATTTCTCTCCCAAACCCAGTTCTCTCTCAGTGCCACCACACTCCCGTTATATTCTCTTTCGGCGATTCCAACTCTGACACTGGCGGACTCGTCGCCGGGCTCGGCTTCCCAGTCAACTTCCCCAATGGCCGTACCTTCTTCCGCAGATCAACTGGCCGTCTCTCCGACGGACGCCTCATCATCGATCTTCTCTGTAAGTCACCGCACTCGACCACTACTCTATCCCTTTTCTTCATAGGTTACCGTGGGTGTGAGGTGGGATCGGATCTACCGTTCACCTGATTAGGGGTATCAGTCAAAGCACGCGCTTTGAACGGCATCTGGTGTGCCAGTTGGCTTATCAACGGTGCTGATTTTGCATACGGGGCTTCGTTTTTTTTCCACCGCCGAGGTTCCCTGTTAATGGTACTACCGAGGGGGCGGCAGGCAGTGTGCACTTGTACCTTATTTTAAATGATCCGAGTTTACACGCATGTGCGCTTGTACCTAATTTTGAACTAAATTAAATTCTTGTTTTGTCATGGCTTTTTTTTTTTTTTTTCAGAATTTGACAAGGGTATTATTGGAAAAAAATATTATTAAAGCGGTTAAAATTTTATAAAATTAAATATATTTTTATATTAAACCATAGATTGAAAAAAATTAATTTAACAAAATGATTTGATTTATAGGTAAAATATGTCTTAATTTGATATAACTTAAATTAAATACCATTAAATGTTGTCGGTGGTATGCACACTTTCTATTTTGGTTCACGAGTCAATTCTAAGGTATGGTCCACAAGAAAGGATGGTTCATTATTGTGCTTGAACCATTGAATAATGGTTCAACCCTATGTGGACAGGATTGTATCTTTTCTTTATTTTATTTAAATTTTGGGTACCTATTAAATTTTTGTTGAGTTACCAATTTCCTAGAAGATAAATAGCATGAAGTTATTTTGGGTACCTATTATTGTACCTATTTAAACGATTATATTATTTTTGCAGGCCAGAGCTTGAGTGCAAATTTTTTGAGCCCATATCTAGATTCTGTGAAGTCCAACTTCACCAATGGGGCCAATTTTGCAATTGTGGGGTCATCTACTCTCCCTAAATATATTCCTTTTGCTTTGAATATTCAAGTTATGCAGTTTCTCCATTTCAAGGCTAGCTCACTTGATCCTATGGTTGCAGGTACTATAGCCAATTTACTTCCAATTGTTGTGTTTTTTCTGGTTTAGATGATACTTATAGTAAAAGTTGGGAGACTTTGATGCAATGTTTGGTTTCCAAGATTGTTTGATACTATTGCATGCATTTGATCTATGTGAACGTATTAGATATTGATGTTAGAAGTTGAACTTGTCCCACATTGCCAAGTTAGTGGGCTGTTATGATGTTTATATGAGGATTGGACACCCTCTCTGTAATGACCCGCTTCCAACCGTGTAAATATTGTTCACTTTGGACCCAAAGAGGTCCTCACGGCTTTAAAACGCCTCTACAGGGTTTGGACCCCAACTCATTATTATGTCTAGTTACTATGAAAAAAATAGTAAAGGAAAATGTTGAAAGATTTTCCTCCCCATTTTTAATTATGTTGAAAGCTCATTTAATTTCAAAATTTGAAAGAATGATGCATAAATGAATTGATACCAACATTATCAAACTTTGCTTTTAGGTCCAAGACATTTGATCAATGATGAAGGGTTCCGGAATGCACTCTACCTATTTGATATCGGGCAAAACGACCTTGCTGATTCATTCTCCAAAAACCTATCATATGCACAAGTTGTGAAGAGAATCCCATTCATACTTGCTGAAATCAAGTATGCCATTCAGGTGAGTTCAGTCATTCTGATAAGATTATTGGGAAATACATAATATTGAGAAAAAAATATAAAATTATTGAGTCCTCAAAACATCTTATACTCACCATCCCTAGTATTTAAGCCTTAAACTACGAGCCCTTGCTCTACTATATATATTTCACTCTTCCTTGCTTCTTTATTCACTCATTATAGGTTATGCATACACTATCTCCATCTTATAGCTTTTCCCCTACGACAATACTTTTGGAAGATTTGTTTGGATTATCTTAAGAGGCAAAAGGGTGATATGGGGTTAGTTAATCATAAAAAATAATCATTAAATCTTTGGAATAATAAAATACCCGTTAGGTATATCAATGCGTAGCGTAGATTGGGATTAAGGCCTTGTTAATTGTTACCATTGTTGTACCGCTTGTAGACTATGTATGATCAAGGAGGCAGGAAATTTTGGATACACAACACTGGGCCATTGGGTTGTCTCCCTCAGAAACTCTCCTTAGTACCTAAGAAACCGGGCGATCTTGATCCATATGGATGTCTCTCTGCATACAATGATGTTGCAAGATTATTCAACGAAGGACTGCGCCACTTGTGCCAAGAGATGAGATCCCAATTGAAGGATTCTACCATTGTGTACGTAGATATATTTGCCATCAAGTATGATCTCATTGCCAACTCTACCAAACACGGTAAGCTTGAATCAAGTCTACATGAACTTGGTGAATTGCCTGTGACCCAGAATCACCTTGACACAACTGTTTTACCTTGCAGGTTTTTCAAGCCCATTAATGGCGTGTTGTGGCTATGGTGGACCGCCATACAACTACAACATCAGGGTTACATGTGGGCAGCCTGGGCACCAGGTCTGCAAAGAAGGGTCTCAATTTGTAAGTTGGGATGGAATTCACTTTACTGAAGCTGCCAACACCATTGTTGCTTCGAAAATCCTTTCAATGGACTACTCTACACCTCGCATACCATTTGATTTCTTTTGCAACAGATGATCAGACCATTTGGGAAGGTGTTTGCTTCTCTTGCTTGTATGACAAAAGGGTCATACCGGTCTAGAATGCCCAGACTGGCTCAAGGTTAGAGGTTATGTGCTCCAGGGAGTGAGGTTTTGTTGTGTTTCTTCACTGAAGCGGTAATGCTTTCTGTATTGTTGTAACTTGTAAGTACTGATTGATTGCTGCCTAAGAAGCCTGATTTTGATTGCTTATAAAGTGGTTTAGAAGTTGTATTAATGGCCTGTTGTTACAGAGGATTTTGGTGGGTAGTAAAATGAATTTCTTTCGAAATTTTTGTAGTAAAACAAAACATAAGAAAATCATTTTTTTAAATATTTTTTTTTTAATAATTTTTTAGAATAAAAAGTAATAAGTGTTGAGCTCATTGGTAAGCATTGTACTAAATAAAAATGAAAAGGTTTTAAATTATTTTTTAATCTTCCCATTAAAATATAATTATTTTAGTATATGTCACATCATTTTTGTTTATTTTAAAGATAGTTAAGATATACTATATTTATTAAAATTAAAAAGAAAAAAAAATCTCAAATTTTAAAGTAGAAATATATTTTTCTTTTACCTTAATACTATAGTACCTCAATTTGATTTCTTGATCATAGAAAAGTGATATACTTTATAATAATTTATGTTATATTTTGTTTTTGAAAAATTGAAAGAAAAATACAAGGAAAAATGAAAATTTAAAAATAAATTTAATATTAATAAATTATTTTTATATCATATTTCAAATTTATTATACTCGTTTAATTTTTTTATATAAAGATTAAATAATTTAAAAATATATAAATTTTTATTAATTTTAATTATATTTGACTTTCATTTATATGCTTTATATGTTACCGAACATGACATTAGGGATTCATTTATCAACATAATATGTATTTAGATATGCTCAAATCTCTTTGGGATAACGTATATAACCCTATTCCACTGTGAGCTAATATGGAATCAACTTAGAATTATTAAATTATAAGTTTATAACCCTAGCCCATTTCTACTCCCAACGGAACAGATCTAGTATTTTTTTTTTTTTTTTTGATTCCGGTCAATGGGAAGGATCTTGAACTAAGAAATAGTTCCTGAATACTCAGAAATGGATATCTTTTTGCCATATTTCAGATTGTATGAGTCGCATTAATGATAATACGAATCATTATGTTAATTCATTGTTCTTACCATGCATTTCTACCAAATTTGATTAATGGGTATTTGAAAAACCTTTAATTTATCCATCAAAATCTCATGGGCAATTCAGTTTCGTGTTCATCAATGCAGTCTTTGCTGATGCCATGTCGTAGATATTGCACAAGTGTTGCGATTGCCTATAATTCTCAAATTGCTCGCTATGCTAGAATCGGGCAAATCGAGAGTGCTAGAAGGGTGTTTGATGAAATGCCTGATAAGGGTATTGTTTCTTGGAACTCGATGGTTGCTGGGTATTTCCAAAATAATCGGCCTCGTGAAGCTCGGTATCTGTTTGATAAAATGCCTGAGAGGAACACTGTTTCTTGGAATGGGTTGATATCTGGGTATGTAAAAAATAGAATGGTTAGTGAAGCTCGTAAAGCTTTTGATACAATGCCTGAAAGGAATGTCGTTTCGTGGACTGCCATGGTTAGGGGATATGTGCAAGAGGGTTTGGTTTCAGAGGCCGAAACTCTTTTTTGGCAAATGCCTGAAAAGAATGTTGTGTCATGGACAGTGATGTTGGGTGGTTTAATTCAAGTGCGGCGGATTGATGAGGCCCGGGGGCTTTTTGATATTATGCCAGTTAAAGATGTGGTTGCTAGGACTAATATGATATCTGGGTATTGTCAGGAAGGTCGATTGGCGGAAGCTAGAGAGCTCTTTGATGAAATGCCTCGTCGGAATGTGATTTCTTGGACTACTATGATATCTGGGTATGTCCAGAATGGGCAGGTGGATGTTGCGAGGAAACTTTTTGAGGTGATGCCAGAGAAGAACGAGGTGTCATGGACAGCAATGTTGATGGGTTACACCCAGGGTGGGAGGATTGAAGAGGCTTCTGAGCTTTTTGATGCAATGCCTGTGAAGGCTGTTGTTGCTTGTAATGCCATGATCCTCGGGTTTGGCCAGAATGGGGAGGTAGCTAAAGCAAGGCAAGTGTTTGATCAAATTAGGGAAAAGGATGATGGAACATGGAGTGCAATGATTAAGGTTTATGAGCGGAAGGGGTTTGAAGTAGAAG
Source organism: Vitis vinifera (assembly GCF_030704535.1). Taxonomy (NCBI): domain Eukaryota; kingdom Viridiplantae; phylum Streptophyta; class Magnoliopsida; order Vitales; family Vitaceae; genus Vitis; species Vitis vinifera. The sequence goes on along the minus strand of NC_081818.1, from coordinate 649,958 downwards.
CACTTAATTTGTTTGCGTTAATGCAAAGAGAAGGAGTTCAATCAAATTTCCCTTCTTTGATCAGTGTTCTTTCTGTTTGTGCTAGCCTAGCAAGTCTTGATCATGGTAGACAGGTGCATGCGGAGTTGGTGAAATCTCAATTTGATTCCGATGTATTTGTTGCCTCAGTTCTGATCACAATGTATGTTAAGTGTGGTGATCTTGTGAAGGCAAGACAGATTTTTGACCGGTTTTCTCCCAAGGATATTGTCATGTGGAATTCTATTATCACAGGTTATGCTCAGCATGGCTTGGTAGAAGAAGCCTTGCAAGTTTTCCATGAAATGTGTTCTTCCGGCATGGCAACTGATGGTGTTACCTTTGTTGGAGTTCTGTCAGCATGTAGCTACACCGGGAAAGTAAAAGAAGGCCTTGAAATTTTTGAGTCAATGAAATCTAAGTACCTGGTGGAGCCAAAAACTGAACATTATGCTTGCATGGTTGATCTGCTTGGCCGAGCAGGCCTTGTAAATGATGCAATGGATTTAATACAAAAGATGCCAGTAGAAGCAGATGCCATTATTTGGGGTGCCTTACTAGGTGCATGTAGAACCCACATGAACATGAATTTGGCTGAAGTGGCAGCAAAGAAACTTCTACAGCTTGAGCCCAAAAATGCTGGGCCTTATATACTATTATCAAATATTTATGCATCAAAAGGTAGATGGGGCGATGTTGCAGAGCTGAGGAGAAATATGAGGGTGAAGAAGGTGAGCAAATCACCTGGATGTAGTTGGATTGAGGTGGAGAAAAGAGTGCATATGTTTACTGGGGGTGTGAGTACGAAGCATCCTGAGCTTTCAAGTATCATGAAAATGCTGGAGAAATTAGATGGGATGTTGAGAGAAGCTGGATATTATCCTGATAGCAGTTTTGTGCTGCATGATGTGGATGAGGAAGAGAAAGTGCGTAGCTTGGGGCATCACAGTGAGAGGCTGGCCGTGGCATTTGGACTTTTGAAGGTACCTGAAGGGATGCCCATTCGGGTAATGAAGAATCTTCGGGTTTGTGGAGATTGCCATTCTGCAATTAAATTAATAGCAAAAATAACAGGCCGAGAGATCATTTTGAGGGATGCTAACAGATTCCATCACTTTAAGGATGGCTTCTGTTCTTGCAGGGACTATTGGTGATTGCATGGCTCCTAATGTTGTCCATTAGATCCTACAAGATTGCTGTCTTGACGTAAAGATCATGCACAGCCTCCTAACATGGCCATCATCGGATCTTCAGTGCCAAATACATGGCCAGATGACAATATGTTCAGTTTCTAGAAAGACCTTCCATGACAAGAAAAATATTGTAAAATTGAGTTAGATTCATGTTTTGCCATTCAGCTATGAGATTGAAGGTATACATGGTTCACCTCAAGACAGTTAAGAGTGAAAATTGAACATAACACCATTCTGACAGTCTTCATACTCTTATTCATGATTGTTTTTCATGGATGAGTTTGAAGGTTGGATTATGATGGTCTACATGCGGGGAGACATCCAAAATAAACATGTTTGCAGTATGATCCATTGGAAAAAGCATAGCATACAGCTCGTGGAAGGCAATTCCTTCTCAAAGAGTTCTGCAAACCATTCTTAAAGGCAAACAATCATACTGCATTCGTGTTTGGGTATGTTCCTTCTCCATTCAAGTATACATCTTTTCTCATGCTGCTTCCTCTGTTGAGATGCTAACATCATCTATTACTCTTTTAGGCAATATTTGGATCCAAAGACTCGTGAAATCCAAGGAAACCTTCGAAACCTGTTCTTACATCAAGCTTTTGATAATATGGCCATGATCTGTCATTACGTGCAATTATCCCCACTTCCCAGGATATCTACATTCTACAATCCACAAATATAGTCCCTCAGTGCAAATCCACTCACACCCACCTCCATCCCAGGGCCGGTTTAAACAGAGACAGGAGTGAACCTATTAACCCTTTGTTTGCAACTTATATTTGCCTCTATGCTATATAATTGAGTGTGGGTTGTAAGTGAGAAGAATTTCTGGAATGCATCTCTCATCAATGCATTAAGCTATATGACTTTCATGTTTAAAAGTATGAAAACCTAATATATGTATAATTTAATTCATTAAAAATTTGATTCCTTGCAACTAAACCTGTTCTTCTCTCCTAGTTATTATTATTATTATCATTATTTTTTTTTGCTTCTACATGCTCTTGATGGATGGTACTTTAGTCAAACAGATAACCCACTATATGAAGTTCAACTTTACATTGTGTAAGTAGGTTTTTGCAAGTCTATTTAGTATGAGTAAGCATATAGTTAATAGTATTTGGCATTTTTTATGTTAAGTGTGATCTAGGTTTTCCTTCAAACTGAAATGATTTCCTGTCACATTTTTGTAGTGGACAAATAAATGAATGCAGAGAATAAATGCATCCTGCACTATGGATGGTGCTTTCTTTATGTGGAAATAGTAAGAAAACACAATTTGTGTCAAGAACAATGCATTCTGTGTCAAACTGTGTACAAACAGTGTAATGCTTCAATCTACATAGCACATTAAAATGGTGGGAGCGCATTAAGGAAAAAAAGGGATCTGTTTCTTTCCTGATAGGTTATCCCATACAATGGCAAGAGTGAATGTGAAGCTCCTAAAAATGATTTGACTGACACTTGTGTGATTATGATCATAATGCAGTTTTCTTTTCATGCTTTCATGTCATGATTCTGGGGTTTTTAACTGATGTAGTCCCCTTCTCCTTTTTGAAGTTGTTTGATTTTTTTGTCTTGTTCAAGGATTTTAATTAGAATCCTGGATTTCTACATGGTAATAAACTTTAACATTAGATATCCCTCATGTATCCTGGCTTCCAAGCGGCCCCACTTGAAACCCGGAGATGCTTAGCATCCTCAGGAATGTGTTTATTTTCAACTTTCAATCCAAGATTAGACAAGAAAGAAAATTGTTTCTTACAGAGAGATTATTGCTCTTGGTTTGGTTTGACTAGGAATTACATGGTAGATTGAGGTCCAACCCTTTCCATTCTTGATTCTTCTCTTTCTCTTTCTTCACAGGTTCATTTGTGGTGATGCTTGAGTAGGTTATGCAGGCATTTTTTAACTCGAGCCCTGCAAAATCTTCCCATTCAAATGAAGGAGTCCAAACAGATTCATGTTGAATCTTCGGCTTCTTTCTCACCTGTTGTGCATTTGTTGTCTCCTTAGGTTCATGCAAACTGTTCATTGATTGGCCGCAAGCATCATGGAACCTTCTGATTATTGCGAAGAACATCTCAATCTTCTCCTCCTCATCCTGTCCTTGTTCTTCTTCCAGACAGGCTGGTCTCTTCTTTCTGTCCATTTCCATTTTGCTGATGAGAGTGCTTGTTTCACCTGCTACTTGGAGTTTGTGGGTTGTTCAAACATAATTGAATTTGATTGCATATCTGTGTAATGTTGGTCCCAAGTCTGTTGAAAAATTTGGCATCCAAGTGGGATGTGGTTATTCTTTACTTTGGTGACAACTCTTTAAATTTAGACCAAGGAAAGTGATGGAGGTGAATCAACTAAAAATGCCCCTTTTCAAACTCAATCACCAATAATTGGTGGGACTCTGATGCCATGCCATTACATCACCCAACCCAAAACTCCTCTTAATTTTGTAGTGGCCTAAATCTAACTAAAATCTCAACGTCTGAAACCACTCCAAATTGATTAGCTCTGGCTTGGATTTGGATTATCATCTTTGGGCATCTGCAGCATAGTTTCTCAGCATGTACCCTCTTCCTGCAATTGCTGTCTGCTCTGCTGCTTCGGAGAAATATTCGTATTAGGAACTTCAATATACTATTTATTACATTAGAACATTTCAAAATTAGTGAGGTATTGACTTGGAATAGGTAAAAAGATGCTCGAATAACTTGAATTTGGGTCATTGATTAGCTTGAATGAACCTAAGCATGGTTATAGCCAATGTCTTTTCCTAGGGAATCTTTGACATTTTTTGATTCCCTTATGTTGTAACTTTAATGTTTCTTCTTTTCTTTTTATACGCCTTGATTGAATAGGCATGTGGATATGTTCCAAATGGGATTTATATGATTAGTTTCAAACCCCTTCATGAATCAGAGGTCCAAGTTCGAGTCTTCGTATTCAAGTGGTGTAAGATAGAGGCACAGACCCATATCACCTGGGTTTGCTTCAAAGTAAAACCTCGATATTCTGGTGATGTCTATGGACATGAGAGACCCTAGAATATCAACAAAGAAGATGGAGATCTGCAAGGTAGAAGGCTTCCAAAATGACTTGGAAGTCTTGGAAGTCTAATCCTCAGTAGTAAAATTTAAAGCCTACTGACTCAATAAATTTGAATATAAGTCACCCTCTAAGCTTCTGAAAAGCCCTTCAATGCCCATCTTACCTTAACAGTTACTCAAAGAACACCAGTCAAAATTGAGCTGAAGAAACCTAAAAGATGAATGGTGGGTGGGAGATGTATTTAAAACAAGGCAGATGAGAATGCTGTGCACCACAATTTTAATGAGATATGCTGTGCACCACAATTTTAATGGGATATGCTGTGCAGACAACCAAGTATTCATCATCAATAGTTGGATACATTTCTCTCTACAAAGAAAGGTTCAAGTCTAAGCCACTCCCTCCTCCATTTCCTTCTTTGCTTTCTTCTTTTTCTTCTTCTTTTCTCTCTGAAGGGCCTGCTTGGATCCCGGGAAAGTCTTTAGCACCTTTAGCCTGTGAGCCACCAATGAAATCCTCCAGCCGAAACGTGGGGGTCCATGTACCCATCATCGCCTTCTCCTTCCCCTCCTCCTCACCTTGCTTCTTCTCTTGCTGCTTTGAAGCATCTCCATGGCCCAGAAGCCGATCACGAGCCTCTCGTGTGCTCCTTATAAGTGCAAAGAACTTCTCTACACTCTTCTCTTCATCGTCTTCCTGCTCTTCGTCTTTCTCCATCTTCCTTTTCTTCCTTTCTCCGTCCATAGAAATATGAATGATAGTGAAACAATGAAAAGGACACAGAATAGCGACTCTATTGCTTTGTTGAGTAATGAGATAACCTTGATGTGAGCTGACTATATATAGACATGGTCTGTAAATGGAAGTTATCTTTTTGGGGCTGAATTGAAAAAGAATGTCCATTGTGGGTGTTGGGTTGACTTGACCTGGGGAGATGGGGGGAAAGGGTGGGTAGAATGGTAAATTGGGGGAGGTGTTTGGTTGGGAAGATAAATGTGAATGCATCACTGCCCATAACGCAATGCCTTGAACGCAGAAGTGTGACGCCCATGGGGTGACATGTGAATATGTGGCGGCTTGCTGGTGGCTTATTTCATTGGCTGGGAATCATCCTATCACTCGTCTCCACCTTGGTGGGCGCCCACCAATTTTGTATTTGTGCATAACCCATTTGTTAGTTTATAATATCATACATGTTCCTCCACCTAATACACCACTGCAATTCCAACACCATAATTAAACAAATCATATCTATAATATTAACTTCTTTTTAATGTCGGAGTCTTTTAGAATCCTTCCTTTTAATCATTGTAGTTAAGAATTACATCCTACCTGTTAAAGTTTCGTCTGGATATATTTTATATTTATTTAATTTTAAAAATAGAAAATACGAGTAACTCTTCTATAAAATGTATAAACTCTTATATATATGTTATTATTATTTTTTGTTTTAAAAAGCACAAGAAATATGCTCAAACAATACCTTTCATTAGACTTTGAATTGAATTTGGCTTCTCGATCCATCCTTTTCACTCCTTTCATCATACACCTTCCATTGCTTCTCTTGTTTCATTCACTTTATTCTTCAACCTCCAACCTCATCCTTCCCCATCAGCTTTTGGCCCATTTGGAATAACTTTCTACTGTTAGCTTTTGTTGGAAGTTTGAATTGAATTTCAAAGGGCAATACTAGTATTCCAAAGAGACTCTTCCTCATCCTTAGGCACTAACACAAGGTGCCTGCTAACAAGCTATCACATAAATAACTAAACTACTTTGTTAGGGAATGGTAACTTCTTCACATATCAAGACCCTAGTAAAATATTCCTTAACATCTACACAAGTGAAGACATCAGCTACAAGCCTGGCATTGCTGTGCAGCCATGACATAGAGCAGGCAAGTCAACTGTGTAGCATTTGCTGCAGAGCCTTTGGGGCCTACTCTAATGTCATGTCACATTGAAGGAGATGATCTGGTAAGGATACTATGCAGTATGGGAGAGGAAGAAATGCCATAAAGACATTGTACATGAAGAGGTGTATGAGTTTCGTTTATTTCAGCCCATCTAGGGGACTGATTGGTAGCTTTATCAAAAGATCATGTACCTGGTTTTTCATCAACAGTAAGCTTTGAGATGAGAAGCCTTGCTTGTCACTCATCTGCCCACCGAACCCCATGTTTTGCACAAAGATAATAGGCTCCAACTGGTCCTCTACCCCCCAATTCATACAGCTCTGGTGCTATATTGTTCTTGTCCATTTCATGTAGAATCGGGGTTAGGATATTCCATGCAGCTGCAAGCTCATCACTTCTCATAAAGAGATGATTGTCTCCATCAATGACATCGAGAAGAAGATGCTCATATGAATCAGGTACTTCCACATTGTACCTACAGCATTAGCACAAGGAGGCCATCAAATGATGTGTATATTCTGAAATATGTACATAGCTTAAGCGGTTTCCTAGCATCCCAGAGCTTACTTGTCCTTGTAGAGCAGATTCAGCTCTGAAGCATCCAGCTGCAACCCTAATCCTGGAATCTTGTTGTTGACTTTCACAAGTATGGCTTCATCGGGCGCATCACGTAGAATCAGCTCATTAGTGGCAAGGTCAATATTATGCCCAATACGTTCTCGATAAACATTTCCAGGAACATTATGAAACTGTATGCGGATCTCCACTCTGCATTACATAGGTAATTTGGGTGAGAAAATTACATATCCTAAAATTATTACGACTTTATGCCAAATCCATGGTGTTAACCAATAATGATCACACCAATACAATAAAGCAACAGGAAATACCAGAGGAAGCACCAGGAATTATTTGGTGGAATGATGAACCATATCACATCCATGACTCAAAACCATATAATACCACCCTCAGATTCACATTTTCCATGAAACCACAACTTGAAAATTTAATCACCTAGACCTTCATTTAGAAATGACAAGGATATAGAGCAGAGTACACGCATACATACAAATAACAAGTAATTTTATTCGTCTCTTCATCCTACCCTTGCTTTGTGATCTAAGCATGCCATCATACAGTTTCAAACATTTCCAGTAAAATCACTCCAATAGTTTAATGTCTTCAAAATCTTTCCAGACAGCAAAATAATATGCCAAGTTCTGATACAAATGTCAGTGGAAGTTCCTATTCCCAAAAAATATAAATTTCCAGAGATATTGAGATGCAGGACCTTTTTTCTGGTGGAATCCAGGTTTTGCAAGAAAATCACCAATGGCGAAATTTAAAATGGGGAAGAAGCCAAAAATGTGCATCATGTGTTCCATCTAAAATTTGAGAAACCTTTTGAAATTTTATGAAGCCATGTGGAAAATCTAAAAAATTAACCAAGATTAACATGAGAATAATGCTTTTGAATAGCTGTTTTGCTGCTTCACTGGAAATTCAAGTGGCTTAGCAGGATGGCTGCATGTTAAAAGCCATCAAGGAAACAGAAACAGCCTTTCACACACTAGAATACTGCAATAGGTCCTACCTGTGTTGGATGAGTCCCATGCCAGCTTTTATCAAGAAAGGCACGCCATCCCAGCGTGCATTGTCAATGTACAAAGCAGCAGCAAAGAATGTGGGAGTAAGATTGTTCAAATAGACATCAACATGGTCTTCAGAACTAGCTTTAAACTGGCCAAGAATGACATTGCTAAGTTCCAATTTCCGGATTGATCTAAGAACCTTGACCTGAGGAAAAGCTTCTTGACAAAATTATTACATGCATTGACAGTGTACAACATACATGCATCTTGCAGGAAGATCATATACCTTTTCATTTCGAATATCTTCACCATCAAGACTAATAGGCGGTTCCATGGCAAGCAATGCAATTGTCTGGAGTATGTGGCTGTGTACTATGTCACGGATGATCCCATAACCATCAAAATACCTGTGTAAAAGAACATCAAATAGAATATCATTTCAAATTTATTACCTGTAATGATGTGGTTTACTAAATTCACGTGAAATAATCAATATATTTACCTTCCAATCTGCATACCCAAGTCTTCTGATAAAATAATCTGAAAAAATTATTTAACAAAATAGTAAGGGTACAGATATTTTCTTTAAGCCACATGTAGGGTTCTCATTTGCTGAAAGAAAATATACCTGTACATTGCGTATGTATTTTCGACTCCACAATGGCTCAAAAACTAGATTAGAGAACCTTAGAACAGTGAGGTTTTCAATAATGTTCCTTCCCAATAGATGATCTATCCTGAAATAAAATTGAAGAGACTATGAAAAATGTGGAGATAAACCCGCACGAAGAGAGTATAAGTAATGTGCATTAACCTATATATTTGCTTCTCCTCAAACTTGGAAAGAAGAGACCGTGTCAGTTGATGAGAAGATAGAGCATCAAAGCCAAACGGTTTCTCAATTATTATACGATTCCAGCCCTTTCTGGTTTGGGCATGATCAGCAAGAGAGGATGAGACATCTAGAAGTGCTTCGTGTGGCACGGAAAGGTAAAATATCCTGTTTGCCACAGATTCCCCCTGAGGTAGGTAAGCTGTTACAGAATCAATAAACAAAGCATCCACCCTGTATATTGGAAAGACTACAAAGAGCCTAGTTAAGTACAAAGGAGTTCTTAGAAGTCAGAATTATCTAGGTAAACTATTTTTTGTAACTTTACCTCAATCATTTCCATCCAGGCATTGAGCTTAGCCATCCCTACTTTGTTGTCATAACCTCCATTAAGGTAGTATGTTCTATTGAGGAAAGCATGCATTTTGTCTCCACAGTTTGATCTGCAGAATATATTTATTTATATTGTTGGTGTTATGCAAAGTTTGAACTTCTCTGATATATGACTAAAAACAAGAAGAATGAACAGATGCCATGCTGTAAAGACCCAAAGTTCATCTCTCATTCAAACCATTTTGTCTGAGTGCAAGATGCTTTCCACAAGCCATAAGCAAGAAAGCAACTTAAAGAATTTTGTATGCATTACCATTATAGAATCCTAAGAATTCAAAGATGTGAAATTGATGAAAGAAAAAATAAGGAGATATTTATGAGGTGACACTAAAACCATACTGATGATCGACACGGCAAGTCAATGTTGCAGCTATAATCGATCTCAGGCCTTCATCTGTCAAATCCTTTCTTGAATAACCAAAAATACCTACATTCTGCAGTCACAGGAAAACATTAAAAGAGAACAAAAAGTCATAATTAAAATTTAGAACATGTTCTGATTTCATTCTAATACTGAGAAAAGAGAGAGTTGCTTCAAATTAAAGAGGGCATTCAAGCTCTTCTTTCAGTACTTAGCTTTTAGCCAATAGCAATTATCAAACAAATATATTTTTCTTTCATCTCTTTGTTAAAATTCTATGTCTAGACATTATATGCTGATGACTCATGCTGATCTTTGGAGTTGTTAGAGAGATCTGTTTGCAGGTTCCAAAATAGAATTTTAAAATAATCAAGTGGACAAAGTGGCAGATCAAAATCGGGAGCCTTCCTGTCACAACTCTACTTGACCACAAGTGCTCAGCATGATTGAATCTCAAACAAACAAAGTTAAAAACTCTTATCTAAAACAATTTTAGAGATACATTAAGAAATATATTTGTCTTGCACAAATAAATATTTCAATGCATAAAGCCTCAATCAAAACAAAGATATAAAAGCAGTTCTACCTCAGGAAGAAAGCCACTATAATATAGAGCAAATAATGCTGGAAAGATCTTCTTCCTTGCCAGCTCACCGGTAGCTCCTATGACAGCAATGCAAAGTGATGGGGCTCCATCACTCTGAACAGAAAACTTGGAGGAATGTGCTTGCAGCAAGGATGAAGGAGATTCCATGGAAGTGGCCACTTCTGTAGAAACATCAGGATGAAGATTAGGTAATGAACTCTGTCCAGGTGGTGAAGTTGTTCTTGTTGTTTCGTCAGTGGAATCTGTATATTCCAACATTTTGGAAATTCCAAGTTCTTAATCACAAAAATATAAGAAATATATTTACTTATTTTTAGAGATGAAAAAAGAAACAAAACATTAATAGTATCAGCTTACACCGATAAAGAAAACAATGGTGTTAACCAACATATTTAAAATTCAGAAGCTATTACTAACCATTTGACAGATCTATTGCTGATGTTCCTCCAGAAGCTTGTCCTTCATTTGATGAATTGGTTCCGAAGTGATCTGCTGACTGATCTTTATGTTGATTTTTGAAACTATTAAACTCACTTGTCGGCCGGCATCTCCTATTTTGATGCCGCAGGTTTAGACTCTCAAGTATACACAGTTTTAAGCCGCAAATCCTTCTGCAAAAATTGCCAGCACTTCCATGGAGCACAAGACGACCATCTGCCACTGCAGGAAAATTGTTTCTTGCAACCTATCCACACCATAAAATGCACTGGAATTTCCTTATACTGTTGGAAAATACTGGCCGGTTTATCTATACCATGGATTAGGATATGAATTCAAATGAAAGAGTAGAGTCGTTAAAATTGATAGCAAAAGCCCCTCCCTGTATGCGGATGGAAGAGCCGCTTACAGAGAACTACAACCATAAGCCCACCACTGCCCACATCTCTCCTCCTCATTACCCCATAATGCCAAAACATTTATTCAGTTTTAGCTATAGCGAACATATCAATAAAATTTTCCCTCAGAAAATCAAACACTACACCAATGTTTTATAACCTATTTCCACATTGTACATGCACCCTGTAGTGCACATAACAGCAACCCACATCAAATTATCTTCACATAATCTTCTGCTCAATAGACAAAAATTTCCCAACTGGAAGTGGGTGTACTTCTCTCTCTTGCCCAGACTCCAGAGCCGCTGGCTACTTACAAGCAAAATTAGCTGGATCATGCTTCAAATGAATGATGTAAAAATTTTCTTCAAATCAAGACATCAGCCACCACTTCCCACTTATGAACTAAACTACGACCACCCAAAAGAAACCACTTAACCTCTATCTGATTGCCGAGAAACCCCAAGAAAATGGAAACGGAAACGAAACGACTGGTTCAATTTCCAAGACTTCAAATTTCTTCCCTTTTACTGCACTTCCCCAGCAACCAAACAGAGCCCTTCGAACAAAATCCCAACTCCAAATCACTACCCAACCCGCATAAAAACCAAAAAAACAACAAAAACAAACAGATAAAAGCAATGATCGGAAGCTGACCGGATAACGAGAAATGGCGGCTGATGGTACTGAGAGTGTGCGACTGTTTGGGCAGGCGGGAAACGGTTTTCCGACTGAGGATTCGGAGAAGGGTGCCGAGAAAGACGAATATGAGACCGACATCGGATTCAGGGTTTTAGGGCTCTAAGGCGCTGGGATCGAAGTCAATGAATGGAGACTGTTATAGGTGGAGAACACCGTAAAACCGTGGGCGGAGTCGCAGGTGATTTGCCTACGCTACAAGAGTCGCTTGCGGGTCACTGTCGAGTGTCGAGTGGGTGAAACTCCTGATAAGAATAGCGGGGCACACCATACTCTACACTCCACAGGAGTATGGTGTGAACACAAAATAGAATTATTATTTTTTTAAATATGATTGTGTTCACACCGTACTCATATGCTTTGGTCACACCCTAATCATTATTCCTAACTCGGTTAATTTTTTATTTTACATATGATTCACGAGCTTATAATTTGGTATAGAAAAGTGTCTTTTGATATTAAAAATTAACCTTGGAGAGTCAAAATTATAGCATAATTCAATAACAAAAATGTGTTTCTCAGTACTAACTTATGTCATGTTTCTTAGTTTATCCAAATTCAAACAAGCTTGAAAAACAAGTGTGGGTTGAAACTCAAAATTAAATAAATACTTGGACTTTTAGCCATTGGTGTCAAAAAATGTTTTTGATTCTAAAAGCTAGTTCAAAGGGAGTAATCAACTTACACATATGTTTTTAATAAATTGGTCAAATTTTTATTTCATATATATATATATATATATATATGCAAATAAAATCGGACAACGACATAATGCAGTATCAAAAATGCATTTTTCTACTATAAATTAATTCTAAGAAGTCATCAACTTATACCATGTTTCTCATAATCCGGTCAAATTCTTATTTTATACATATCCAAATAAAATTGAGTTAAAGGATGATTTAGTAACAAAAAAGTGCTTCTTGGTATTAAAATTTAGACACCAAGAGTGATGAACTTATATAGTATTATTTTATACATGTTGAAGTAAAATTGAACTAGGGTATAATACAATGCCAAAAAAATGTTTTTCCAGTAAGAAAAACTAATCCTCAATCAATTTGTACAAATGGAGATGACTAATTTCATTTTGGATTTGAATTACAAGAAACATTCACTGAAAAATTTAATTTTCCCCATAGACATACTGAATGAGTGAAATGCAAGAGAGGGCAACTCAAAGGCAAGGGCATGGTCATGGGCATTGAACAAATAATAATAGTAAAGTCGAACAAGACATGGCCTAGAAGTCGCAACTCCTCCTAAGCTGACAATGATCCAAATTTCTCTTTCAATCCCCCAATCAATCCTCCCTCGTGGCATCAAGGGGCGGCTATAAAGTTCGTCCTCATTCATTTCCCTACATATAGTATACAAACAAATACTATTCTCACATGCGGTCATCAACCTCCTCTACCCCATTATCTTAATCATCCCCAATCATCATCACTGGACTGTCCTCCTATGCCTGTGTCACGCCCAACTGTCACCCACATCCAAACCCAATGGAAATGAAGATTCTTTTTAATAGAGATCGAGTTGGGCACAGTGAGATAAAGACGACAAATCATCATTGGATGAGTGGAAAAGGAAAAACAACCTTTTACTGTTCCTAAAGTCTATATTATATTATAGGATGTTCAATGTATGCAAGTCCATCACTGATGTATGTGCATGAGGGTATGGCTTTCGTTCTTTTTTTTTCTTTTTTTTTTTGAAAGTGACCCACCACTACCACCTTGTCTATAATTCTTTCTTTCTCTTCTGTAAGGGTATAAATAAATAATCTAATCTCAGTCTATATCAAATTGTCAAGTTTTTAATCAGGGTTGAACAGATAAGACTAGTGGTTGGGCCATTTCTTTTTCCATCTTTGAGAATTATAGGTAAGGAAAGGCTCATGTTCTTGTTGTTATTTCTTTCTTTCTTTCTCTCTCTCGTCTTTTTTTGAGGACACATGCTTCAATTTTAACCCCTTTTTTTCAGGTAGATTTTCTGGGTTTTTGATGTCTGTGATCATTTGGGTGTCTGATCAGTTCAATCCCAATTGGGGTTTTGGTTTCTTGTGCTTTGACTTTGTTGCAGTGACGAATTGGGTTGGGTTTTTGGTTTAATCTCTCTTTGGTGTCTCTGCGTTTTTTTTCATTTCTTGGATCGGATTATTAGTTTGTGTTTTGCTTTAATCTGAATGGGTTTTAAGTTTCACGGTTTGTCTCTTCTAATCTACTTCTTTTTGCAAATATGTTGTTCATTCCTTCTGGTGTTATACTTTATCTGCTACTGAAGCTATTGGGCTTTTCGATTTTGTTTTTGTTTAACATTTTTTAATATAATCACATGAAAGTTTAGATTTTTGGGTGTTATTTCTCTGTTTCAGAATTTGTTAAAGGTATTACAACAAGGAATACAGAATTTTCTGCTGTTACTTTTTCATGGATAGTGGAGAAAACAGAGGAAAAGAAAAGAAAAGAAAATTTTGAATCACAAGTTTTACACTGTCTCAATTTTGAAAAAAATGGAAAAAAAACCCACCTCAGCAGAATCAAATAGTCAATCAGGCGTAGTTGAGTGGAAATAATTGCTTTCTCAAGTCCCAAATGATGAGAAATCTTGGATTCAAAACTTATTCTTATCTTTTCCCGCATTTTCAAGGAACCAAACACGAGCACCAATAGTTGATCTGAATCTGCTGATATGACTATTAAATTACATCTTGGAGAGCATTGGAATCAATATTAAGAGTGCCGTAACATGAATTTTGTGGGGGCTGCATTGATGTTAGATGTAACATTTTACTACTTGATCATGCTTACGCTGACTGCTGAACTCATTCGATTTCATTTGTTGCAGGTATTGAGGCATTTGGTTCCAATTTGATGCTATAGTTTGTTGGTTTCATCTCAATTGTTGGTAAATGGGATCGGAAGGGCCTCCTGCAGTAACAATCCATGTGACAGGTTTTAAGAAATTCCATGGAGTTTCAGACAATCCGACAGAGACAATTGTCAGTAATTTGCAAGAGTATATGAAGAAAAACGGTTTGCCAAAAGGCCTGATTCTTGGGAGCTGCAACATTCTTGAGACTGCAGGGCAGGGTGCGCTTGTCCCCCTATACCAGACATTGCAATCCGCTATAAGTGGGAAGGATTCAGAATCTTCAAATTCCAAGAGAATTATTTGGGTCAGTTGCTCACATGTTTCTTACTTCAATACATATTAAAAGACTACTTCTTTGATTATAAATCACTTAGGGTCAAGCTGGCCAAACAGAAAAGCATGTTTCACAACACTATGGCTCCATTTGGCATTTAGCTAAATGGATTCAGGAAATGTTATCGGAAAACCTCCATTTCTGATGTAGTTGCAGCACAAAAACATGGATTCTTTGGCAATGGCATTTCTTAACTTCCTCAAAATGCAGGAAACTGGTTTCACATAGTTTCATCTCCCCCATGCCTCTCTTAAAAAAAAAAGAAAAAAAAAAAAAGAAGACAAACGTGACTAGCAATTAAAATAGCTAGTTCAATAACTTGGAATCATTTCTGTTCTTGCTCACTTTCCACCAACAAGTGGTGCCTATGAGACTAGTAATCATAATTCCCCGCTTTTTGATGACTCCTCTATAATTTATATGGCATAGTTGCAAACGGTGAAGGTCCCCGTAGAACATTAGAACAAAGTTCAAATTTATAGACTACATACCATGGGCATTAAACCCAATTTTAAGATGCTTCCTTGCATTTTTTATATTTGAGATCTGTTGTTAATGTGTGAAATGATTGCCCTAGACTCTTCCTGTTATTCTTTTAATGTTTAGTCTCGTGGTAAATGTCTCTTGATCTAAAGATTGAGCCTCACATTAAGGGAAGCCTGTTACATGACATAGTAAATCTCACAGTTCCTTCAATTCCCAAGCTCTAACTCTAGAGATTTGTACTCTTCAAGTTTAAGAATTTGTGGATCTGTCTTTGTGCAATTACACATTGACTTTTCATGTTCATGGATATCATATTTCTTGCCTTTCCAAACTTTTCAAAAAAGAAAAAAAAAATTTATGGATCTGTCTTTGTGCAATTACACATTGACTTTTCATGTTCATGGATATCATATTTCTTGCCTTTCCAAACTTATCAAAAAAAAAAAAAAAAAAATTCTTGCCTTTTCAAAAACATTTCTTCAGGTGCATTTTGGAGTTAACAGTGGTGCAACAAGGTTTGCTATTGAGCATCAAGCTGTCAATGAAGCTACTTTTCGTTGTCCCGATGAGATGGGATGGAAGCCTCAGGTTCGAATACCCAGTCCCAAAAAATGGGAGTTAAAAACACTCAGCTCTACCTACCAATTTCTTTTTATGTAGTTGAGTGTTTCTTGTTTCATTATTTGCAGAAAGTCCCCATTATTCCTGCAGATGGTGGAATTTCACGAACACGAGAGGTAGAATGATTATGATGATTCTTTTATTTGTTTTCTTATATATATTCAAAATTGTTGCCCTGGACCTTATATTTAATGCCAAGAATGATGAATGCTGAATTCAACTCCTCATTTCTATTCCAGGAACCATTTCTAAAAAAGAGTTGTATTTTTATTCATACTCTCAACTTTAGAGCATATGTTAATTAAAATTTCTTCTTTTTGTTCATCTCAGTGGTAATTAAAATTCATTTGACCTTATAAATCAATGAAATTGTAGGACTATTTGATTTGTTGTAAAACGGCATGTTAGGCTTGTTAGCCACTTCTCTTTTTCTTGTGAAGATATCATGGTTGGTCACTCTGTTGAATTTTTTCAGACATTTCCCACCAAGTGTTAATTTTCCTTTCATGGAGCAAGATAAGGATATCAGTTCAATGGACTAGATCAGAATTATAAACTTAATTATGATTGTGGTGTTTGAGGTTACTTGTACTTCTGTTCTGTTGTCATTTTTTGCTTGATATTTCTTTTATCCTGGAGTACGTTTATGGTTAATATGATTGGACCAATTTATAAGAAGAGCATTTTTGTTTAGCATGATCTTAATCCATATCATGGCAATAATCCATGTATGCTGTCATTTTGCCTAATCTGTTTGCCCGTTCTTAGAAGGATTTCCTGTTCTAACTTTATGCAGACTTCTCTTCCTGTTGAGGAGATCACCAAGACCTTGACAAAGATGGGTTACGAGGTGATGCCATCTGATGATGCAGGCCGATTTGTATGCAATTATGTATACTATCATTCCCTTCGGTTTGCAGAGCAGAATGGTATTCAATCGCTCTTTGTACATGTGCCCCTCTTCTTGACTATAGATGAGGAAACCCAAATGCAGTTTGCAGCTTCCTTGTTGGAGGTACTTGCTTCTTTGAATTAGTGCTCTCCTCATGTTGGGAGCTTTTATGAATGTATTGTTATTTGCACAAGTATGTGATGGTGAATGGATGTGTGGTTATATAAATGGCATTAATAAACAGATAAGAGTATGTGAATGACAATTGCATTTGTCATACATCTGATGTACTTTCAGTGATGTGATTCAGAAGCTTTAGACCTTTCCTTGGAATTTAATTTCAAGCACTCTTTCATGTTAATTTGTGAATAAAGTCATGGTTTGATTCCATACTTGCAGTGCCTGCTTACATTTGGGTGATACTGATGACGTCTCTGCATCTTCCCCAGACTATTTGATGTCGATGGCATGCAGTTGAATTTATTTTCCCTTTGTAACACAACTGGTATCTGTGAAAGTAATGATAGCTTCAAACACAAACCCCTGTTTCAACTATTTTTCACATGGCCCTTCAATAGATGGGATACCTTGGGTTTTTCCAGACTGTTACTATTAGTATCATAGAAAGATGTGGTCCATGTCTTCTGGAGTGAGGCTGGTAATTCAAGTGGGTGGCTCCTTGATTGCATTGTATTGTTTACACTGAACTCATGTGAAAATGTCCTTCCTAGTTAGGAAGTCCAAATCAATAACTATATGAGTGGGCACTAGTAGGCAGACTTTATCATACATGTGGGTTCCTCTCTGTTACAGGTTTATATCCGAGGTTGCAGCAATACATGTTTAGTTGGCATAAACTTCTAATCTTCCAATTTGCGAATCTCTTGTTGAGAGTTGTCTGTTACTCATTTCTATCACGTTTCTCATTCTAGGTAGTCCTTTGTGGAACATGGTTACCTTGGTTGTCTGCTTATGTGGATTTGTTTCCATTAGGAGGTGTAGTGTGAAACTCGCTGTCAGATTCCCTCACACTCCTTTTGGATTCCTTTTGGTTGTCTTTCATCTCAGGTCATATGGCATTCCTCCATTTGCAGACAAAAGCATGAATCTCTTCTCTCACCTTTGTTAGTTTCACTCTCAAATTCCCAACTTAGATGCCCTCAGTCTTGATCTGATCATGGGATGACAACGATGCGAGTCCTCAAAGTAACTGCTCATAAGGGCCCCAAAACTATGGTTTACCAAAAATGAAAAGGCAATCCCGGAGACCCCAATACCCCCAATGCTGTTGTTTTTAAGTTCTGGCCTTTAGAGGCCCCAGTTGCCACCGAGTCTTCCTGAATGTTGCTCAAGGTGCCTCTCTGCCACGGGGGTTAGTGGTGTGGCTGTTCTGTTAATTGTATGATGATTTTAACTCTAGTTAGGGACGGTTGTTGCTAGATGATTATGATAAGACAAGGTGTTGGAAAATGATCTAATACCCGGTGCTCAAAAATGACTCTATTCACCCTTGGAAACATAGCTACCCTAGGCCATTGGTGTTAAACTTTGACACATTACTGATAAAAACAATCCAGCCATCATAACTGATGAAAATGAAGTGGCTGATCACGTCTCCTTTAGCTGCTACCTTTAGTTATGGCTATCATCATTATATTATTACCTGCAGAAGTCTTCTTGCTCATCCACCTACTTGGGTCTTTCTCTATAGAAGTCAGCCCCATTTCATATCCTCCAAGTTTCCAACTCCTTCAAACACATTCTATGGGTGAGTGGTGGCCTAGCTAGCCAGGTCCCCCATGGGAAATGTCCTTAACCGAGGTCCCCTACAAGAAAATGGACTCTCTCTAACTCTCTCTTGACAGGGAGAGATAGAAGAGAAGAAAATGGAGGAAAGTGGCATTTGGAAAATAGGCTTGTGCTCCCTTGCCTTTTCGGGGAGTCTGTAAGCCTAGTCTTCCATCCGTGATTGTAATAGCCTTGAGCGCCTGCGCATGCTCAAGAGAGAGACTCACAACTGTCCATGCAAGTGCAGTTCCATGCCTCACTTCCAGAGTCACTTTCATATGCTAAAACCTTCTCTCACCTCTACCCAGATTCTCTTCCTACCCCCATAACTACTTAAGGACACTGCCCTCTCTCCTCCATTTCCCCCTTTCCTTACCACTGAATCATTACTGCGGCGCCTCTATGCTTTCTGCCCTCAAATGGGTTTGGTGGTTTTGGGATAAAAGTGATGAGAATCAACTGTGGGCAGTTCCCCAAATCATCATGCCATATTAAAAGATATTGGACTTTATTGATACTGTGAAAAACCGTATGGCTATAGAAGAATGATGCAGTAGAAATGAGCAGTTTGTCCACAACCTTTTACAAAATTCCAAACTGTCATATTTTCTAAGCAGTTTGTTTAGAAAAGTTAAGCTTATATTGGGGCCTCCACTGTGAGGTTATGTGAAGGACATTCTAAGATGTAAACAGAAAAAGTTTGTTTTAGTAAAGCAACCTTTCTTTCTAAAGATTAAAGAAGCATGATGCACCCACCCAATTGTCACCTCATATTCATGAACAAATCTCCTCTTTCTTTCTACCACATTTAAAAACTTGTGACTTTTCCCCGAGCATGCGCTAGTCTCCCTGGTTAGTAATGATTTAACCATCTCATTCGAAAATCAATTTATTTATTAACGCCCATTATTTAAAACTATTCCTAAGACTTATATTAGGGCCTCACTCACCCTTCTTGGGGTCTTTTCTCATCACGAGGCCTTTTACAAAATCTGACCATTTCAAGGCTTACACACGTATTTTAAGGTCATTTCTTGAATTGTCATATTTAAGGAGTGACGTTATTGCATATCTAACGGTAATTTTACATTCTCCTCGAGGATAATCAATTGCGAAATTGCTTGAGTTAAAACGTATTTAAAAGGGTGATACACCATAATACTCATGAGATTACCAACTTGAGACACATATTTAACATGGATGTAGCCTGCAGAATCCTCTTTTTCTTAACACATGAATATCAAAAACATCCCAAGAAAACTTGGAAGAAGCTTTTCCTATTAGGTTCATGATTTACAAACTTCAAAACCTTCTGAAGGGAACATGCACGAAAACAGAGCCCCTAGATTATAGAAAAGATATAGGTATTCCATTGCAAAAGGGAAGAACTTTTCATGGAGTTATCTGTACTCTACCTGCAACAACTTAGTAGATAGGAACCCATGTTTATAACACATGTTCTCAATTAGTACATTAGATAAATGACAGAAGCTTTTACACTTCAAGTCAAATTAATTTTCGTGAACTCAGCTTGTAATCTGATACAACTATGTATATATGCTTTACTTAGAATGTGAACTTTGATCAGCACTTGTCGACTTCTCTCTGTGGTAATGACTGTGAAGTGCCCTCCAACAAGCAGAAAAGTGGTGGAATGGTGAGTGTCTGTGAAGCTCCATAAGCATTCCAGCAAAATGGATTCATCATAATCTGTCCTTTGGAGGGAAGCAGCTCTACTTCTGAAAGAGTAAGGTTGGTGCAAGGGACCGAGTCACTGCAAGCAAAATGCATTGGCGAGCTTCTGACATCATAAGTACCTTTGATGTTTGTATACGAGATATGGGATATGAGAACTGCAGAAGTCTGGTTGACGCAGCCCTTGGTGAGGCAGTAGTACTGGTCGATGATGATTGGGTTTCGGACTGTGTCCATGTGAATGTTATTGAAGGTTACTTTAGATACAGAACCTGACCCTCCCTGCCATGTTTTGATCCGAACACCATTGGCAGAATGCTTGATGATTGAGTCTGTCACTGTGATGTTTGAAACACAAGCCCGGGAATTTCGAATGCCGAGACTGCCAATACTGCATCCAAAGAGGTAAGGACTAAGTTTTTGTTTGCAGAGCAGAGAGGAAAGAGCAGAAGTTTGGTTTCCATCCTTGAATTTACCTTATTCCATGGCTGGGGCCGCACGTTATGTTCCTGATGTCTACATTGTGACAACCAGCTCCAATCGATACACAGTCGTCGCCTAGAAGAGAATTCAACGACCAGAAAACACAATCAGGTTATGAGAGTGATGGAGGCAAAGATGAGAGGATTTGGTGCTTTTGGGATTACCATTGGAGACAATTGAATTGTAGATTTTCACACCGTTTGTGTTCTCGATGTGAATTCCATCAGTATTGGGGCTCTCAGCAGGGGCTTTTATGTTGAGTAAATCTATGTGAACGTTCTGGCAGTTGTCAAACCGGAAATGGAACTGGGGACTGTTCTTGATTTTGAGTCCTTGCACTGTCAAATTGGAGCTTGTGAAGAACCTTATGGCCTGCAACAATGAGATGAGATTACAGACAAATTTTCAGTACTTTTCTTGCTGTGGAGATGAAACTTTAGGAGATATATGAATGGTGTTTGTGGCTTACAACTGGGCTGTCACAAGGACCAGGCAGCGTCGTTCCATTGATTCCCTGTTTCATTGGCATAGGATGTCAGTGAGAAGCTTCTGAAGTAACAGAGACATGGCAATGGAGATCGATGGCTTACTTTGTGAGGCTTGCAGGGAAGATCCCACCATTTTTCTCCTCTCCCATCGATGACTCCACCTCCCTGCATGGACATTTCATTGATTCTGTAGAAGACCAGCCATTGTCGCCTGCTGTTGCCTTGTGGCCATGAGCTTGGCCCGTCAGGTGCCATGATAGTTCCTTCGATCTTTTCATCATCCAGAGAAAAAAGAAAAAATCCGAGTTCAGAGCCTATTAGTTGTCTTTACTCAGTAGAAACCTTACAGAAAATCTCATTCTTGAACAACACTGATCAAATACCTGAAATATAAGGCCAGTTTTACAAGGGCCAGTAAAGATTGTGGATTGAATCATGAAGGAATGCCCATGAGGAACCAGAAGAGTTGCTGATTCGGCTTGGCAGGCAGTGTCCCAAGTCATCTTGAATGCTTGTGTATCGTCTGTGACACCATCCCCAACAGCACCAAACGATCTTACATTGAAAACTGCAGTATAAATAGAGGAGTAGCCATTGTAACTTGGGCTAGCTGCCTCTGGTGCAGGAGAAGGTGGCAGTGAAATTCGGGAGAATGTATGCAAATGTTCATGCTCCTCATGATACTCATGATCCTGAAACCTACTGCAAAAGAAAACAAGGAGAAAACACAAGAAAATGGAGGCAACAACTACGAAAGCCCGAGAGAACTCCATGCTCAATGAGGACTGAATGGAACAAAAAGAGTTGAGCCAGGCTACACTTATAGACAAACTCAAACTCAAAAAACTTTCACTATCCTAGAGATGTTGTTTTCACTAGGCAGCCAAGTTGATGCTTCCAAAATTCAAAGAACCCGGCTCAGATTATGACTAGTTTCTGTCAGTGTCATCAACAGAGGATGGTAAAGGAGATAAAAGAATCAAACAGCCCATGTCTCAGGAACACAAAAAAATGACTCCAAGACTTGGGGCTAGAGCTATGCTTGTGACCACTTGCAGCACTACAAGAAGGGATATTGTTGAAGATATTACAGGATATGTGAGGCCTGAGGCCTGAGGCTTGAAGGCAACTTTATACTAAGAATTCTGAGTGGGATATCCCTTTTTGGGGGCGGTTCACACCTCTCACTATAATAATGGTGGTGCAAAACCGACCAGTTCCATTTAGAGCTTGGCTTTTTTGTGGGCATGCATGAATGTGGGGTTATGTATTTGAGCATGGAGAAGGGAAAAAAGGTGAAAAGGGGAAGAAGAAGAAGAGGGGGAGGAGGAGAAGTGAGATGGGCAAATATAATAAGAAGTTAGGACCCCCATGTTCTTGCCATTTCTTCCACTCTCTTTGGTCCCAGCACTAGTTGTTTGATTCACACAATAGTTGTTTTGAATCCCCTTTTTGTTTTTGGGACTAGCTACCCTGATTAAACATCCATTTCAGAGGCTTTTGATTGCAGTTTCCATGGCCAAATGTGCCCTGGCCTAATGCCAAGAAGGGAGCTCATATCATATCAGTATAACTGTCAATATAGCCTGATGATCGTTTTTTATGAAACATGAGTTTGGAAAAACAAAAATGGTAAAATTGCAGGATTTTGAAATGAGAAAGTAATGCAAATGCAAAATAGTAAGCCATCAATTTAACCTAAAAATTCTAAGGGGATTTTTTTTTTTTTTTTTCATTTTTTTGGAGGGGGAACTCATAGTGCTCCTTTTTTTTCTTAAATTTTGTACATGAGATCATTAATATGGGAAGATAGACAAAAGTCCGATACCACGTTAAACAATAAATTTGATCTAAAAATGAAGCTATTATGCAATGATGGACTAACGGTTCATACCAAGTTCTTGATATGGGTTGGGCTTTTTACTAACTGATCTAAATAAGTTTTATAGACTTGATTGAGGATAACTTTTTTTTTTTTTAACTTTAATTATATAACTAAGGTGAAGTTTGTTTTTTTACTTAATTCTAAATAGAACCTTAATGCTTAATAGTGTTAAATATTAGGTTATTTGTTTTTGTAATATTTTATTTTTATTAAATATTAAAAAGTAAAGAAAAACTAATATATTATTATTTTTATTTAAAAAAAATTATATATTTTGACCTTTTTATTTAGTAAAAAGTTTATAATAAGTCATAAAAAATAGAAAAACAAACAATTTAAATTTTAAAAATAAATTACTTTTAACAAAAAGCCAAAAACACAAATACCACTTAAGTTAATAGAGTTCGTTAACTTCTTGTTTCTAACTTTAATTATATAAAGAAAAACTCAAGTTGAAGTTAAAGCATACATAAAAAAAAGCCCCTCAATAATGAAAATACTCACCAACTTTTTTGAAGAAGCCTAGTTTGGTTGTCCGAGATTATTCTATGTCAGATTCACTTTTGCTGACACCCCTTGATGCCCACTTTGGTTTTCCTTTTTGTCTGGTTAGGGTTTACTTGGTGTTGTTGCATTTTTAAAATTAGGGTTTCATCCATTGGAAAGTGAAGTTGGTGGGAGAGGGTGGCAAAGTTTTCTTTACCTTTTTTCTCAGGAAAATGTGGATAATGCTTTTTTTTCCCCTTGGACAAACAAGATCAACTTTATTGTAAGCCAAAGTGGGGTTGGAAAGAAATAGTAAACCGTCTTCCATGTGTGCAAGAGCACTCAGCTTTAAAGTTTAGAGCCTTCTCTAAATGGGATTCATCATCATGGAGATGTCTTTCAAAGTTGAATTTTTTGATACCATACAATAATACAACTTAAAAATAATATGAATTTTAGTGGATTTTAGTTAAGCATAATCATATTTGTTTTATAAACACATTTAATAAATATATCGGTTTTTAACACATTTACTTAACTGTCTTCAAATGATTCTAATTTTTAATAAATATGATATAGCTAAGAAATTAAATAACTAATTAAGTAAAATTTTAAATATAAAAAATATAAATTTACCTTATATTCTTAAAAAATATTTTTAAAATGTTATAATTTGAGATAATAAATTTGTTAGTACATCATTTAAAAAAAGAAAAATTAAAAGTCATTATCTTTTTTATAATTTAAGCCTTTAAAAGATTTTATATTTTATATAAAAGTTGTAATTATTTTTATTTTTAAAAATAAAAAATAAAAAGTGTATTCAAATGGATATTAAATGATATGATCACTAAATCAATTATCCAACAACATGCTTTTAGTACGAGAGTTTTTTTCTTTAAAAATAGTTATTTATTCTCTTGAAAAAAAATTAGGAAAACATATTTATTAATCAAAAAACAAAAAATGGTTTTTTATTCTTAAAAACAGAAAATACTATATTTTTAAATAACACTTTTTAGTTGTTTTTCTATTTCTTTTATATGAAAAATGAATAAAAATAAAACACAACATTTAAAAGTTATTTTTAAAACATATTTAAAAATATAGAAAACATATCAATTTCCAAATATACTTTTATTCTATAAAATATTAATAAAAAAAATCATTTTTCATAATTGTTTTCTTAGAACACTTTTTGTTAGCCCAAGGGTTCTCCTAATCAGGTTTTGATGATAACAAATCATAGTTAAGTGACTAATTGTTTTAAATTATTAAGAATCTCATGCATAATCTCAAAAATTCATCAAGGACCAAACGAATATGAGATCGAGATCATTTGGAAGACTTGTGATCATAGGAAATGAATGTAAGATGATAGCATGAGTGCACTTAGGATGTTCATACCTTTTCATGCATCTTAGAAAACTCGGTTTATTCTTTAAAACTTGATTTTCTTTAAAAACCGAGTTTTATCAAATATACCTTAGGCAAATTGATTCAAAATTGGCATACTAACTCACCTAAAGACCTTGCCTAAGTATTGGAAAAGAAAGAAATAAAAAAGGATAGGTTTTCAAGGCCAAAAGGCTCATCCGGTCGAGGCTATGGCCAATCGGCTCAACCGGTTGGGGAACCGGTCGACCGGTTTCCCTTGTCCGGTCGAGGTTCGATCGAGGGAGGCACAAAAACCTTCTCTCTCTCCCAGTAGCTTTCTCTTCCCGGTCGAGCCTCACCCTTGTCTGGTCGAGGTCCGGTCGAGGCAACGGTAACTTGTCATGCATTAAATGCTCTAACGGCTAGTGATCCGGTCAACCCTTTGCTCGTCCGGTCGAGGCTACTTTCTACTGTTTTTGTCTCCCGAGCTTAGAAACCTATAAATTGAGAGCTCCTCTTTATTTATGAAAAAGAGAACAATTGCATTCAAAGCCTACCTACCTGTTCTTAATCTAAAAAGCTCTCATTTTCTTTCTTAGTGCATTAAACCATCACTTGCATATTCTTAGTGCACTCTTGTAATTCATCCTAGCTTTCTCTTGTACTTGAGCCTTCCTTAAGCTAGGTTGAGAGTTTCATCCTTGTGTAAACTGAGTGTGAAAGCCTTCAAGTGGTTCAAATCTTGAAGAGATTGTGTAAGAGCCCATTGGAGCCGGAATCCAAGTGTAAGACGATTGAAAGCTTGATTGAAGTTTCAAGTTAGTGGAACTCTCACTCGATTAGGAGATTGAGGAGAGTGGACGTAGGCAAGGGAGTGCCGAACCACTATAAACCCGAGTTTGAATTCTATAACTTTATCTCTTTCCTTTATTTATTTTGTGCATATATTATTGTGTGGAAAAAGATTTTGAAAAACCCAATTCACCCCCCCTTTTGGGTATTTTCCTTAATTATTCATAGCCTTTGTTTTATCAATTGGTATCAGAGCTAGACCTCTTGCTTAAGACTTAATCATCTAAGAGGAAAATGGTTATTCCATCAAGCTCATCTCAAACTGAAAATTGTTCAAAACATAGAGCTCCATTCTTTACGGGAACCGACTATCCCTATTGGAAAGCTAGAATGACTTGGTTCTTACAATCAACTGATTTAGATGTATGGGATGTCATTGAAGATGACCCAACTTTTCCCACTAAATTAGTTGATGGAGTTTTGGTTCCAAAACCCAAGAAAGAATGGAATGAGCTTGATAGAAGAAATTTTCAATTAAATGCTAAAACCGTTTTTACTTTGCAATGTGCTATGGATAGGAATGAATATAATAGAATATGCCAATGTAAATCTGCTAAGGAAATTTGGAGATTGCTTGAAATAACTCATGAAGGAACAAATCAAGTGAAAGAGTCAAAAATTAATCTACTTGTCCATAACTATGAATTGTTTTCAATGAAAGAAACTGAAACTATTGTTGAGATGATCACTAGGTTCACTGAAATTCTTAATGGCCTTGAAGCATTGGGAAGGGTCATAAATGAATCCGAAAAGGTGATGAAGATATCGAGGTCTCTCCCCTCAAAGTGGCATACAAAGGTCACCGCTATTCAAGAAGCTAAAGATTTGACCAAGCTACCTATGGAAGAACTCTTAGGGTCATTAATGACTTGTGAAATCAGTTTGACAAAGCAACTACAAGAGAGTGAAGACAAAAAGAAGAAAAGCATAGCTCTCAAGGCTACAACCAAGGAAGAAGAAGATGTTGAAGAAGAAAAACCAAGTGAAGAAAATGATGATTTAGCTCTCATCACAAGAAAGCTAAACAAGTACATGAAAGGTGAAAGGTTTAGAGGGAAAAAGTTTACCTCTAGAAGAAATCCCTCAAGAAGAAGGGAATCCTCATCACATGGTGACAAGGAAAAATGGGAAGAGAAAGAAGATTTGATATGCTTCAAATGCAAAAAGTTGGGACACATTAAATATGATTGTCCTCTCTACAAAATTGAAGCCAAAAGAAGAATGAAGAAGGCAATGATGGCCACTTGGAGTGAGAGTGAAGAATCTTCCGAGGAAGAAAAGGAAAAAGAAGTGGCAAACATGTGCTTCATGGCAATAGATGATCTTGATGAGGTAAACTCTAACTCTAGTGATGAAAATATGCATGTTATTTTTGAAGAACTATATGAGGATTTTGAAAAACTTAGTTTGAAAAATAATTCTCTTAGAAAGAGAATTCAAGAACTTGAAAAAGAACTTGAGGAAGTGAAAGAAAAGTTTTCGATTGATGAAATCTCTAAAACTCATCTTGAAAAAGAGAATGAGATTTTAAGAAATGAAAATGAAATTTTGAAAAAGAAAAATGAATGGTTGACCTCCTCTTTTTCAATTTTCTCTTGTGGACAAAAGTCCTTTAAAATGACCTTAGCAAGCCAAAAATGTGTTTTTGACAAACAAGGACTAGGATTCAAATCTTCAAAGAACCAAAAGTATTTTAAAAACTATTTTGTAAAAGAATCCTCAAGTGAATGTCCTTCCACCATTTGTAACTTTTGTGGAAGAGGAGGGCACATTAGTAGTACATGTCCCTTAAGAAATGGTGCTCAAAAGAATTCAAATGCTAAGGTTAAAAAGGTTTGGATTGAAAAATCCAAAGTCACTAACTCTCAATGACCCAAAAAGACATGGGTACCTAAACCAACTTGAATTCTATTTTGTAGGGCTCAAAGGAGGATAAGTGGTTCTTGAATAGTGGGTGCTCAAGACACATGACCGGGGAAGAATCCAAGTTTGCCTTCCTTACAAAGAGAAAAGGAGGATATGTCACCTTTGGAGACAATGCAAAAGGAAGAATCATTGGTCAAGGTAACATAGGTAATGGTACATCCTCCCTTATTGAAAGTGTTTTATTAGTTGATGGTTTAAAACACAATCTTTTGAGCATTAGTCAACTTTGTGACAAAGGTTTTAAAGTAATTTTTGAAGCATCTCATTGTATCATCAAGGATATTCAAAATGACAAAACCATCTTCATGGGACATAGATGTGAAAATGTATATGCTATAAATATTTCAAAATATGATGGCCATGATAGATGTTTTTCAAGCATGCATGATCAAAGTTGGTTGTGGCATAGGAGGTTGGGACATGCTAACATGGACCTCATTTCCCAACTCAACAAAGATGAACTCGTTAGAGGCCTTCCCAAAATTAATTTTCAAAAAGACAAAATTTGTGAAGCTTGTCAAATGGGAAAGCAAATCAAAAACTCTTTTAAAAACAAAAATTTCATCTCAATATCTAGACCTCTTGAATTGCTACACATGAATTTATTTGGTCCTTCTAGGACACCTAGTCTAGGAGGAAAATCTTATGCTTATGTCATTGTGGATGATTTCTCTAGATACACATGGGTCTTGTTTTTAAGTCAAAAGAGTGAAGCTTTTTATGAGTTTTCAAAATTTTGTAACAAGGTTCAAAATGAAAAAGGTTTTTCAATCACTTGCATTAGAAGTGATCATGGGAGAGAATTTGAGAATTTTGACTTTGAGGAATATTGCAATAAGCATGGTATCAATCACAATTTTTCGGCTCCTAAAACTCCTCAACAAAATGGGGTAGTTGAAAGGAAAAATAGAACTCTTCAAGAAATGGCTAGAACCATGCTAAATGAAAAAAATTTGCCAAAGTATTTTTGGGCCGAAGCGGTAAACACTTCTTGCTATGTTTTAAATAGAATATTGTTGAGGCCCATTCTTAAGAAAACTCCCTATGAGCTTTGGAAAAACAAGAAACCCAATATTAGCTATTTCAAAGTCTTTTGGTGCAAATGTTTTATATTAAACACCAAAGATAATCTTGGAAAATTTGATGCAAAATCCGATGTTGGAATTTTTCTTGGCTACTCAACTTCAAGTAAAGCTTTTAGAGTTTTCAACAAAAGAACCATGGTTGTAGAAGAGTCCATCCATGTCATTTTTTATGAATCTAACAATTCTCTTCAAGAAGGAGAAAGTTTTGATGATGATTTAGGATTGGAGACCTCCATGAGAAAATTGCAAATTGAGGACAAAAGACAACAAGAAGAAAGTGGAGAGGATCCCAAGAAAGAAGAATCACCTTTGGCACTATCTCCTCCTCAACAAGTGCAAGGTGAATCAAGCCGAGACCTTCCAAAAGATTGGAAGTTTGTCATCAACCATCCACAAGATCAAATCATTGGTAAACCATCAAGTGGGGTAAGAACTAGATCATCCCTTAGAAATATTTGTAATAATCTTGCATTCATCTCTCAAATTGAACCTAAAAACATAAAATATGATATAGTTGATGAAAATTGGATGATTGCTATGCAAGAAGAATTAAATCAATTTGAAAGAAGTGAAGTATGGGAACTAGTACCAAGACCTTCAAATCAAAGTGTTATTGGAACCAAATGGGTCTTTAGAAACAAAATGGATGAAAATGGCATCATAGTAAGAAATAAGGCAAGATTGGTAGCCCAAGGGTATAATCAAGAAGAAGGAATAGACTATGAAGAGACTTTTGCCCCCATAGCTAGATTGGAAGCAATTAGAATGTTGCTTGCTTTTGCATGTTTCAAAGACTTTATTCTATATCAAATGGATGTGAAAAGTGCTTTTCTAAATGGCTTCATAAATGAGGAAGTATATGTTGAACAACCACCCGGTTTTCAAAGCTTTAACTTTCCAAACCATGTTTTTAAACTTAAAAAGGCACTCTATGGTTTGAAACAAGCACCTAGAGCTTGGTATGAAAGACTAAGTAAATTTCTTTTGAAAAAGGGTTTTAAAATGGGAAAAATTGACACAACTCTTTTCATAAAAACCAAAGAAAAGGATATGCTCCTAGTTCAAATATATGTTGATGATATTATTTTTGGAGCTACTAATGACTCTTTTTGTGAAGATTTCTCTAAGTGTATGCATAGTGAGTTTGAAATGAGCATGATGGGAGAACTCAATTTCTTCCTTGGACTTCAAATCAAGCAACTAAAGGAAGGAACCTTCATCAATCAAGCAAAGTATATAAAGGATCTTCTCAAGAGGTTCAACATGGAAGAAGCCAAGGTGATGAAAACTCCAATGAGCTCATCCATCAAGCTTGACATGGATGAAAAAGGTAAATCTATTGACTCAACTATGTATAGAGGCATGATAGGATCCTTGCTTTATTTGACCGCTAGTAGACCCGATATCGTGTATAGTGTATGCTTGTGTGCTAGATTTCAATCTTGTCCTAAAGAATCTCACTTAAGTGCCGTTAAAAGAATTCTTAGATATTTGAAAGGGACAATGAATATTGGTTTGTGGTATCCTAAGGGTGATAATTTTGAATTGATTGGTTTCTCGGATGCCAATTTTGCCGGTTGTAGAGTTGAAAGAAAGAGCACTAGTGGCACTTGTCATTTCTTAGGACACTCACTTGTCTCATGGCATAGTAAGAAGCAAAATTCGGTAGCTTTGTCAACGACGAAAGCCGAATACATAGCAGCCGGTTTGTGTTGTGCACAAATCCTTTGGATGAAACAAACACTTAGTGATTTTGACTTGTCTTTTGAACATGTTCCTATCAAATGTGATAACACTAGTGCCATAAATATTTCAAAAAATCCTGTGCAACACTCTAGGACCAAGCATATAGAAATTAGACATCATTTTCTTATAGATCATGCACAAAAGGGTGACATTACACTTGAATTTGTAAGCACAAAAGATCAACTTGCCGATATTTTTACAAAACCTCTAAGTGAAGAACAATTTTCCGATATTAGAAGACAACTAGGGGTTATTTCTCTTTGATATGATGTTTGTATAATGAATTCTTGTTAGAAATGCATTATGATTGCATAAAATTCATCTCATACGCATCATATAGCAATCCCTTAGGAAATAGGTCAATTTTTGACTAAAAATCAAAATTCTCGTGGCATTGGACATAAAAAATTGGGGATTTCAACTGAAAAGAGCAGGGGGAGGATCACGAGACAAGAAAACACAAGAAAAATTGGAAAATGTGACCGTTGACCAGGCGATCGACCGGTTGGGTAACCGGTCAACCGGTTTGTCGGGGCTGGGAATTTAAAAGGCCCCCGCGCGTCAGTTTTTTCCACTATTCTTTGCCATTCCTTGAATACTCTTCATCTTCCCGCCTTCAGAGACCAGTTTAGGCTATTCCTTGGACCGATTTCAGGTTTTGGAGTGATTTTTGACGAGATTTTGAGGCTAGGGTTTCATCTCTGGACGGATTTGGACTTCAGATCTGGACAGGTTCCTCTCTGTTTGCGCGCCATCTTCTGGTTTTGCTCATTTCCCGCGCGCCTAGGGCTTATTTGGGTCGGTCTTCTCTCTTTGCCTGCTCGCTTCAGTTCTCCGAGCTTATCTCCATTTTTGGATTTTGGAGTGCTCCTCAAAAGGAGACGGGTACTTCCAGGGCTCAGGGCAAGCGCCCTGCTGAGCCCTCTCAGCAGCCTGAGCAAACCGAGGCTCACTGAAAGGCGAGGTATGACATCGCCCTCTTCGGCTCAGTTGAGGATTATCAGAGGTACAAGACGCATTTCGCCAATAGAAAGGTGGTTCTAGGGAGAAACATCAATTTCTCCCAACTTCAGAGCCTCAGGTTTGAGGGACTCTTCATCAGGATGGGATGGCTGCCAGTTGTGATGGTTTCTGAGCCTATCTTTCCGACCTTAGTGCGTGCATTCTACTCCAGGATGACCTATGGACTTGGAGGACCGATTAGGACTACTGTCCAAGGAGTTGAGATTGAGCTGAGTCCGGAGAGCATCTGCTGCATCCTTGACATTCCCCCCGTTGGTCTCAGAGTATATGAGGCTAAGGCATGGCCTACTATCCCAGGGTTCGAGCCTAGAGAGGCCATTCAGAGGTTGTGCGGACTTGTAGATGCCCATGGGATGGGCAAACCTTCAGCATATAGCCTGATCGTGCCTAGCCGAGTCCTTCACCATATGATCTGCTCCATCCTATTACCACGAGGAGGACATCAGGACGAGGTTTCCTACTATGAGGCCTTTCTTGTCGACTAACTTCTCACCGGGAGGCGAATACACGTAGGATATGTGATGATGAGGCATATGATGTCCTGCTGTGAGAGCACCACACGAGTGCTTCCCTACGACCGCTTCCTCACTCGTGTCTTCAAGGATGCTGGGGTAGACTTGAGTAGAGAGACAAAATTTGAGGCACCCAGCATCTATGACACGTATGACGAGCATTCTCTGGGGCGCATGAAGCTTGAGAAGGCCCCCGATGGGTCCTGGGTTAGGAAAGCTGAGCGAGAGGCCCGGGGACATGATTAGATACACCCCGGAGTAGAGGAGGAGGACGAGATCAGAGAGATGGAGGATGGGTTGGACCCTTAGAGGGACCTTGAGCAGAAAGGGCCCGAGGTTGACATTCCGCCTCCACATCAGTCAAAGGGCATTCATGTTGAGACTACCTTCTCAGAGCCTATGATGACTGAGCCATCCTTCACAGCAGGCCCTTCATCTCAGCCATCATTTACTGAGCTACCATCTCAGGCTCCTCATGCTCCTGATCATCCACCTTGGATGGATTTTTCGGCACAGATTAGCTCTCTCGGGACTCGTATGGAGGAGTTAGCAGTAGTTCATGATACTAGCTTTTATTCCATGGAGGATCGCATCGATCAGTATCAGGCCGGCTTCACCTCTCAGTTTGAGCATCTCGTACAGAGAATTGAGTGTCTTGAGAGCCGCCAGGAGAGTCAGCACGAGGAGATGATGGCTTACCTTCGTTCTGTGTTTCCACCACCACCTCCTCAGCCTTGACTTTGTTTGGGATCCCCCTTCGTTTCTTTTTTATGTTGTCAAAGGGGGAGATATGTTAGGATAGAGACCTTAGGAGACTTTTTCATTTCCATGCATATCATACTTATGCTTTCATGTACTCTTGCTCTTGCTTATATATGATATGACACTCTTATTGATTTACATTGTCTTCTCGCTTTAAATTTCCTAAATTTTGTGTTGATTATCCCATGGTTGGTTTGAGGGGGAGATTTCTCTGTCTCCTAGATAGCCAAGGTTTGTCATCATAAAAAAGGGAGAGATTGTTAGCCCAAGGGTTCTCCTAATCAGGTTTTGATGATAACAAAGCATGGTTAAGTGACTAATTGTTTTAAATTGTTAAGAATCTCAGGCATAATCTCAAAAATTCATCAAGGACCAAACGAATACGGGATCGAGATCATTTGGAAGACTTGTGATCATAGGAAATGAATGTAAGATGATAGCATGAGTGCACTTAGGATGTTCATACCTTTTCATGCATCTTAGAAAACTCGGTTTATTCTTTAAAACTTGATTTTCTTTAAAAACCGAGTTTTATAAAATATACCTTAGGCAAATTGATTCAAAATTGGCATACTAACTCACCTAAAGACCTTGCCTAAGTATTGGAAAAGAAAGAAATAAAAAAGGATAAGTTTTTATGGCCAAAAGGCTCATCCGGTCGAGGCTATGGCCAACCGGCTCAACCGGTTGGGGAACCGGTCAACCGGTTTCCCTTGTCCGGTCGAGGTCCGATCGAGGGAGGCACAAAAACCTTCTCTCTCTCCCAGTAGCTTTCTCTTCCCGGTCGAGCGTCACCCTTATCCGGTCGAGGTCCGGTCGAGGCAACGGTAACCTGCCATGCATTAAATGCTCCAACGGCTAGTGATCCGATCGACCCTTTGCTCGTCCGGTCAAGGCTACTTTCTGTTGTTTTTGTCTCCCGAGCTTAGAAACCTATAAATTGAGAGCTCCTCTTCATTTATGAAAAAAAGAACAATTGCATTCAAAGCCTACCTACCTGTTCTTGATCTAAAAAACTCTCATTTTCTTTCTTAGTGCATTAAACCATCACTTGCATATTCTTAGTGCACTCTTGTAATTCATCCTAGCTTTCTCTTGTACTTGAGCCTTCCTTAAGCTAGGTTGAGAGTTTCATCCTTGTGTAAACTGAGTGTGAAAGCCTTCAAGTGGTTCAAATCTTGAAGAGATTGTGTAAGAGCCCATTGGAGCCGGAATCCAAGTGTAAGACGATTGAAAGCTTGATTGAAGTTTCAAGTTAGTGGAACCCTCACTCGGTTAGGAGATTGAGGAGAGTGAACGTAGGCAAGGGAGTGCCGAACCACTATAAACCCGAGTTTGAATTCTCTAACTTTATCTCTTTCATTTATTTATTTTATGCATATATTATTGTGTGGAAAAAGATTTTGAAAAACCCAATTCACCCCCCCTTTTGGATATTTTCCTTAATTATTCATAGTCTTTGTTTTATCACTTTTCAAACAATACTAACTTTAATTTATTTAATCATTGTATTGAAAATCAAGCAACTTTAATTTCTTTAATCATTTTATTGAAGATCAAACAATTTTCAAACTAAGGAGGCTAACTGGTAACTATTTTCCAAAACAATTTTTATTCTCAAAAAAAGAAAATATAGAAAACACGTTGATAACTAGAACTAGAAAACACGTTGATAACTAGAAAATAGAAAGTAGTTTTCTATCTCTTAAAAACAAAAAACATGATATTTTCAAAAAACATATCTTTCCACAATTGTTTTTACTTATTTTTTAAAAGTTGATTTAAAAAATAATTATATAAATATAGAGAATAATTAAAAATAAAACACATAAAATTTATTTTTAAAAACTTAGAAAACAAAATAAAAATATTTCAAGTTTCTTAAACAAATTTTTGTTGTACAAAATATTAAAAAATAATTTTTAAAAATTGTACTTAAAAGCCGTTTTTCAAAATTGTTTTTAAAAAATACTTCATAAATAGAGCCTTAGATGCATCTAAAAACTATTATTAAAAATAATTTCCAATCTTAAAAATCACATTTCACAAATTTTAACTTAAAAAACAAATTTTTTGAGAATTGACTACTAGGCTTTGCAGAATAGTAGCTTTAAGTAAATAAGTTAAGAAATGTTTTTTATATTTAAATTTTTAAACAAAATTTGTCTTTTTTTTTTAGAACTATTAACATTTGACATCATACCTATTCGGAGCCTACATCACACTCCTTTGATATTTGTGCAAATCCATAAAAAAATATAGTCAATTGAACTAACACCATAATTGTTCCATCTCCTTCTCCTTGTCATCATTCAACCTCCACCCTCCACGTGTCGTATTGGGAGCCGGCTTCCACGATATGATTAATTAAGTCTAAACCTCACTAATCTCGAATTAAATAGCTAATCAAAATAATTAAAAGTTTCATCAACTTAAATATATATAAACCATAAACCATATGCTAAAAAGCTAGCTCCCTCTCTTTTTGGCCATGCAAAAGCTACATACTAACGCTTTGTGAAAATACCGTCCAAGCAATTCTTCTAAGTTGATGGAGCTCATCACTTCCTTCAACAGTGACTACTCCATTAAAACCGGCGCCGATAGCGTGGTGACTCTGCAAAACCTCTCCGGTGGGGCTGAGGCGTCGCCGGAGGTTAGGTGTAAGATAGAGAATGCATCGCCGGAGACGGCGAGGCAAGTGGCGTTGAGGATGTATGAGAGCATGAAGAGGCATGGATTGACGGGGGAAGCGAGTGAGGCGTTGAGAAGAGATGGCGGTGGTGGAGGGATGATGGAGGAGATAATGGTGGAAGGAGAGGGTGAAGTTAGGAAGAAGAGTGAAGAGCTTATGGGGATGGATTATTTGTTGAAGGATGGTTTTGTTAGTTATCTTCGTGACGTGGCTCGAATCACACCGCCCATTCCCCAACAGGTATTTCCATCTCACCCTTGATGATGCCTACTTTCCTTTTATTATTTATTATCACCAATGGAAAAACCAGTCCCTTTGGGAAAATAAGGGTTTGTTTTGTTCATGTGAACTGTTTTTTATTCTTGAAAACAAAAAAAACAAAAAACTTGTTTGGGATGAGGGGGTGTTTTTTTGTTTTTTGAGTTTTCTGTGTTCTTAAAAACCATTTTTTTTTTATAACAATAAAAAGATGTTTTTGTTGTTTTTTCACTATTCAAAAAATAGATTGTTCTCCGTGTTTTCTCTTATTTCTTTTTGTGTTTTCTTAGTTGTATTTTGTGTTTCTACAAAGGTGAGTCCTACCCAACCACCACACCCCACCCGCAAACCTTTTCTTATTCCTTAAATTATTGAAATTAATATACTTACACATGGTGATAAAGTCATTGTTTGTTTAAAAAAAATTATAATTAGTGTAAAATTTTCAAAATTATGTATATGAAAATTATTTATATATTTATAATATCAAGATAATGGAAGAAAACACTTTATTAATTAAAAAAAAATAAGTTTCAAATATGTTTTTTTTTTACTTATTCTAAATTTTTTTTTATTAACTCAACCAAACATGTTTTTTTTTTGTTTTTAGAATAAAAACTGTTTTCTAAAATTCAGTTCCAAATGCAATTTTTTTTTTTTTTTAAAACACAAAAAACTGTTCTTAAAAACTGTTTTCCAGAATAGTTTTCACAAACAACAATCAAACAGACCCTAAGTTTTTTTTTTTCTTTCCTTATTTTTTAGATATAAAAGTAAGGTGATGTTTGTTGATTGACCTAAATAAAAAAAAAATCAAAATATTTAATTTTTTCTATTTAACTTAAAAATAATATTCTAATATCAACTAGCATAATAGGTTACTTAATGTTGAATAAAAAAATCAAATATTTTGACTTTTTTCATTCAATAAAAAAACAAACACCATCTAACTTTATTCATATTGAATATCACTAATTTACATTCTTTTTCAAATAAATATAATATAAATATTCTTAATTAAATTAAAGCCCTATTCTACAAAATAGAAATTAGAATGAGGAATCTTTATTTTGGGCCTTCCGGAGATGTTCCTTTTGTCTCTATCAACAATTGAATTTAAAGAATGTCACTTCTTCTATTTAAATTAGTTGACACACTCGTCCAAATCTTAATTCCCTGTGTAATAATGTTGATTTGTTAATTAATTTCTAATCATGAAGGATCTATTCACAATATTTTTAAAAATAAACAAAGGTTTTAACCATTTTTTTAATTTTTTTTTTTAAATAACAGAAAACCGTTTTTAAAAATAAGTCACGGGCAGCCCTAATTATTCTTTTGAATATCTTGCAGGTAGTTCGATTTTCCAACATAAACTACACAAGAAAGTTTGAGGTTTCTAGTGATGGGTATGATACGTTTGGTAACAAGTTGGTGGGGTTTTTTGTTGGGCCCCTTAAGACACTTCTGAAAAGGAAGAATTCAATAGAATTGCAGATTCTGAAAGGGGTAGATGGACATATCATGCCTGGATCTATGACACTTCTACTTGGCCCTCCAGGTGTGAACATAGCTTCTTCCTAAAAATAAGAAGAAATTGAGGCATTATTATAATAACATAAATTTAGGTTTATATTTGAATCAAAACCAAACCAATACTTTAGTAATGAAAAGATTGAACCAAACCAAATTTGATTAAGGTGGTTGGGTCAGTCTAAATGATCGGTTGGATGTAAGTTAATTTAGGTCCTAAGTCTAATTTGTTTTTAAAACTAATTGAAACTAACTTGGATTTGATGTTCGATATATATTTAAATTTTTTAGTCTAAAATATAATGAATGCATTTATAAATTAATTCAACCATAATCTAAAAACAATGAATTACTTTAGCATAATATAATATAAAAAAAAAAAAAACTCATCAAACATCAAACAAGTATACATACAAAATTTAGAATGTTGGTTAGATTCAATTTTTATTGGTTAGGAGACAAGGAAATGAAGACCAAACCTATAAGATTGATTTTCAAAATTCTCAAACTGAACCAACCTATATGGTTATTGAAAACCAAACTGATATGAATCATATGATCAGTTTTGATTGGTTTGGATCAGTTCATTGGTTCTCAGTTGTACTTACACCCCTAGTCTGATGGAGTATCCTACCACAAGCTTCAAAAAGGATTTTGAGCAATCTTGATCGCAGTTTCTTAAACCCCTTGTGACCACAGGTAGGGGCTGCAACTTGGATAGGTTAGAAGGTTACCACGCATTAAACTCGGGCCAAACCCAATATGTGGGTTCGGATTTCGATAGGTTGTCAGCATATTCAGCTTGGGTCAATCCTAATATTTTCAAGTTGGTATTTTTCTAACCCAAATCTAACTATAGCCCAGTCAAGCCTTACCAAGGACAACTCGAACCTAGGTTGGGCATAGGTGTAAAAAAGCACCAAGCAAGAAACTTACTCCACAGGAATACGAACTTAGTACTCAAAACTGAAGGAAAGTATGAAATGGGTCAAACTCCTTTGTATAAATTGTCACTTTAAGATTCAAGAAATGGATGGAAACAAGCTTTAAAAAGAATAACTTCATTGCGGAAAGGCTATACACATGCATAAAAAAGGATTTAGAATAGACCTGGGCATTAATACTCTTTACATGAATATGTGAATATGCATATGCATAATTAGATAAAAAGGGCAGCTTCCACAATAAACATACTTAACACCCACTGTTGTCTAAGATATAAAGAGTTTCCAGAATCACATTCTAACTCCTAACAATATGAGAAATGAATAGAAGAGAACTGGGATCATCCATTAGATTTTTAAGATTTTCACAATCAATTGTTTGACATAACTGATATTCTCAAGGTGGTTCGTACCAATTCATGATGATAAACTATTTGTTAGACAATATTTGTCCAATCTAATCATCCAACCATTTAAAACTTACAGGGAGCGGAAAAAGCAGTCTCTTACAAATTCTTGCAGGAAGAGTTGAACAAATAAAAGACTCGGTCTTCAAAGGCTTGGTGATGTACAATGACAAGGTGGCTTCTGAAATACATCTGAGTAGACTCATTGCATATGTAAGCGGCCAGCTTAACAAGTAAGTGCTCTGTGACCTGACAATCAACATAAGCATTCATGAATGAGCAAAAGATGCAGACACTATATCATCCCAAATAGATCAAAATTTTAACTTAAATCAGAACATAATATGCAGTAACTAAGCTAATAAGACGAATTAAGCTAGTGCTACACTAACTTCTATGTGCTTTCAATTATCATAATCTTGTCTAAGAAAAATAAGAAAAAATGGTTTGCCAAAGCAATCTTGAAGAGGACATACAAAAATTCAAAGGAAAAGATTAGATATTATGGATTTTCTCAATGGATAGTGTTTCCCAATTTTGTGCCTACAGACCACCATCACCAATCTATGAAACTAAAAAAATTATAGCTTAGCATTCTTATTTATCTTCTCATAAACTTGCAGACACATTCCCTTTTTGTCAGTTCGAGAGACACTTGAGTTTGCAAGGGACTGCACCCAGGGGCTTCGGCCAGAGAACTTCACTCCTCAAATGAGGAAATTCTTTGCACATGCATTGGTGGAGGGACAAGACCCTTTTCTAGAGTATGTACTGGAAATTCTAAGCTTGAAGGAGATAGAGCAGAAACTTGTGGGAGAAGCAATCTCTGACATTGATCGGCAGAAGCTCACAACTGCTGAGTTAGCGCTTGGAACATATTCTGTTATGCTTTATGATCAACCACTTTTGGGGTCTGATCCAGCAGCTACTTATGATCTAGTCAACACTATTAGGACCATCAGCAGGATTCAGCAATCATCTGCAATCATGTCACTGACCCAGCTCTCCCAGGAAGTGTTTGATCTCTTTGACAGGATCATACTTCTTGGTGATGGGCATGTTGTGTTCCAAGGCCCTCAACAAGATGCTGTTCCTTACTTCACCAACCTTGGGTTAGTAAGAAGTGATATAATATCGGCACTATCAGGACAACTAATGGCTGCTTATATGCTTATTCAATCCTTCTATTTCAATAACATAATTCAACATACCATTGACAATCAGCACAATTTTTTGAATATTCAGGTACATGAAGCCATCATATGTAGAGTCTGATGAATTTCTAGAAGATATTGTAACTGGCTATGGTTCTCAATATATGGTGCCAGGAGCAACTCCTTTAGGCCTAGATGAACTTGTAAAGTGCTACAAGGCTTCAGATCACTACAAAGACATCATGAGAATCGTCTCTGGAGATGATGTAAAGCACACTTATTGGGTGGAAAGTGAACCTGGACTTGGGTTGTCTCTTAAAACACCATCCAAGTACCACTGCTCAGTTGATGCACAACTGAGACGAGAGACAGGTAAATTAGTTACCCACCATCAAAATTGCTAACTTTCAAGTATAACAAGGCCAATCTGTTAAGCACATTTGTTGTATGGTTTTAAAAATGAAACGTGTGATTCGTTGCATATGGGATTCTAAACAATTAATGACCATTACAGTAATCCACATCCATGAGTTTCTTGATTGCAGAATTGGTAGTTGCTAAGCTCTCTACCAAAGTAGGGCATTCGGGAGGAATAGAGACCACAGGAAGAGTTCAGGTCGGTGATGTCGTCACAGCAATATCCATGAACAATGAAGAAATGCAATACCTCTCTGTCGGAACCCTGAAAATCCAGCATGGCCGTGCCTCACATGTGTACTCTATGTTGAAGCAGGCACAAGGTCAGATTCGACTCCAAGTTGACCGCTACAAAGAAGAGGTATATAAGACCTATTCAGACTAACATAGAAGAAACACAGGGATATGGTTTGTGATTAGAATTCAAATACAAAATCAATCTAGGGGCTAACATTTAGAGCAAAAAACAAAAAACAAAAGAAAATTTTTTTGATAAATAAAGAGATTGTATAAAATAAAATTGCTTTAACCACCAATAACATTGTTGTTTCTAGGAGGACGAGTACCAATCTCAATGGGAGCAGTTCCAAAGGCCTTTTGTCCAGACATGGTGGAAGTCTACTAAAACTCTTATCAACAGACAAGTGAAGATCACAAAAAGGCTTCATGCTTTAATCAAGTTAAGGCTATTCCAGGTGAATACTACAACATGCTCCAAATCTTTCCCCTCTTCAATAGAAATATAAGAGTCATCCAATGATGTGATTCTCAAGATTTGGAGAAAGAAAGCTCCAAACATCCTTGACTCAAGTATGCCATGCCTCGGTGTATAATGAGTCCATTCTTGAACTTTGCAGGCAATTATACTTGGCATTTTTGGAGGGACATTGTTTTACAAACTTGGCGGTGAATACACCCAACAGCAAATGAATTCAGTGAGGGCCCTGGGGTTTGTTTCCATCATGAGCGTAATGCTGATAAATCTGGTACAGCTTCCTCTCTACATGCTTCAGAGGCCAATCTTTTACAAGCACAGGGCACAGAGATTCTTCAGAGCTTCTTCATACATAGTTGCCCATTTCATTGTCAATCTTCCACAGACCCTTGTAGAAGTACTTTTCCCAGTTATTTTCCTCTTATGGAATCACAGATTTCACGGAACTAAAATGTGTCTTATTTCTTGCAGACACTGGCGTATGCCCTTTGTGTTTATTTTTTAGCAGGGTTACCACTGGAAGGAAATGGGGCACCTTTCTTTGAGTATCTGGTCCTACTCTTCTTGGTAGCGAACTTTGGGTCATCGGTCTTCTTTTTTCTCAGTGCCATCTCTTCAATCCCAGAAATAGGGAATGCTTTGTCTGGTACTTTTGCTTCTCTTGACAAAATTTGTTTTCTTGCTTGCACATAACCTCTCTTCGCAATTCTTAATGCCTTATTTTGAATGACAAAAAATGAAGTGCATGCAAACCTGATCAACTTAGATTGCAGTTCAGAAAATCATATCTTCTTCATTCATCTGATAGCATCAAGCATGATAACTAAATCCCCAAGGTTGGACCTTTTGAATGGAAGATCCTGGCATCCTGCACCTTTATGTACATTGCATACATTCTTACACCAGCCATAAACAGATCAGCATCTACTATATTGACGTGTCCTTAGTTCTCCAGAAATGCATATAATATTTCCATTTTCACACTCCTCAAATCTCATTTTCTGAATAATCGCTTCACTGATTTAACAGAGATGGAGAGCAGTTGATACTACAAAACTCTCCAACTTCTATGTATGTTGGTTCTTGTTAATCTCACTGGCTAGATAACTAACACCATCATTTCACTTATTTCTTGCAGGTCTACTTATTTCAATCTCCCTACTCTTCAGTGGCTTTGTGATCTTCCCATCCAATGTTCCAGCTTACTGGAAATGGCTCATTTATGTGAACCCAATACACTCGGCTAACATTTTGTTCTGCAGGCTCCAGTTCAACAATGGCTACACTGACCCTTGCTCCAACTACCTTGGCCAACTTCCTTTCTGTGACCAGTTTCCAACAATGACAGTTGGAAAAGCCTACCTGAATTTCTATGAGCTCGCAGAAAATTCCAAAAGACCATGGCTTCCTTATGCCATTCTCCTGGGATGGACAGTAATTGCCAACTTGTTAGCATTATTGGGGCTAAAGAAGATAGAATTCACAGAAATGAGCCAGTCACTGCCCCATCTTAAAAGGACCCCAGTAATTGGCAATTTTGTGGAAGACACAGACACTGAATTCCAGTCATTCAATACTTACAGCGGACAATCATCAGATTATGCCACTTCCAGATATTCTAGGCCAAAAAATTCATGGTCAGGTCATGGAAAAATGAACAACAGTAGCAGAGATGAGAAATGGATTGAAGAATTCCATGTTGATCTGGAGAGGAAAGGACTTGGCATTCCGGTGGAGCCAGTGACGCTTCTGTTTGAGAATCTATCATTCACAGGGTGAGTCTCTCCATCTTTGAATTAATCGAGATTTTAAAATAAAAACACTCTAATTTCACTTTCACCCCTATATCCTTCTCTTAATTTCCCAAATGTTTCTTATTTTATCCTTAGGTTGTTCAAAAGTACATGTAATTACACAAACAAAAGCCACTTCCTGCTAAACCACCTTACAAAAATTTATCATAAAAATGTCGACTAGAAAAGGCCTCATTGTTGATTAACTTTTAACACCAAAACAAGTTTTCACACTACATTTTCTATGCATCAGGTATGACAAGGGAACAAAAGAAAGCACATCAGTGTTTGACAACATCACAGGCTATGCTTTTCCTGGAAACAT
Organism: Vitis vinifera; assembly: GCF_030704535.1. Classification (NCBI taxonomy): domain Eukaryota; kingdom Viridiplantae; phylum Streptophyta; class Magnoliopsida; order Vitales; family Vitaceae; genus Vitis; species Vitis vinifera. The sequence goes on along the minus strand of NC_081818.1, from coordinate 606,899 downwards.
GCTAGCTTTATTAGGTGGTTCCAGAACAAGTAAGGCCACACTCCTCAAGTGCCTGGCTGGAAGGAAACCTTTAAATGGCTGCCTCACCGGCAACCTCAATGCAAATGGCATCAGTGCGGGTACCTTCTCTAGACTAATAGGTTATGTTGAGAAGCTGGACGCTCACCAACCTTACCTCTCTGTTCGTGAAACCCTTCAATTCAGTGCTGCACTGCGTCTAGGACAAGCAATTAGCCTAACAAACCGATGCATCCACGTTGAGCTGGTCCTCAACCAACTTGGCTTGATGCCCTACTCAAACCAACTTGTAAGCTCCCTTTGTGATGCCACTGGCAGGACATTTGAAATAGCCAAGAAAATGACCATTGCAGTTGAGCTGGCTGCTAACCCAAGTATTCTCTTTCTTGAAGAACCAATATCAGGCCTTGATACTGCAGGAACTTTGAGCATTCTCAATATCCTCTCTCAAGTGTCAGATTCGGGTTGTGTCATTATTGCATCTCTTACACACCCTAATGTACGTGCATTATCCTTCTTTGACCAGGCTCTCATTCTGACACAAGAAGGGCATGAAGCATATTTTGGTTCCATAGGATCTAACTGCAATGAATTGCTAGATTACTTCGTATCCATTCCAAATTCCCCATATTATACCATAAGAGAAAGTCCAATTAGTTTCGTCATGAGGACTCTTGGCTTAGGGATAAAAAACAGGGTCAATCCTCCACAAAATTTTGCAGAGATATACAAAGCTAGCTCCTCACATGATATCACCAAGAAGGAAATTAGCAGTATGAAGAAGTTGACCAAGACAAGAACACTCAAGGGTCTATCTTCTACTTATCCAACACCTTACTCACAGCAAGCCAGTTTGGTACTATTACGAACACAGAGGTTCTTGTGGAGGAATGTGCAATACACATTTGGAAGACTTACAGGGTGCATGGTGATTGCTATCCTGATGGGTTCCCTTTACTTTCAGATTGGATACAATGATGTTTACAGTGTGGCTTCACGTGCACTTTACATATACATGCAAGTTATACTCATTGGTGTGATCTCAGCAAATAATGTCATTCCGCAGATTGGCACAGACAGGTTGGTGTATTTCCGAGAGAGAAGGGCCAGAATGTATCATCCAATCTTTTATCCTATATCATGGGCAGTTGGTGAGATTCCATACTTTTTAATTGCAACACTTGTTGTGGTAGGAATCGGGAACAGCATGGCAGGAATTGGAACAGGATCCGCTTCAGACTTTCTACTATATTGGCTAGTGCTCTTTGTGTTCACATTGGGTGTAACATACTTTGGGATGATGATTACCTTCCTAGCACCAGTGCCAACACTAGCAGCATTTTCCGTGTCAATTGTGACATCAATGTGGGTGTCAACTTCAGGTGTAGTTGTTGTGCTATCTGACATAAGGTTCTACAGGTGGATGTATTGGAGCAACCCATTCCAATTTGCAATAAATGTGATAACCACAATCAGTTTTTATTGCGATACAGAAAAGTGCACATCAGCTTGCAGTTGCCCACGGCTCCCAGATGGTTCTTATGTGTGGGATAGATTGGCAAATGCAAGGAGTTTGAGTCACAACAGGATAGGTACAGACATACTCATTTTGTCTATAATGTGTATGCTGTTTGCCAGCCTTGCCTTTCTCTTCTTCATTGTGTTGAAGCACAACTCACCGCCTCACATGTAAAGGGATATCATGAATCAGGTGGGATGGATCTCACATAGCACAGATGGAAGATGCTGATGAAACAAGGGAAAGAAAGGGCACAAGTGAACAAGGTAGTGAAACATCTATTGACATCATTCATATAAATAGCAATGAAATTCTATTTAAGTTGATGAAGACATTCCTCCTCTAAAACTAAGGCAGCTTTTGACATCATTCAGATATTCAGGTCTCCATTCATATTCTGTTATACTCAATTTCCAATTTCTGATAAGAACATAAAAAGAAAGGTGCTATCCTTAGGTAAACAACATCAAAATCCAACAACTGGACTTACACACACACACACGAGAAAACAGTGAATGATATATACCAAAGATAGCAAGAAGAAACATATACAGAGCTTGTACAGCACATACAACATTAAAGGATAAAATAAACTAAATGTCCAGCTAATGAAATATACATGAGCTCCATTAGACTATAACAACCATATCCTCATGTTCAATAGAAATATGCCAACCATATTAAAGAAGCACACTAAGAAATATGAAAGAATTTACATTACATGAAAACAAACAACAAATGATATGTAACTGAGATAGCAACAAAATACATATGGTAGAGCTTGTGCAGCAGACACAACATGAAAGTATAAAATAAACTTCATGTCCAGCCAATGAAAATACATGAGCTCCATGAGCCTATAGTAATCATATCCTTATGTTCAATGGAAACATGCCCAACATATTAAAGGAGCATGCTAAGAAATATGAAGGAATTTATATTACTAGCACAATTGAAGCAACCTGGATAAAATAGGCCTCTCATCCCCAATCCAAAAATGGAAGAGGTGGATATCCACCCTCTGGAGGAGGCTTTAATGATGGAGGTAGATTGCCCCAGGAATTTCCCATGCTATCTTTGACCACATTACCTGTGTATCGTGATGAGGACAAGTAGACAGTAGGTATTAAAAATAAATAAAAAAACTAAAAAAGGGACAAATATCCACAGTTATCTCATACAATATATCATGAACAACGTGTACCAAACTTATGCAAGCATGCAGCATTTAACTAAGTAATGATGTTAAATAGTTGTGCCTTGGGAATGAGAGAAAAGGAATAAGCCTTAGTAGGTGGTTTCAGCAATGATAAAACTAGAAATTCCCGAAGTCTTAAGAAACAAATAATTTAAACTTGCCTGGCAATGGACCGCCTCCAACTAATTGGTTCCCTGGATTACTTAGTGACTGAATATTATCTGGGAAGCCTGTCACTGAAGATCGGACCAAATAGACATTAAACATCATTATCATTTGACTACATTTAAAACTAAGTATTCATGAATAACCTGATAAAATTGGGGAAAATCTAGTCACAAATGAGTCAATCTAAGAGGGTTCATATCCAACAGACACAACACTCCTCCGAGAGGGCATGGTATCATTAAAGAATAGAACCGAATTTCTTGTGTAAAATGGAAAAAGGAAGACATGAATGAAGATGTGCAATTTACCTGGTATGGATTGAGTATTTGTATTTTGTAAGCTTTGCTTCGGATGAAAATATTTGCAAGAATCACCATACTGGCAAAATCCCTTCAGAGCATGACAAGGAAAAGAAATAAGCAGATAATCCTAGCCCAAGATTCATATCGAATTCTAATATTAGAAGCAAAATTTATTTAGAAAACATAGAATGGAGGTTCGAAGATAAGTACCGTTCTAACGAAGCGATTGCAGACTCCTTTCCCGTAGCCCTCGGCCTGAATCTGATTTGGATCTACATTCATATGCAAACCAGTAAGAACGTTGCTGAAAAACTCAAGAATCACTTCAATAAAGGCAGATTTTTGTAATTGGCTTAATTAGCCAGTGCCGTCAAAAGTAATAGAAAACAAAAGATTGAAATTTTAATCTTTTTATTTTGGTCCCCCTACATTTTCTTAGCAACCATACGGAGCACACTTACCGTTTGGTTGCTGAGAAAGCTGAAGAAAATGAAAAGAAATGAAAATTTTGAAAATCTTTTTGTTTGTGTTACTACGATCAATCATGCGCGTTCCGTCGTGAGAATTGGAGATTCTGTCGTTTCGTTGGCAACCAAACAGAAAATAAGGGTTTGAAGAAAAAGGAGAGAGAGAGAGAGAGAAGAACCTCTGAAGGAGTCGTACCAGAGAGCTTTGGCTCTTTGGTGCTGAAGACCTTGGAGATGGCGCTTTCTAGCAGAAGGCGTGTCTTGGAATTGCTTGTCGCAGTAGTCACAGTGATATTTTCCCAATGGCATATTTTGTTAATCCGAACCCGACTCTGTCTGTTTGTTTTCACGGAAAATACATAATTTTCCCGAGCAAATGTAAACTTGATGTTGAGAGCAATCGGAACTGTGCCCTCTGGAGTCTGGAGGCTTAGAGAAGGGCAAAACGCTGCGTTTCAGGATGACGGTGTAGAAACAGCGAATCTCTGAGCTCCGTATTAAAAGGCAGTTGTATTTTTTCAAAATTTTTTTTTAAAAAAAAATGCATTATTAAAAAATACTAAAATACTTAAAAAAACAAAAAACAAAAAACAAAAAAAGTGACTAGTCCTTTATTATTAAATAATAAAAAATAAAACCGATAAATTACACTAAATTGGTCTTCAAAATTATGACTTATTAATTCAACAAAATTGGGACTTAATATGTGATAGGTCACATACATTGAACATGTGATTCATGACTTGTAAAGACCAAATTTTGTAGAGCTAAGGAGTCATAATTTGAAGACCAATTTAATAGTAATTTAATCCATTAAAATTTTTTATGTTAATAAATATTTTTAAGTCCTATAATGTTTTTAACTTATAACATGTTTGGATATAAATTAAATTTTTTTTTTTTGTAAAAAAGAAAATCCACCCATGCTAACACCAAACATCATTCGTTAAGATTTTAAAAATGATTTTGAAATTTTATTAAGAGTGTATTTGATAGTGATGGTAGAAAGTGTTTTTAAGGAATTTTCAAGTATTAGAAATGATAGATTTTCAAGTATTAAAAATAATAGAAATGTTTCTTAGAATCATCGTCAAACGCACTCTAAGAGTGTATGAATAATAAAAAGTTTCAAATATTACAAATATTAGAAATGCTTCCTAAATCACTATTAAACATGCTCTAAATGCTTAATTTTTGTAAAGAAAACTTTTTCAAATATTCAATAGCACAATTAAGTTTTAACCCTTTAAAAGTATATGTTTTAAAACTTCAAAAGTGTATGTTTTAAAACTTTGAAGTGTATGTTTTAACCTTTAAGAGTGCATTTGATAGTACTAGAAATACTTTTAGTGAAAATGTTTTTAAAAGAATCACTTATTAAATGCTTTTCTAAAAAAATACTACAAATGATTTTTAAACTTTCTAAAAATGCTTTTAAAATTTTATCAAACACCCAATTTTTATTTTTTAAAAGCAGTATCAAACAGAGTCTAATGTCAGATCCTTTTGTAAGGGGAGATTTTCTATTAAAAAGGCTTTTAATAAAAATAACTAGTTCTAATGTCATCTTTAACTAAAAATAGGCCTTCAATGAAAAATTGATGACAACATGGTAAGCAAACAATGAATGTGAGAATGGTGAGGCAGTATCAAACTATCAATTTGTACCCCAATCCAATAAATGGAAAATAAATAAACGATAACCATTCATACTTAAACCCATTTGAACAATGTCATTTGCCCTGAAAACCATTTACCAGCTTTCATAGAACAGGTTAACACATGTAAGATGCACAAGGGAACAAGGGAACAAATATGCTTTATTAAGATTAAACGGTCTTTGACATGGAATCACAACACTTGGGGACACTGCCTTCATGTGCTCTCTCCTGAGACCTTGGCAATGGATTAAGCAGCCGATGCGGGTCTAAATCAGAAAAGAGAGCATCATTAGGACAATCCCAGATACGATTTTAGCTAAATTGCATCCAGCTACAAATAGAACATTGGGATAAAATGCTAATGTTTGTCTTCTATGTGATGTTACAATCTATTGTGATACAGAAACAGGGTAAACCGAATACCTACCCATTGAGGTTTGGGCATATGATTAAGTAGCATGTCTCTAAATCTGCTTTTACAAAATAGGGGAATACAAAGGGAAAGACATACACGAAAACGAACAAATAGCATATACGTAGAGAGAAGAAACACAGCTTCCATTTGGGGTGGCAGTCACATTTCAGATGGAATCATAGCCCAAGGAAGGGGCATTGCTTTCTTGCATGTTCCGGGATCAATTTCACCAAAATCTCAACTGGTACTCCCTTCAATTCTGATTGACAGAAGCAGCAGCAATAACAATCAGTAACAACTTTGCATGGGAAAACAAGACACTGGTGCTGATAAAATTGTTTCAGGATGATTGCATACCGTGAGGCTTAAAGTTGAATAGTGGTGGAAGAAATCGGCCATTTGGCAGGCGGGTGCTTGAGTCACGTAGCTCATCGAAGAAGGAATGGGTCAAGGCATCCATCTGCATTGGGAGTAAACAAATTATTGATGCACCTAAACGAAAAAGAGAAGCATGGAGTAGAAAAATGATGGATCAAGTAAATGAGACCTAAGATCGATGACAATGATTAAAATGTTTTCACCCTGGGCAAAGCGGACAATCTTAAGATGAGAAAAACAAGAGGAGATGTTAACATAAAATTTGTTTCACTGGTGGCATTCAATCAGGCCCCAATGGTAATGTGATCCTGTGACCAAAATCGAGGGATAAAAAGTGAAACAACCTAATATGTGGCAAGTATTGAGCCAAACAACAAGAAATATGACAAACAAAGCGTAGCTTATTTCTGAAATAGTTGCCCACTTAACCAGATACACGATCCCTCCTCAGCCATTATGGACAACAATTAAGATTTGTTGTTTGCCATTCTCTTAATTAACTGATAGATTGTTAATCTTGAAGAAATTTTAAATGCAGGAAACAGCAACAAAAAGACAGAACACACAAGAATGGATTATGAGAAACCAAAAAATTAATGTACTCACAGCTGTGCACCGTAGATTAGGAGAGTACTGCAGTAGTCTTGAAACCAAATCAACAGCTTCTGGAGGCATGCGTTTATGGAATATCTGGCAACAAGGATATGAATAAATAAAAATTTATGATAAGATGAGAGAAACAAACTATATATGCATTTACTTTGATTTCTAGTACCTTGTGCCATGGGTGAGCTTTAATTTGGGGGAATTTGAACTCTGTATAGTTGGGGTTCATGCATTTAATTTCCTCCCTTGTTGGAGTGCCCAAAACCTGCAAAAACAACCATATTAGATTTGGCAAATGGACTGGATGATTACAAGAATTAGACAGGAGGAAGAATGAGTATCTATTATCAACCAAATTGGAATGATCCTCTCCATTCATTACCCACCAACTAGTAAGGCTTTGTATGAATTAGCCCCTGAGAAGGGGAAGGCTCCTTATTAAGCCCAATAAGAGCTTTTGAATATATTTTAGGTCAGAGCTTCAGGCTTCAAGAATAGCTGAAGCCAGAAAAAGGAATAATGTTGCTTCTTGTTAAAGCCCTTTTTTTAGCTGAGGCAACTGCCATTTAGTCGCTTTATGTTTAATGAATTTTTCATGTACTAAAATTGTCCCTTCAAAATAATGACTTCAGCTTCTAGCCAAAGCCAAGCAAAAAATCATTCCGAATGAGGCCTAGGGACATCTTCTGGAAAAATATCATCAACCCAGTCAGCTTGCACAGATTGCATTACATATAACTAGCAAGATTCTATATCAAAAAAATATGATGTCATGAATGCATTGATAGGTTAGTATCATGCAATCCATTTTGACCCAACAGCTATGCATTTGTAAAACTTATTGTAGACAATTTTGCCTCCCACCTAGATCCGGTAATTCCACTCAGAAAAGATGTATTTAATTTAATGCAATCGAGCTATATTTTGCATGATGTACTGAAATACAATGTAGTTACCTTGATAATCTCAACAAGCTGATCGACTCCACTCTCTCCAGGAAACAGAGGCTGACAAAAATGGAAGACATATTTTAAAGCAAGTTCCAAGAATTTTAGATGCACTTCTGCAACGACCAGCATCAATAAACTACCCACCTGTCCAAGCATTAACTCAGCCAGAACGCAACCTGCAGACCAGATATCAATAGCTGTAGTGTACTCAGTTGCTCCAAATATAAGCTCAGGAGCCCTGTAATATCTAGAGCAGATATAAGATATATTGGGTTCCCCTTTTACCTATCAAACACAGATAAAACAAAATTAAAACACATCCCAACCAAAATGCAAGACAATAATAAACCAGGAAGAGGAGGAGATGAAACAAAAACGCACCAAGACTTTTGCACTTCCAAAGTCACATAGCTTAAGCTGGTGGGTATGTGGATTCACCTACACAGAGAAGAACAAAATTTTTTACTTGAACAAAATTGTGCATTGCAATGTGGAATACAAACTCATATCATTAACAATATGGAAACTATGCGACTGTGAACATCTGAGATGAAGACCAGATCTTTTGAGAAATGTATTTTTTAATAGGAATATTTTGAGAAATAACAATGCCAATGATAAATAGATTGGAATTTCTTGGATTCTTCATCTTTGAAGATTCCTTTTTGTAGAGATTTTGTTTTTAAGGAGTTTATTAAGGGTAGAAAAAGAATTTGTTGTTTGGCTTTAGTTGTACCCAAAGGTAGCAGGGGTCCTTCCCACTGGGGAGCTTGTTCTTGAGTGTGATTTGGTCCTGTTAGCAACATGGCTCTATTTTGGTTTCGTTTTGAGACAAGTCAATATAAACAATATCTACCATCACACACACACACACGGAAAAATAAGTACCAAACTTGATAGAGCCTAGTTTCCCCAAACATAATAAAATCGGTACCTTGTAAAATTTCAAGTGAAGCATCTACTTATATATCATCCTCATATAAGAATTAAGAAAATGTAGAGTTGAAACTAGACTAAAATAAGTAACCAAATTGGAAGTAAGCATATAGATGTAGTCATAAACATACCAAAAGATTTTGAGGTTTGATGTCCCTATGACAAACTCCAATACTGCGATGAATGTAAGACAATGCCCTGAAAATCTATCAAATAAAAACAATATATTACAATTTCAGCAGCCGCTGGGATAAAAAGAGATTTAAACTTTACAACCATATAGACTTTTGCAAAAACACAACATAGAAGAGACCATAATGAAAATAAATTTAAATAATTAACACCACACCTGGTATGTATAGAGCTTCACATATATCAGTGGCATCCTTTGGTTCAACTTATTGTAGTGTTTAATAACCCGATGAACAGTTTCAGGAACATACTCAAGTACAAGATTAAGATAAAGTTCATCCTTTTCGGTTGTTGAAAAGAAACAGTGCTTCAAGGAGACAACATTAGGGTGGTCAAGAAGACGCATAGTTTGAAGTTCACGGTTCTTATATCTCTTGTCTTGAAGAACCTTCTTTATAGCCACAGTTTCACCGGTCTCTAAGCATTTTGCCTGATAAGGCACAGAAAACCAGAAAATGACAGCATGAAAAATTGTTCTTTGTGGAAGAAAATAACAGGCATATCGTAAAGATATGGATTCTTACTTGAAAAACAACTCCAAATGATCCATGCCCAACAACGCGCTCAGCCATGTAACTTATTGTCTGGAATTATAAATATACAAATTGGCATTAGAGATAAACAATTGGGACAATCATGGAGAATAAATGTAGAACATCCAAACAAATTAGAGATTAATGTATACACATCATATGTGATGTTCCTTCATCCTTTATAAGCCAAATAGTTGAACCATTCCTATCTACTAACCATTCAATAAATAATGGGTCCAAAAGAGCAAAATTCATGCCAATTAGTGTTTGATAAAAAATCACACTTATTTGTCAGATAGCTAGTACAGCAGGAATGACAGTACAACAGTAAAGTTGTACAATTAAACAACCAGGATCATTCGATTCAGACTTTTTTCTTTCTTGAATGTGAACTTCTTTTGCACAGATGTCAACAATCAACAGTCCGAACCAACTGACATAAAAGTGGATGATGCTTTTTTCGAAAAAATGGAACATTGGGGCACCACCACTTTGTAGCTTTCTCCTAATATATCTTTTATCAGAAGCTTCCTCCAAATTTGTATGAAAGTAAATACTAAGATTTGCCACTCAGGGAATGAGTAGAACCCAAGAAAATGTTAATCACCTAAAAAGGCAAAAATGGCATCTCCTGACATGCTATGAGATCCAAAACCTAAGGAATGTGCTCAAGCATATATACCTGCTTTGGTTGGCCATTTCTACCACCAATAGTCGTCACAATTATATGACCTGTCTCTGTTCCATTACCGTCAACAACTGTTGCTTCCATCTCCTGAAAAATCAAGAACTGTCTTCAGTAACCAATGCAAATGATCAATAATCAATTAAGTGCAGGCAAAAGACAAGGAACAGTAACACGAAGAAACAGAAGCATTAGACCAGTCCCTCACATACTTTGTCATCCCTAATTTTCATGTCATTCATCTCTTCTGGCAACCTATCAACACCGGCATTGTGGCCACTAGGTTCTCTCAAACCAGAGGTAGGTGCTATGCCCACTGAAGCCATCCCTTAAAAAAAATTTCAGCTTTTTACTCCTTTCTCTCAGTGAAACCAATCATTTACCTGCTAAGATCAAATAAAATTAGAAATCTCAGCTAAATAAGCTGCAAGATACACAAAATCTCTTTACCTATTCAATGTGATAAATTTTAAATAAACCAATCCACATCCACAAATCATACTATAGCTACCAAGTGAAGCATACAACCTTACCAAATATATCATGCCCAGAGAATAACAATCCAATTCAATAAAGCTGTAAACCCCAAAAACCCTCAAGAGCTCATGAACTTCAATGAAATTTACAGAAAAGAGGAAACCACCCTTCGATAATAACATGGAAGCTACATGCGGCTTTCAGTCATGGATTTCATGCCGTGGCCCCACTCGAAAACCACACTTAGCCACTCTATGATCAAAACAAAGGGATCAAGCAAGTAAACACAATATTCGTTTTCCATATTCATCAATTATGGAAATCATAACTATCCAACACATATTCAAGGGGGAAAATGAATCCTCTCTCAAGAACCAATTTTTTTAAAAATAAAATTCCCAAAACATCAGAGTTTCAACAACCCATCAAACAAAATCTGTACATGTCCGCAAAGATAGGATTTTCCATAGATCATGGGAACATTGATCTTGCATCAGCCCAATAAGGCATATTCATCAATCATAAAAAGAAGATAAACCCAATACAAAATCCTGAGCAATAAATGCATATCCATCAACCACCCCACATAGAAACAAACAAACAACGGGGAAATTAAAAACCCACAAAACAAAATCCCACAAATCCAACCAAAACTCTCCAGAAAAGCAGAAAAACAAAACGAACCCATAAAAAATTCACCAAAAACAAAACCAAAAAGCATCAGAACACCCCTCAACACGACGATCCACAGATCCGGACCAACAAAACAACAAAGATCCAAATCCACCTGTCCCGATCCGAACACAAAACCATAAACACCACAACCAACCAAAAACCCAAAAAAAAGGCACAAAAAATCATCGAATTGCAGAAAAGCGAACCCTACCGATCGAACCCGGGAGAAGAAGACATCCACCATGTAAATTGGGAGAGAAAATCGGAGGTGGGTCTGGAGAATCAGAGAAGGAAAGCAAGGAGTAGATCCATTTTCAATATTTCTGTTTTTTTCTTTTTTTTCTTTTTTTTTTTTTGGTTTTTTTGGTTTTTGCTTTTTGTGTGGTGGAGTGTGTGGTGCTATAATGCGCTTGTGATGACAGTCAAAGAACCCTATATATTTTTATTTTTTTAACTTTATATTTATTTATTTATTAATTTTAAAAGTTTTTAAATTTGGTAAGGGTGTCTGTCTATGCTTTTTTTGACCATTCAAAGCCACTTTATTTATTTATTTGGGTTATGATTTTGGAGCTTTTGAAATGGGGGCACCCACCCTTTCCTTGCCCACAAAGGGTACTTCAAATATCATCATTTTATTATTAATATTAATATTAATACATAGAAAATGCCCTTTCAAATACTTTTATAAATTGTTATTTCTCATTTAATAAAAAAAAAAAATGATGGTTCAATTTCAGTGAGGAAAAGGAAGATGATCAATTGAGAAAATAAATTTTAGAAAATGTCAAAAATATATATATAAATAGGACATATATTTCTTTAAAATATTTTCTTTCCATTTTAACATAAATTAAAAACAAATTCCAAGAAAATGTTTTATTATCCTATTTGAAAATTGTTTTTTTTAAAAAAAATATTTTGTTCAAATAAAAAATAATAGAACATGTTTGATAATAAAAAATAAAAAAGTAGTTTTTATTTTTAAAAAGAAAAAAACATGATTTTTTGAAAGAATATATTTTAATTATTTTCAACTGATTTTTGAAGATTATTTAAAAATATAATTTATGCAAATATAGAATTGATTAAAAATAAAATACGATAAAATTTATTTTTAAAGCATATTTAAAAATAAAGAAAACATATTAAGAATATTTGAAGTTTCAACTTTTATTCTATAAAATATGATAAAATAATTTTTAAATTCTTTAAAAAAAAACACTTCTCAAAACAAAGCATATCTTTCTTTTTAAAAAAAAAATTATTATCCTTCCAAATATGATATTACAAAGGGTATTATTGTCTTTTGAAGAAGGATGGTTGGAGGGAGATATGGAGCGCCCAAATCATGGGACAAGCGAATATTCGAGCACGGCTTTTGCCGCTTAAAGAATAAAAGACTGAACCCAAGGCCTCCCTCTTAGATCGTAACATCATCCCTCCATGTGAAATCACATTAATACCCCCCTCACAACCCATCTCCCAAAGGGTGGAAAGTTGGAAAAACAAGTATGTTTGATATGGTTTTGGAAAAATAATTTTTTGAGAATTGTAAAAATTAGTTATTAATTATTTTTAAAAGAAAAATTTTATTTAAAAACTTATATAAAAGGTAAAAGTTCATAAAATATTGTTATATTTTTAATTATTGATCAAAATTCTTTAAGAAACATAATTAAAAATATCTTAATTATTCAAAATATTTTATATAAAAAAATTATCAAATATGTTATTTTAAATTAGAAATCATTTTTTTATTTTTATTTTAGACTAAGTATTTATATATTATATGTATTTAATAATAATAATTTATAAATCATTTAATTCTCTTAGGATTGATTGGTAATTCTTTTAAAAATATCATTATTATTTTTATTTATATCCAAAATAAAGTAACTCTTATTAAAAATATTTATAATGGAAGCATTATTAAGAAATATGTATAAATTAAAAGTATTTTAACTATAATCATATGAGAGTGTTTAGTTTTATCGTTCAATTCAAAATGGTGTGTAGGGAAAAACAATTTAATGAGAAAAAAAAATACTTCTAGTAAAAGCTATTTTTTCAACCTAAAGTTGTTTACTATTTAAGAAAAGTTTTTTATAATATTAAGATTGTCCAAATAGGGGGCTAAGTATAAAAAATAATAATAAATAAATAAGAATAATATTGCTTCTTATAAAAGCTTTTATATATATATATATATATATATATATATATATATATATGAAGTTACATTATACATAAATAGATAAATGGAAAATAATTTTACCAAAAATAGAAATAAAAAATATTTAAAACTATTTTTAAAAATTGATTTTTCAAAATTGTTTTAAAAAAATGAAGTCAAATCCAACATCGCAAAATTTGGTATCGAGGGGGTTACAAGAATAGCCAAATTACTAAGTGAGAGGGAACTTTACATACTAACATTGCATACCTTATTTGCAAGGTTTAACAAATGAATGAAGTTATGATTGTACTTGGATAAAGATGACGATCTTCCTTAGATGGGTAGGACTCCCTAATATTATTGAAAGGAAAAAAAATTAAGAAGATCCAACTTCACTTAATGAGAGGCATTCTGTTAAAGAATTTTCCATTTATTTTGTTGATATAGGATTTCAAGATAGGAATGGTAGGATTAGAACTTGAGACATTTTGTACCCAAAATAAAGGTGCTACCAAGCAACGCTACATTCTTTTCAATTGATCTATTATGTTATCATAAAGAATCTTAGCCCTATTTTCCACATCATTGTTTCTTTCATCAATATCCAATTTCTCTTAATATTTCTTCTTTTTGGTTTGTCTTGATTTATATACTCATTATCATTTCATCAAGAGTTTGTTTGACCTCATAAAGAGTGTTTGTCTATTTGACCCCATAAGCTTATGAGACATAATCATGACATTGTGTTTGTATGAGGTGTGAATGTAATATTTTATATCGGGTAGGAGAAAAATTTATTAGTGAAATATATGTATAAGTTTCTTTTAATCTTATAAACGTATTTTAAAGTTGGAAGAATCTATTGGTTTCAAAGCATACAATATCTACATAATTAAGAGCGAATTATTATAATCTTGACCAACACTTATGAACAAGGCTTTCCCAATATAAATATTTGTATGGAAGAGGGATCTAAATTTTTGTGTATCTGCTTAAACAAGTCATGTGCCCTTCTACCTAGGAAAAAATGGAAGTGCCTAACGTAAAAGGTTACTTTGCTAAATGATAGAAGACACATTTGAACTTTAATTTCAATAATGCATTGAACTTGAAGAAGCAAAACAAGCCTAGAATAGTAGCCTATTATGTTTTTCAAGCCCTTTTACTTTTAATATAAACCAATAACACCCTTATAAAGTAACACAAGGCTCTTATGTTGTCGATGGAACCTAAAGAAAGACAAAAAAAAAAAAAACAATGCATTCATATAGATTAAGACTTATAGCTAGATTTCTTTTACTAATTTCATACTTAAAAGAATTGTAGGAAATCATTTCAATAACCATTTCTTAATGATATTTGACAATCAAAACAATTCTCGTCTTTTATTTCATAAATCCTATCATGATAAGGCAAATAGAATTTCTTATTTCTTTCTAAACTAGACTTATTTTAATTCTTAATCATCCATTGCTACATTACGCCCAAGTGTTAGAAAAATTGAAATAATGAAAATTTTGGGTCATCCCAAATGGTTCAGAAACCACACATTTATTTGGATCATTATAATGTACTTTCTACATATCCCCTTGATGAGTTTAATTTGAGAGAGGAGAAGAGAGATAGTAGATAGAAGTTTTGAATTCTGCAATGTTTTATTCACTTCATGCAGGCGCATTTATAGATGCACAGACAACTGAAACATCAACTAAAATTCAAGCCAACTGTTAAGGTGTTGTCCACGTAATTGTGATATACAAGTAAATAGGAGTTGGACCAAGGATTTCGTATCGTTCCCTCCCCCTCGAAGTGTCCTTCTCCTCAAGGACGAAACTCCGGGGATGCTTTGGAGAATCGCCATGTGTTCTCCCAGGTGGCATCTTCAATTGGTGCGCCCAACCACTCCACCAAAAATTTAGTGCGAGGTTTGTATTTCCTTTTGTGAATCACGTGCCGAGCCAAGATGGACTCCGGTTGTGGCAATAGTGTGGATTAGTTCGAAACTGGCGTGAGTTGAGCGGATGTGGGGGTGATTGACCCCTAATGCTTGCGTAAGAGGCTGACATGAAATATGTCATGAATTTAGGACCCTGCGGGAAGAAGCAATATGTAAGCTACTAGTCCGACCTTCGCTAGAATTTGGTATGGGCCAAAAAAACGGGGAGAAAGTTTTAAGGACTTCTTGAAAGCCACTGAAGTCTGGCGATAGGGTTGCAACTTCACGTAAACGAAGTCCCCAAAATTGAACTAAACATCTCGTTGATGTTTGTTTGCATGGCATTTCATTCTATCTTATGCCATTCGAAAATTGTGACGTAACTCTTTCAAGATTGCATCCCAATCTTGGAAATATTCAGCCACCGCTTGAACACACGTTGTGCCCGGTATGTAAGAAAGGAAGCTTGGGGAAGGCACCCCATAAATTGCTTCAAATGGGTTGAATTTGGTGGAGGAATGGGTGGAGGTGTTGTAAATGAACTCTGCCCATGGAATCCATTCTACCCATTTCTTCAGTTGTAGTCTTGCAAAACACTGCAGATACTGCTCCAAGGAGCGGTTGACAACTTCAGTTTGGCTATCAGTTTGTGGATGGTAATTGGAGCTCATATTCGATTTAGTCTCTTGCAACTGGAATAAGGTCTACCATAAGGCACTTGTGAAGACCTTGTCTTTGTCACTGACGATGGAGGTAGGAATGCCATAGAGTCGAACCACATTAGAGACAAACACCTTTGCAACCGTGATAGCCGTGGAAGGATGCTTGAGAGGGATGAAGTGGGAATATTTTGATAGACGATCTACGACGACCATGATGACAGAATGACCATTAGAGGTGGGCATCCCTTCAATGAAGTCCATCAAAATATTTGACCATATTTGAGTTGGAATCGACAATGGTTGGAGGAGATCTGCTAGTTTCATACAATTGGTCTCGTATTGCTGGCATACCTCTCAAGTTTGTAGAAACTCCTTCACCGTTTGCCGCATATTAAGCCACACAAAGCTCCTGCCAATTCGGCGTAGTGTCTAATGAAACCCAAAATGACCACCTGTTGGGGAGGAGTGGTTGTTTTCCAATATCAACGGGAGCAGGGTGGATGACGGGCTCAGATAAATCTTCTCATCATAGAACCAAACCCCGTCGCGCTGCACAAGTTTATATGAAACATATCTATTCTCCAAGTTGGTGTAAAAAGGGTCCTAGAGGACCTCTTTCTGAAGTGTTGTCTACCATTCTACACTTGGAACATAAATTGAGATGGAATAGACTTCTCCCTTGCGAGATAAGGAGTCTGCGACTTGATTCTCTGCCCCTTTTTTGTATTCGATGGTATAATCATACTGTAGACCCCCATTTTGGGAGTGCGTTTTAGGCATTTTTGCTTTGCCAAATGTCCAGATTTCAAGGAGCCACGTGGAGCTTGAAGACTGGTCACCAAGTAATGCATCTTGCCATTGAGAAGGAGCTAGTGGAAGCGATCAGAATGGGACACCTGTCAAGAGAATATTCGGAAAAGTTGCAGGCCGTTAGTGAATGATGGTGCTTTTGTTACTGGTAGAGAGATATTTTAGGAAAAGGTTAGCTTGAGGGGCAAGGAAGGGGAGGTATTCGACATCTACAAAGGAGGTTTTCTGGAGTTTTGAGGGGGGTAGACTCTAGGGAGAGGGGACAAAGCATTTTTTTTTCAGATAGGGTGAATTTTTAAGAGGGCTAGTGAGAGAGAGGTATTCCGGTGGCTAGTTGCTTGAGAAGAAGGGCAACTGAGAGAAAACAAAGGAGCCTTAGTTTTACATAAGAAAGAAGCAGAGGGAAAGCTTGTCAGTTTTGTCCAAGTCTGGTTTTGGCTCTAGCTCTTCGATTCTGTTTTGGTTTCTTGGAGAGATGCCCAATCATGTTTTTATCTCTATTTAAAATGTGTTTGGTTTCCCTTATTTGTGTAAGCATGTTGATTAGAGTGTGAAACAGGGTTTGGTTCGAGGATTTGTCATTTCATTTTCTTTTCTCAATCTGTGCTCTATTTTTGTTTTTTTTTTTTCACTCTCTGTTTTGTTTTTGGTACCCACCTCTTTCGAAAGTGCTGGATTGTGCACATCTTTCTGGTTTGTTCTTGGTTTAAACATCAATAGATGCCTCCTAGGGTCTTTATCATGTTTCTGTTTCCTCTTTGGCACACTGGTCAAAAGCAAAACATCAACATGACCATCATCACAGTCCTCTAAAGGTTTCAGTGAGTAGAGTTTGCATCCTGGAAGTTTCACACAACCTACAGTTCATGCGGTCAACTCAAGGTTTAAAGGAGAGATCATCTGTTCACTTCCAGGATTAGAAAGATATTAATGTGGCTGAAGCTCTTGTAAATGCACAAGCCCTAAGGAGTATTCCTATGTTTGAGATGGTAACAGATAGAGAGTTTGCCAATGCTTATGGTTTAGCTGCTTCCAATATAGTCTCTGCTAGTAATCTTGAGCAAACTATTCAACAAATAATGGATATGGGCGAAGGAAACTGGGACAAGGAAACTGTCACCTGTGCATTTCAAGCAGCTTACAACAATCCAAAGTGAACTGTGGATTACTTATATTTAGAGATTCTAGAAGTGGCAAAAGTTATTGTTCTAGTGGCTCATTCCCCTGCAGCTTAAGAAACCAGTGGAGACGCTCCTCGATGCTGCTGCTGGTAGATCAAGATCTCTCAATTTCCCCATAAACAACCATTAGTTTCAAGCACTGGGCGCGATGGTATAAGCAAACCCGCAAGTTGTATAGTCCACGCTTCAAGAACTAGACCAATGTTTCAATCTCTTCCGTTCCTGGGACTTTGCAAGCATTGGCGATTTTTTTTTAGGGAGCATTCAAATCAGATCCCAGTTGTGTTAGGAAACTCCTTCATCAACGTTGACGCCAAATGACCGAGGCATTGCCCTTGACGGAGATTGTGTCAAGTCTCAACGTTGGGATGGATAAGATCAATCTGGTGGGATGACACCAAAGAAGGGTGAAATGGAGCACTTGAGGATACCTACTTTCAACACTGTCGTAGACGTAAAAGCTAAAACTAGGGTGAATGCATCAGTTATTTACGTTCCGCCACCTTTTGCAGCTGCAGCTATCATGAAGGCAGTGAAAGCTAAATTGAATCTTGACGTGAATATATCTTAGAGCAACCTTTTATATGCAACAACAACTTCTTTCTCAAATATTAAATACCATGGTTTATTTTCTTTTTTGAGGCTCAAGAGAGAATAAAAAGGTTGATGTTATTGTGTATATCTCTCAAGAAGTGAATTGCCGCTGAAATGGGTTCGTAGACGGGTTTGATAGCAAATTTGACTACCATATTAGTGCTTCTCCGATTTGTGAGACAACGTCTATAGTAGCATTGCTTTTGCGATGATAGGTTGTGGTTCCAATGCAACTAACAGCACGTGTACCCGCTCCTTTATCCTATTAGCTGTTAACTCAACTTGCTAGTGTAGCTACTGATGATATTGCTATGGGTGTTGCTCTTGGAAGCGAAAGAAGAGAAAACCTACCTAGTGCCACATCAGACATTTGGACCAGCCTTCTTTTACTCCTAGTAGCTTTCTTTTAAGAGAATGAAGACAAAAGAACCTGAGAAATATCAATGAATGCTTCAGAATCTCATTTTTAGAGTTCAATAGTGCAACTAAGAAAAACTATTGGAGAGTCCATACCTTCAGATGTGTGGCATGATTCCACTGTCAAGTGATTTTGGGATTAGGCTATAATTTGTTTTTTTTATTTTATATATATATACTTTTTTGGGCGTGGAGAAAATGCTGCAAGTGGCTTTGTACTCAACACTTGCCTGCCCCATAATCCCAAAATGTCAAGAGTGGTCCAAAAGTTGGAAGGCTACAAGTTTCGAAGTGGATCCAACTTTTCAAATTGAGAGGCGATAACATGAATACTCCTCAAGAATAGCTCCATTCCTGTTGCATGGCTTACGTGGCCACCTTTTGGCGTGCCACCTCTAGGCCACGTGCCACCTTCTAGTTCACCATCTTCAATTTTGAAAATGATTTTTTTTTTTAAATCTCATTCTTCAAATAAATTTTCAGATTTCAACTCTTCCATTTTCTTGTTCTTAGCATTTTTTTTAGGTTCTAAAAATCCATTTTTCAATAAAATTTTGCTACCATCTTTCTCCTTGGCAAACCATTTCTACATCTCCTCTGTTTTTAAAACATTTTAAAATAAGCGTGAATTAAATTCCGTAATTCCAAGTGATGGAATTTATGGAATTAATTCATGAAAAATAAAATGGGCTTTGGTGGGGGCCCAACATCAAAGAAGTCTTATTTGAAATAAAAATGAACTTGAGTGAAGTGCCATATGCACCATTAATGATTTTGTGTTCTGTTGAGTGACAAATTTTATGCTCATTACTATGCACTAACCTCATTTCATGATAGCACGTTGTCGTTTGCTGCTAAGGTACGTGTCCGCTCTCACTCTGACCATTTCTCATGCATGTTTTAACTCTCAGTGTGTGATCATGTTGATATCCATTGATTTTCTTATCAATTGTCATGATTGCTTCATTTTATTAGTAAAAACCCGTTTTTAGGGACTTAGAGGGGTGCTGCAGTCTTTACCGTACCTTCCCGATAAGTAACCTGACCCTTGAGCCCGATCCGGTTTTTCACAGACCATCTTTTCCAAAATAAGGAGTCACATTTAAGGTTTTCTTTCTTATTTTGTTTACCTTTTAAAAATAAAACAAAAATAATTGGTGACTCCAAGTCATTTTCTAATAAAAAATAATAATAAATCATTTTTCAAAATAAAAATCGAGTTCGCCATCGAGTGGAAGCGCATGAGCTGAAATACGGGGTCTACACATACTCAAGGATTTTAGGCAACCATCGTGTCTGTACGGGAGTGGTAATCCGTTACTTTAGCAGATATTTAAGGCTCCGGTGGTCAATGCGAACTGTGAATGGTTTACCCAACAGGTAGGGGCGCCACTTTTTGATTGCCTTGACAACTGCTAGCATTTCTTTCTGATAGGTGGATAGTGCCAAAGCTGATCCCTTTAAAGCTTCGTTGAAATAAGCCATGGGGTGGTTGTACTGAGTGAGAATTGCCCCTATCCCAATCCCACTTGCATCACATTCGATCACGAACCGTTGAGTGAAGTCTAATAGACACAAGATTGGTAGATTGGTTAACACCTCTTTTAATTTGTGGAATGCGTCTTCTATTTCATTGTTCCACTCGAATTGGTCATTGGTCAGGAGTTTGGTTAAGGATGCTATCATGCCACCAAAATGGCTTATGAATTTTTGATAATACCTTGCTAAGCCCAAGAACCCACGTACTTCTCTAGTTGTAGTGGGTTTAGGCCAAGTGACTGCTACCTGTAATCTCTTGGGGTTAACAGATACTTTTTTTTTTTTTGTAATAATATGGCCCAGGTAGGTGACCTGTGTAACTCCAAATTGACATTTTAATTCTTTGACAAATAGTTGGTTAATAGACAGTATATCAAAAACAATATGTAGATGCGATAAATGATTATTCCAAGACTTGGAGTATACCAGTATGTCGTTGAAGAATATGAGGATGAATTTCTGGAGGTGGGAACAAAAGAGATCGTTCATGAGGACTTGAAAAGTTGTTGGGGCATTGGTTAGCCCGAAGGGCATGACCACGAATTCATAGTGTCCTTCGTGGGTATTGAAGGCAGTCTTCAAAATATCTTCTACTTGCATCTGGATTTGGTGGTATCCTGATCTTAAATCCAGTTTAGAGAAGAACTTGGCCCCATGGAGTTCATTCAGTAACTCGTCAATTACTGGAATAGGGTACTTGTCCTTGATGGTGATATTGTTCAAAGCCCTGTAGTTGACACAAAACCTCCAAGATCCATATGTCTTATTTACCAACAACACCGGTGAGGAGAAAGGGCTAGTGCTAGGTCTAATCAGTCCCGAATGAAGGAGTTCAACCACCATGCGCTCTATTTCTACCATCTGGTAATAGGAATATCAGTACGGTCTCACACTGACTGGTTCGGTGTTGGGCTGTAGTGGAATTCGATGATTGTGTGGGTGTTTGGGAGGCAGGTTGTTTGGGTTCTTGAAAACCCGAGCATATTGGTTCAACAACTTTTCAATTTCTAGCGATCGTCGATGTGAAGGGGACTGGTTATGGGCAGGAATAATTTGAAAAAAAATCTTATGTCCCGTAGATTTGTACATTCCCTGTCATTCAAAGCCTCAATGTTAAAAATTCCAGTAGTGGGTCTTACCCCATGGAGAGTGTGCCTGGCGCCTCACAATTTGAATGACATAGTGAGAGCCTTATAGTCTGATTCAATTGGACCTAGAGTCTCCAACCACTTTGGACCCTAAGACCACCTGACAAGCTGCCACTGGTAGGCTGTAGTAGTCTACAGTGATAGGAATTCCTTGGATGGTGAGCGTAAGTCCTGAACATTGCCCCATGCACTCAATTCACCACAATCACCTGGAGTTTCTCCTCCCTTACAACTGGCAATCCAAATCTGGAGACAACCATTTGATTGATGAAATTATAAGTGTTGTCATCGTCGATCAAGACAATTAGGTCTTTGTTCTTCAATTGGCCTAGAACATGGAGGGTCTGCGGGTGTTCACCCCCGGTAATGGCATGGAATGATATCTTGGGTAAGGTGTTAATCCCCTCGGTTCCCTACTGGTTGTCGTCTAGAGCTTCTTCCTCATCTGGTGGTGTATCTGTGATCATGAAAAGCTAGGGTCGTTCGCATCGGTGTCCTTGGAAGTATTTCTCGCAATAGTAGCATAATCCCTTCTCCCTCCACTCACGAGCCTCCAGATTGGTGATTCGGCGAATCGACACTGAGGAAGGATTTGAGCTATTGTTGGAGCGCTGGTTTAGATTGGATCTAAAAATTCCCGCAGAAAGGTTGGGTCCCTTCTGCAGCGTCGTCGTCATTAGGATGCGGCTAGGAGTTGCTGTTTTCTTTTGAAGGAGATTGTGATCTTCAATCAATCTTGCCACTCCAATGGCGCCTGCAAGCGTGTGTGGTTGCTTAATCTTGACGTCTATGCGAATGCCATCACACAACCCTACAATAAAGCAACCGATGAGAAATGGCTCAGGTAATCCGTCGACCTAATGAGAGAGTCTCTCAAATGCCTCCTGGTATGCAGTCACTGTAGTTGTCTGCTTTAGGCGGGACAATGCTTCAGAAGGGTCTTCATATTCGATAAGACCAAACCTAAGAAGAATGGCCTTGGTGAAATCATTCCAAGAAAAGGGTCCTTGAAACTTCGTCAACCAACGGTGCCACTAGAGTGCAATGCCTTCAAGATGGAAGGAGACAAACTGAACTTAAGTTTCAACCGCAATGTTCTGAAACTCAAAATATTGCTCAGCCTTATAGATCCAGCTGACTAGGTCTTCCCCATTGAATCTAGGAAAATTTAGCTTGAGGTGTTGTTGGAGATGTGGGTCAGTATTGGTGGTTGCGGTAGCGGTGTGCTGATCCCTCTAGTGCAAGGGGTTGATTTCTGGTTGGGGTGGTTGGCACTTCGAGTTACTCGCAAAGCTTGGAGCTCCGTCAAAACCGCCTGTAGAGTGGCATTCACCTGATCAAAACTTGACTCATGTCAAGCCAAGGCTTCGTTGACCTCGTTGCGAAACTCAACATTGGTTTTCCCTCATGTGTCTATGAATAAACACGACTCTGATACCAAATGATGAGTTTAATTTGAGAGAGGACATGAGAGATAGTAGATAGAAGTTTTGAATTCTACAATGTTTTATTCACTTCATGCAAGCACATTTATAGATGCACAGACGACTGAAACATCAATTGAAATGCAAGCTAGGTGTTGAGGTGTTGCCCACATAATTGTAATCTGCAAGTAAATAGGAATTGGACTTGAGGTGTTGCCCACGTAACTTTGATCTCTAAGTAAATAGGAGTTGGACCAGGGATTTCGTATCACCCTTCAATGGAAGGTCTTTTCATAATGGATGACCCTCGAGATGGTAATCTATTGATATATAACATAGACTTAGATGATTGGTAAAAGAAACACCAAACATATCTCAAATTTCTTACTTCCACCGATTGGTTAATAGAAATAGACTAACTTCTAGAGATATTTATGTTAGTCTAGAATGATTTATATATGAATGTATGAGTTATACATAGTGCTCATGAGTTATATATAATGATAGAACAATGGGGAGGTTAAAATTATGAATCCACAATTATAGTAATCTTTGAAAAACTACTTTATTTTGTTATTGGATGGAGAATGGACGTATCTTTTGGTTTTTTCATGTTTTAAAATAATAGAACAATAAAAATATACAATTAAGGTGGTGTTTGTTTTTTGGCTGAATAGAAAATGCCGAATATTTTGATTTTTTTCTATTCAGCCAAAAAACAAACACCACCTAAATATATCATCAAATTGATTGAATTATGGAGGAACAAGATTCAAGTCTACCCCATTTTTGTTCAATTCAACAATGACTCTCCCTTTCATCTTCTTAGGTCGTTCAATTTCTAGGCGAGGGTGGACCGGTACAGCTCTTTGATTAGAAAAATACAAAGAATACAAAATTGGGTTCCTAGTCTTCTACTCATCCACACGAAAAAATACAAAAAAAGATTCCCTTGCAATTTCATTTCCAAGGCCCCATCTGTTTAAGCACATTTCGCTCCCTCTACGAGAACCAAATATAAATTCATTTTTATTTTTAAAAAGTACAAATAAAAAAAAGGTGAAAACACAATCATACACTTTCTAATTTTTCATCCTTTTTAAACCTTATATAAAATATAAATTTTTTTATAGAAAAATATAAACTTACTTTATATTCATAAAAAAAAATAATTTTTCACAGATTTAAAAAATAATTTTTTTAATATGTGAAATTTTAAAAAACCATTATCCTTTTAAGCTAAGCTTTTAAGGATTATTATATTTTATAAAATAATAATAATAAATTTTTTTATTTTTAAAAAATAAAAAAGACAATACTTTGAAATTCACTTCTTATTTATTATTTTTAAAATAAAAAACTTTAATTTTTATTTTTATTTTTATTTTATTTTAGGTATCTCCGGATAAATTTAGATTATCGTGGATTGAACTTATCTTTTATCTTAAAAATCGCTTTCAAAATTTTAAAGAATTTTTTTTTTATATTTTTAAAAGCAAAAGACAATAATGTATCCAAAGGACACCATGAAAACATTGTGCACTTATATTTCCAATTGTCCTTCATAATACTACAAAAACTATCTCAAATTTATTCACAAAAATCACATTTTTTTTTCATAAAAAAAATTCAAAAAAATAGTTTTCCATCCAAATTTATTAAGACTATATTTGGTTTAGGAAAGATTAGAGGGAAAGGGCGAAAGAAAGAAAATAGAAAAGAAAAATATATAAAAAAAATAAATATAAAATTAATAAACTATTGTTATATACAACTTCAAATTTAATTTTCTTATTTTAACTTTGATATATAAAGATTAAATAAGTTGAAAATACAAAGTAAAATGATTTATTCTTGTTCACATGCTGCCTTGAAGTTGAGTATCAAGAGTTTTGTGTATAGAAACATGAGCTATCCTTTGGAAACAAAAGCTAGTTGATCACACATTCTGCTCCAGTATATGTGCAAAAACTCTGGGCAAAATCTAAACTCTGCCATTCCTACTGTATAGTACAAGAGGCAGCACCAAATGCATTTTTTCTCTTCTCCTATCCGAAAAACCTAACCAGAGTGTTAAATTCACTGGTTAACTAGCTTAATGTCCATGCTGAACCAATAATCCCACATCAATCTTTAGTTGGGGGGGTGGTTGAAAAATAAAACAAGCCCCCAGCTACAGAAAAGATGATGTTCAAAAGCATACAGATCAATCAGATTGGAGAGCAAAGCGATTTAAGTAGCAGTAGCTGCGTACTTGTAGTGATGGAGTCTGACATTTTTGTTTAACCCCCACTTTGTGCAGAGAACTGAGGTACTCGGCCAAGAGGGATGATGAGATCCTTCATAACTTCATATTCTTCTGCGCTTACTTGAGCAGCATCGAACACCTGTTTAGCCACAAGAAAAAAGGGTGAAGTAATGTTAACATATGCTTCCAGAAAACATCATGTTTTTAGAACAATTCTCAGAAATCTGTTTTGAGAACAATTGATAACTGAAGGCAAAGAAAACTAGGTATTTTATCCTTCAGTTCAAACATTATATTTTTCTCTTTCCTGAAAAAGAAGGCAAAGAAAACTAGGCATGCTTAAGTTTGGATTCAACAAAGGCAAGTTCCTTATCCTAATTTCATCATTGTAAGTACCATGAATCTAAATATGACACTCTCATATACCCCTACTCCACTGGTCACCTTAAAATATTCACATCCTTATGGAGAAGTTGAGTGGCTAGAAATCATCTTTAATGGTTGGGTAATACAATCCCTAGAAGGTTTAAGAAGCTTCAGAGTCCCTACTGCAAGGCCATGATACATCTTGTGCATATGCAATAGACAGTGATGTGTGGGACACTTCTGCAGATGAATAATTAGCATTCCTGCATTGAGTACACAATGCATGACCACAAAAATACAAGGTTTGATACCAGATCGGATGCTGTAAGCCTGATCGCTTTTGTTTGTTTCTGAAACTTGCTAAAGAATGTGGTTATGGTGCATTTTTTTATTGGGACACAGTAAATGTTTGTTACTTTCTTCATTGACTGACAAATTTATGAAAGCAGTGGTGCTTGGGGACAATAGGATATTACGGTGTCAATATTATGGACATTTGAACCCATCTAGCAAAGGTAAGTGACCATGGCCCTTTCACATGCAAAACCCAGTGTCCACGTATCTAGATTTTTGTTTTATTTATTCATTTTTTTAGGGAGTTGAGGGTAGTGTTGTTTGGAATTGGGTCCAACATCATGAATCTGTGTTCAAGTGTAAAGTTGTGTCAATGTCTTCAATACAAGAATTGATGATTCTTTGTCCATATCCTTAAACACAAACACCAGAATCAAATGAGCCTATAACTTCCAGTTAAAAGGGAAATGGGCAAATTGATCCACTGGAGGCAAATCATCACCCAAAATGACTTGGTGGTTTAGCTCAATGGATCCATAGAATTAGTTGATATGCAGACCTCAATTTCCAATATGTAGATTTCAGGATTCATGAAGGTAGCAAAAGCTTACAAGGAGTTAAGCTTAACGCATCTCTCATTTATTTCCATTATAAATGAAGATAACAGAAAAAACTTTGTAGTGTTGCTCTCACCTTTGGAAACAACATCCTCTTACTTATCATGTGTGGAGTAAGTGCAGGAATCTGACAAACAGAGAGGGCATCGATAAACAAAAGAACAATCACTTGCCACTGTTTCATTCTGAATGATGGAAGTGCATCAACAAAAGACATCGTATCCAACAAGCGCCCCTGCATATAAAATTATTAGTGCTGGTTTCGCCTACAAAACCAATGGAAAAGAAACACAAATCTAAGTGCTGTGGCATAAGAAAAATATGTTTTATTTTATTTTATTTTCTTTTGTGAGAGAATTTAACTAATTTTTTTTATAAGCACGTGAGAGAATCTAACATAATAATTACTTTTTCTGTCATCTTATGGTTTTGAGTAATGAAGGCTGAGAATTCACAAATGGCTACAATATGGATGATATTAATAAAGAACTAACTTGAATGTAGATTTTGTTCAAGGTAGCCATGTGAGCATGGATCTCAGCAACAAGAAACCAACACTAGCATACACCATTTTTAGTTAGACTTTATCCTTGCAGAGTTAAACTAAGAAATGCAGCAATTTAGCTCATCCAAAAAAATCAGACTTAACTTGCAGAGTTAAAATGTAAAAAACAAAAATATTTCCCAAAGATCTGAATCAACATTCATCTTTCTTAATCCAATTATGAGGATGACCTGGTGCAAGTTCCTTCATCATATAACACAAAAGTGTTAAACACAATGACGAGTTCAGAATTAATACCACTCCCTGCTCCAGATTTGACACTGGTATTGGCAATCTGAGATCTGCAACAAGTCCAGGCAAAGCCCGAGCCAGACAACCCGCTAGAGTTTGCTTAATTTCAGAAGAACGGCCATCAGTCAAAACAATTTTTTTGGGATACTCCCTTCCATTAACTGATAAATACTCCTCATGGAAACTTTCATCCCGTCCATATATATAAGCAATAGAAGATGATGTTATCCATGCAAAGAGTGCCATCCACATTGTTGCAAATGGTGACAACTGAAAGATACCAAAAGGATGTGAACTCAAGCATAACTTAAAATGGTTAGAAACAATAGAAATTGCAATAAGTTGAACAAGGAACTTACAGTCAAACTGAACCCTTCTGGTGGCGTATCATACCAAGAATCATCAGAATCAAATATATCTGAATGTGAAATTCCAGGTTTTATTGGCCACTTCAAAGGAACTGGTTCAGGTTCAAGCAAATCAGCATCCTTTAGAGATTCCCCTTCATCCATATCACGTGGATGTGGCAATATGATAATTCTAGCTTCAGACACTGGAAATCAAAACAAAGAGAATGTGCAAATAGCCAAAAACCTTCATGTAGTTAGCCACTTAAAACCAAAAAGGTAAGCCTAGAAATCTAAAAAAAGAGTGTAATGGAGTACCAGCATCAGTCATATCAGTTTCTCCAGATGCAACAGCTTCTGCTGCCTGGCTCAATGCTATTGCACATGCTTCTGCTGATGCAAATCTTAAAGCATTATCATCATCTCCCACATCTATATCCCCTAACCCATTAGGATCTTCTTTCTTGACCTCCAATTCCCTCACTTTACAAAAATCTCTACTGTCTGCACTGTCCATTTTCTCATCAGCCCAAGTAACAGAGCGAGTTACTTTTTTTCCACCTGAAGGTTTCAGACAGGATTTTAGCTTGGTGGGACCCAATTGTGCTGCATTTTCAGTATGATATTCCTCCTTCCCTTTCACACCATTTAACTCAGAACCACTTTGGCTGGGAACTGAAGGAACTTCCGCTGTGCTGAACTCATCTTTGAAAATAACCCTACTCCTCCTCCCTTTTGATTCTCTTAATTTACTTTCAGAATCATTCTGTATAGGAGGAGCTGACTTTTCTAACATGGAAAGTTGATCCCCTATGCTTGCCTTTTCTTTTGGTTCTTTTGATTTTGCATGGGAAGTAGTGTCTTTCAAACCTTTAGAACTTTTTGAAATGCTGTACTCATCCTCGGTGATTATGGTACGGACAAAGTCCATCTCATCAATCACAAAATTTTTTCCACTGTCCATCTTGGAGTTGCTAGATTTAGACCCTGAAATATACAATTCAAGCTCATTTTTTGGTGAATGAAGAAAAAATAAATGCCTCGTACAAACTAAAACAATGCAACTCCAAGATAACAATCCAACATTAGCAAGCCATTTATACTACTTATGATTTCTGAGAAATGGGACGAGGTGGGGAAGAAACCATAATGTTGAATATTAGAAACCAAAAGTCCTTGACCAAATGTATTACAACTATTTGGATTAGTTGACTGCAGTTCTTTATAAAGCAATCAAAAGCATAGAACTGAAAACCATGCCTCTTTTTTCCAATCATTTACCCTACAACCAAATAAAAGGGTGGGTTTTTGAATATATAATTCTGATGATTGCACATGTATCAGAAAATTGAGATAACAGATCACCATGTTAACAAAATGCATTTTCCATCTTTCTTTACCTTCTTTACGATTTTTAATATTTTTGGGCTTCAAATTGCGATCCCTCTGTGGAACATAACCTTCAATTGCATTTGATGGACCGATCCAGTCTTCCATAGACACTTCCCCAGCTTTCTTTTCAACATTCTCACGTATCTTCAATTCCGACAACCCTAAATCCCCATGTTTTCCCAAAATCTTATTGGATTCCAAGCTTGATTCCCCAAACAACCTCAGAATTCCATTAATTCTCTCTGAGTTTAAAACTGAGCACCTCTCTTCCTGCAAACTCCCTGCAAATGATCTGCTGTTAACCACACAACCAGACGAGCAGTACATGTACGTCTCATGGAGGTCATAAACCTTGTGCTCCTTCAGCGAAATGCGGTAATGGCCTTTCCGCAGCCTCTCTGATGGCAGAGAATTGCTGCAGAGAGGATAACCACACAAATTTGCAATCGTACGCTCAGTCACAACATCTTCATAGTCACTCCGGGACATCAAAGACCCAGCTGCAAATAGTTGGTTTTCATTTTGAATTCCTTCAAGAAGGAACAGTTGCAGCTTGTGTACTGCATCTTTCACAGCAATAGGCTGATCCCCCGCCATTCACAAAAAACTTCAAAAGAAAAGCACCAACAAGTATCAATATAATTCACAATCTAAGCTGTTTTTGTGAATAGATAACATGAAATTTAAAAAGACATAATAAATCTTACAACCATCGATGTCATCCAATAAAATGGAAGCAAAACTCAAAGAAGCTAAATACACCCCAATTATGAATCATATCGAACAATCACTAAAATGGGTGTACCCAAGACCTATGATTGAGTCTCAACCTTAATTTGTAAAATTCCACACCACAGGCGTGTATTGAAATGAACAATTTGAAAATAGTGTGATACACCCATTACAAAAATTGAATGCCCTGACTGAACAATGAGAGTGATAGCACAAGTAAAAAAATCTAATGCAAAAAAGCTCATGCTAGAACAGTAAAAACAAAAGGAAAAGTACGAATGACGAAGAAATTTGATTGGGAAGCTTAGGTTTTTTGAGGTACAGTCATATTAGGATTAGGGTTTTAGGGATTCCCAGCAAACAAACAAATACTATACTTATAAGATGCAAATTTTCTCACCGGTAATAGTGAATGAAAAAAAATAAAAAAAAATCAAGAAACCGATATCGAAGGTTCACTTTCTCTCTCTAAAAAACCGAGCTTGGAGGCGAAGGAAGCTCCATATCCCCCTACCTGGAACTTGGGGCTATTCGATTTGGGCATATTTATAGGCGGAAAGGGGTGTTTTCGTAATTTCGGACCTAGGGTGGCATTTTCAGTAAATTCATGGAAAGTGAGGGGTATCTATGGTAATTATCCACTCCTATATAAATCGTTTTCCAAGGGCTCGACTCCAATCCGCTCTTTAGCTTCGTTCGATCTTCGCCATTGTCTACTCCTCCAATTCTCAACAGTTCTCTCAGTTTCTCTCAAAATCTTCGATTTTCTCTTCGTGTTTCTTCGATTTTCCTCTTTCATTTATCAAATGTTTTCTCTTTCGTTGTCTTTAGAGTCACTTTTTTTATCCAGTTTTTCTCCCTTCACCTTCTCCCATTTGTGAAGTTCACCAAACCCTAACCCTAAGTTTTTATTTTTCGATCAGTTTTAGAGTCCCAAAGGCTCGAGAAAAGCGGTAACTAATTCCACAATCTTGGGGCTTTTTAGTGGGAACGTGAGCGGTATTGTGATCTTCATTTTTGGTGATTTTTTTTGTTTTTTTTGTTTTTGCTGTTATTGTTATTATTTTCAGATTCAGAAGCTTGCAAACTGAAATTTGACTTCAAATTTCAGTGTTTTGGTGGCAGAAATGGTGGATCAAGAGCAAAGATGAAGAATTGATTGGGAATCGTTTTGTGGATTCGTTTATGGTAATCTATTTGTATTGGGTTGTTTGACATCACTTTTGATTATGTTTTGTTTCATTGTTTGGATGCTGAGGAAATGTGCAAATTTTCGTAGAAAAAGTGGTGAAAGGAAAAGCGTTAAAAATTTTGAATTTTTAGGTTTTTCTTTTTTGCGACCTGAGAAGGCGAGGCTTTTGCCTTTTTAAAGGGTGAAATTTTATTTTATTTTATTATTTCTCAAGTTTTTCTATTTTCGTAATCTTAAGTGGCATTTCACCAATTGGATTATGGACTTTCGGAAGATTCCAAGTTATTCTATTCTGCATGATATTTGTGCATAAGTGCGAACACAGAGGTGTTGCTTGGGGCTGGCATAAAAGTTTAAAATTTTGATCTAATGGTCTGAGTGGTTACGTAGAAATGAACGAAAATTTGAATAAATAAATAAATAAATAAAAATTTGGGATCCTATGATACCCATTTCAGCCGCTACATATTATTAGATTCCAACTTTTCATTATTTTTCTTTGTAACATTTTTCAACAACCCAACTGTCTGTGAAGCTGCATTTGGATGCACTGGTTTGGATCGATTTGGAATCCATTGCTGCAGGATTCAAAACCTTTGCTTTAACTGTTCTGTGGACTTGAGGGTGTGAGGGGTCTGGAATTTAAATATATTTAGATTTGATTCCAGATTCATTGGCATATGAATAAGCTATGTTGTGGATTTAAGTTATTTTGATGCCCTTTACATGTAAATATTGCTAGGAGTTTTACTATTAGTTTTTGTTTAGTTTGTTCCTTATAATCTGAAGTTCTCATGGAGAGAGAGGAGGGGAACTGATTATTATTTATTAATTTCCGCAGTTTATGCTGATCCAAGTACACAAAGTGTTGAAGCCCTGTGTTTGAACAGTTGTCAATGGCTGAACATCGAAATGGTAATGCCAAACCTTCAGATGGCAAGGCATCGGGAGCCGCCAGTCCTTATGCTATCAATCTGGATAACTTCACTAAACGGTTGAAAACTTTGTATTCACATTGGAAAGAACACAGTAGTGATCTTTGGGGTTCTTCTGATGCTCTTGCAATAGCAACACCTCCAGCTTCGGATGATCTTCGGTACCTAAAATCCTCGGCACTGAACATTTGGTTGCTTGGTTATGAGTTCCCAGAGACAATAATGGTTTTCATGAAGAAACAAATTCATTTCTTGTGTAGCCAGAAAAAGGCCTCTCTGCTTGAAGTTGTGAGAAAATCTGCCAAGGAGGCTGTTGGTGTGGAAGTTGTCATGCATGTGAAGGCCAAAAGTGATGATGGAACTGGACTAATGGATGCTATATTCCGTGCTGTTCGCGCAAATTCCAGTTCTCACGATACTCCTGTGGTTGGACACATAGGAAGGGAGGCTCCAGAAGGGAAACTTTTGGAGATGTGGACTGAGAAATTAAAAAATGCAGATTTCCAGCTCAGTGATATAACAAATGGGTTTTCAGATCTGTTTGCTATGAAGGACAGCACTGAGCTAACAAATGTGAAGAAAGCTGCATTCTTGACTTCATCAGTCATGAAGCATTTTGTGGTCCCAAAGCTTGAAAAGGTCATTGATGAGGAAAAAAAGGTTTCCCATTCTTCATTAATGGATGACACGGAGAAGGCTATATTGGAACCTGCAAGAGTTAAGGTGAAGCTGAAAGCTGAGAATGTTGATATTTGTTACCCTCCAATTTTTCAGAGTGGTGGGGAGTTTGATCTCAGGCCAAGTGCTTCAAGCAATGATGAGAATCTTTACTATGACTCAACTAGTGTGATCATTTGTGCCATTGGTTCCCGCTACAATAGCTATTGCTCTAATGTTGCTCGGACCTTCTTGATTGATGCAAATGCTATGCAGAGCAAGGCATATGAGGTCCTCCTTAAAGCCCATGAAGCAGCAATTGGTGCCTTGAAACCTGGGAACAAAGTCAGTGCTGCATACCAAGCAGCACTTGCAGTGGTTGAGAAGGATGCTCCTGAATTGGTTTCCAACTTGACAAAATCTGCAGGAACTGGAATTGGCCTTGAGTTCCGTGAATCAGGATTGAATCTTAATGCCAAGAATGACCGGGTATTAAAACCAGGCATGGTTTTCAACGTGTCTCTGGGATTTCAGAACTTGCAGACAGACACCAACAATCCAAAGACCCAGAAATTTTCTGTGCTGCTTGCAGATTCTGTTATTGTTGGTGAAAAAGGCCCAGAAGTTGTGACTTCTATAAGTTCCAAAGCAGTGAAGGATGTAGCATACTCATTCAATGAGGATGATGATGAAGAAGAAGAAGAGAGGCCAAAAGTCAAACCTGAGGCTAATGGTGGTGAGGCCGTATCATCTAAGGCAACACTTAGGTCTGATAACCAGGAGATGTCAAAGGAGGAGCTGCGGAGGCAGCACCAGGCTGAACTTGCCCGCCAGAAGAATGAAGAAACTGCTAGGAGGCTTGCTGGTGGAGGTTCTGGGGCAGGGGATAATCGAGGTGCAGTGAAGGCCACTGGAGATTTGATTGCATATAAGAATGTCAATGATCTACCCCCTCCAAAAGAATTGATGATTCAGGTTGACCAGAAGAATGAAGCCATCCTCTTGCCAATTTATGGAAGCATGGTGCCTTTCCATGTTGCAACTGTGAAGAGTGTCTCCAGCCAGCAGGACACTAATCGAACATGTTATATCCGAATAATCTTCAATGTACCTGGCACCCCTTTCAGTCCTCATGACTCCAACTCCATGAAGTTTCAAGGGTCAATTTATCTCAAGGAGGTTTCATTTCGCTCCAAGGACCCTAGGCACATAAGTGAAGTGGTTCAGATGATTAAAACCCTCCGCCGGCAGGTTGCCTCCAGGGAATCTGAAAGGGCTGAGAGAGCAACGTTAGTTACCCAAGAGAAGCTGCAACTTGCAGGGACCAGATTCAAGCCAATAAGATTGTCTGATCTTTGGATCCGCCCCTCTTTTGGTGGTCGTGGAAGGAAGCTAACTGGTTCACTAGAATCCCACACAAATGGGTTCCGATATTCTACCTCAAGGCCTGATGAACGTGTGGACATTATGTACGGTAACATCAAGCATGCATTCTTCCAGCCAGCAGAGAAGGAAATGATCACTCTACTGCACTTCCATCTCCACAATCACATCATGGTGGGAAACAAGAAAACCAAAGATGTGCAATTCTTTGTTGAGGTGATGGATGTGGTCCAGACACTGGGAGGTGGAAAGAGATCAGCCTATGACCCGGATGAGATTGAGGAAGAGCAGCGGGAGAGGGATCGAAAAAATAAAATTAACATGGACTTCCAGAACTTTGTGAACAGGGTTAACGATCTATGGGGGCAACCACAATTTAAAGGGCTTGACCTTGAGTTTGATCAGCCTCTTAGAGAGCTTGGCTTCCATGGGGTACCTCACAAAGCCTCGGCTTTTATTGTCCCAACTTCTAGCTGTCTGGTTGAGCTGATTGAGACACCCTTCCTTGTAATCACCCTAAGCGAGATTGAGATAGTTAACCTGGAGAGAGTTGGTCTCGGGCAAAAGAATTTTGATATGACAATTGTTTTCAAGGACTTCAAGAGGGATGTACTTAGGATTGACTCAATCCCTTCCACATCACTAGATGGCATCAAGGAGTGGCTTGACACAACTGATCTCAAATATTACGAGAGCAGGTTGAATCTGAACTGGCGACCTATACTGAAGACTATAACTGAAGATCCAGAAAAGTTCATTGAGGATGGCGGATGGGAATTTTTGAACTTGGAAGTTAGTGATTCAGATTCCGAGAACTCACAGGAGTCCGACCAAGGGTATGAGCCTTCAGATGTGCAGTCAGACACAGGATCAGAAGAGGAGGGTGATGACAGTGAGTCATTGGTGGAATCCGAGGATGATGTTGAGGAGGACTCAGACGGAGACTCAGAGGAGGAGCAGGGAAAGACATGGGAAGAGTTGGAGAGGGAAGCAAGCAATGCTGATCGAGAGAAAGGGGACGAATCTGACAGTGAAGAGGAGAGAAAGAGGAGGAAGATGAAAGCCTTTGGGAAGGCTCGGGTACCAGAAAAGAGAAGCACCAGGGGCAGTCTTCCCAAGAGACCCAAATTGAGGTAAATTGCAGGGCATTTTGCCTACTTCCCTCAAGTCTTAACCAAGCACAGCAGCAGTAGCAGC
The DNA here is from genome assembly GCF_030704535.1 of Vitis vinifera. Classification (NCBI taxonomy): domain Eukaryota; kingdom Viridiplantae; phylum Streptophyta; class Magnoliopsida; order Vitales; family Vitaceae; genus Vitis; species Vitis vinifera. Next base: position 571,673 of record NC_081818.1, on the reverse strand, counting down.
AGCTCAGATGTAGTATAACATAGTATGGTACATGCCTCTTCGCCCCAAAGGTATATCAAAAAGGCTCATTGTACTTCTGTTTCCTTGTTTTCAATTTTTCCTTGTGTGCTAAGAAGTCTGGGTAAGTTAAAACCTCTTTGTTTGTAAATTGCTGGAAATTAAGTTTTATTTAAAGGTTCCTATCCATATCTTTCAGAACCCCGATACTGAGATGAGAAAACGTAGGTTTTGCAGCTTCTTTTTGACAAGAACTTGGATGTAGGTTTTTCCTTGATGCCAACCATATACTCGAGTCATTAGACCCTAACTTCAGCCGGTTGACATGGTTACTTTCTGGTTGATGCTGAGAGCTAGTAAGGAGTAGGTCCCACATATCTCTTTGCCCATATTAATCAATTTTCACCTTACAGGTGGTAGAAACTCACTTCATTTGCCTCCAGTGGATCTCATCTCCTCCATGGGTTTTGATGGAAGGTGTGGGTTATTCAAAATGAATGGAAACAAATGGATGACACCCCTCAATTCAATGGCATTGTTCATGTGGTTAATCTCTGGCATTAGAAATGGGTATTATTTCAAATCCTAATTTATGAAGATATTGAAGGGGCGACCTGCAAGCATACGGTGTTGCGTTACTTTTAATATGTAGAAGGCTTCTATTTTTTCTTTGAGTTTTAAGGTTTTTGGAGACCTTTGAAGTTTTTTTTATAGGGCTAATCGAAAGGGGTCGAAACAATCCCTAATTCTGAAGAAATGAAGTTCATTTCTTGATAACGGGGAACATGATAATTTATAAACTTTTATATGCTTATCTCACGTCAAAGAAATTTTTGAGAAAAAACTGAAGGGATATTTTTGTCCATTTAGGATTATTTGTACATCTCAAAGATCATGGGAAAAATATAATTTGGTCCGGAAGTCTGAAAAACAGAAAGAAAAGAACCTTCTAAGAATAATTTAAATTTTATATACTTTCAAGTTGAAATGACAAACAATCAAATTAAAGATAATATTTATATCATTAAAATGAAGTCTTTGGATACTACCTTTTGGTCTAAAAGTACATAAAATAATAAATATTTTTAATCACATGATATGGATTAAAATGTGAAAAGATGATTTCTTATTTTGTATATTAACAATAGGACACATCTCAAAGTTGTTTTAAGGGTTCCGAGCTCAAAATCCATGACATGTTATTGATACAACACATTGAAATAAAGACAAAGTTGCATAAGTATTCTGATTGATAAAGGAATTTTTTTTATAGAAATTTTGGAATAGATGTCTCTACTTGTGGATGCGCGTGTTGATAGATTCATAGACTGCCTTGTGCATATGAGATCTCTTTGTGTAAGATTGAAGGTTGCACAATCCCTTTAAAGACCCTCATTGGAGGAAACTCAATTAAGTCCCTCTTCAGAATCAAGATTAAGGGAAAATGGGTAATGAAAGCATTATGGAACACTTCCACGAGGGGTCTCTAAGCACTAAGCTAGTTAGTAGGCAACAATTGACATAATACCATGCTACTGCCTTGATCGCGGATTCATCACTTCCAACTGCCTATCCTAACTTTTTTTTTTTTGTTAAATAGGGCTTGAAGTTAATTGTAACTTCTATCTAATTTTTAATATGTTTAACTATACGTATTGTATTCCCCAATCGTAGAACACATTGAATGTACAAAAATGACTATAACAGAGTTTCTCTTATTTGTATTAATAGCTACTCTGAGGAATGTTTTTATACGGTGCTAACGATTTAATAATTATCTTTGTAGTTCCTGAATGTTTTAGTTTATACTCCTACCTATTTATACCAATAAAAATGTATGGTCTAATGAGACTATAATAGCTTTCCCAACCAGCCAACGATCCTTCCTGTGCGTTGATCTTGGATAAGACATTGAGAAGAAGAAAATATGACATGAAGATGGTTAGTTGCAAGGTGATTGACAGAAAGCAAGTTTGTCCTTAGTGAAGAAAAATAGAATTTATCATGAAGAATCCAAGATGAAGACATAGACCCATGGTATGGAATAGGTGGTAAGACACTGTTATTTGCAATGTTAACAAAATCTTTGATAGGTAAATGAGAAAAATCTACACATCCAACATCTAGCTTTCCAATAAATTTTGTATGATATGAGAACATTTGTGAGTAGCCAATATCTATATCAGTAATTGAGTCAATTGAAAAAAGGGCTTCTGAATTAGTTGAGAAAATCGTCCAATAATTCCTCTACATCAAGAGCGGGCTCTGTCATAAGGAATTTGATGTCAACACTTAAATAGAGATCTTACTGTAAACACAAGAAGTACACGATTAATTTTGAGTTAGGGTACCAAAAAGAGTTTAACATAGGGTCGGTGCTTGCTCTTAGGCGTGCTAATTGCCAACCACAAGTTCTTAGGAACATTTGCCCACTCTACATTTGTTGGTCAAACCAATGAGGGAGATCACGAAGCTTGAACAAAGTGGTCTACAGGTAGGGTAGGGGAAGTCCTCTAGGTGATGGAATTAGTTACTCTAAATGTCACATTTCATTCTCTCCAAGAGAAGGTGAAGCCAAAAGAAAGGTTGATGTCTTTTAAGAAGAATAATCCATCTACTTGTAGGGATCCATCTTTATTCGAGTATGCATTGACAGTATGGGATGAGAAAACGATTATTGCAATCACATTGTTGTAATGGAAAATGATTATTGCAACTAGATCATTATAAGAAGAAAAAAAAGGTCATAAAATGATCGTGTGGATCTAGTGGCTACATTTCTACATTTTCAGGATGTTTGTAGTCTTATATCATGTATGTCAAAGGTGTGGAAGTTGATGATAATTATGGATACCTAGTTAGAGCTTATGCCTTATGCACGAGTGACAATAGTTTGCCACAAGTTAAGCATGATTTCCAATGAAAATTATTCTTACCTCAAACTTTTTTTTTTTTTTTTTGTGAGAAAGAAGTTTGAGGAAAAAAAAATTTGCCTCAGAAGAAATGATTGTAAATATAAAATTTTTAATAAAATTTTTGAAAATATCAAAATTACCCTTATTTTTCATAAAAGCTTATTTAAAATATAATTTCCAAATTCATAAGCAATTAATAGCATAAATATCTATTGCATGAATGTAGTTTCACTTCCATTTCTTTTATTGCTCAACAACATTGGCTCACTACTCAGAGGCAATACTATTATTGCTCCGAATACTGATTAAGCTGACAAAATCTTGTTTTGGAACATTGTCTTAGAACAATTTTCTAGAGCATTAGAATATTGTGGCTCTGGGGTGATAAAGTTCTAGAACAATGATGTTATGGTTTCGGAATAATGTTGTAATCTAACCTTTACCATAACACCAAGACGCAAAGCACTTGCTCTATTTATCAATTCACAAGGTCGCTAAAGAACTTAGAATAATGCCTTATGGATGGCTTGCTAGATACTAAAACAATGACAACAATGACTTAAGCAACAAACCTCCTAATCAATGAAATACTGAAACAAAAGTTACTTGTTCCATTGATGAAGCCATGGAAGTGTTGGGACACTAAAAAAAATATCATGTTGGATGCTAGACCAACAACCCCATCTGTTGGTTCTTTCATTGGTAGTTCATACGAGTCATTATCCCACAGTTGCATTGATCCCATGAAAGCTTTAGTGCTGAATGGGACAACACTTCCACCCTCCCATCGATGTTGGAAACTAAGGCTATGCTTGGATCCCATAAAATACAAAGGAAATAAAAAAAAATGTTTAGGAAAATGATTTTATCATGTTTGATTTCACCATAGAAATCACATAAAAAAATCAAATATAATTAAAAATTTATACATTTTAAAATTATTTCATCTTTATATAATAGGAAAAAAATAAGTGAAATAAGTTTAAAGAAATATATAAAAATAATTTATTGACTTTGAATCTATCTTTTATTTTCCTTCATTTTTTTTTCTTTCCTTTCACTTTTTCTCTCTACTTTATTTCTCTCACATTTTCCCTCAAATTTTTCAAGAACCAAACATAACCTAAAGGCTATTTGGAACAAGGAGCTAGTGTGGCATGGATGATACTAGAAGAATAATTCAACCATTATCCTCTTTCTAATGATGCTGAACTCCCATAATACACCCTTCCTTTTTCCAAGCAAGAGCAATTGGTTTGTGAAGGTGAGCATCCCCCCCCCCCCCCCCCGTGAAGATTTCAAGATGACTAGATAGTATAGTGTAAATAGCTCGTTGAAAGAAGATGATGAGGACAAACAATTGATTTTTCCTCCATTAATGATCAATGACTAACTTACATTGTCCTTTCTTACTTCAAAATGATAGAAAAGATTGCTATGTTTGGCAACAAAAAAGAGAAACAAATATTGAGTTGTCTATTTTTTATTCCTTTTTTTGGTCTCATCAACCATTTGTATTTACATTTGTACGTAACAAGTTTGTAGTTTTGCCATAACAATGGAAGTCTTTTTAGTTTCTCCCCAATCATTTTCATCCACACTTCAAATTGGAAACATATGATTGTGAGAACATAATATTAGGGTAGTCTTAGTCAACTTGATATATACATTGTTCATTCAAAATTACCTAATAGTTTAAGTTTTTCAATCAAATAAGTAATCTAACACATGAAAATAAAGCAAATGGTATATGAGAAATTAAGGAATGGGCAATTGACTTTTGCTAAAAGAATTAACAACTTTTCACCACAGGGCATGCTTATAAGATCCTTACAATGGCTTGGATTCAAGAGTGATTTTTTATAAAAGCAATTTTAGCTTATATCATTTTTATCGAGATCACTTCTATTGTAAAAACTTTTCTAAGAACTCCTAAAACTACCATCAAACAGTCAAAGATGCTCTTCAAATTTTGTTTTTCTTGCTTCTAAGATAAATGTAAGACATTTGTTTGTTTTTGCCACTCTAAGAATTCATGGGACCTCATAAGAAATGTCATGTGATAAGATTTATAAAATTTCTTACTCTTATATGGAAACGAGATTAACAAAATGTTTTGTTTAAAGATATTGTTTTTTCTTCCAAGATGAACAAATTTATTTCTATTTATCACTTTATATTATTATGCACATGGTATTTTTATCAATTACATCTTATGGACTTATTATGATTGTGTTTGAGAAAAATTGGGTTTAGGCAATCTTTAATTAGAATTTACATATCAATAATCTTGCAACCAATAATTATTGCATATGAGATTTATGGCATACCTTAATAGAAAATGGTTGTGTTTGTGTTTTTGTATGTAGACTTGTAGTATAGTGGGTATTTGGACTTGTAGTATACTGGCATCCAAATAAAGGAAATTTTTATCGACTAAAACAAAGGAAATCTTAATTATAAATAAGATGTTCGAGTCTCCCCTTTCCCTTGTGGAGTTCTGTGAGGGCTTGCCCTCCCTCACAAACCTCACCATTTTAGGGCAAGCACATGTGTGCACATTGAACACTATGAGGTCTTGCCCTTACAACTCTCATACTTAAGGGAACAAGAAAGCTGAAATGTGTGAGGAAGAATGTTGAACTTAATAAGGAGAAATGAGAAAATCTATCAAGTTTCGTCTTTCGAGATCTTATGATTCTATGGCATAGACTCTGGTATATCTTTACAAATCTCATGATATAAAGGTGAAAGTGAGCATCAAACTCAATGGAGGAGAAATAAGAAACTTTATCCAAGCTCATCTTCATAGATTTGATAATTCGAAGGTTTATGTCTTCACAGATCTCATGATTATGGGGTATATCTCTACAGGCCTCATGGTATTAAGGTATTTCTCTTACTGGTTTCATGTTATTGGGACATTACCTTTATAGATCTCATGGTTTTAAGGCATCGTCTTTACAACTATCATAGTATTAGGGCATCGTGCTCATAGATCTCATTCTTCCAAGGCATTGCCCTCATAGATTTACATTATTAGACATTATTCATACAACTCATAGTTTTAGGGCATTGCCTTTACAGATCTCATGGTTTAGGACGACGTCTTTGTAGATCTCATGGTATTAGGGGATGAACCTCACGTATCTCATGGTACCAAGACTATTTTAAGGCATTTTTCATATATATATATATATATATATATGTGTGTGTGTGTGTGTGGATTGCATATATGGATCTCATTATCCTAGGGCATTACCTTACAAAACTCATGGTGTTAAGGTGTTCACCTTTTACATCTCATGATATTAAAGCATTACCCTTACAAAACTCATGGTGTTAAGGCGTTCGTCTTCTAGATCTCATGATATTAAAGCATTGCCCTTATGAATCTAGATTCCTTGCAGATCTCGCAATATTAAGGCATTGCCTTTGTAGATTTGAAGGTTTTAGGGCACTATCCTTGAAGATTTCTTGGTAGTAAGGCATTACCTTTATCTAACTCATGATCTTAAGGCATTGTTCTTATGAATCCTATAGTTTTTAGGGTACGCCCCTTAAAATTCTTAAATTCTAGCGTATGCTTTCATAGATCTCATGATTTTATGATATAATGTCTTATATGTCACATTTCTAATATATAGATCCTACAATTTTATGGTGCATTTTCATAATGCCCATGGATAATGAAGGCTCATTTGCTTTAAAGGATCTATGTCTATGAGATCTAATGGAAAAAAGTTAACCTCGAACTAATCTTTTGATTTAATCTAAAGCAATTAATTTAGGATACTATAATTTGTATCATGATTGATTGATTTAGTATTATTATTATTATTTTAATCCTCACCATCATCATCTTAAAATGTATAAGAGACATCATTCTAATGGTTAACTTGACCACATTAGTAATTTGTTCAAATCTCTTGACATCAAAGCACTACACTTACAAATCTTATAGTTTTAAGGCATTGCCCTCATAGATCTTTCAATTTTAGGGCAATACCCTTACATGTTTCATTGTTAGAGGACATACCTTCACATATCCCATGATTTTATGGCATAATGTCTTTAGTTGTAATGTTCCCAAGGTGCTGGAAAAAAAGTAAAGGACCTTTAGGTTTTTGAATACCTAAAATTTGTGCATTCTAGTAATGCTTGTGGATCATGGAGACTCAATTGTTTCGGAAGATTTATGCCTACAAGATTTATTGGACCCTTGATTGCTTTTTTTTTTATTTAATCTAAGTTATGTTCACGATATTGTACTCTTTTATCATGATTGACTAATTTATTATACTATTATCTTACAAGGTATAAGATACACCTTTAATATTTAACTCAATAGCATTTAGAATTTGCCCTCACAATCTTTCACAATATTATGACATTACTCTCTTATAGATCTCTTGCTATCAAGGCAATACCCTTACTAATCTCACAATTTTAGGGCATTGCTCTTATAGATCTCATGATTTTAAGGCTTTGTTATATAAATCATAGGATACACTTTCATCGATCTCACAATGTATGAGAAAATTGTCTTAAATACTACATTTCCAGGGTATGGATAAATAGTGAAAATGCCTTATTATTTGTGAACTCTTATAATACTCTAAGATGATGAAGGACCATTTGCTTCCAATGATCAATGTCTACAAGACAAAATAGAAAGAGATAACCTTGGACTAATCTTTTGATTTAATCTAAATCAATTATGCTTATTAGTATTATTATTATTATTATTATTATTGAGGAAATTTATCGATCTCTCAATTGCATATTTTTCCATGCTTATGCCATCTAACATTTCCCTTTCTTTTAAGGTAGATTTTTATTCTAGCATGCTTTAATATCGTATGCATTTCTATATATTTGTATTCATGAGGCCACATACAAATCATCCTGTAGCATTTAAATAAGAAATAGAGCCTTTTGAGTTTTTCATTGAAGAATCAAGTAATTAATTAATAAATCTTCTATTGGATTCCCAGTGTTATTGGTTTCAGTAGGTATAGCTTCCCATTAAAACTCTTAAAGGCGGCTCCTTCTTTGACAAAAAATTATTACTCTCAAAAATCTAAAAAAAATAACTTGAAATGATTCTTAGGGTGTATTTGATAATGATTTTAAAAAAAGTTAAAAACACTTCAAAAAATCGCTACCAAACACACACTTACACTAATACTTGATTGATGTTTTTCTTCTGTTTTTCTTCTTAGACTAATATTTATGATAAAAGCATTTAAAAAACACTTCTACTAAAATGCTCAAGGGCATATAACATATAACACCACTAGATGAGGTTGAATGAAGTTAACACTACCTAATTGGCTTTGAATGGTTCAAGAAATATGCTTCAACGCATCAAAGTAGGCCACTAGACTTACTAGTAAGATTTTTTTTGGCCCCCTCAAGTTTTTGTATTCAAGAGGGCAGTATGAGAATCCAAGCTTAGGAATTGATTTATAGCATGATCATCAATAAAAAAATATCACTATCTTTTCATTTTGCAGCTGAGAAGGGAAGGAGACAAAAATGAAGGCATTGGACATGTTCTTACCTTGGAACATCATCTGATCACAACCTGGAAATAGCAAGCTGTTCAGTCCAGAAATGACTTCAGAAATAACTAAGGAGCTCACACATTCGCTCACACATTCAAGTAAGCAAGGACCAAGGCCATTACTTTAATATATCAGCTCTCTGTTATCAGTCTCCAAGCATTGATAGAAGCACTTTCAGGTATGGCCTGAATAGAAGTAAGCTCCACTCCAACCTCTTGAATGATGGCCCTCTATCATCACAGTACCAACTACCAATTGAGCTAGCTTTTAGAATTAGATTGGGGAGAAGGGAGAGAATCATGCCAGCAAATAGATAAGGGACCAAAAGCAAATGGGAGAATCTTGAAAGGAGGAGGTTGGTTAATATCCGATCAAACTAATGCCATCATTTTTACAAGCAAATCTTAATGTCTAGGCATTATCCTGTTCAGCCCTTGCCCTGAAAAGAGGACAAGAATGGAGGGCCGTTCTTAGCTAACTTAAAAAACCACTACTGTGTCAGCTGCGGCTGTGTGTTGATAAACTGCTAAAACAAAGGGTAAGAGAAACTAAAACTAGATATCTATCTACCTAGTTGTTCACTTGTTCTTGGGCCTCTTGACGGAACTGCTACCAGAAAATGGTCTGCTTCTAGGGAGAGGTCGCTTGGCAGCACTGCCACCAGAAGCTCTGCTGCCAGGGGGAGGTGGTCGACCCTTTCCAAAAGCTTTCGTCTTTCTTCTCTTTCTCTCATCCTCACTATCAGATTCATCACCTTTCTCCCTGTCTGCATTGCTTGCTTCCCGCTCCAACTCTTCCCAAGTCTTGCCCTCCTCTTCCGCAGATTCTTCCTCTGAATCATCCTCTTCGTCATCCTCAGACTCCACCAATGATTCAATGTCAGAATCTGAAGATGATTCAGAATCAGATTGCACATCTGATGGCTCATAACCTTGGTCAGACTCCTCTGAGTGCTCACTATCTGAATCACTGGCTTCCATATTCAAAAATTCCCATCCCCCATCATCTATGAAGCTTTGGGGATCATCAGTGATTGTTTTCAAAATTTGCCTCCAGTTCAAATTCAGCCTGCTCTCGTAATACTTGATGTCTGTTGTGTCAAGCCATTCCTTAATGCCATCAATTGACGTGGAGGGGATAGAATCAATCCGAAGTACATCCCTCTTGAAGTCCTTGAAGACAATGGTCATGTCAAAGTTCTTTTGTCCAAGACCAACTCTCTCAAGGTTCACAATCTCAATCTCAGCTAGGGTGATCACAAGGAAAGGAGTCTCTATCAGTTCAACCAGGCAACTTGAGGTTGGGACGATGAAAGCTGAGGATTTGTAAGGTACCCCATGGAAACCAAGCTCCCTCAGAGGCTGATCAAACTCAAGGTCAAGGCCACTGAATTGGGGCTGCCCCCAAAGATCATTCACCCGATTAACAAAGCTCTGGAAGTCCATGTTCACTTTATTCTTTCGATCCCTCTCTCGCTGCTCTTCTTCAATCTCATCAGGGTCATAGGCAGACCTCTTCCCACTTCCCAAGGTCTGTACCACATCCATCACCTCAACATAGAACTGCACATCTTTGGTTTTCTTGGTTCCCACCATTATGTGGTTATGAAGATGAAAATGAATGAGAGTGATCATTTCATTCTCAACTGGCTGGAAAAATGCATGCTTGATGTTCCCATACATGATGTCTACACGCTCATCTGGCCTAGAGGTAGAGTAACGAAACCCATTTACATGAGCTTCTAGTGTACCAGACAGCTTTCTTCCACGGCCACCAAAAGGAGGACGAATCCAAAGGCCAAACAACTTTATTGGCTTGAATTTATTCCCTGCAAGTTGAAGCTTCTCCTGGGTAACCAAGGTTGCCCTCTCAGCTCTCTCAGACTCCCTTGCAACAACTTGCCTCCGGAGGGTCTTAATCCCCTGTACGACTTCACTTATGTGCCTAGGGTCCTTGGAGCGAAAGGATACTTCCTTCAAATATATAGATCCCTGGAATTTCAAGGAGTTTGCATCATGAGGATTAAAGGCAGTCCCTGGGACATTGAATATTATTCGGATATAGCATGTTCGGTTAGTGTCCTGCTGACTGGTCACTGTCCTCACAGTACCAACATGAAAAGGGACCAAGCTTCCATAGATAGGCAAGAGGATGGCCTCATTCTTCTGATCAATCTGAATCATGCAGTCTCTTGGAGGGGGAACATCATTGACATTCTTATAAGCAATCAGATCACTTGAGGTCTTGGAAGCACCATGATTGTCTCCTGCTGCAGAACCACCACCGGCAAGTCTCCGAGCAGTTTCTTCATTCTTTTGGCGGGCAAGTTCTGCCTGGTGCTGCCTCCGAAGCTCCTCCTTTGAAATTTCCTGGTTGTCCGACCTAAGTGTTGTCTTAGACAAGGTCTCTGGGCCATGAGACTCCGCTTTGGCTTTTGGCCTCTCTTCTCCTTCATTGTCATCGCCTTCCTCATTGAATGAGTATGCTATGTCCTTCACAGCTTTAGAGCTCAATGAAGTCACCACCTCTGGCTTTTCACCGATAATAATTGTATCTGCAAGCAATAGAGAAAAATCCTGGTTTTTTGGGTTGTTCTCTGATGACTGCAAGTTCTGAAAACCCAATGACACATTAAAAACCATGCCTTGTTTCAGTACCCGATCATTTTTGGCATTAATACTCAACCCTGATTCACGGAACTCAAGACCAATTCCTGTTCCAGCAGATTTTGTTAGCTTTGTGACCAATTCTGGAGCATCCTTTTCAACCACTGAAAGGGCAGCTTGATACACATCACTGATCTTATTCCCTGGCCTCAATGCACTGATTGCAACTTCATGGGCCTTCAATAAAACCCCATAAGCATTGCTCTGCAGTGCATTGGCATCAATCAGAAAAGTCCTGGCCAGGTTTGAGCAGTAGCTGTTATATCGGGATCCGATAGCACATATGATCACACTGGGAGGATCATAGTGCAAATAGTCATCATTGCTTGCAGCACTGGGTCTGAGATCAAATTTTCCTCCACTTTGAAATATAGGAGGGTAACATATGTCAACATTCTCAGCCCTCAGTCTGACCTTTGCCTTAGTGGGATCAACTATGGCCTTTTCCGTGTCATCCATCAATGAAGAATGGGTGACTTTCTTTTCCTCATCAATAACATTTTCAAGATTTGGAACCACAACGTTCTTCATAACAGAAGCAGTTAAAAAGGCAGCTTTCTTAACATTTGTAAGCTCAATACTGTCTTTGATGGAAAAGAGATCTGACAACCAATTGGTCATATCACTCAGCCCAATGCTTGAGTTTTTTAGCTTCTCAGACCATGTATCCAGAAGTTTCCCTTCAGGAGCCTCTTTTGCTAAGTATCCAATAGTGGGGATTGATTGAGCTTGAATGGCATGGAATATTGCATCCATCTGGGTACTTCCATCATCAGTCTTTGCCTTCACATGTATCACAACATCTACACCCACAGCCTCCTTAGCAGAGGTTTTCAGGACTCCAAGCAGAGAGGCCTTCTTCTGGCTACACAAGAAATGAAGCTGCTTCTTCATGAAAACCATTATAGTCTCTGGGAACTCATAACCAAGCAACCAAGTGCTGAGTGCTGAGGACTTCAGATACCGCAGATCCTCTGAAGCTGGAGGTGTTGCTATTGCAATGACATCAACAGAGCCCCATAGATCAGATTTGTGTTCATTCCAATGTGAGTAAAGCTTGTTCAACCGCTTACTGAAGCTGTTCAAGTCAATGGTATAAGCAGTTCCTGCTCCAGTGGCCTTCCCATTTGATGCTTGGACATTTCCACTCCGCCGTTCTGCCATTGAAAAATTCCTGGGTACAGAACTAGACTGCTGCACAAAAAAAATTAGGTACATGATCAATGACCAAACCATGAATATTGATTTATAGTAGTTTTTTAATCACCTTTTTGATTCCTGAGCAAAATGGAGGAAAAAAAAAAAACACTTTGGGTAGCATATTATACTGTTTTTTTTATAAAAAAAAAAATTGACTAGCTTAACCCTACTTACCCAAATAATTGAATTAGGTTTGGTTGACTGGAGTTCTCATTTTCCTCAGGTTGCAAACAATGAAAATATTAAGATTCAAAAACAAAATATGACCTCATTGTTTGATAAAACTAAACCATAATTCCCTTGATAGGCAAGCAGGGTTGAAATTTAACAATAATTAGTGATAATAATAATAACAACAACAACAACAATATTTACTACTATAATCTTGTTTTATTTTATTTCTGCAGGTAACTTGATCAAAAAAACAATAGTACACATGATTCAAAGAAATAATGATGATCATGATTCAACCTTAAAATTTAGGATATTAATTATCTATTATCTATTTATTTTACTCTTAGTCTCAATTTAATTCTGCATCTCCTACAAAATCAAGGATGCATGAAACCACTTGTTGAAATCAAATGGGAACCAAAAGGAAAAGGGCTAACTTGCTATTACTTGTAAAGTATGAAGCAAATCCTAGAACCACTGATGCGAATTCAGAACCCAGGTTTACTTTTCGTTCAGGTATCTGCCATTTCCAATTCAAACCAAACCACAGAAAATAAAACACGATCAATTCCTTTATTTCCCCGAAAAGCATCTACCAATATTTCATACTTGATCAAGGAAAAATTCGCTTATTAATTTCTATCAGGCCTTTTCAAAGTTTGAGAATAAAAAACCAAGTACAAAAAACATCTATATACAAGCAAAACCTCTGCATTACTGAGTGTTTCAAAGTAGTTTTGAAGGATCTTCAATTGCAAAAAAGCAAAATATTTTACTTTAGAAAGGGTTAGGGTTCGAAAACTAGAGCGCCAAGAGTTCCTCGACAAACAGAGATGAAAGTTAGGGTTTTAAAAAACAACCACTTTATCCCAAACGTAAAACTCAAGTATTCCATATTTTATCTCAAAACCTCACGCGTACAAAAGGAAATAGGGTTTCGAAAACTTCCGGACAGTAAAAACAAAGAGCGAAATCCATACAAAACGAAGCTAAGAACTTACATTGCTTGCTCTTCTCAAAGAAGCTCTCTACAGCCTTCGAATGGAAAAGGAGAATGTCTGGGTTCAGGTAGGGTTAGGGTTTGAGTTCTGAGACCTCAAAACCCTCTCGAAAAGTGTAACAACCTAGGGTTAGGGTTTCGAAAACTTCAAACCAACTCCGAAAAATGAAGTTATGATTCGAAGATAAGGCGGTCCAGAAACAGAAAACGATTGAAGATTGAAATGAAAATCAGAGAGAAAACGAAGGAAAGTAGAAGAAAACTGCAGAATTTAAGAGAGAAATCTGAAAGAGATCGAAGCCAGATGGGGAGAGAGAGAAACGAGACAGCCGAAGCGGGATCGAGTCGGGACTGAATTTGAGTTTCGAGTTTCTGGGAAAGGCCAATTATATACGTCGGTTTGGTCCAAAACAAGGCTGGCATTTCATAAAAATTACGGATTATGCCATCCATTTTCTCATTGAATTGACGGAAATAGACAACCTTTGGGACCAAAAAGGCCATTATTGGCGGGAAATTCAAACGCCTTGAGGGGTAATCGTGTAAATTGAGTAACTCGATTTGAAACGGACCATTTTCGGAGCCCATTTGCAGGGGAAGAGGGTCATATATGAAACGGCGTCGTTTTAGTAAGTTGCAGTTTGAGTGTAAAGACGACGTCGTTTTGGGCATCACTTAGCCCACGAAGAAGAAAACGCCTCCACTGTAGAACGTGAATGTCCTCTCCTACCCCTAGATGTGAAGCATTTAACATTAAAAATGGCGGGAAAGAAGATTCTGTTTTCGGTTGGTTTAACAATGGCGGGAAAGATACCATGGAATATCTTAAGAAAAATTTCATTTGCGGATTCTGTATAGTGTATAACTCAATAAAATTTATTATTTAAATTTTACTAGTTTTCAATAAAGATAGATGAAATAATGAATATTATCCACCTTGGAAACACGATTTTTACGAACTCTTTGGATAATATGAGATATTATGAAATATATCTTAATAACATTATATTAATATTATAGTGATTGTTAATCTTTATTTTATCAAGAAACTTTGCAATTATTGGAATTGGAATAAATGATTTTTTCAATTCAATAATTACGTAAGAAGGTCTTTATAAGATATATGATATTATGCATCAAATATGAGATATTATTTTTATATGGATTTTTCTTAACTTTGTAAACGTATTTTAAAGTTAAGGAGATTTTACATAATTAAAATTAGTTTGTTACATAAAAATAAAATTAACAAAAATACATTAAATGGTAGAAAATGTTAGTTCCTCTTCAAAATTCATAATTCGTTATTACTAAAATATGAAAATGAAACAAGAATAGAAAAATAATTGTAAATTAAACATAAAAATAATATCTTCATTCCTTGTTGCATGTTTTTTTCCCTAAACGTTATTCATTTTTTTAGTTAAGAAAGATGATATTGAGAAAAAAAAAAACATATTGGGAAATAGTGCGTATTTTTTTCCTATTGTTTTTCATTTGTTTAGTTAAGATATTAAAAAAAAAAAAGTTACGGGAAATAGAATAAAAAAATTATTTTAGATATTTCTAGATATATATATGTGTGTAGACCCCATTTTGGGGGGACATCTCTACAGCCCGATTGAGGATGGCAGCTGCAGGGTAGTGGAGAGAGGAAGCTAGATAGAGAAAAAGAGGAAGAGGCTAGAAGCAGGGGAAGGTCCTTGAGCTTTAGAGGGGGTATTGGTTTGAGAGCTAGGAGGAAGCTAGAGGGGGCAGTGGTACTTTTGGCTGCTGTTTTTCTGGCAGAGAGAGGAGGGAGTGACCAGAGAGAGATAGAGGGAGCTTGAAGGGCAAGTTTTCTGGAAGTGAAGACAGAAAACAGGAGTAACGGGAGAGAGCTTTTGGGAGAAGAAAAGAGAGGTATGGATACCATAAATCCGGGGATTTACTTTATCAGTATATAGTCTTGTTATTTTTCTCTCAACAGTGGTGGTTGATTGTTTGATAATGTGTTTGATTTCATGATTCATGTTTGAGTTAATGGTTTATTATTGCTACATTCTTCACTTCTCTGGTTGGTTTTGAGAGTGGCTCTGTTTTAGCTTCACCATATATCATATAGAAATCTTTGTTTTGTTTTGTTTTGTTTGCAACTCCAAGGGATATTTGGCTTGATTTCACTCACCATCATCAAAGCCCGTTGATAAAAATACGGAACGTAGCTTGTATGAATTCCTTTTTGTTTCTACCATGTGTGCCCTGTTTTAGCTACCTTCCCCTGTTTCTGATATTGGTCCTGGTGAGCATCTATTTTCTCACCTCTGCCCGAAGGAGCAAGGAATTTCCAATAATATATTTCAGCAGTAATCCTGGGGACTCTCATGATACAGATATTGTGTGATTGAAAAGCTACATGGATGTCCAATACTTTGATGAAAATGGGCTTGCAAGACATTGTTCATCTGTTGGTAGAGCCTACCATTATTTGTAACTAGGTGTTGGAGAAGGCATTGCCTGGTTGATTGGTTGGGCACTAATATTGGAATATACAAGTGATGGCTCAGTTGTTGCTCGTGAGATATTTCTGAATCTGGCTTTATTTTTGGAGGCGAGGATAAACTGCCTGCTCTCTTAGTCTGCTATACCATCTCCTGGCTTGGTATTATGGTCAATCCACGTACAGCAATTCTGGTTTTCATCGTCACTGGGCTATTGTGTGTTGGTATTGTGGTGAATCCACCCACCCATGTGCTGAGTTCCACGCCGCTTCACGGGCTATCTTCGGGGACCAATATATGTCAGCGACCACGTCAGGAAACACAACTTCCAGCTCCTGAAAACCCTCGTCTTACCCGATGGGTCACTTCTAAGGAGTTTTAGGAGCATTCAACTGCCGAGGATGAGGGTGGTGCAGAGAAACACGAAGAAACATGAGCCCCCAAACAACAGCACCAGAAGGACGTTGCTGCATGGGCAGTTAAGAGGAAGCATCGCATCACAAAGAAGCTGTATTCAAGGTCCATAGTGCCTGTCGCATTGGAGGTGTGGTTCGCTAACATCAAGAGAGTGGGTATACCCAATTACCTGGTTGTGGCATTAGATGACGACATTGGAAATTTCTGCAAATCCAATAATGTCCCAGTGTACAAGAGAGACCCAGATGAAGGTATTGATTCAGTTGCAAGAACAGGAGGTAACCATGCTATCTCAGGACTGAAGTTTCGGATCTTGGGGGAGTTCTTACAGCTAGGTTACATTGTTCTGTTTTCAGATATTGACATAGTTTACTTGCAAAATCCATTTGATTATCTTTACCGTGATTCTGATGTGGAATCCATGACTGATGGTCACAACAACTATACAGCTTATGGATGTAATGATGTCTTTGATGAACCAGCTATGGGTTGGGCTCGATATGCTCACGCCATGAGGATATGGGTATATAACTCTGGTTTTTTTTTCTACATAAGACCGGTGTGTTTCCAGCTATGGATTTCAGATGATCAACATGCCACATCTCAGTGTAACTTGGATGAACCTGGAAAGTGGATTCAGTACCATGCAGGAGACTTTGTTGCTGATAGCTTTGATGCTAGACCATGCATTATTTAGGACGCCCAGTTACCTCTGTTTACGCGCGGATCATCCTTGCTTCCTTTAGATTGGAATCATCAGCGCCTTATTTTGCATCTGATCCACCTAATGCGCCTCCAATTGGTTCTCTATTCCTGTTTGACTGAAAAGCCCTTCGATATTTTCTCAAGGATGGTCATCATTGCAAGGTTGAGGGATGACTTCTGAGGCATTGAAGTTGAATGATCTCTTGAGTTCTTCCACTCCCTTGGCGACTGTTTGAATTTGGATGCTGGTTTGGATGCCTTTGGCTGAGTTGATACACTCTAATTTCTTTACGATCGAACACATTTCCTAGTTGGGACCGAGCTCAACCCATGCGTGTATTGGGCCACAATGAGGAATTCCCACATTTTGATTTGGCAAAGATTAGGATGTTGTAGCAGCTGCTTCAGGCAGAGGAAAAGTTTGAGCCAGCTGAGATTGGGGACTGGTGATGCCGTTGCTAGCTGTTGCTGTGATATTAAACGTTATACTCGTGATCCTACATCCTGAATTAGAGAGTTGTCTTGTGACTTTTCTTGGGGCACGAGGGAGTATTGGGCTGCAACTATTCGAGCCACCAGAATTAAAATAATACTTGTTCATGCTTCAGCTAAATGGTATTTGGAGGATATCTCGCCTGTGTTAAAGAGTCATGGAATTATTGCAATTACCCCATTTTCTTACCGTCTGGCTTTCAATAACTGGCTTATGAATATCCAACGCCTACGCTGTAAGGTCAACTTCCAAGCAGCCTCCAATCTTGAAGAATCCAATCCCCTCATTCCACCCTGGTCCCATGCATGCATGTATCCAGTTATCCAGTTGCATGACCACCTTTGGTCACGTGACATCTCCCTTTTTATCCTCTTCGACTTTTACAATAATTCTTCAGACCTCATTTTTTTAAATAATCTTCCAGATCCTCATTTTTTTAGAAAATAATCTCAACTCCAAAATTTTCACTCTTAGAGTTTTAAGTATCAAAATCTCATTTTCAATAAAATTTGGCCGCCATTTTCTTTTTAGCGAGCCACTTTCAAATTTTTCGTGATTTAAAATGTTCTAAAAATTTGAGTTCCGTAATTTCGAATAATGAAATTTATGGAATTAATTCATGCAAAAATGAATTGGGTTTTGGTGGGGGCCCTACATATGAGATTTCATGATTGATTGACTGATTGATTGATTCATTAGCTATATGTAATTGATTTACTCTGTTCCTTGATATACACATTATCCTTCTGTGTTTGTTCTCTAACCCTGTTTCTGATAGCGCGTTAGAGCTCGTGGCCCAGGTACGCACTCTCTATACCTATTCCTTTTTTTATAAGTACAAGATTGATTTGAGTATCCATTGATTTTCTCATTGATTGTCATATCAGCTTCATTTTATTAGTAGAGACCCGTTTTAGGGACTTAGAGGGGTGCTACAGTATTTACCGTACCTTCCCGATAAGTAACCTGACCCCCGAACCGATCCGGTTTTTCACAAACCACCTTTTCCAAAGTAAGGAGTCACATTTAGGGTTTTTCTTTCTTATTTTGTTTACCCTTTTAAAAATAAAACAAAAATAAGTGGCGACTCCAAGTCAATTTTCTTAATCAAATAAAATCATTTTTCAAAAATAAAAATCGAACTCGCCATTCGAGTGGGAAACACATTGAGCCGAAAATGCGGGGTCCACAATATGGTTAATGTATACAAAGAGAAAAATGTTAAATTAAATAAATGATTTAATGATAAATAGAGAAAAGTTAAAAATCAAAGTGAGGTAGAATTTATAAGGTAATAATATTTTAAACTTGAAAACAAACATAGAAATTGATCAATAAGGAAAGAAAAACAAGAAAGGAAGAAAATGGTGAAAAAATAAATAAAATTGGGCCACGGCTTTGAACGATGAGGGGAGAACGAAGAAAGCAAATGAAAAAAAAAGGGTCTTGGTCACGTGAACAAAGATTAATTTAAAAATAGTTTAGAAGAGAATTTAATACTATATTTTGGGGAAAAATGATTTTCTATTTGTTTTATTATGAAAAATAAAAAAATAAATATAATTAAAATCTTTATATAAAGTAAGTGAAATGAATTTAAAGTAGGATATATAAATAATTAATTTTTTATTTTTCTTCACCTTTTATTTACTTTTTATTTTATTTTCTTTATATTTTATTTTAAAATTTTCAAGAATAAAATGTAGGCTTTAGTTGTTAGCACTAAATAAATATCAAAACAATGATTGTACTATTGTTTTAATCCATGATATCCATAACATTTTTAATATAACCCTAAGTCACCTTGTCAATTATTTTTTGTCAAGATCTTTTAAAAACTCACCACTCTCATATCGTGGACATGTTACTTGTATTGCATACGTTGTTATAAATAATATGATCAAAACATGAGAATGAGAGTGTGACTCGGGACTTTAATCTTATAAAAAAGATTTATAATTTTTAGTCTTCTCATAAAAAACTACATGAAAGTTATAATTTTCATTTACCAACATTACATGCAAATTAATGAATAATGATGGGTTACCAACTTGAATTGATTTATGTAATTGTATGAGTTATAATTTTTTATTTTCCTCCATTACTCATAAACTTTATGTACAAAATAAATTTTATAATGATAGGCTATAGAAGTTATAATACCATATTTATGCAAATGACAACTTTTTGTTTATAATTTTAGTCTTACACAAGCAAGACTCTTGGATGTCATATCAATTACTTCACCTACCTATCAATTGATATACCCTTTAAAAATATGAATGGTCACACATTATATAATAAATAAAAAGAAAGGTTGGCAATTTCTCATTTGGCTTATATAATTATATTTGTAATAAATTACAACATAATATGAGCATAATAAATTCTAAAAATGTTGTCATCAATTACATTAAGATTATGTTTTATGAAACCATTAATACCAAATCATTGGAATGATTAGACTACACAACAGTCCGATATTCTTCAAAGATTAAAGTTTTAGCACCTCCATTAACATGAATCAATAAACGACAATATTAATTCACCTATATAATGGTCCCATTAACTTTTAAACAATTATATTTTGCACAAAATTGATGTGTAAAAGTAATATAATTATAATTATCAATATATCATAATCAAGAACTTTATTTACATTATAATGTGGTCAGATACATTAAACTCTTAATTAATCTAAAATTGATAGACTCATCATTAGGTTTATGCATGGAACATAATTCTTAAAAAGCTTAGGTGGAAGACCTTAAGAATTTGTCAACATTAATGTATTATTAATATGTTCAATATAGACAACTCTATTTTGAAATCTCTTATTTATAATCAAATACTTAATATCAATGTGCTTTGATTCTCCTCTAGTTTTATCATTTTTGAAGAAATGCACAATAACAATATTATCACAATATATTCTTAGTTGTATTATTATCGAATTAATAATGTGTAACCCTTGACACAAAATTTCTTAACCATATTGCATGACATATGACTTCATAATACACTACATATTTAATCTCTATTGTAAAAAAAGTTATCAATGATTACTTATGATTCTTCTATTAAATATTACATCAGATAACATAAAAATATAGCCATAAGTAGACCTTCTTGGTATCTTTATAGCTAAAATAATTAGAATCAAAATAACCAATAATATCTGGATTATTTGTTCTTCAATATGTAAGCATGCAATCCTTAATCCCTTACAAATAATGCAACACTTTCTTAATTGCTTTCTAATGTTTAATACTTGGATTACTTTGGTATTAACTAAACATACCCACTGCATAAGCTATGTTTAGTCATGTGCAAACTTAAGCATACATGATACTTCCTATCATAGAAGCATAAGAAATTTGTTCCATTTTTTTAATATTATTTTTGAGATATTGAAGTTCACAAAATATAGTTTCTTTCACAACATGGCCAACACTGTCAAAATAGTTTTGTATGTTGAACCTTTTAAAATAATTTTCAATATAATTCTTTTTGGAATAATCCTAATAATCCATGTGACCTATCTCGATGAATCTCAATGCCTATTACATAAGATGTTTCATAAAGATCCTTCGTATCAAAGTTCTTAAATCAAAATTGTTTGGTTTCATAAATCATTCCCATATTGTTGCAATGAGCAGTATAACATTAACATATAATACAATAATACAAATCTAACTCCCATTGATTTTAAAGTATATACATTGATCCATTAGATTTTCTTTAAAATCAAAA
This sequence comes from Vitis vinifera, assembly GCF_030704535.1. Lineage (NCBI taxonomy): Eukaryota > Viridiplantae > Streptophyta > Magnoliopsida > Vitales > Vitaceae > Vitis > Vitis vinifera. The sequence goes on along the minus strand of NC_081818.1, from coordinate 550,303 downwards.
GTAATGAAACTTTCATGTAACTTGAGATACCATCGTCTAGAAGTTTGCTTTAGACCATATATCAACTTATTAAGTTTACGTACTATATGTTCATCACCTTTTTATCCCGAAAACTCTCGGATTGATCCATATGAACCTCTTCATGCAAGTCACCATTCAAAAAGACAATTTTAGTGTCCATTGATGTAAGTTCAGTTAAAATGAGGTACTAAGGTCTTGACTATTCTAAGAGAAATTTTTTTAGAAATAGGAGAAAATGTTTCATTATAATCGATTCATTCTTTTTAAGTGTATCATTTTGCAATTAACTTGACCTTGTATCTTCCGATATTGCCTTACAATCACATAACATGAAAAATATTATAATCGTACAATTTGATTGAATTATAATAATTTATAAGTTATATAAACATGACATAACTATTAAAATTAAAATATTGAAACATAAGGAAGTTCAACACCTTTGAGTAAAAACTTCATTAACTTTTTATTGTTAAGCTCTTATCATATAATCAAACATAGTAATGATCCTCCGTTAGGTTTATCAACACTTATTTCATAAGCTGAACGATATATAATATGATTAACCACAAACAAACAAGTAAATCTTTCTCTTATACATCACATGATATGATTTTTATAATCACATGTTAAACTACTAATTATAAATTTGCAACTTTCATAAAATCATACAATAAATATAATTAAAATTATAAAATATTCAAAACGTATGTTAATACATCGATCATTCATATACATCACATTATATATATATATTTTAATTATCCATAAGATCAAACAATAATCAAAATTCGAAAACTATGTTCTATGATTCAAACTTTGTTGGCTATGACACCAATTATAAACAAAACTTTACGCAAAAATAATTATTCTAAAAAATTAATTTAGATGCATAAAATGTAGGCTATGTTTGGTTCCCGGAAAGTACAAAGGAAAGAAAAAAAATGCCAAGGAAAATGATTTTCTCATGTTTGGTTGTCCTACGAAAAATATCAAAGAAAATCAAATATAATTAAAACTAATTAAAAACTTATGTATTTTTAAATTATTTAATCTTTATATTGATGAGTTAAAATAAATAAAATGAGTTTGAAGTAACAAAAAAAATAATTTATCAACTTTTAATCTATTTTTTTATTTTCCTTCACTTTTTCTTTCCTTCTACTTTTCCTTTATATTTCTTTCCCTCGCATTTTCCCTCAAATTTTCCGGGAACCAAACATAGCCGTAATACTTATAATGTGAGCTTGAGTCACGTTATGAATCATTTTCGATCAAGATCTTCAAATCTCATATAGGTATATGTTATTATAAGTAAAATAACCAAAATTCTTTAACTCAATGTTATATTAATTGGTTCACCTACCCGTCAATTCATATACTTAATTTTTAAAAATTATGGATATATATCTAGAATGAACACATAGAATAAAAAAAAAATGACATTTGAAAAAAAAAAAGGTCTAAACCTATACCACAAGACTCAAAGATGGTGGCTTTAAATTTTTTATTATTGATAAGAGTCATCATGTGGGTGGCTCCGTCACTAACCATATGGTCCATGTCCATGCATCACACGCAACGCATATGCTACCTGAAATTTTTTAGTCACCTAACTTCACCTGCTAAAATGCCCATTTCATTTTTCATAATACCCACCATATCCCCTCCCCCAAAGATTAAAAATTTAAAAATTAAAAAAAAAAAACATTTGCTATAAAAAATTAAAATACAATGCATATATGAATGATTTCTTATTTTACACATCCTTGGTTGAATGATTTCTTTTGGACACTTGCCTTTCACTTTAGCATATAGCATAACATATGATCTGAGAGGAGAGAGAGGGGATAGATGAGGAATTATGAGAAAAGGGTGGGGTAGGAAGGTGTTTCGAAAGTAGGTGGCGCCAACGTCCCTCTCACCAACCCCGCCCGCAACTTTCATCATCGATTTCATCTTCCTCTACAGTTCTCTCTCTGCGGTTGGTGAGCCTAATCCTCTGTTTCTGTGGGATCTTTCTCCACTATAAATCACAGAGCTCCTCTGTTTCTTCCTCTCTTGTAGGGGCTCCGATTTCTGAATTAAACATGGCCAGGAAGAAGATCAGAGAGTACGACTCCAAGAGGCTTCTCAAGGATCACCTCAAGAGGCTCGCTGGCATCGATCTCCAGATCTGCTCAGCTCAGGTTTCCGCTCTCTTCTTCTTCCACTCTTGGATCCGTGTTTTTTTTTGTCTTTTTCTATGATGTCAGCATAATTTCATCGAAATTCTACGATTCCTTTTATCGGATTTGTGTTTGGTTGCTGAGAACAATGACAGAAATTAGATTTTTGAATCGAGGATGAATGGATGATTATTTGTTGAGAAATTGTTCATTTGGGAATTTAGTCAAGTAGACTTAGCCTGATTGATTGATGAATTCGTGAAATTTATGAGTAATTTGCAAAAAATTTCAGTTTGACGGAAAAGATTCGAAACTTCATTTTTTTGTTGGCCTTTTCTGTGATTTCCTTGGGAACCAAATGGAGGGTGAATGGAATGTCAATTTTTTGTTGCTTAGTACAAGTTGTTAGTTTTTGTTGCAATAGTTACATTGAAATTATGGCGTTGAATTTTGTGTGTTATATAGTAAATGAAAATGATGGCCTTTCTGGGAATTTGGTTGTACTGCTTAGGTTACTGAGGCAACGGACTTTGCTGAGCTAACAAACAAAGAACCATGGCTTTCATCCACTAGATTGGTTGTGAAACCTGACATGTTGTTTGGAAAGCGTGGGAAGAGTGGCTTGGTTGCATTGAATTTAGATCTGGCTCAAGTTGCTGAATTTGTGAAAGCACGACTTGGTGTTGAGGTGATGAATGCATCAAATTTACCAGAATTTTGGCACTAATTCATTTCTGTTAACATGTGAATTGGATTCTCTTTAGGTTGAGATGGGTGGTTGCAAGGCACCAATAACCACTTTTATTGTTGAACCGTTTGTTCCCCATGACCAAGAGTATTACCTTTCGATTGTATCTGATAGGCTTGGCTGCACTATTAGCTTTTCAGAATGTGGTGGTATTGAAATTGAAGAGAACTGGGATAAGGTGTGTTAATACAGTTATATGTGTTATATCTGAGGGTTGGCTTCTTAGCTCTGAGTAACACCTGCTTTATGTGATTTGTGATCTTTACAGGTGAAGACTATTAATCTTCCAACTGAAAAGCCTATGACACCTGAGACATGTGCTCCATTGATTGCCACTCTTCCCCTGGAGGTGAGTTTTGATATTTGTTTTCTAACTTATAGGTTCTTTTCTCTGTTTTTACTTGGATTGACATCTGAGACAAGAGTTTGTATTTGAATTTCCTTTACAAAATCAACGGTGGGCCTTGTGTTCTTGAGAGATATAACTTTACACATCATTTGTGTCTCTCTTCTATGACAATGCAAATGAATTAATCCATGTTTTATAATTTTCACCATCACTCTGGAAGAAGATAGGGACTTTCCTGGGATGATGAAGAATCTAAGTCTAGAAATGGTTTTACTTTCAGTATATTTCATACTATAAGTTATTGTCCAAGTCTTAGTCCAAGGTGATGAAACTCCATTAATATTTGTTTGTTTTTTCGGTCTTGCTGTGTAGTTTGGCTACCATGTACTAAGTGCACTTTGCTTTGTTACTTAGGTTCGAGGGAAAATTGGTGACTTCATAAAGGGTGCGTTTGCTGTATTTCAAGGTATGCAATCTTTTGGAATAAAAAATTGCCTTCTGCCACTTTGGTATTTATGCAAAAAAAAAAAAAAACAGATCTTCACAGGCCTATGTTTAAGTGTTTTGCTTTTTAAATATGCTTGACAATGTAGTGATACAAATTTTTTGAATTTAATGGGAAAAATGGTTTATTTTTCTAGTTCTTTTTTAATAGAGGAATGTCAAATTATCTTTATATTTATGTGTATAATTTTTGTTTTCATTCTTCTATTTTTTGTTTAACATTTTGTTGAGAACATTGTCATTGTTCACTTCTAACTGTTGTACCATTCTCTCCACAGATCTTGACTTCAGTTTCCTAGAGATGAACCCATTTACCCTGGTGAATGGGGAACCATACCCACTGGATATGAGGGGAGAATTGGATGATACTGCTGCTTTTAAAAACTTCAAGACGTATACCTTTGTTATTCTGAAAAATACTCAAGTCAGAAATTTTCAGTTACTACATACTTTCAGAGTGTCTTATCTATATATTGTTATGCTAACAGGTGGGGCAATATTGAGTTTCCGCTGCCTTTTGGAAGAGTACTAAGCCCCACAGAGGGCTACATTCACTCGTTGGATGAAAAGGTAATTGCATATCTGTTCTACTCATATTTACGTTTGACAGTAAAATTTCCTGTCTTGGGTAATTATCATTCCTATGGTAGGAATTATTAGTGCACCAACCTTGCATGTTAAGATAAACAGCAAAATGCATGAGTTATCTCTTTTTATTGAATAGAGTCATAGGAGATCTCAAGAGTTCTACCAGCTTGAGAAATGAATTTCTTTTCTTCTGCACACAATTTAGCATGCACCTTTTGAGATGATGCTTGATGACCATAAATGTTATCTAGCTTACATGGATGCATTAAAGAGCTATTATTTGTTGAAATATGTTTACCAATATGGATTTATGCTCAAATAAACTCTGGGAGTTACAGAATGCGTCAAAGTTAGATTTGTTATTCTGTTTTCCTAGTTAACCATTAACCTGCTGAAGCACACAAGTACTTTTGTGTTTATCTTCTGTGTTGGTATGCCTGGCCGTATGTGTAAATGGAGATAGCAACAAGTCTATTGCATTTTCTTTTCTTTGCCCCTTCTCCTATACTTTCCCTTTAGTTAAAGGTGACATGATTCTTAAAGTACTGAAGGTCAGCTAGAGATGGGAGCAAGATAAACTTTGGTCTTTTGGTTATTGGATTATTGAGATTTCTTAAATGGGAAAGGCTACTTATATGGACATGTGCACTTGTTTCTGGTGGTTTAAATGAAATATACTGTCTTCCTTTCATATGATTCCATGATGAACTCCAACCTATTCACAAGATGAAAAAGATTCGAGCTTTTTTTCCCAACTCAGCTGTTCTCTTGAATTTTATTTATTTATTTTTTATTATTTCTGGTTTTCTCAATCTAAGATTAGTCTGTTCAATCATAGAAATTGGAGTTTACCTATGTACAGCAGAAAGTGATCCACTAATCTTACACTGGTGCAGACAAGTGCATCTTTGAAGTTCACTGTTTTGAACCCCAAAGGACGCATCTGGACTATGGTAGCTGGAGGTGGTGCAAGTGTTATATATGCCGATACTGTAAGTGCACCTCCATATCTCACATCCACCCATTATTGACATTTATTTCATCCGTGGTTGAAAAATGAAGCATTTCTACATTTATTGTTGGAACTTGGAAGGATTTTACCTGTTTAATACTAAACCTTGATGATTTTGTTTCCATTTAACCAGGTTGGAGATTTGGGTTATGCGTCAGAGCTTGGTAACTATGCAGAGTATAGTGGAGCTCCGAATGAGGAAGAGGTGTTGCAATATGCCAGAGTTGTTCTTGATGTAAGAAATTATGAACTTTGGCATACCTTTTGGGCTTCAGCTCTTTGTTAAAATTTGCTGCTTAAAATAATTTTCATTTGTTGTGGAACAATATACTCTTTACAGTGTGCTACTGCTGACCCTGATGGCCGTAAGAGAGCCCTTCTCATTGGAGGGGGTATTGCTAACTTCACTGATGTTGCTGCCACTTTCAATGGGATTGTCCGGGCTCTGAAGGAGAAGGTGTGATCAAGTTGAATTATTCTCTCTGGATCTTGGTTGTTTCAATTCTCATCCTAAATTCAAGTTTGCTTCAACTTTTTTTTTTCTTTTTTTCTTTTTTTCTGACAGGAATCCAAATTAAAAGCCTCCAGAATGCACATCTATGTTCGAAGAGGTGGTCCTAACTATCAGACTGGCTTGGCAAGGATGCGTGCCTTGGGAGAGGAACTGGGAATCCCTCTTGAGGTATGATATGACTTCTATACTCTGGATGTGAAAACCGCATTAGTCAGCTCCACATTTTTTGAAGTATGGGAAATTTTTAGGGTTTGTTTGGCAATGTTTTTGGAAAAAAGAAAAAAAAACAGTTTTTGAAAATACTTCTTAAAAGTAATTCTCACTCAAATATGAAAAACAGTTTTCTCTACTTGTTCTTCATAAAAGTTGTACAATACAAAAGTTTCTAAATTATATTCTTTATATTTTTTATTGTTGTTGAAACATCCTAAAAAAAAAAACAAACGAAAACACCTCAAATTCATTATAAAACACTACCTGTTTTTAGAACAAATTCTCAAAAAACTCCTTTTTTTATAAAAAAATTGATAAAGATGTTTTATAAGTTAGCAAACTGTTTTTTGTTTTAAAAAACAGAAAACTATTTTCGAGGACAGCTCCCAAACAAGATTTTAAGATGCCTAAAACCTTCACTAACACATGATTTTTCTTGAAAGATGCTTCTTATTTCCTAGAAGGTTTGCAATGTAATACGACTTTCTAGTTTCATAACTGTAGCTTGATCATGTTTGTTTCTCATTCTGTTGCAGGTTTATGGGCCTGAGGCAACAATGACCGGGATTTGCAAGCAGGCAATTGATTGCATCATGTCTACTGCCTAATATCCCACCATTCTCGATTCTCCTTCCTGGACATTTACTCAGACAATAATTTAGTGTGAGGCTCCCATCAAGGCATAAGCTAGATTGGATTGTTGTGAACTGTGAGGTTGTTGAATTCTTGTTGAAGTAAAACTGAAACAATTTTCTGCAATAATCACCCCATATTTGTAGCTCAATCTGTTAGTTTTTGTGTCAACTTCTAATTCGTTATGGTTTTGTGACTAGCAAAGATCAGTGGTTTCAATTCTGTGTTTAATTATATTCTACTATGCTGTTAAAACTTTTTCAGTACAGTGAAGGGTCTTTCTAAACAGCATAGGAAAAGGGAAACCCTAATGGCTTTTTCAGGTGAACCGGGTCGAATTGATGTTTGTGGATTGAATCCTTGTAAGGGAATAAACTATGGTATATGTGAAACAAGGCTAATAAACTTAAGCAAAACACTCAAGAGGATGGGTTTTAAAACCTTTTTCAAAAACATTTTTAATTAAACAAATAATAGAGCAAGTGAAGAGAATATGGAAGAGAGATTGTAAGCTCGATTTTAAAGTGGTTTGACAATTCATGTTCTATATCCACTCTTCTTAAGCTTCGTTCGAGTAAGGGTTCTACTACTAATGCAAAACTTTCAACCCAGGCTTCCAAATCTCTGCAATTGAATTCACGTGCTTCAATGGACTTTATAAATCTTTTTTCAAGTTCAATCCTAACTCGAAACTTTAACACTCCACCTTACTCAAATAGATGAGAGTTTAAGCACACTTAACCTAACTTAATATGTGAATAAGTACAAAAAAGTTAAGATGGATACAAAGGTGCATTAAGATAAATTTGTAAGTGATAAGTTAATGCACCAAAGAGAAAAAAAAATTTTTGAATGTGAGAAATAGGTTGGTAGAAAGTTTAATTTTTCTCTTGGTAATAACTAAATAGGAGTCCTCTATTTATAAGTTTGTAACCTTGGACACCCAAAGGTGAACCAACTAACATTTTCAAGTCAAGTTCTGATTTAACCAATTAACTAACCATTAGGCAATTAATGCTTAGTGGGTGACTGTTTGTCCGTTTTAGGGTTCATCCAAACCTTGACAAGAAAAGGATTTGTCTCGACTAGGAAAATGTTTTCCTTGATTGAGATCACAACCCTTTTGGAAGAGAAAGAAAACTTTTTGCACCTTTAATTGGACTTTTGAAAGTTATTAATATATTTAGTTACTATATTAGAATTATATATTTAATTATTACATATTGATTTAGTTATTATATCTTTTATTTATCTTGTCATTATATTAGAATTGTTTTCTTTATTTTTATAAGGGTAAATTAGTCTTTATTTTCTTGTATTATGCCTATTTAAATTGTAATGGTTTTGTATCTATTTTCAAAAGAATTCATAATAAGAAATCCTATAGATTTGTTTTTCTCTCTTTTTTTTTTCTTTGAATCTTTTTTGGATTTCAATATAGTATTAAAACAAAATTGATCTTTAATGAGACTTTTGATTTGTGATATCATGGAAGAGAGTTTAATTGCATACGCTATTTTTTGTATCTATTTGATCGTGGCTTTTTTTTTTTTTTTTTGTGTTTGATCGTGGAACATCATAGTGAGTGATCAAATCGTTCTTTTCCTATTTGATCCTAACACTTGATTTCGTATTTGTTTTCTTCGGTTCATATCTATTTTCTTTTGTTTGATGGTTATTTGTTGTTTTTAGATTTTAATTAAGAAAAAAATATCAAATTGTATTATATCATAACTTTTTCATTTTTTAGAAAAATAATAAATTATTTTTTGCTTTTTTGTTACTTTCTTGAAATTTATATTTTCATAAGTTTTTGAAAAATTATTATAAATAAATTTTGAATTATCCAATAAACTTTACCAACCCAAACTCAAACTATAATTTAGAGAAATGAAGTTGGATTGAGTACTTCGGTTTAGAAGTTAGATTGGATTGGGTGATGAATGATTTTCTTAATTTAAGCTAAGTTTGAGTTAAATCAACCTGACCAATCCGTCCAAGTTACAACCACATTGAGCCGCGTTGAGTTCGCACACATAATATACCTCAATCTTCTTGCTTACTTGTCCCCCTAGATATTGTAATAGTACAGTATGAATTAGAAAAAGAGTATGAACACTCATTAACAAACTTATTCAGTAATATATTTTACCGACTCAAATGTCAAATTTTGACCACCACCACCTTAGAGCTATTCATAAGAGCCACCTTCCTTGGTTATATATACATTTATATATGAATGAGACTTGGTCAAATCAAGGGGCTTCTGACATATATGATTAATCTATTTATAATGGGTGTTTGGACATTTTATAGTTTATGTTTGTATAAAACGTGATGATCTCCATTCCAAGTAGAGAAAGCCCACAAAACGTTGGGATATTTTATATTATACACACATATTGGCAAAAGGAATAAGATGGAGTCCATTGGAGAAGACCATGGAAGTATTCAAAGTATGACAGCTTCAAGCTGCAGATCAGTTTCGAGCTGCAACACGGTTTCTGAGTTTTACAAGTAAAACCAAGCATCACTCCATCTTCACATTTTCTCCATCTATATGTACCTTGCCCATACAACCCATTGTCTCCATCTCCATCTTTTCTCTTGATTACAACTAGTTTACCCAACTCACAACCTGATCATTTGTTCTCTCTCACTCAAAGACAATGCTGAGTTATTGGGGTGGTAGAGTGAAAATGCCAACCTTGCTCTTTTGCATCATGTTTTTTCTCACTGTATCAGTCTCGTCAGCATCCCTTAAAGTCGGCTTCTACAAGTATACTTGCCCTTCTGCTGAGACAATTGTGAGGAAAGTTGTGAACAAGGCTGTGTCGCAGAATCCTGGCATGGCTGCTGGCCTCATTAGGATGCATTTCCATGACTGCTTTGTTAGGGTATGTTACTTTCTTCCTGTTAATACTTGAGAAGACAAGTGTGTTTGGTATCCTATATGATATTTAATATAAAGTTGGTGGTGGTACTAATAATATTGTTGCATGTATATGTCACAAATTTTCAGGGCTGTGATGGCTCAGTCCTACTTGATTCAACGCCTGGAAATCCATCGGAAAAGGAAAATCCAGCAAATAATCCAAGCTTGAGAGGTTTTGAGGTGATTGATGCTGCAAAGGCTGAAATTGAAGCTCAATGCCCACAAACTGTGTCTTGTGCAGATGTCCTTGCATTTGCCGCACGCGACAGTGCCTACAAGGTTGGAGGAGTCAACTATGCCGTGCCATCAGGACGTCGCGATGGAAGAGTATCACTGAAAGATGAGCCTTCCCTACACCTGCCTCCTCCTTTCTTCAATGCCAAACAGCTTGAGGATAATTTTGCACGAAAAGGCCTCACTCTTGATGAAATGGTGACACTCTCTGGGGCACATTCTATAGGGGTGTCCCATTGTTCTTCCTTCTCAAACCGCCTCTACTCTTTCAATGCCACTCACCCTCAAGATCCTTCAATGGACCCTGAGTTTGCTAGATACTTGAAAACCAAGTGTCCTCCACCATCAAACACAGGCAGTGATCCAACAGTGGCACTTGAGGTTCAGACACCCAATAGGTTGGACAATAAGTACTATAAAGATTTAAAGAACCACAGGGGCTTATTGACATCAGATCAGACTCTTTTTGACAGCCCTTCAACAGCGAGGATGGTGAAGAATAATGCAAGGTATGGTGAAAATTGGGGTAATAAGTTTGCAGCAGCAATGGTTCGAATGGGCGCCATTGATGTTCTCACAGGGACCCAAGGCGAGATCAGGAAGAACTGCAGAGTTGTGAACTAGATAATATATACGAGGAATTCATTAGCATTCATGGAAAAATTTGTTTGTGCTCTTTAATTTGATACATTATTTCTTTGCTCATGACTCAAGTGTAAATCTCCTTTTAAGTACAAGTTCTTGTATTAATTTAATCATCTTTTCATGAAATGAATTTGGAAAACAAAAAGTGGCATCATTGTATATCTCTTCTTAATTTTACCAGTGAATGTTTTCTTGCTGTAAATGGTCTGGATGCTAACTCATAAAGTGTGTGAATGCTACTTCAAAGCAGCTATTAGGAGCAGTACTATTCTCTTCCTCTAGCCAGTGACTTGAAACCTTCAACCTACTAATTTACAGTTTCTGGCATGAGTTGCCAATGGAGTTAGCTGTAGGCATTTCATATTAAAAACTAAGATATGACTTTTATCATTGGGTAATTGTGTTCCCAGTTGTCCACATAGAAATGCCACTTATCCAAGAGGCTGCTTGCCATGAGCTGTGACTTGGTCATGCTTGCTTTTCTGGGTTGTTCACCAACTGCATAATTTCTAACTGGGCCCAATGATTGATATAGCTCTGATATATTCACACTTGCATGATTGTTTTTCAACTTCATTTCACATATGGTTTACTCGGTTGACAGTTCATTCTTCAGAATAATTCAGATGAATGCAAAGAATATTCGATATTAATATTTAGTACTTGAATGTTTGATTAAGATAGACACGAAAAATCTACACTTTAGGGCTTGCCCTCCAGCTGCATTTATTGGGAAGTTTTTGTTGTTTGTTGTGATAGAACATAGGAAGGAAAAAGGTAATGTAATGGTTATTAGGGAGTAAGGGTGAAGAAAATTTGTTGGGTTGAATCTTGTTTTTTACATTCGTTTCCCTTTTCCCTTCGTTTCTTTGCAGTTTCTGAGTTCCAAAGAATGAGGGAAGGGAAGATCTGTTGAAGGTTATATGAGTTTCTATTCTCTGGTTATGGTAAAAGCTGTAAGAAGAAGAAAACATAATGGTATTAGGAGAAATTTATACATTTTGGGACTAGTTTTCTGTCCAAAGAAGTGAGGAAAGTTGGAGGAAATTTTCATTGGATTAATACTTATATATTACTCTTCCTTTCCTAATTTTCTCTTTTCTTTCCCTTTCCTTCGTAGTTTTTCAGAGCCAACGGAGCCTTAGGCTGCATTCATCTGACTGACGTGGTCCATAAACTAGTATTAATTCTTCATGTGTTCGCTTAGTTCTGTTTGTTTTATGACATTTACTAATCTGAAATGCCTTCTCACAATACATTTTCTATCATATGTAATCAGACTAAAGGTTTTGCAGTTTCGAGGAGAAATGCAATGCATGTCCTTGATCTTTTCAAGCTACATCTTGTCACTGGATGGTTTTCATGACATTGAGTTTGCTCTACCTTCTGCTGGGTTCCGGGAATACATAGATACTTTTGATGGTTATTCTTTCAAGTACTCTCAGAACAGGATTCAAGTTTGAGGCGCTGGTGCAGACATATTCTTCAGGGACCCGTTTGTTCTTGATGAGGACCTCTCAGTTGAGTTATCCTCTCCTTCATCCTCCAGATACAGGAGAATTGAAGATTTGGGTCCACGTCAAGAAGCTGGAAACTTAAGCAGTATTTGACTGAGTTCATGTCTACCAGATTGTATCCTTAATCTTAAACACACTTCTTCTAGTATCACACGCATGTAAAAAATCACACACTTGGTAAATTCTTTAAAATCCAGTTTGTCGATTTGCAGACTGGAGACAGCAACTCCCATCATGATTTCTTACATTATTTCATTTCTCATTCAAGTGAAAATCCCTGATCTTTAACTATAAGCTATTCTCTTTGATCATATTTTGAGGACATACATTTGGAAAGAACTGTTAGATTAATTTTTGTAATTAATCTATAATTTGGGCCACACATGTAAATAATTAAAATGTGTGTGCTATCATTTAATTAAGCCTAAATATAGTGATCTAATTAATAATTGATTAATTGGCTTAAGGGTATAATTGTCATGAGATTATTGTGTAGATACCATTAGACAATTATTATTTCTATGAGGGGCAGAAATATAATTGTGATAAAATTAAAACTGCCCTAGCGGTTTATAAATAGGGTTATGGTCCCCATTCTACGACTACGCATTCCAATTTCTGAAAATCCTCTCAGAGAGAAATTGACACAGAATCTAGTGGCTAGAATTGGAAGACCATCTCAAAGGGTTTTCTTCTTATAAGGTTTCTCCTTCAATGGATTCAGGTATGCTTCCGCTATTATTTTTCTACTCATTGTTTTTAATCAGGAGATTCCAGTATATATGAAATTAGGGTATTCACCTTGTTAAATATTCCAGTATATATGAAATTAGGGTATTCATCTTGATTTGATTATAACAAGTGGTATCAGAGCGTACTCCTTGATTAATTCTTTGAGTTATTATTTTAATATATATATGTCAATGGATTAAGATTTATGAAATATTGAGTTGATAATTTTTTTTATTACTATTATTATTATTATTATTATTATTATTATTTAATAGCATTTTATGATATTAATATTTAAGTTATTGATCTAGCATTTTAAATAGGCTAATTAAAGCGGAAAATCACCAAAGTGACATCTTTCGTGTAGATTAGTTTGTTCGGGGTGTTAGATATTTGTGTGTATGTGATTCATGCGGGTATTGACTGGCCCAAAGGAAAGTTAATATTTGGTCAAATTGCATACATACCTGTGGTGATAAATATGTGATGATTATAAAGGTAACTTAATGTGAATAATAAATCAATCCAAAGATAGATTTATTATTTGACATAACTTATCATCAATGTTTGATCACTACAACAAGAGTACCACTTACAGTTAATATTACTGTCCAAAGACTTGATATTAATGTTGTGCTAGGTATCTTGAAATGTCATAATTTGCTTTTAAATTTAAAGATTATGTGTTTAATTGCTTATTTTATGTGAGCATGATGGTTTATTTGATTCATTTTATTTTGTTCTCGATTCAGCTTTTATATCAACTACTTTTATATCTGCCAACATCAATAATGTCCCTATGTTAAATGAGACTAATTTTAAGGACTGGAAAGAGAATATGATGATTCTCTTAGGCTGCATGGATATAGACTTGGCCTTGAGAATGCCCAAACCCGATGAACTCAATGAGCAAAGTACTCAAGAGGATGAGGTTTATTGGGGTAAGTGGGAACGTTCAAATAGGCTAAGTCTTATGATCATGAAGCGCGGCATTCCAGAAGCTTTCAGGGGTGCGGTAACCGATGAGGTTACTAATGTCAGTGACTTCCTTGCGGAAATTCAGAAACGTTTTGCCAAAAACGATAAGGCTGAAACGAGCACGCTTTTAGCAAGCTTGATTTCAATGAAGTATAAAGGCAAGGGTAATGTTCGGGAGTACATCATGGAGATGTCTCATCTTGCTTCAAAACTTAAGGCTTTGAAACTCGAGTTATCTGATGATTTACTCGTGCATTTGGTTCTCATCTCTCTTCCTGCATAATTTAATCAATTCAAGGTCAGTTATAACTGTCAAAAGGATAAATGGACTCTTAATGAGCTCATTTCATTCTGTGTGCAAGAGGAAGAGAGATTGAAGCAAGACAAGACCGAAAGTGCTCATCTGGCTAGCACTTCCAAGGATAAGGGCAAACGAAAGAATAAGGATAATAAGGTTACTGCTTCTAATGGTCCAGAACAAAAGAAACAGAAAGTTGAGGTAACATGTTTCTTTTGTAATAAGCCTGGACATACTAAGAAGGAATGTACCAAGTATGCTGCTTGGCGTGTTAAGAAAGGTATGTTTCTTACTTTGGTCTGTTCTGAAGTTAATTTAGCTTCAATATCTAGAAACACATGGTGGTTAGATTCTGGTGCTACTACTCACATTTGTGTTTCTATGCAGAGTTGCCTGAGTTACCGAAAACCAAGTGATGTTGAAAGATGCATCTATGTCGGAGACGGTCAGTCGATAGAAGTAGAGGCAATAGGGCACTTTAGATTATTATTGAAATCTGGTTATTTTTTGGATTTAATAGATACTTTTGTTGTACCGTCTTTCAGACGGAATTTAATTTCAGTTTCTGTTTTGGACAAATCAGGTTATTGTTGTTCATTTGGAAACAATAGATTTACATTATCTATTAATTCAAATGTTGTAGGAACCGGTTTACTTAATGTTTATGATAATCTATATTTGTTGGAAACTGTTCCGTCCTAAAATGAAACCTTGCATGTGGAATCACGAGGTACAAAACGTAAATTGAATAAAGATAATTCGGCCTCATTGTGGCACAAACGCCTAGGTCATATCTCTAAATCTAGAGTTGAGCGACTTGTGTCCGATGGGATTTTGGATTCACTTGACTTTTCAGATTTTGATATTTGTGTTGAGTGTATTAAAGGAAAACAGACCAAAACAAAGAAATTAGGTGCCAATAGAGCTATAGACATCTTAGAATTAATTCATACAGATATCTGTGGACCATACCCTACGGCATCTTGGAATGGTCAACAGTACTTTATAACATTCATAGATGATTATTCAAGATATGGCTACCTATTTCTTATACATGAGAAATCACAATCATTGGACGTGTTCAAAACATTTAAAGCAGAAGTTGAGTTACAACTCAACAAAAGAATAAAGAGCGTCAGATCTGACCGTGGTGGTGAATACTATGGTAGATATGACGGATCAGGTGAACAACATCCAGGACCATTTGCTAAATACCTAGAGGAATGTGGGATCATCCCTCAATACACCATGCCAGGATCACCTAGCATGAATGGTGTAGCAGAAAGACGAAACCGAACCCTTAAAGACATGGTAAGGAGTATGATTAGTCATTCTACTTTACCCGAAAAACTCTGGGGTGAAGCACTCAAAACGGCAGCTTATATCCTAAATCGGGTGCCAACTAAAGCGGCTGCTAAAACGCCTTATGAGCTTTGGACGGGTCGAAAGCCCAGTTTAAAGCATTTTCATATTTGGGGATGTCCAGCTGAAGCGAGACCTTATAAGCCTCATGAAAAGAAATTGGACTCTAAAATAGTTAGCAGCTACTTTATTGGCTATGCAAAGCGATCAAGGGGTTTTAAATTTTATGATCCTGCTATTAGGTCAATTTTTGAGACAGGAACTGCAACATTTTTTGAGGATGTTGAGTTTGGGGGGAGAAATCAGGCTAGGAATATTGTCTTTGAGGAGGAAGAGGGATCTACTATTGCTTTTGATAATGTACAGGTTTCACTACCTATCATTGATCAAGAAGTAAATTTGGATCCTCAACCAACAGACAATATTGTTCAACCCTTAATTGCAAATGAGGACATTGCTCCTGAAGAACAAACTCAACAACCTCAAGAAAATATGCCATTAAGGAGATCCACTAGAGAGAGGAGAAATGCAATTTCGGACGATTATATCGTATATCTCCAGGAACGTGAGGTAGAAAGTGGAATGATGGAAGATGATCCAATCAACTTCCAGCAAGCCATGAAAAGTTCCAACTCTCAGAAATGGATTGAAGCCATGAATAAAGAGTACAAATCTATGCAAGACAATAAAGTTTGGGAACTTGTCCCATTACCAGTTGGTACGAAGCCCATTGGTTGTAAATGGATATTTAAAACCAAGCGGGATTCAAATGGTAATGTAGAAAGATATAAAGCACATCTTGTAGCTAAAGGCTTTACTCAAAAAGAAGGAATTGACTTCAAAGAGACCTTCTCTCCAGTTTCTACGAAGGACTCTTTCAAGATAATCATGGCACTAGTTGCACATTATGATCTTGAGTTACATCAAATGGATGTTAAAACAGCGTTTCTCAATGGTGACATTGATGAAACAATTTATATGGTACAACCAGAAAATTTTGTGTCCGAAGACTCAAAGAATATGATTTGTAAATTAACTAAATCCATTTATGGGCTCAAGCAAGCTTCTCGTCAGTGGTACTTCAAGTTTCATCAAATTATTGTCTCATATGGTTTTGAGGCAAATCTTATGGATGAATGTGTGTATCACAAATTCAGTGGGAGTAAGTATATTTTCCTGGTTTTATATGTCGATGACATATTGCTAGCCACAAATGATATTAGCATATTGCATGACACCAAGAGATTTTTATCAAAACATTTTGAGATGAAAGATCTTGGTGATGCCTCCTTTGTCTTAGGAATCCAGATACACCGAGATCGTTCTAGGGGTATTTTAGGATTGTCACAAAGGACCTATATTGATAAAGTCCTCCAAAGGTATGGCATGCAAAATAGCAAACCAGGTGATACCCCTGTCGCTAAAGGAGACAAATTCAGTCTTAATCAATGCCCTAAAAATAGTTTAGAAAGTCAAGAAATGCAGAAGATTCCTTACGCTTCGACTGTGGGGAGTCTAATGTATGCTCAGGTATGTACACGTCCGGATATTGTACATTGTTGGCATGTTAGGCAGATATCTAAGTAAACCTGGAATGGATCATTGGAGAGCAGCCAAGAGGGTTATGAGATATTTACAGAGAACAAAAGAGTACATGCTTACATATAGGAGATTGGATCAGTTAGAGTTGATTGGGTATTCCGACTCCGACTTTGTTGGATGCCAAGACAGCAGAAGATCCACATCAGGCTATATTTATCTGTTGGCTGGTGGAGCAATTTCATGGAGGTCTGCCAAACAGACACTCGTAACTTCATCCACCATGGAAGCAGAGTTTGTAGCATGTTATGAGGCATCCAATCAAGGAATATGGCTACGAAATTTTGTCATTGGGCTGCGTGTTCTGAATGGTATTGAAAGACCACTGAAGATATTTTGTGACAATAAATCAGCAGTTTTATATTCCAATAACAACAGGAGTTCTACAAAATCAAAATACATTGATATCAAGTTCCTAGTTGTAAAAGAAAAAGTACAGAGTGGACAGATATCCATAGAGCATATTGGAACAAACTCCATGATAGCGGATCCGCTTACAAAGGGATTACCACCCAAGGTCTTTCATGAGCACACTGCTCATATGGGTGTTGTCTCATTTGAGGATATCCAAATTTAGTGGGAGTTTGTATTATTCATTGTATATTGCTCTATGTTATGTTTAGACTTTATCTATACATTTGGATTGTGTTCTGTAGAAATAAAGTATTCATTTTATTGCACTCTGTTAAATTATGCTAAAGATTTGATCTCAATAAAGTTAAGTTGGACCAGTTGGAAATAGGCATGAATAGATCACATTGCATGTAATTTCCATGCTATGCACTCATGATTGATCTATGTCATTTAGCTGTGCAGATATATGTGACCATTGATTGGTCTAGTAACGATTGATGTAACAAAGGCCACCTTGATCCTATGTCAGTATGGTTAATGGACGAGATTGTTCGGATATACTCTAAGGACATGATAGCAAATTTTGAGCTCATAAGGTTAAGCACATTTATTTGATTACATATGCATGTGGCCCAGTGGGAGATTGTTAGATTAATTTTTGTAATTAATCTATAATTTGGGCCACACATGTAAATAATTAAAATGTGTGTGCTATCATTTAATTAAGCCTAAATATAGTGATCTAATTAATAATTGATTAATTGGCTTAAGGGTATAATTGTCATGAGATTATTGTGTAGATACCATTAGACAATTATTATTTCTATGAGGGGCAGAAATATAATTGTGATAAAATTAAAACTGCCCTAGCGGTTTATAAATAGGGTTATGGTCCCCATTCTACGACTACGCATTCCAATTTCTGAAAATCCTCACAGAGAGAAATTGACACAGAATCTAGTGGCTAGAATTGGAAGACCATCTCAAAGGGTTTTCTTCTTATAAGGTTTCTCCTTCAATGGATTCAGGTATGCTTCCGCTATTATTTTTCTACTCATTGTTTTTAATCAGGAGATTCTAGTATATATGAAATTAGGGTATTCACCTTGTTAAATATTCCAGTATATATGAAATTAGGGTATTCATCTTGATTTGATTATAACAAGAACGACTTACATATTTGCTAATTAAGACTTTCTTAATATCCTCTTAATTTTTTTCAATGAGAATTTTTCTGTTCCAAATTATATATAGGTCTGGCTGCTAACTCATATTTACATTAATATAAAAGACTGAATACTGTCATACATCTAATTGAGGGGAAAAGTCACATGAGATTAAGATCATGGACATATGAAATCTATACTTGTGGGGATTGCTCTCCACCCGCATCGCACGTGGAGTTCACACGCATAATGTACCTCAATGGCTCAATCTTCTTATTTACTTGTCCACTAGCTCTTTATATTATAATAGGACAGCGTGAATCCGACTCAAATGTCAAATTTTGACCTTCTTAGAGCTATTTCATATATATATATATATGAATGAGACTTGGCCAAATTAAGGGGGCTTCTGACATATATGATTATATTTATAATGGGTGTTTGGATATTTTATATTTCATGTAGATATAAAATCTGATGATTTTCATTCCAAGTTGAGAAAACCCACAAAACATTGGGATATTATATGGGCAAAAGGAAAATATAAGATGGAGTCCATTGAAGAAGACCAAGGAAGTATTCAAACTATGACAGCTTCAAGATGCTGAGTTTTGAGCTACACGGTTTTTGAGTTTTACAAGTAAAACCAAGCATCACTCCATCTTCTCCATCTATATATACTTTCCTCATATCACCCAGTCTCTCCATCTCCATCTCTTCTTTAGATTACAACTAGTGCCCAACTCACAACCTCATTCATTTGTTCTCTCACTCAAAAGACAATGGTGAGTTCTTGGGGTACCGGTAGAGTGAAAATGCCAACCTTGCTCTTTTGCATCATGTTCTTTCTCACTGTATCAGTCTCATCTGCATCTCTTAAAGTAGGCTTCTACAAATATACTTGCCCTTCTGCTGAGACAATTGTGAGGAAAGTAGTGAACAAGGCTGTGTCGCAGAATCCTGGCATGGCTGCTGGCCTCATTAGGATGCATTTCCATGACTGCTTTGTTAGGGTATGTTGCTTTCTGCCCTTTAATACTTGAGACAAGTGTGTTTGGTATCCTATATGATATTTAATATAAAGTTGGTGCTGGTACTTATATTGTTACATATATATGTCACAAATTTTCAGGGTTGTGATGGCTCGGTCCTACTTGATTCAACGCCTGGAAATCCATCGGAAAAGGAAAATCCAGCAAATAATCCAAGCTTGAGAGGTTTTGAGGTGATTGATGCTGCAAAGGCTGAAATTGAAGCTCAATGCCCACAAACTGTGTCTTGTGCAGATGTCCTTGCATTTGCCGCACGTGACAGTGCCTACAAGGTTGGAGGAATCAACTATGCCGTGCCATCAGGACGTCGCGATGGAAGAGTATCACTGAAAGATGAGCCTTCCCTACACCTGCCCCCTCCTTTCTTCAATGCCAAACAGCTTGAGGATAATTTTGCACGAAAGGGCCTCACTCTTGATGAAATGGTGACACTCTCTGGGGCACATTCTATAGGGGTGTCCCATTGTTCTTCCTTCTCAAACCGCCTCTATTCTTTCAATGCCACTCACCCTCAAGATCCTTCAATGGACCCCGAGTTTGCTAGACACTTGAAAACCAAGTGTCCCCCGCCATCAAACACAGGCAGTGATCCAACAGTGCCACTTGAGATTCAGACACCAAATAAGCTGGACAATAAGTACTATAAAGATTTGAAGAACACAGGGGCTTATTGGCATCAGATCAGACTCTTTTCTACAGCCCTTCAACAGCGAGGATGGTGAAGAATAATGCAAGGTATGGTGAAAATTGGGGTAATAAGTTTGCAGCAGCAATGGTTAGAATGGGCGCCATTGATGTTCTCACAGGGACCCAAGGCGAGATCAGGAAGAACTGCAGGGTTGTGAACTAGATATTAATACAAAGTTCATTAGCATTCGTGGAAAAATTGGAATTTGTTTGTGTTCTTTAATTGCAGACATTATTTTTTTTGCTCATGACTCGAGTGTAAATCTCCTTTTGAGTATAAGTTCTTGTATTTGATCATCTTTTGATGGAATATATTTGGAAAACAAAAAGCGGAATCATTACATATTTGTTGAGACAGCTTGCTTAATATCTCTTCTTAATTTTACCAGTGAATGTTTTCCTGCTGTAAATGGTCTGGATGCTAACTCATAAAGTGTGTGACATTCTTTTGTCAATTAGCCACGTTACAGTTTCTGGCACGAGTTGACAATGGAGCTAGTAGGCATAAAAACAAAGATATGACTTTTATCATTAGGTATCTGTGTTCCCAGTTGTCCCACATAGAAATGCCACTTATCCAAGAAGCTGCTTACCATGAGCAGTGACTCGGTCACACTTGCTTTTCTGGATGGTTCACCAACATTAGAAATCATATATGCAATAGTTTCTAACTGGGCCAAATGATTGATATAGCTGTGATTTGTCACACTCGCATGATTTTTTTTCAACTTCATTTCACATATGGTTCACTCGGTTGACAGGTCATTCCTAAGAAATATTCAGATAAACGCAAAGAAAATTGTATAGAATATTTTCTATATTAATGTTATTGGTACTTGAAACGTCGTTTTATTAAGATGGAGTCATGGACACGAAAAATCTACACTTGACAGATTGCTTTCCAGCTGCATTTTAAGCGAAGTTCGGCACATGCATATGATATACCTCTTCTTATTAGCTTATCTGATACTAGCTAGTTCTATTTTATTTGAACTATTTGAAGAAATATTATGAATGCCCTACTTAGGAAGGTACCCTTACAAAACCCATTTTTGGAACTACTCATAAAAGCCATGATCTTCTTTAGTTTCCATCGTTCACTGGTTTGACATATTGATATGAGACTTGGTCAAAGGGGTTAATTTCTGAAAAATATTATATGATTCCATTAATTCTAATGGGTGTTTTGACATTCTATATTTGATTTATATATAGAATTTTATCATCTTCAACTCCAGTCGAGAAAGCCCATAGAGAGTTGGGATATTATACAGGCCAAAAAAAATTTGAAAAAGATTTGAGTCCATTGAAGCAGACTGTGGAACAATTCAAACCAGGACAGATTCAAGCTGCTGAGGTTTCAGCTAAATTGGGTGGTTTGACACTTTATCTTTTATATATAATTAATGTTGTCATCTTTATTTGAGAAAGCCCACAGAAGGTTCGGATATTATATGCAGACAAACGAATGAGATTGAGTACTCCAGTGAAGGAGGAGAAAAGAGGAGACTATTACCTTAGAAATTTTCAACTAAGACAGCTTCAATCTGCAGCTGAAGTCAGCTATACACGTTTTTGAGTTTTAGAAGTAAAACCAAACATCACACCATCTTCAACTTCCTCCATCTATATAAACTTTGTCCATGCCACTTATTCTCTCCATCTCCAACTATAACACACTACTTCTCTATCTCTTCCCTCGACAACTAATACCCAACTCATTCTCATTAGTAATCTCTTCTCTCTCACAATCATATACAATGATGGGTTCTCTGGGTGGTAGTGAGAAAATGCCAACCTTTTTCTTTTGCATCATGTTGTTTCTCACTGCATCAGTCTCATCAGCATCCCTTGAAGTGGGGTTCTACAAATCTAGTTGCCCTTCTGCTGAGACAATTGTGAGAAAAGCAGTAAACAAAGCTGTGTCAAAGAATCCCGGCATGGCTGCTGGCCTCATTAGAATGCATTTCCATGACTGCTTTGTTAGGGTATGTTGCTTTCATCCTTCAACACTTGAGACAAGTGTGTTTGGTATATACAATTTATGTTTCCTAGCTTTTTAGAATGAATTTGTCAATATCCCAGATGATATATACTATAAAGTTGGTGGTGGTACTAATGTTGTTATTACATGTATATGTCACAATGTTTCAGGGTTGTGATGGCTCGGTCCTACTTGATTCAACGCCTGGCAATCCATCAGAAAAAGAAAGTCCAGTAAATGATCCAAGCTTGCGGGGTTTTGAGGTGATTGATGAGGCAAAGGCTGAAATTGAAGCTCAATGCCCACAAACTGTGTCTTGTGCAGATGTCCTTGCATTTGCTGCCCGAGACAGCGCCTACAAGGTTGGAGGAATCAACTATGCTGTGCCATCAGGACGCCGTGATGGAAGAATATCACTGAAAGATGAGCCTTCCCTACACCTGCCTCCTCCTTTCTTCAATGCCAAACAGCTTGAGGAAAATTTTGCCCGAAAAGGCCTTACTCTTGATGAAATGGTGACACTCTCTGGGGCACATTCTATTGGAGTGTCACATTGTTCTTCCTTCTCAAACCGCCTCTACTCTTTCAATGCCACTCACCCTCAAGATCCTTCTATAGAGCCTGAATTTGCTAGACACCTAAAAACCAAGTGTCCCCCACCATCAAATACGGGCAGTGATCCAACAGTGCCGCTTGAGGTTCAGACACCCAATAGGCTGGACAACAAGTACTATAAAGATTTGAAGAGCCGCAAGGGCTTATTGACATCAGATCAGACTCTTTTTGATAGCCCTTCAACGGTGAGGATGGTGAAGAATAATGCAAGGTATGGTGCAAATTGGGGTAATAAGTTTGCAGCAGCAATGGTTCAAATGGGCGCCATTGATGTTCTCACAGGGACCCAAGGTGTGATCAGGAAGAATTGTAGAGTTGTGAACTAGATAACACAAAGTTCATAAACATGGAGAAGTTGGAATTGTTTGTATTCTTTGATTTCTTACATTATTTCACTGTTGATTCAATTGTAAATCTCCTATTCCCATTCATATGTGTTTGATCATGTCTAGAGGAAATAAATTTGGAAAACCAGTAGAAGGATTTCATGTTCTATAGCATCACTATGCTGATCATTTTGGACTTCGTCTTTTACAGGTTGTTTCACTCTAACATTTGAATATTGCAGCAAATAATCAAGAAGATATCCAATAAGAAAAAAGGAAGAACAGAAAAACAGAATTTAGTACTTACACATTTTTTTAGCAAAATCTGAGAGGCAAAACAGAAAAAGGATACAAAATTTCGTGAACAAGACACTAGTTCTTTCGCAACCTCAATAAGAAAATTTTGAATTAGGACTGCTAGAGGTAGAACCTCAGCTGCATAAATTCGCTTCATTGTATTGAAACAAGTTGGTAAGTTCTGCTTTGATGAGATGAAACTGACAAAGAAGGTTTACATGAATGTGAAAAGCAGACCAAAATTGATAACTTGATCAGGTTACCCAAGCCAAGCCCATGACCAAATATCTACCAAAAAAATGGGAATTTTTCCATAACCAAATTATCTTTACCAGCATAGTTTAATAGAGTACAGATATGATGTTAAATTATCAGAAATACAACAGTGGAAGAGGCCACTGAAGTAGGCTTATATACTGTTGTTTGAGCCCTGAAGAAGCAGAGAAGAACTGGATCAGCTTCAAGATTCAATGCAGAGGTGCATAATATGATATGATAGAACAATTCTGTAAGTTCTAAATGCCCTGAGAAGCTGAGCCATCAGCACATTTGTGTTGATTCCCACCTTCTCTTTGCACCTGTTCTTTTTCCTTATCTGGTTACAGAGCCAAATTGCTGGCTCTCAGACCTTCCGGGCACCAAAATATTACATGCTTTTTCTGTAATATTTCTTAAAGATTGTGAGATTTCAATGCCAAGTCAGCCTCTTCTCCCTAATGTAAATATGCTAAACCCAGCCATCTCAATCAGGTCGAAGCTTGAAGTTTCCTGCCCCTCCACAAAGTCCTGTTGTATGTATTTCACAAGGACCATCATGAAGTGGAGAACTGATGGAACAGTGGATTCAGTCTAAACTTCTAATCACTGCAATAATAACAGAATGTGGAGGTTCGTGTGTTTGCAGGTTCTGGAAAAGTGCAACCAGTCAGGATTTTCAAGGGAGGTTGATGGGATTTTCACACAGATGTATAAGCAAATAGATTCTTAAGAACCTCTAGGTTATGGAGTTTTGCTGATCAGGGAAGTATCTCAAAATGCAGAAGGGACAAAGGGGGGACAGAAGAGTTATGTTTTTCTTTTGCTTCATCTGCAGGAAGGCAGTTTGACGCTGTATTAATTGGTGTTGTCTGACCCTATCATCGTCGGTGCTACATAAATCACAAAAGTTGAGTGATTCAGATGGATACGCCACTCTTTATTACAACTTACCGATGAAATTGCTTGTGAAATTCATGTTTTGTTAACAACAAATTATTCACAATAAAGAGAAGAAGAAATGACACGGGCCTTTGTTGGGAGGGTTGCTACCTATACAGGCACTCATCTACCTTACTCCCAAGCCAACTCCCAACCGCAGACTGATCTTAGGGTGAAAGAGGAGCAGGGTGGGAACACAGAGTTAGCACTTAAGAAATACCATTCTGCATAAACATTCACAAAAAATTTCATCATCCTATCAAAAAACTTTTCCATGCTTATGTTGAAGCTACCTAAGCTTGAACTTGATGAGTACGGTCAATAAGCTCTAGCAGAATCAAAATTTGGATTCAAGACCATGATCAAAACATCCAACATTATACCGTGGAGAAAGGGAACATGGATCAAATCGGTTATTTACTATAGTTTTCGTATCTGAACTTAGCTCCAAGTCTAATGTATAAGATGAGGTAAGATGAACTGAAAGTTTTTGCAATCCTTGAGTAGTGAACTGCAAGTATGTATCTTGGTTCTGATCATCAATGTGATCAAGTATCAACTAAGGTGATCAAGTATCAACTAAGGTGTGGAGAGTTAATTAATGTAAAGTTGTAAACTCAATCTGGAAGCGTTAGAAAAACTTTTTCAAATTCAACAAACAAATCCACACATGCCATTTTTTAATGTCACAAGGAAAAGCATGCTATGAAACAAACTTGAAATCGCAGCAGGGCCGACGTGTCGTGAAAAATGGCCATAGAGTTATCCTTCCTAGCATGACTCTGCCATGAAGGACAGAGGGAGTTATGGTGATGAAGTAAATGAAATTTAAAAGTGTCTCAGTGGCAGTTAATTGGGAAACAGAGGGTGAAATAAATTCACACATTTATTTTGAGGAAAATGCTGGCAGATCTTAGCCATCTACCACTTATTTCTTTGAGCTTGCTTGAATATTAGTTACCCTTGAGTTTCACTCTCAAATATGTGCGATTTGATAACAAGTAACCCCATGCAAAGTATATATATATATATATATATATATATAAAGAAGGAAAATTTTCAGTATTGCCCTTGAATAAAGACCTATAAATAATGGGAAAATGCTCGTCTAGATTGGTATTGAACACCTAGAAGATGGGTTGTTTAAAGCTTAGGTGTTGGGTGACCATGGTGCTAGTGATGGCTGCAGTGGTGCATGGTGAAAATGAGGGAGGTGGCATGACAGATGGAGCTGACCATGGGCTCAATGAAAAGAAAACAGAAGATGTAAAGCAAGTGCAAACAATTGGGTCTCTTTTTCCAGGTGGAGGCAGCACAGGGCCAGGCATTGGTGTTGTTATACAGCCAGGCATTGGTGGTGGAAGCCTACCACCCTTTAGCAGGAGACCACCCGGTGGAGGTGGAATTGGGCCTGGCTATGGTGGTGGAACCGGGGCAGGACTTGGGGGTAGAACTAGACCCGGGAATGGTGGTGTAACAGGGCCTGGACTTGGCAGATTTGGGCGCCGGTATGGTGGGGGAAATGGGCCTAGGTATGGCGGTGGAATTGGGTCTGGACCGGGCGGTGGCCGTCCTGGTACTGGGCCTGGATCCGGGTACGGGGGTGGAGGGCCAGGTGGATATGACTATGATCCTGATTATGGTAGCCCTGGCGGATCAGATTATGAACCCGGCTATGGTTCGCCGGGCTATGGTGGGCCTGGTGATGGGTTTAACGGTGGAGATGACCCGGGTTACGATGGAGGCGGGTATGGGCCGGGTTATGGAGGGAGAGGGAACTCACATGGCAGAGGTAATGGGGGTGGATATGTTCCACCTTGAGTCATTTCCTTCTTGGTTTAAGGACATTCTGGGTTCTGCTAGCTACTACCCATTTAGCTGTTTCTATGATTTTAGCTTTTATGGGTGTAGTTGTCTCTATATAAATATCGTATGCTCTTGGGTTTCTATGTTTAGGTGTCTATATGAGCTCCATTGTATAATATTCTCAGAAGAATCAACTATGATTTCTTTTGATCTTTCCATGGTTTGGTTATGACTTTGGCTCAAAATATGTACTTTTTCTTGGGAATCAAACAGGACCCAGCTAGCCAAGTGAAAAAACAAGTTCACAAAAGTAGGAACCCTTCAATAAAAAAATTAGGGCACAACCTATCCATTATGTATGCTGCAAAAGCAATAATGAAGACGGAACTGGTCATAAATATCAAACATAATGTTCATATAACTCCATACTGACCATTTGTGTCACATCCTTTCATTTGTTGAGGTCATTCACAAAATCTAAAATAAGCCCTATATCTGCAGTCCAAATGAATGGGACTAGCTAAGACCTTTCCCCTTTGAACTGCCTTGCTGCTTTGTACCATTTGAAGTGTGTGCTGAAACAAAATTAGAGCACAATCTATATACATCCATCACCATCTAGGGTTTAACAAGCAAAAAAATAAAATAAAAATGTAATATGATCATGTTTGTGCTATAGTCTGATCTCATATTTGCACTTCCCTCTACGTAAAAGGCTTACCCAGAAAAGTGTCATAGCTAGCTAGTTCATGTTATGGAGCTTGGTTGCAGAATGAGTACGATAAAAACTACAGCATGAAAACCCTAATTCATATTTGTTAGTTGTTCACTCAAATTGAAAAATCTGCAACATCAAAATGAATTTAATTCTAGCTTGATCGTACACTTCTTCCAGCCAGATCCTTTTATAGGATGGTATCAGTGGGTAGATATGAATTAGTAAGAAACAGTACAAGAAAATGGAAGTGTCTTAAAAGAACACATTATGGAAATGTTCAGAGTTTTAATGGCATTCCACATCCCATCCCTCTTGGTAGGTAGATTTATCATAAATTCAAAACCAATGCCATAAAACCAACTTAAACCCCCCATACTCCTTTGGTGGTGATCTATATATGCACCATTGTTAATTTTGAGAAATGGAGCTGTACATAAAATACTTAGCAGCCTAGGTTTTTCCATACACATAAGATAACTATTGTTGCTTGTGAAAATGATGTGATCTTGTTAAGAGTTAAACTAAGTCTTGTGCATATATATATATATCTATAACCCAACTATGATTTTCTTCATAAATAAAACAACCCTAGCAAAGTAATTTGAAACTTGAAAGGAGCCATATAGGGTATGGCTTGTGTTGTGCAACCATTGAGAACATTTTTGTAACAAATATGGGAACTCTATGCTACTTAGAGGGACATTAATTATAGCAACCCTCCCAAACTGGAAAGGTTCTTAATATAAGAAGGTAGTCATGCAAAGGCTTCTTCACTTCACTGTAACAAGAGAAAGAAAGGGGACACACACAGAGAGATATAGAGACAGAGAGAGAGGAGCTAACATGGAGAGAGTTACTAGGTTGTTGCAGATCTTCACCATCTTCCTTGTAGTTTTTGCATTGGAAGTTAAAGTTGAAGGAGGGAGGATTCTCAAGAGCAAGGGTGATGATCAGGTTGCCCACCCTCAAAACTTCTTTGCAGGGTTTGGCACCTTCCCAACTCCAGGCTTGGCTGCAGGCGTTGGGTTTGGCCCATCAGGGTTCTGCTCCTTCCCAGGGATCGGATGTGTCCGCGTCCAACCCACCAACCCTGGTGGATCTGTTGGTGGTGGCTTACCCATTCCATGATAGTTTGAGGGGCTTCAAGGCTTCTAAGATTAGTAGGCATTTGTTTTGTGGTTTTGCTTGATTAGATTCTATCCAGGTTGTGTGTTTTGTCTCCTTATGAGGTTTTAGGCTCTTGGGTGTTTGTGGGGAAATGGTAACTGTCGTTGTTTGCCATGATTTTATGTAACTCTGTCTTCTTGAGAAATGATCTATTCTGTTTGTGCTTCTTGTTTCTTGGTTGATCAATAGTTTTTTGCATTGGAGATTCTTTACCCTTTGTTGTTACTTGTTAGATATGATGACATTCATAATATTCTCCTTAGAGCTATTCTACATTCTACATTTATGTACAATACAAAAGGTTTTCCAACTATTCATCAAGCTAAAGTTTCCCAACTCCATGAAGTTTGATAAACATGGTTTTTAAGAACAATTACCGAACAAATTCTTAACTTTTAGATTAATTAATAGTTTAGCATGATATTAAAACCTTTGTTTAAAAGAGGTCATGAATTCAAACTTCACCGTATATTTATCGAATATTCAAAAAATTGTTTTTTAATGCTATAGAAGATAAGTTTGACATGATACACTCCCTTAACAATTTGAACTTTTTAAAATAAATAAATAAATAAATTGTAAAATTGTTAGTAAGTAGCTTAATTAAGATATCCTCTGCTAAAGTTTTGTGTGCTCTCCGCATGCAGGAAAATACTAGCATGCATGCAAGGTGGCTGGGTCCTAAAACATCTTAATTTCCAAAGCTTTTTTTAAGAAAAAATGTGGGGATGGACTAGAGGAGGAAATTAAAAGCAAAAGGGATTTTGGGTTGTAGGAGAAACTCGTAGGACTGAAGACCAAGAGAGGGCCCAAAATTAATTTATCAGAGAATATTGTGGGCAGTGGTATACAGATTGGCTCACATTGGGGGTCCAAAAATGCTGCTTGTTATGTGAATGTTGTTGTGGATGGTGGTGGGGTGTTGTTGGGCATGTTGAATTTTGAAGGAGCAACTGTGAGCTACACATAAATAAAATGTTGCAACCTCTCACACCCACTGTCTCTCACTCTTGTCTGGCTGCGACACCTGACCTCCTTTCAATGAAAAAATATTACATATTGGGCAGCAGAGAACATTGCGGGGATAGCTCAGTTGGGAGAGCGTCAGACTGAAGATCTGAAGGTCGCGTGTTCGATCCGCGCTCACCGCATTTTTATTTAGTCTATTTTTTCCTTATTTATATACATTCTTTTTTCTACTAATTTATTTAGTGCAGTTTATGACACATAAGAAAGGATTTTATTGTCTACATAGATTTATTTTGGTAAATCCTTCAATGGGTATTCGGTTTTTCATGAGAAATAAGAAAGGATCTTGTTGTCTAAATAGCTCTAATTGTGTACACCTTTTAATGGGTCAAGTTCGAACAATAATAGGAGACGAAGGCTTTATGTCCACGAGGTTTTGAAATGTTTTTTAACCTCCCCTTTCTTCAAACTTGCTAAAAATTTGAGTTAATTATCAATTTTAGTTTTATTCCGAAGTTTCTACCACGACATAAATTTATAATTTAAATGTATGTACCTTTGTGTCGATTATTTTTATGGGTAATGACTTTATAATATGTTTAGTCTATCATTTCCTTATTTGCATATATTACTTTTGTACTAACTTATTTGAAATAGTTTATGACACATAAGAAAAGATTTCATTTCCTCAACACCTCTATTTGAGCACGTCATTTAATGGGTTAAATCCAAACATCAATGGAAGAGAAAGACTCGATCTCCATAAGGTGTTGAATCATTTTTTAATCGTCATTTTCTTTGGCCTTGCCAAAAGTTTTGGAAGAAGTCCTATATGAAAACTTCGAGATCAAATAAAATATGTTTTTTCCCATTTCTTGTGAATCACTTAAAAAGGATTATCAATTTTAATTTCATTTGGAAGCTTCTACGCGAAGGTATTCAAAACATAAATTTATATGTAAAAATTTATAAAAGTTTGATTCTTGATGGAATCGAATAAAGTTAAGGGATAATAATAATTCATTTTCCTTATATCGTTTTTTTTATATCTTCATTTCGACGTTTTTCTAAGTTACCAACTTTAATTTCAATCGAATATAAAAAATAAAAATAAAAAAGAAGAAAGATTACTGAACTATAACACCATAAAGTAAGTAAAAAACAAGTATGAATTCATTTTCTAGAAAGTGCATATAATTTTTTGAGTTAAATAATAGAAGATTTTTTTAGAGTATACCACACTTAGAGTCTAATAAAGTTGAAAAAGACAATAGCAAATCAAATCAAATTGATGAACGCTTATACTAATAGTAAACCAATACAAACTATTGATCATATATCAATGGTATGGTTGTACCTAATTTCCACCTGATACCTTGTCATTTCATAAAATAATGCATATTATTTAATGCCCAAAACATCAAAAAGTAAGCTCCACTCCTTCCCAAGAGCATGGAAAATGACCCAAATCATGAAAGCAAAAGAATAGAAAAGAGGGCACAATGGAAAAGGTGTCCAAGGTGCTTGGATGTGCTAACATGCCATTCGCATTAGGACAATTATTTGGAGACATAATGCTTAGATTCAATGATAAATCCCCCATTCTTTATTGGGTTGTTAATTAATTTATATTAATTATCTTTTTGTGGGTTTATGGACCAATCTTGATGTGTAAACTACGTGGACTCCTATCTCTTAGTATCTTTTGCAACTTGGAGTATCCTTTAATATCTTTTCATCATCGATCTTTTTATAATTATAAATGAATACATGACGTTTAGCTATTAAAATTCCTAATTCTTATTCTCGACATAAGAAAAGCTTAAACTAGCGTATAAAAGTAGATAATGTTTATAAATTTAAAATATACAAAATTTATTTAAAAAGTATGAATCTGACTTAAATAATAATAATCGAAGCTAAGAAAATCATTTTATCTACTCAAGATTTGAGATAAATATACCTAATTTTTATTAGCTTAAAAGTTCATAATACTTTTTGTTACCAAAAATTTTAGAAGATTATGCAGGTAATAAAAAATTCACTTTCTAGAAAAAAAATTAATTACAAGAAATTCTTAATTTTAGAAAATGGATATTCATTAGGAAATAGGTAGGGATATTTATACTTCTTTTCATATATGGAATTAAGATATGATTATTAAAAAAAATGAAAAACTTGGATTAATCCCCATTTAAAAATAAAAAACAAAAACCTTTTTAAAAAAAATCTTGATCGACTTGGGTGGAGTTGCCATGTGGAAATGAAGTCAAATCATTAGAGGCTTGGGAGGCATGGGCCTGGTGTGGGGCAACCATTAATGGGTTATTAATGTTGAAGTGTATTTTTCCAAAAAAAATAAAAATTGACATATGTACAAAATCAAGTGGCAAAATTTAAGACATGGGCCACCACTGGTTGGACTGAAGAAGGCAAAGAATCAACAATTTCATGTGCAAAAACATCTCAAAATGCTCAAATCTCGTGCTCCCTGAAAGGCACATGATTCGACCCTCCAGTGTCGGCAGGGCTAAACAAATAGTTGATTTGGACCCATTTCTCCTTTTCAGTGGTGGTGGGATCTATACTTTCTGTTTGAATCATTAGGTTGATAGGGGTTGTCAAATTCCCCATTCAATCGAATAATTGATTTATGATATGTATATTTTAAGATAAATTTTTTTTATATATTATACCGTAACTCTCATATTGTTGGTATGAGATTATTGCTTATATTATAGGATATTTTTGAAAGAGGATAGTCAAATATAGATGTACGGAGGATGGTCAAATGTCAATGTATCGAGAATGGTCAAATATCAATACATCGAGAATTGTCAAATACCCCTTAAAATAGGGTGCCACGAAATAAGAAAAAACAATTTCCTATAATTATGGAATCAAGAGAAAATGGAAATGGGCGGTTCAATTTCTAATTCTTTAATAAAGTCAAAACAAAAAAAAAGAGTCATGATTAGGCCATGATGGACCTTTTTCGGGGCTGTATTTGGGCATGGTCTAGTCATCTGGTCAAAATTGTATTGAATTTGAACCTGGGGTTGGGTTAAAGGGCTAGGGGTCAGTCCTCACTGGACCCTTATAATCATGGCTAGCCCCTTTTTATAAAAGAATAATAATAATTAATTAATGTAGAGAAATTAAAAAATTAATCTAATTTTAATCCAGGAGAAATCCGGAAATAATATTAAAATATGTATATAAATTTTATTCCAGGAAAATTAATTTATTTTGGAAAATGAAAAATTCCAGATATTCCAATTTCCTATATATTTAAATGGCCCATCTGGGAGTGTCATTGTGAAGCCACCAGGCCGACGACGGCATCAGGTTTGGTGACGTCCGTGGTAACCGGCTCTACCGGTAACCCTTCATACGCGTGACACCGCATCATTCGGTAGCTCTGTCGTTTTCCGCCACCGACTCCAACCAATACTAGCCGCACGATTGGAATCCATCCGACGTCCGTGATTCACTCTCATTTTATTCCGGACCCACAATTCAGGAAATTAGATTTCCACCGTCTATAAATACTACCCCTTAGTTTCCACGAAGACTCGAACCAGTCTCCTCCTTCTCTGTATCTTCCGTCCTCTGCTTCGACGCTTGCTCGAGGGTTAATCTCTCAGGTAGCTTTCTCTGCATTTCCTTCTTCTATCTGTTTGTTTCGCAGGAATACGTGTTCTCTTCTAAATTTTCAATCATTAGATATTTTAAGGATGAAGTTTGTATGTTTATTTCTTTGTTTTTTCTTCCTTGCTTTTGTTGCTTAGAGGCTGTAGATCTAGATTATATGTTTGATTCAAGTGATTTTCAGTTTGTTCAATGGAATTGAAATGGCGGATTTTATGCTTTACTGTTGCCGTTACTAGAATCCACCATCATTCTTGGTGTTGGTGCTTGTCCCGGGTGTATAATTTTACTTGGGAGCCTCGGATTTCGGACACCTGAGAAAATTGGGAGGAACAAGGGAAGGGGAAGGAAAATGCTGATTTCATGTAGTTTTGAGAATTTTCCTTCACTCCCCAGATTCAAATTGAGCTCAAGTCTCTCTAGATTTTTCTTTTCCTTTTCGGAGTTCTCTCGTTTACATATAAATCATGCCTAATTGTTTGTTTCTTTGTTTTCAAACTGGATCTAGTTTGAAATTTTCATTTTTATATTTTGTTTTTGGCGTGTTTGGTATATATCCAATTGGTCATTCCACGCGCTAGCTTTACTCACTCAAATCGTCTTAAGTGACAACAACCCCTGACAGATCTTACGCATGCACTGTTAGTATTAGATTGCTTGATGCCGAAGCTTGTTATCATCTAGGCACAACAACCCTCCAGCTTCACGCAAGTATATTCGCTCACTTAAATCAGAAAATATTTTCTCCCTCCTCAATAAGTGTCTACTTGATTCGTTCAAAAATTATAAAGCCTCTGTACTGGTCTGTAATAACCTTTAAGAATATTGGAGAGTCAGGAATCTTAAGATGCTATACCAAAATACTCCTTTTCAACACGGTTTTCATGTGTTAAAAAAGCATCAACAACAGTTCACAACAGCTTTAACCCATGTTGGTTGTATAACTAAATCTCTGTGGTTACCTCTTTATTCGTTTTTACTTTTGGGAATATGGAGCTTTTGGTAATTGCCACACCGCAATGAGATTCTTCCTGAACAATGTTTTCATGACTTGACAAACTATCTCAATCTAAAGCATCTGTATGATGCTTTATTGTGTAGCAACAGATGGACTATTTGAATTTTATATCATCTGATTTGTTTATGTTTGTGTTTCGTGTACCTACAACAATATTCAAAGGTAATTTTGTGTTTTGCAGCTTTGGAAAATGGATACTTTCCTATTCACCTCCGAGTCTGTGAACGAAGGCCACCCAGACAAGCTGTGTGATCAGATATCTGATGCAGTGCTTGATGCTTGCCTTGAACAAGATCCTGACAGCAAAGTTGCCTGTGAAACTTGCACCAAGACCAACTTGGTCATGATCTTTGGAGAAATCACCACCAAAGCCAATCTAGACTATGAGAAGATTGTGCGTGACACATGTCGTGCGGTTGGCTTTGTTTCTGAAGATGTGGGCCTTGATGCCGACAACTGCAAAGTTCTGGTCAACATAGAACAGCAGAGCCCTGACATTGCCCAAGGTGTTCAT
The DNA here is from genome assembly GCF_030704535.1 of Vitis vinifera. Lineage (NCBI taxonomy): Eukaryota > Viridiplantae > Streptophyta > Magnoliopsida > Vitales > Vitaceae > Vitis > Vitis vinifera. The sequence goes on along the minus strand of NC_081818.1, from coordinate 515,732 downwards.
GGCCACCTCACCAAGCGCCCTGAAGAGATTGGTGCTGGTGACCAGGGTCATATGTTTGGCTATGCTACTGATGAAACCCCTGAGCTAATGCCCCTTAGCCATGTTCTTGCAACCAAGCTTGGTGCCCGCTTGACTGAAGTTCGCAAGAATGGTACCTGCCCCTGGTTGAGACCCGATGGCAAGACCCAAGTGACTGTAGAATATTTCAACGACCATGGTGCAATGGTTCCAATCCGTGTCCACACTGTTCTCATTTCCACCCAGCATGATGAAACTGTTACTAATGATGAGATTGCTGCTGATCTCAAGGAGCATGTCATCAAACCCATCGTCCCTGAGAAGTTCCTGGATGAGAAAACCATCTTCCACCTCAACCCATCTGGCCGTTTTGTTATTGGTGGACCTCATGGTGATGCAGGCCTTACCGGTCGCAAAATCATCATTGATACTTATGGAGGTTGGGGAGCCCATGGTGGTGGTGCCTTCTCTGGGAAGGACCCCACCAAGGTGGACAGGAGTGGAGCATACATTGTTAGGCAGGCTGCCAAGAGTATTGTCGCCAGTGGGCTTGCCCGCAGGTGCATTGTGCAGGTCTCATATGCCATTGGTGTGCCCGAACCATTATCCGTATTTGTTGACACGTATGCCACTGGAAAGATTCCAGACAAGGAGATTCTCAAGATTGTGAAAGAAAGCTTTGACTTCAGACCTGGAATGATTGCCATTAACCTGGATCTCAAGAGGGGTGGCAATGGCAGGTTCTTGAAGACAGCTGCATACGGACACTTTGGAAGAGATGACCCCGACTTCACATGGGAAGTTGTGAAGCCTCTCAAGGCAGAGAAGGCCCAAGAGTAAAAAGTTTGCAATCGCAGGTGGATTAATAATTAATTCGCAGAGTATTTGCCTCTGCAGCTGCTTGTTAACAGAAGAACCTGCCCATTTGTTTTGCCTGGTATTGTGTTATCTTTATTTTTCTTCTTTTTGTTTGTCTTGGCCATATAAGAAGATATATGGTAGTGTTGTCTTAGCAGATGACAACGCATACAAAGTGGCTGCCTCAATATATATATTACACACACAGATTACTGGAGTGAGAGAGAAGAGAACCATGCAATAGAGGAGCCAGCTGCAGAGCAGCAGCATTGTACCAATGCAGTTGTTTGATGTCTATGAAACTATACGATTATTTCAATTTCTTTATTCTTCTTCATCCTACCTTTCTTTTGGCATGCCTTGGTAATTGATGATGGGAAAAATATGCTATTCAGTCCACAAAAAGTGAGGATGATGATGCCAAGCATTTCAACAACTTCCAAGTGACATGTAAAGGAGCGATTTTATAGTGGTTTGTTTTAAAGCATTTGCTAAAAGATACCATCAAGTATCGTGGCTGAGCCACAGGGGAGCTCTGAAAAGCCCCCTTCTTAGGAATAGTAGACACAACCACAAGTCTTCTGGATTTATGACCTATGCCAATTTCACTATGCCATGACCCATTTATTACATCATCAATTAACACAAAAACTAACATGATTTATATTCTTTGAATGTGACTATGATTTCCTTAATATCACGTTCACTTATTTAATTCATTCAAGACTTCAAATTTGTATAAATTATAAATTAGTTTATTTTTTAAAAAAATAAAGTTAAATCAGCTATTAAATCGTTTTTAATTGCATCGATTTGCACTAGGAATGCCTACCTTTGAGCGCTTATTCATTGTTAACACGTAAATATGTTGAACCACTCTTCATAGGTAGATGCAGCTGCCAGTGGCTGCCACAAGAATGGTCCCTTAACCCAATCAACATAAGTCAGGGAGCAAAGGGGAAGATGAATGAAAGAGTAGTAATGAAAGCTTACAGGGATCAATGACTCTGAGCGCCCCAATATTGGAAGGGCGCCATGGCCTGGTGGCTCCATGTGCCTTGTAGCAAGGATAGATGACTACAGATGCATGATCGTCCAATGTGTTTGGATCAAAACATCAAGGTAAGCTTGTGAAATATCAAGAGCATAGAATTAGAAAGGTTGATATCATCAATGTTGTGCCATTAAACTTGATTTGGTTAGCTTGTACAATGATTTACATTCAATAATATATCGTCGCCTATATGAATCCATTAATACAATCATTGTTGTTTTTCAAATACCCGCATTGGTTTTCCAGCATTGCCAATGATTACCTCCTCTGGAAGTTCAGTCTTTGTATACAGTATGTAAAAAGAAAAGCAAAAGCCAGGGGGAAGGCGATAAGAATAACAGCCACAACAGCCAAGCGATCATGGTGAAAGCCGTAGTAGTCTTTCAAGAAGGTAGCCACTGTTTTAGTCTCTCCAAATACCAGAATGTCCTTGTGGATGTCGCCATACTGTGAAGTAAGCATACCGGTTATTGACCAAGATGTAGGAGTCAGATAAAACAACCAAAGCCACCATTTAGGAACTTGCTGCAAGAAGCAAAGAACAGCATGGCCAGGTCAGTTGCAGATTCACATTACTAAATGAAATTAGAAAGAACAGACTTAAAAGGGTTTTTCATTTTTGCAGGCTTTCCAAGTGGAGATTAGTAGCTTACCGGTTGAGGAATCAGAAACCCCGCAAACAGATTGAAAATTGTGTAGAAGGCAGAGGATAGGATTGACGCTACAGGAAAGCTTGGTGTCATTGCCACAAGCAGCATTCCCAGATAATTGTAGTACAGCAATGTGCAGAACATGGCATAGAAGTACCAGAAAATCTTATAAACCGACGAGTAGTATCCTATCATTGGATATGTGATGATCACATATATAAGTGTCTGGATAAATAGGTAGGGAATTTCAATTGTCACCTGCAAATCAAATCAGTACACATACTTGAATAATTGGTGGGACAGCTACTAAACCAAATGCCCCTAGAAGATCTTTTCTGGATAAGTTCTCTACAAAGGACTATTTTAATTTTTAGCATTCACCTGAGCAAGTGAGTAAGCCCATGAAGAGTACATCCCTGCAAATTTTTCACGGTAAAGAACAGTTCGCTCATTTGTGACATGTGGTAATACCGTCGAACAGTTATTTATGCCCAAGAAGATCACAGCGACGTACATTGAACCAAGTACATTGAACACACCCTGCTGGTTATTCCTGCCAAATTAAGAGAAAAAAATATATATAGACTTACATTAAATATCTGCAAAAGTAATTTACGGCTTTTTGGTCAGATTCATCCTAATATTTCAAGGAAAGTGATGATGCTACGGTATCTGAATTGTGCGCTTGAGGGGTCGTGTGAAGGAGATGGGAAGAGGCAGGCTACTTGAAAGTAGTTTTAGAATGGTCTGCCTTAGTTGGAGCAACATCAATGGTAGCAGATTCATTCAGCCAAATGGGATTGCTGTTATAATATCTGACACATGTATACTTAACTATACTCTGTTTGGACTTATCATGCAGTCTGGTTTTGTTTCAAGTCAATTGACTTACAGTTCTTTTCCTTGCTTCCAAAACAGTATCCCAAAGAGCAAAGATGCGACAAGCATATGCATGGTACGTGTTATATTGTATGAGGGACTTCTCCAATAAGACAAGTGCTGCTTCCATAAGCAAGATTTGAATTGACTCCAACCATTTCGTGCAAAGCGGGTTGGGAAATGCAGGTCTTCTGAACCATGAGGTGGAATGCTCAATTGCTTTACAAGCTCTTTGTTGTTCCTGAAAAACCAGCAACAGAAAAGGAGTCATCAGTGAAGTCGCCTCCAAAGATGCCCATAAAATCATAGGCATATGCAGCTAGCCAAATAATAAACTCTTGAATTTTTTCTACACCTTCCACAAAAATTTCAGCTAGATTTGGTTCATTTTCACTTACAATCTAAGCTTTTCTTAACTACTAATGAACAAATAGAAAAATAAATAAATAAATTCTTCTACAGGGTACTGCTGATTAAGACATCATCATGCTTCTTAGACCCTGCAAGTCCCTTAATTCAAAAGTTTTCTGCTTATCAAAAGGGAGCGATATTTAGATCAATGGGCTATTGGTACTATGATTAATTTGGTATGGTTCTCTAGCAGATATGCAGACCCTTTAGCACCAACGGATGATCCGAAAATTTGGAAGGCATATTATGGGTGGATGGGACAAAGAGGATGGTTCACGCCTTCCACTGATGCTGATTCAAAGTAAGCATGAGTAAGTTCTGTGATGCAGTTAGATTTAGAATGGTAATAGACAACAGCATCATAGTGTAACTCACTCATATAGAGCAGAATCCTTGTAAATTTGAGCAAAATCTACGCCAAGTTCAGCTTCTGCAGATGTAGAGGTCACCTCTAGCATCCATGTTGCTGGATTGTAGTTATTTCTGATCTTTGGAACCCCAGGAATACCCTGTTAGCAAAAAATGGATAAGTGAAATAAGATTATCAAACATTGGTTTGCTAGATGCAATCATGCTAGTACATTTAAAAAAAGAATAAAGGGGAGGAAAAACATCTGACATCTGCAAGAACTTGTTATAGCATTCTAACCTCAAAATACTCGATAACCCTACTTGAATGCTGACCCAGTGGTCCACAGTAGATCAGATGTCCACCAGTTTTCAATAGAATCAACTGCAGTGATAGTGAAAGGTACATTAGCAGAAGATCTTCATGTCACAGTTTCTGAATTGGACAAAAGAAATTTTCTTAGAATCCACGTTCTCTAGAAGCTAAATTCTTATCTAAAATTCAGAATATCTTGCTGTTATTTGCCCAAGATGGGGATTGATCAGAAAAATCTTGATGGTAAGTCAGCTCCATAGTTGAAACAAGTGGAGACCCCCATCTTCGGAGCATCATATATGGAGCCTTTTTGAAATTTTCTGTTAAAACTCATGAATAAATTGTCCTTCTACCTCATCAAATGCTTCAAATATGTCAATACTCGGTTGGTGGATGGTGCAAACAATTGTTCTGCCAGTATCAACCACATTCTTCACCGCTCGCATGACTACTGCAGCTGCTCTTGCATCCAAACCTGATGTAGGTTCATCCATGAAGATAATGGAGGGGTTGGACACAAGCTCCACTGCTATTGTCAGACGCTTTCGTTGCTCAGTTGATAAACCACCAACACCAGGCATACCTACTAAAGCATCTTTGATTCCATCAAGCTCAATGGTCTCAAGCACTTCATTCACAAATTCCTGTGAAGACATCCCACAGCAGCTTTAATTCAAAATCATCTCAAGAATGAATGCAAAACAAATAGTAAATTCAGAATGTGGTAGATATCAGGCATACAGCTTTAGTTTTTGAATCAATCTGAGGAGACAAACGAAGCCAAGCAGAAAAAATCACTGATTCTTCTATAGTAATTTGTGGAGAATGTATGTCAGTTTGCTCACAGTAGCCCGAAATCCTAGCAAATGTTTCTTGAACCTTAGGATACCCTCCGATTCTAATCTCTCCTTCAATGGTGCCACTAGTTTTTCTTCCAGCAAGAACATCCATAAGAGTTGTTTTTCCAGCTCCACTAACTCCCATCAATGCTGTGAGGACACCAGGCCTCAATGACCCAGTAACATCATGAAGAAGATGGAGTTTTTTCTGAGCGAAACCCTTTTGTCTCATTTCCTGAGGCACAACAACAAAGAGACATCTAAGCATCTAATCTAAACTAAAAATCCTGGTGGCTATGGATATACAAGACAACGATATATATATGATTACCACAGGTGTGTCTACATAGTATTGCACATCCTGGAATGATACTGTCAGGGGTTGAAAAGGCAAAACCATCCTTCCTGTAAGATAAGGCAAAAGGGCAATGATATAAAGAGAGAATTTGAGGTCTAAGCAATAACAAAAAAAGCAAGAAAGTTAATCCAACCTATATCAGCCTCCTTGGTAGTTTTAGGAGGAGGATTTTTTGACTCTTTTTCCTCATATGCACCATTGGTGGATTGATCCCTTCCTTGAAGTTGGGATAGCTTTTCATGTGATATAATAGCACGAGACTTTCCAGGAGCTGGATGCATGACAAAAGGTAGGAAATTAAGCATACATCATTCTACTTTCTCATAAGATGACATATGCTATAGGAAGAAGATATACCTACCCTGTAAAAAACTCAAGGCCAAGGTGAATCCGATGTTGAAAATTATTGTAACTCCAAATAATGCAGCAAGTGATATCCAGAAAAGGTATCCATCAAAGTTCAGCCCCCGATTTTCAAGTGTCTCACGCCCTAGTGTTGTGTTTGTGGACAGTGTCTACAAGTAAGATTAAAAGCCAGAGAATGACTGAGCAGCGTATTATATCTATCTTATTTTGGGTGTTTAAGCAAAGCTTGTGTAAATGAATGGAAAAATAACAACTCAAGCTGGTTAGGTACTCTTACCTTTTGCCATCGCGGAGCTAGAAATTCGTTTACTGCAAGGCCTATCTCTCCATATGTCATTGGGGATATCCAAAATGCCCACTTCAACCAATCTGGCATAGAGGCTGCAACCAAAAAAATGGCAAAGTTCATACTTTAGATGATAATCCTAAATTTATATAGGAGAAGAGCTATGGAGTAGCCTTACGCTGTGGGATAATGAAGCCACCAAATAATAGGACTAATAATATTGCAAAACTACCAGCTGTTGCAGAAGCAACCATAGTCCTGGAGACTGAAGCGAAGAAACGGAACATGGATACTGATGACAAGTGCACAGAAAAAAATAGAATAAACTGACGGAGGAACCTGTGAAAGATGGCAAATATAAGAGTTAAAGAACACATATCCTATGTGCCTCTCACAGGAATGAATGAATGCATGAAGAAAAGTAAGCCATTTTATGTGGAACTCACCGCCCGAACTCAGGACTGTACCCAATGACATAGTAAGTAAGAGATGTCCAAACCAGAGATTCCACAAAGGAAAGAGGAATTTTTAGAATAGTAGCTGGGATTGTGTAAGCCCAAGCTGGATAAAAGCACAAGTCCCTCTGTTTGTAGAAGACTGGAAGTCTTGAAACAGTCATGGACAACTCAGGGAACCCATCAACTAGAAGTATAACAAGCGCATAGAACAAGGAGCCAAGATAGTAGTTTGCATGAATGATATCAACATCCATCCGAGTACGCAAGAAAACTGTCATGGTGATGGCAGCGATGATGACAAGCTGCCAAGAAAAAGGATACAATAATAGGTTGAATTCCTTAGTGGCTTTAAGCATAGTGGATTAATCAGCTAAAATTGACAGAGCATTACCTGAGTTGATTTGAATACATATATAAAAGAATTTCTCTTCATAAGAAGAAATTCCCTTGACATGCAGGCTCTGAAGAGTTCCCATTTGGAAAGAGAATACTTGCTAAAAGATAGAGCATTCTTATGGCTGTGGGACTTGTCAAATGGCTTAGAGAGCTTCTCTTCTAGCTTCTTCCCAAAAGGAGACTCCTTGAATTTCCTTGAGAATGTATGCACAGAGACATAACTGTGAGCTTGTTCAGTGTGGTACCAGTACTGTGCTTGATCTCTTCTAGAGATGACCTGCATTGGCAAAAAAAAATTTAATTTATTAAATTTCTATCTCCTTGAAGAAATAAGAGTAGACAATGATGCACTCACCTCCTGGAGGAAGTCAGCCACCCCTTTCCTCTCAGGACACCTGAACCCACAGTCCTCGAAAAATTCTAGAATATGACTACAGGGTCCATGATACACAATTATCCCTTCTGCCATCAATATTATGTCATCAAAGAGATCAAAGGTTTCGGGAGCTGGCTGAAGAAGTGAAACCAGTATGGTAGCATCTATGATATGCACCAGCTGCCGAAGATAAGCAACTATCTGAAATGTTGTGGAACTGTCCAGACCATTTGATATTTCATCCATAAAGAGAGCTCTTGTAGGCCCTACAATCATCTCCCCTGTAGTCAGTCTTTTCTTTTGACCACCAGAGATGCCTCTTCTCATGGCATCTCCAACCATTGTGTCAGCACAGATATCCAGTCCAAGAATCTGAGAAGCCATAAGAATGAGGAAGGAAAGAATTAGTATGTATTTTGTATGCATACAAATTAAACAAAGCAAGATTCATCTCTGTTAAAGGGAATTACCTTTAGAATGTAGTCTGTCTGAAGGGTTCTCTTTAGCCCTTCAACAGAAATTGCCTGTTCAAACAAACCATGGTTACCAACTCTGTGAGCACAAGCTCATGTGGTTCTTCTCATTGAATATTTAACAAAAACCATTACATTATCAACAGCATTAGCAATTTAAAGTTTTTGTCTATGTCTCCATTGGTACCAAGGTATTGTTTCTTAGCAGAGAATCACCCTTGGGCTATACTGTCCAAGATATAAAGTAATTATGTGAGCCATCTTTACTATAAAACCAGTGGATTTTATGCAAAAGTAGTCATGATTTCTCAATATTTTGGACTCATCATAATCCCTCACGTCTGAAAAAATATAGAGAACTCCATAAACAAGGAAAGCAGATAGGAGATGCTAAAGTTACCTTCATATAAGTATCTATATCTGGATCTGGAACTATTCCTGCTTGCTTCTCCCTTCTGCTTACCTCCGACATAGTCTCTTGACAAGCAGAAAACAAACAACTTTAATCATTTCTACACATTGGTGGGTTGTCCAGAACTAAATCTTTGTTCACATGCACAGTGTGTTTAAAAAAAAAAAAAAGCTACCTGCTCTGCTTCCAACACCTTGACAACGGGCCGAAAAATCAATTGTTTCTCTCACAGTCATCTCAGGAATGTGCAGATCATATTGGCTAATATAGGCAGAAGTTTTTTGGGGCACAAACTCTTCCATTCTGTACCCATTGTAAGAGACTTCCCCTGTAACCTATTGGAGAAAAGAAAAGCACAGATGAAAACTACAGCTAGTAGGAATGCAGGTGTACATAACAAAGCAGTTTCAAGCCAAGGATGAACTCAAAAGTTCATTGAGTTTTCTTCTCTTGTAAATTTGAAATTCTTTTTGTAAAGAATGTAGAGAACCTTGAGAGACTTGTCTAGATTCCCTGAGAGTGCTAATAACAAGGAAGTCTTCCCGCATCCTGGGGGCCCAAGCAGCAGAGTCATCCTGCAGCATGGATAAGCCAACTGGGGTGAAGCAAACTTGAACTATGTTTACATCTATCAAGCTTTTATTGATATTACCTTCCAGGCTTTATGACACCACTGACACCATTAATGATGCTTATATGGGCTTCATGGGACCCCAAACCTAGCAACTTAGTAAAATCCTACAAGCAGAAATTTCCAATCAGCCAAATTTAGAAAAGTTCTGAGTCTTCCAATCAAATACTTTCTAGTTATTAGAACATAGTTGTATATCACAACATGATATTCAGAACAAGTTGAATGAACTTAAAAGGAAATTTTTGTAAGAAGCAAAGTCTTGGAAGCCTCAAAAGTTCAATACATTGTCAATGGCTAAGCTCTGAATCCACTTTGGGATAATGCAGATACTTACAGAAGGGATGCTTTTAAGAGAATTCCATAGAGTTGGAAGGGGCTTTCCATGAACTACCTCGCACTCTGCTTCCACACGCAGATTCTTATATCTCACCTCCACAGTGGGCAGTTTTACTCCAACTCTGCAAACACCAGTTCAGGTTTAGCCTACTACCAATTTTCAGAAACATGCATGAATATACAAAGTGATTCAAGTATGCATACAAGTGTACCTTCGATTGTGTATGAAAACTCAAGAGAACATCAGCAGAGCTGAAGATTGCAACATTAGGTGGTACTAGTAGCAATTAACAGCAAAATGATATCATAAAGATTTAAAACTCAGTACAGGGAAATTGATGTTTTGGCTTTGAATAGACCCTTGAAGCATAATACCAATTAAAATGATATATAAGTATGATATGTATATCATTCTAAAGTGTCTCAAATTTTAAATTGGTTCATAAAACAGAGATGGGGAGGTGAATTCTATATTGAGTAGATAGAGATCTAAAGTCTATACCAGGTAGGTAGCATCGTGAGGAAGAGTATGAGACATCCGGTGGAGCGAGGACTTGTGATTCATGGTGTAGATATAAGGAGTAGAGAAACATGGAAAGTTTTAGGGTTGATTAGTAGAATGATTTTCTCCCATCCATGGATATAAGCATGGTGAGTCCAACTGCATTAAAACCTTATGCACCTTCGTGTATAGATTGTTTTATCTTTGTGTTTTTGTACTAATATGTTAGCATCAAAGCTTCCACTTGTATAACAAGTGGGATCAAAGCTCTGCAAGCACGACAAGTAGTATTAGAGACCAAGTTGAGATTTCTGAAAAAATCAAAGAGAACAAAACACACAAGAGGATTACAAAAGGAATTCCAATTGAAGGTGAAGTCAATTGTTCTCTCGTCAAAATGAGATGCAAAAAGTGTGTATCATAGAGAGAGATGATTGACTTGATGGAATTTGATTTAAGGTAAAATTGTTGGAAAGTGTCTAAAATTCAAAAAGTTGAAGATAGAGATGTTTACTTAGTAGGTATAAATGTGAAGAAGAGTAGGAGATACTTGGTGGAGCGAGGGCCTATGGTTCAAGGTATAGATGCAAAATTGGGGAAAGATGGAAGTTTTATGACTCAACCGTGAAATGATTTTCCTTCATTCGCAGATATAGGCAATAATTAGTTGAGCCACGTCAAAATCCCGTAACCTTTGTGTTCTTATACATATTAAAACTTCCGCCCACACAAGAAGTGATATCAGAGGTTTCATAAGTAGGATGTGTGTCTTTGTGGGGCAGGGGTGTGTATAGGTGTTGGTGTCTCTATGCATGCATATAATGGACAAAGCCTTACTTGTCTATTCTCTTTCTGATTTTCTGCAACAACCGAAGGTTATCATTCTCTATATGTTTGATGAGCTTCTCTATGAACATCCGCCTTTCTGGAGCTCCAATCTTGGTAACATCAACCACCCGTTTTCCTTCACCATCAACTCTACTTCCATCATCGTACTCATCAAACAAAGATGACCGCAACCGTTCAAATGTTGGTAGCCTCTCAATGTCAGTCCACTGTAAATCATGCTCTTCAACTGCATCATCCTTTAAAGATGCTGAACTGCTTCTGAAACTAGAGGTGTGACGCCTAAATGATGATCTCAGGCTTCTTCCTATCTCTGCTAACTCAATCCTAAATGACTCTATTTCATCTGTTCCAACCAACTGAGCCATGGTTGATAACCAGGATAGGTTCAAGGTCCAAATTTGTAAGGAGAAGAAAGACTTGGGAGACTGGTCTATATATAGGCACACAATTTTCTCCTTAAAAATTGATGAAGTAAGGCAATGCATCATCTTGTTCTTATTGTCAGATTTGAGATGACTGACTTTGGCAAAACAAAAATAACCAGAGAGAGACGGAAAGATCCCATTCAGATTGTTATTAACTTAGTCTTATTATCATATTATGTGAAAGATCCCATTCATATTGTTATTAACTTAGTCTTATTATCATATTATGTTGTTAATTCAAGCTTCTTTCATTGGACAAAAGATGCTTTTGACTTTTCTACGAAGGCTCTATCCTCCCATCAGAAGAAACCGCTGATTGTAGTCACTCAAACTTTTGAGGCATGGATCATGGTTCAAGGCCTTTCTTCAATATCCAGTTATCCTTATAATATATCATTGATGAAGGCTTGTAGCATGACCCAAGTTTTCCTTTTTATACTTTTCCTCAACCTAAATTTTCTAATTGCTGACATCATCCCCCTGTACAACATGTCAACAAGCATGTTTTCTGCTATCATGCAGCACCACAAAAGAAGACTCAACATATCTGCAAATAGAACAAAGAATCAAACAATTCAACATTTGGGCATGCTTCAGATCATCAGAGCAGAAAGAATGTGAGCTCCACCATGTATAAATGACATAGAAAATAAGGCATGGAAGGAAAACATGTGAGGCAGTATTGCAGCCATAGAGCATGTGGGGTGGCTATTCAACATTGTGGTTATAGAAATCATCAAATTCATTCTAATTAGGGAAGTATCTCAAGGCATATAGTATTAGAATATTGATCAGCAGGCAGACTCTATAATACAAAAACTTCAGCAGATTTGGACCCACCATCAACATAATCAGCTTAATCAATCTCAAAGATATGGGACCCATTCTGATAACATAGCTTGTTCTTGGTGGCAGGGTAATTATAAATTTATAATAATCATAGTTCTCATTTAGCTAGCAGTGTTCTAGGGGCTGAAAGTGACTCCAGCAGGTCAACAGGCACCTGATCCAGGAGGGATCAACTCCTCTACAGTTGGCATCTATGAGTCAAGTGAATGTCACATCTTATGTAACAATTTTTCTTTTCCCTTTTTTTTTAGATTGGATATCTTGAGAAAAATCATTTTGTATTTGGAAATGGAAAAATAACAATTCGAAATACAATCATAGAGCAAATCACCCGAGTTTAACTCAGTATCTCATTATTGATTTTTATATGTTGTCCATTGAACTGTCTCTCTCAGGCTTTAAAATTCATCAACAATGACTAATGAAATTCGTTGGGTCATACAATGTCGCTCTACCTAAACAATGACTCCGGAAATAATCTGGAATGGGTGTGATGTCAAATGTTATTAAAAAAAAAAAAAAATTAAAACCCCAAGTGGGTGTTGCACTACTATTGATTTGATGCCTGTATCAACTGTTTATGAACCTAATAGCACTAAACCAGCCATAACGGGAGACCCCTTTTTGCAGTTTAATTTTTAAGAGAAGGAAAGAGAAGGAAAGGTCAAATTCATTATCCAAAGGCAGAAGCAGAGCTCAGATGAAATGAAAGTAGTCTTCTTGATGCAATCATAAGAACAGTGGTTTTTTCTTTAACAGAAAGACGAGCAATTAATCAAACAATTCCAAAGAGCTACCAGAGCTGTACACACCCCCAATATCTTGGGTTCTTCACAATACCCACCACTTTCTTACACAAACAATCATCTCTCCATCTACAAATAAAAACAAGAAGGAAAAGGAAAAAGGAAAAAGATACTCTCCCTCCTGAATTAACCCATCCTTCATGACCTAGATATCAGCTTAGATAGGCAAACCCAAGAATTTGAAAGGCTGAAAAAATTGTAAGAAATTCCCCAGTTTGTATACCCCTCAGATCCTCTAAATGAATCTCTTGTTTGGTTATGTCCTGTGGTAGCCTCTACTCTCTGACCTTGAACCCAGATTTTCACTCTGATCAGTGTCAGAATTCTCCTTCTGAGACTCAATCTCCATGCTACCTGCTTGAGTTCTTCGGTGCCTTCGATCCTGAAAATTTCAAAGAAGTTTTAGTTGACACTCAGAACTTAAAAGCTACATTAATTCTTATACTTCACAAGGATTCAAAACTAGGAATTCACCCTTTTTTGAATCCCTTTCAATTGAAAGAGCTGACTGCTGGCCAGTCAAGCAAAACCTTCCTAGTCCATAAGTTTCAGTCTTTTTTTTTTCTTTTTTTTTTTCCTGAAAAACAAAATTAAGAACCTCCATAGGGTGCATAACCCATGTAAACAAAGAGAATCTTGGACTGTCGCAATGAGACCTGAATAGCTAAAAGACAAAAAGGCTGCAGTCTTTATTCAATGACACAATCCAAATACAAAATTCATAAGGGAGCTCGTCCTGTGGCCTACCCTCAACCCAATATTGCAGTCAGTGCAACAAATGTGAGCTATGGAATATTAAATGTGTGATGAGTGAAAAGAACTTAGGGAAGGGAGCTGGGAAACTAAAATACATGACAAGAAGGAACACTATTGGAAAAAAACAACCATAATTGTGCTTCTATGCCAATCTGCATCTCCAAGAAGAAAAACTACATTAGAGAACAGTCAACGGAAGCTTCTTCACCCACTTTTGTGTTTCATAATGTATTGTCTGGACAATGGCACTCCCTACCCCTGGTGAAAGGCCAAAAGCAAAAGGAGAACGAAAATAAACAGATACCTAATAGCAACCATTTCTATTATTGGCTTTGATATGGGGAGGAGGGCAGGAAGAGAGATGGAAAAGGCAGCCACCAGTATAATTCAAGTGAGATGGATATAATGGAAAAGGCTACTAGAGAGTTTGATTGGCATATACCTAGTAAATTTTGAGGTAACACTTTATAAGACAAGTATAAGAGCAACCATGCTCTAGATGGTAGACATGCAATTGACACCATTTGCATAAAATACCTAAAAATATAAATAAATGACAATATCAAAAAAATAAAATAATACACAAGTACAGAAAAAAATCTTGAGAATGAGATCTTGGTAATGTGCAACTACAACAAAAAGGAAAAAGTTGCACCATTGAGGAGTGGTGGGATTGGGGATGATTTCAATAGTGTAATTCAGGAAGCAGTTAAGTCGGATATTTCTAAAATTGCAAAAGTTTGTGTTGCAGAGATAAAATCAGAAACTAACCTCTCTTGGTATGGGATATTCCTCAGACTCGAGCATACGTACAACTTGGCCCATTTTGGGTCTCTTCTCAGAATCTGGATCAACACATCTCAGAGCAGTCAAAAGAGCTCGTTTTAAGGCTCTTGTAGATGGTCTGACCTCAATGTTTGGGTCTACAACTTCTTCTGACCTCCTGCTTCCAACCATCATTTTAAGCCAATCAACCAGATTAACCTGCAAAACATTACAAATTCATTTCCAATTATAACTCCAACATTGTGACTGAGAAAGATCCAGATCATGTGGTGGGGGGTTGGTTTACAAGGAGAACGAAGTGAATCTGATGAGTATCAATCTTTTTTCTTCTTAATTTGTTAGGAGGCATAGTAAATGCAAAACTGCATTTTCCTACATGATTCCATGAAATAGTAAATGTACATTTCACTAGACCTCAAAAAGCTTCAGAACAAAACTTTGACTAAGCTGAAAAAGAGGGTTTGCAAGGATACTGTATAATGAAAGAAATGAAGCTGCTGAGTGTCAAGCATTTTTTTCTTTTCTCTTCTTTTTTTTTTTTTTTTTTTAATTTCTGTTCGGGAAAAATAATAATGCAAAACTGCATTTCCTACATGATTCCATTAAATCATGATGGTACCTTTTGCTAAGCACAAAAAGTTTCAAAATTAAACTTTGATAAGTGGGGAAATTGATTGAATCAGTGAATAGATCTTACCCAACCTATCAACTGACAAACCAAACTGATCTTTGTCATTTCTCATATTACTCAGAACAATAAAAGCAGCCTAGGGGATCAGATTAATTCCACTCTAAGCCAACCCAGAACAAATTGCATCACTAGTGGATACTAATGAGAGAATTCAAATCACAAATGGCCAACTGATAATTGCTTAGTATTCAGTAACTACAACAGTGAAGCAAAATTGCATTGCCTTGATAATTATTCAGCACGGTCTTTTGGCAGTTTGATAAACTTTTACTAGAGTATAACTATTGCATACCTCTTGGGCAGGGCGACCATAGTCCACAGGATCTCTTCCAGTAATTGCTTCCAAAAGCACAACCCCAAAGCTATAAACATCACTTTTTTCATTCAAAAGGCCAGTATTTGCATATTCAGGAGCCACATATCTGTAACATTTAGAAGAGATAGGGAGGAGGTTGAGGAGCTTAAGAGAAGTGAATATGAGAAATCAGATATGATTACGTAACCCTCCACAATCAGTGTAAAAAATAATAACTTAATAAACTAATATCTAGAATAAGAAAACAAAACATTGAGACATCTAGGTAATATCATGCACTAGAAATAATACTTACCCAAAGGTTCCCATAACTCGAGTTGTGATATGACTTTTCCCAGCACCCAACAACTTGGCCAGGCCGAAATCAGAAACCTTGGCATTGAAATCATCATCAATCAAAATGTTACTTGATTTAATGTCCCGGTGCACCACTTTTGGCTCAATGGCCTCATGCAAGTAGGCAAGACTGCAACCAGTATATCACATTAAATGAGGAAAGAAATGCTGGCAAGGACATAAAGTAATTGACTTACGCCTTAGCTGTCCCGAGAAGAATCTTCATGCGGGCATCCCAAGTAAGAAATCCATGCTGGCGCATAGCTCCATGAAGCCATTGCTCCAAATTCCCATTGCTGACATACTCATAGACCAACATCCTGAAATTTTAATAAAAATCAGACCAGGGCTTTTTTTCTCATATCAGTAAACTAGATCCTAGAATTTGGGTGCTGATGCTACCTGTACAATATTTAAGGTAAACAAGGGAGAAAAAAAGAAAAACTATTTAACTGGATTACTGTAAAACAAAAAGAGTACCTATGGGTCCCTTCAATGCAATATCCAAGAAGCCGAACCAAATTCTTGTGGCGCACATGCCCAATAGCTTCAACTTCAACTCTAAATTCTTTCTCTGCTTGACCCCTGAAGAAAATAAGTTTAGAAGTTAAACTCTAGAAGAACTCACCAGAGGAATAAATAAGAAATCATAACAAAGTCGGAAACACAACGGAGCGATGTTTAAACTCACAGGTTGTTGAGGATCTTTTTAACTGCCACTGGCGTCCCATTGATCAACTGTCCTCTGTAAACCACTCCATATCCACCTTCACCAAGCACATTTTCCTTTGAAAACCGATTTGTCGCAAGTTCAAGATCCCTTAATGTGAACCAGTGACCCCAACCCAAATGAGAGAATTCAGGCAAACCAACAAGAGGAGAAGGAGCAGTTATTGGATATGATGAAGAAGGCTTGTACACGGTAACTGTGCCAGAGCTCCCTTCTTCCCCTGATTGAGACCCACATCCATCTTTCTCTAAATGATGAAATGAACCAGATTGACTGCTATTATCTCCATTCTTTGTCTTCCCCATACCCAAATGGACCAGGACCTTATCTGATTCTTTGTCACTGGATTTGTCATGAATGGTAAGAAGAATCCCATCACGTGGAACAAATTCATTTGTCGATACTTGCTCCACCCTTACTTCCTTGATTTCCTTTGAAACAGTTGGGATTTGATTAACGGGAAGCCTATCTCTAGAACTTCTTGATTTCTTCCTTGAAGTGAGACACAATGATAACACACACAGGATAATTATGATGAATAATGCGACAACAATCCCAATCAATTCCCAAACCTTGAGACCCAAGACATCAGTTTTCTTGGATAGTTCAGCATTAAGATCAGTTGTCATGCTTTCTAGTGTTGATATACCTACAAAGTTGGTACAAGAAACATCAAAATCACAAATTTGCTTATGCAAAATCAAGTATATACAATTAATGTTAATATTGTTCCATGCAACAAACTTCTCATCCTTAACTCCTCCTAAGGTCCCAAATACAAAAGACACAAGCCCGGAATTTCAATTGTCCCAAATACAAATGACACAAGCCCGGAATTTCAATTGTCCCAAATACAAATGACACAAGCCCGGAATTTCAATTATGTCATTGATAAGTGAATAAAAGAACTCCCCACTTCTACACAAAGCTAACAAGATCCAAGAGAATGAGCATAAACACACATGTAAAATCTACACACACCAAAGGTTGCAAGAAGCATAAATATCAAAATAAGAACCCCAGAATACTGCATTCCAATCATCCAATGCACAGATCAGAAACAGGATGGAAACAGAAGATCCCAGAAACAAAAAGTACCAATTTTCTATTTTATTATGGCCATTACATCATCATCAACATAAAGTTTTCATGGGAAACATTGTAATGATAAGTAAATAAATAAATAAAATACTGAAAACATGAAAGCAAAGAAAATTTTCATAAATTTAGAAGCTTTTGATTTTCTTACCTTTGAATAATGGTAGGATTTACAAAAGTAAAGCTCTAGAGACCAGATCTCTGAAACCCCTTCACCATAGCCTCCTGTTGGACAAAGAACAAAACACCAACCCTAGATCTCTGACCAAAGAAACCCAAACACACATGTTATAAGGACCCAATCAAAAGAATGGCAAATCAACCCAATACTCAAGAACACCAATTATATAGCCAATTTGCAGAGATTTCCTTGTTCGTGGAGCAAATGCGAGTCTAAATCTAAGCTGTGAAGGAGCTTTCTGACACCACACTTGAACCTTCTTCTTCAAAAACTCAACCCAAAATGGACAACAGAACTCCTGTGTTTGCAGAGAGAAGTGCAAGGACATGGAATTCTGAGTGGTTGGGATAATAAGAAGGGATGGAGTTATCAGTGGTAGGTGATGAGGAGAGAGATGCCCTTACAATACAGTAAATTAGAAGCATGAATTTGTAAGGTATTTCTTGGGATTTTCTTGATTTCTAACGAAGGTGACTGAGACTGATTATCAGACAATTAAATCTTCTTTCCCATTTATCTATTTGTTTATCTATTTTTCCCTTTTGTGGGGTTAAGTGGAATCAAATCAAAAACCAAAAACCCATTAAAAATTCTGTAACTTTTGTTGGGTTTTCAGTTTTGTTTTGATCTTTGTTTGTAACTGTAAATTTTTAATATTAATAATGATGGTCAAACATCTCAGTGAAGAACCCCAAGAAGCTGATTATGATGGAGAAGGTGAAGGGCCAAACAACTAAGCAATTAATGTGATTCAGCAGTAATGGATATAAAATCTGCTTGTAAACTGTTGCTCAGCACTGGTCAAATCAACTCAACTCTCAAATCTCAATGCTTTACCAGGATTCCCCGACCTTTTCATGTCTTTTGCGGAATCATCACAATTTACAACAGCTACACACTGCACCACTGTAATCAAAAAGTAATCTTCTGAAAATCTGTTTTTATCATGAGTAAAAATAAATTAAAAAATTAAAAAATTAAAAATAATTAAATAATTAAATAAAAAAGAGGGAGCATCTTGGACTCTACAGTTAAAAGATTGAAAAAACTTTCTCACCTTTTTATCAAAAACTTATTATTACAAATTTCTTCCAAAAAAAAATGGTTGTGTTGCAAGTTGGGGTTTTTCCATTCTATTTCTACCAAAAACAAAAGTTGCATTTCTTTACACTTTATACTTTACAATGATTTCATCTCTTTCTGTCTACATCTCTTTTATCTGTATTTCTTTATACTTTTATTAATAGTACAGATTAAGATTCAAAAATAAAATTTGACATGACACTAAATCAAAAATATATTAATTGTTTTGTTTTTTTTTTTTTTTTTTTGAAGTGAAATGGGATGTTTTCAAAGTATTCTTTTGGAGTGTCATTTGTTCCCCCCCTTAATGGGTGAAATGAAATGTTTGGGCAGATGCATTTTATAAGAGATGAGGCTTGATGGGGATGGGGCCTATTGAGATCTGTTAAGTTATGTACTGATTTATTATTTAGAGAGATCCACATTCAAAATGGGATGGTCACTATGTTTTGTGATTACTACTTGCCATTCAAATACAGATCAGAAGTAGTGACTTCTAACAATGAATCAAGCCTCAAGCTCGAATTTTATCTATATATAAATGGTGGGATCGAATTACCAACCTTTATCACTTGGGATTTGCTTAAGATGGCCAGAATGATGAACCCATGAGAGATAAGAATGAACTCAATTCACTGCTGCAGGCTATCCCATGTGAGTAGGGATGAACTGTTCCTAATGCCCCACTTCCCTAATCAACTTTTCTAACTGTGGGTTAGTGAATGGATATCAGAATCAATATGCTGGTTTTCTGGTAAAGCAACAGTTTAATTTATTAATCATAGCTGCTAATTCATAGTGGCCTATGTCTATAGCCTTCTATTATGTTAGCATCATAGACTTAGCTGCATCTAACCTGGTTATCTGATTAATATATCAACATTATGGTTACTAACAATGTCGTTATTGTCACTATTGTTCATTACTGATCTTTACCCCATTTTGGAAAGAACAATGTTGAAACACTTAACCATGTATGGAGCAATAATTCAAAACTTTGATCATCAATCCAGTTTTAGGGTTTTATCTGCCCGGGTTAATCTCAATTTGCACCCTCAATTACCGGCATGACGAGGGATCAGGGGGGATAAACTCACAAAAATACAAATTACACCCTTGACTGTCCACAATGCTGATCTTGGAAATGAAGAATGGGAAGGCCATTGGGACCAGCATGATGGGAAAAAAAAAAGTCCCCACATCTACTTATGTCCCAAGGTCTAGATTCTTAAGACTAGCTTGTACTAATGTGGGCTACCATCCAAAATACACAACGGTGAAAATTATTCTTCTGCAACTGCATGGATGTTGCTTGTTAGACATCAATTTTATCCTTCATTTCCTCCAAGAAGCCTTTGTTTTTTTTAAGTGAAAAGGCAAAAGAGATTGTTGGTGTTTGAAGTTTGTTTCTTTATTGCTGTTGGGATTAGAACATAGAACTCACTGCAGGAGAATCGGGGCAGCATTTGTTGACACTTAGTTCTCAGACTTCTGTCAATTACTTACAAAACAAATGTTTGTGATCATCAAATTGTTGGCTAGTCCATGTAGCTTGTGTTACTAGGCAAAGAAACCCTACTGAACCCAAGTAATTCCCTTGTATTCCAAGAAAATTAGGACCAAAATATGGGGAAATTAATTTTAAAAAAAATTAAGCCGTTAAAATTTGAATCCACAATTTACATATCATTTTTTTTAATGAGCCATTGTGGTTGATTTAGTATTATTTTTTGAGTAAAGTTAGTAACAAAATCTTGATAAGTCCAATCATTGAGATCTTAATGTTGGAAGCTAGCCTTGGGGTCCTTTGTCATTCATTACTGTGTGTCCCTAACCTAAGGACACTAAAGGGTTACAAGGAAGTGCAGTGTTTCCAACTTATGGGTTGGTGGCCATCTATGTGTCCCATAGAAAATGTGGTCTTGGTTGTGCCCTAAATTTATTAAACAGTGTTGTTTGTAGTTGAAAAATGGTGGATAATTTAATCCTCTTCCACCTACCTAGGAGCTGACCCATCAACACCCCCTTCTATGTTTTCCATTCTCTCCCTTCCTTTTCTTATCTAAAAATATTCTTTAAAGAATTTTATTTTCTTTAAAATAGAAAACTTTTTGTAAATTTAAAACATATTTCATAAATTTCAGAGTGCTTTTGTGAAGAATAAATCAAAAATTTATTTTTCATGCTTAAGTTCTAAACCTCATTTTATTTTTAAAAGTAATTCAAAACTTAAAATTGTTTTAAAAACATTATTAAACAAAATTTAAGACTTTATTTGATAACTATTTTTAAAAATGATTTTTTGATTTTTAATTTTTAAAATAAAAAGCAAAAAAAAAACACATTTGATAACCAAAAAATAAAAAATATAATATTTTAAAATAATATTATTAAGTTGTTTTCACTTATTTTATGAAAAATATTTTAAAAAGTTAATTTCATAAATATGAAAACTGATTAAAAATAAAATATGTAAAAGTTAAAAATATAAAAAAATATGTTAAGAACATTTTAAATTTTTAAATAAACTTTTTTGTCCTCTAAAATATTATAAAATAATTTTCAATTTTAAAAACGTTTTTCAAATAAATTCTAAATTTTCTATGGTATTCAACATCGTACCCACGGATGGGAAATGAAGCACATGGAAGCAAACTTCAAAGATCAACAAGGGCAATTGTTCCAACAAGATAGGGACAATTACCAAAAAAAAAAAAAAAAAAGTTGGGCAGCACCTCCTGCTGGCATGGATTGCTTCTACACGTGAAGTTTTGACAGGAACCTAATTGGCAACTCTGGCATCAACTTTGCTCGTAAAGGTTTAAAAACAAAAAACACCTAACCTTTGATTCATTAGCAGACAGATTCGTCCCTGCAAGCAAATGGGTGTAAAACAAACATTTTCTTTCACAAATTTGAAAGCTAGCTAGCTTCTTCCTTGCAGCCACCAATTTAATTAAGAAAGGGGTCTATGGTTTGGGAAGAATAAGGACCATATGGGAAAATGGGCATCATTATCGCAACTTCTAGCAGGAGTATGGTGATCTACGTATCTAGCTTTATTATTTTTGTTATATAATTTAGATGATGTTTATTTTTTGGTTGAATAGAAAAAATCAATATAAGTCAACGTAAAATATTTGGCTTTTTCTATTCAGTTAAAAATAATTTATTAACATCAACCAATATAATTAAACTAAACTTATTGATAACAGGTTCGTTTTAATTATATTGATTAATATGCACAATGTACTTTTAACTTAATAGAAAAAGTTAAATATTTTAGGTTTTTTTTATTTAGTTAAAAAACAATCACTATATTATCATCTAAAACCACCTCCTCCTTGGATAATGCCTCAAGTTTTCACTTAGGGCCATATATAATTCCCTAGATTCCATGACTCTAAATCAAATAGGCTAAGATACATCTAACTTGGGACACCTGAACAGGAATGGCATTATTGTTGTTGACCTCACTACGAGTCTAGTCCCATGAATGACATTTATATATATATGTATGACTCCCAACTTGTTCCACAGTTGTTTAGGCATCTATGATTTCTATGCCATATTCTATGCCTTCCTTTTCACCTACTTTAACTAACAATAAAGAAAATGGTAACAAAAATCCTTCACGAGCATGCAAAGTCATTCACATGCTTCTCTACTCTTTTCGGTTTTCGGCGGCTCGTGACCAAGATGTTGAATAGTAACCTTGTTTTCCTGCGATTTCGTAAAAATATGAGATGTTTAGTGCATGATTAAGTTAAACTTCTCGTGTTAATGGCGGAAAAATCTAAGTTTATAAAACTCAAACTTTATATATATATCTAAAAATAATTAAGATTTTGTAAATTTTTCGATCAAATGTATGATTTTTTACTATTGAAATACTACTATTATCTTTGATCATCTCAAATGCTATTTTTTATCAATACGTACATGAAATTAAAATTCTATTTAGTAAGTTCTTATTTTATGATTTTTTTTTTCTTATTAGTATGTGAAAACATACTCTTTTTTTTTTCTAGATGAATGATGAATGTTATTATTGTTATATGAAAAAATTCGTGACACTTTTTAAAACATGTCCCACATTATTTTGTTCTTTGTTCCTAGAGAAATGTAGCCGCCAAATGGTCAAAACCCCAACTAACTTTGATATTAAAATGTTGGGAACTTTTTACATGGTCACCATGACATTATGAAACTTTGTTTGCTAGTATGAAATTAACGAGGATGATCTTCCTTATCTAATATTCTATGCGATCTATCTCAATTTATCGGAGGATATTTAGGGTCACTTTTTGACCTAACAAAATGCAAATATTCATTCATGGTGTGGTTTTGTTGGTATTTGTAAGTGTAAGGTTTAAGTTATTGACAAAATTATTAGAGAATTTGAGACATGGCGTATTTTTCATCGTATTCACAAGGTATTCTTAAATTTTGAAAAATATGACATAATACTATAAAAACTTTTAAAAATATTTAAATAAAATTCTTGAACATATATTTGACAAAATTAATAATAAAAAAATAGAATTGTGTCTATCAATCTTTATTTGAAAGATTTATGAAAAGTACTGATTAAATTTTCAACATTGACCCCACAAAATCTATTCGAATAAAATTTTCAAACATAAACCCTATATATTCGAACATGATGCAATGAATGGCAAAGTCATGTCAAGTTAGGATACGCGCTTTTATCCCCTCAAGCTCCTAAAATGCCAAATAAATAAATAAATAAATTTAAAATCTTAAATCTTCTTTTTTTAAAAAAATTATATCATATCTAAAAAACTTTTTATCTTAGAACAACGATGATCATAGAAGAGATAAAAAAAAAATGACAAAAAGGGAAAATAAAAGAGCGAACAAATTCTTTGGATAAATCATACATCAAACTCTTCATCCACTAAATGGTAGTGATGTAGTCATCCACAAACTCAAACTCAGATTCCACTAAATCGTTAAAAAAGGCCAAATTTGATGTGGACTGAGATGGATGAAGTTTCTGGGGAAAACTCCATGAAAGATGTCAACATCCATGGGGCATGGGGCATGGGATGTGCCCCTAACCAAATGCATTAGTGGTTAAAAATACATTATCCCATTTCCATATATCCCATAGGGTGGGTGGTTACATCTCCATGACTGGATTCCCTATTCAAATTATTATAATTTGGTCCCTAAAATTATGCAATAAAGAAGGATTAGATGTTGATTGAAGCAGACACTGGCATCTCTTTGAAACAATTTATCACCTCTCTCTTTCTTTAATTATTAGATTTTCATGATTCATCATGCATGTTAGTTATTAGGGTTTTGATTATGCTCACATTGGGTCATTTCATTTTTATCTACCTAAATTTTCAATCCAATCACCCTTTTTTGGGTCATGCACATCACTAGATCAACATTTATCCTATTGTATATATACTTTATATTCATAAATAAATAAATATTTTTAGAATTTGTTTTTTTTTTTGTCAAATATTAATTTTCAATTATTTTCAAAAATAAAATTTTATAAGTTATTTTCTATGATATTGTGTCATTTTTTCATATGATATAAAATTTCATAAAGTAATCTTCATGTTTTTAATTATTTCTGAAAACAATTTAAAATAATAATTCAAAATACCTCGAATTGTTTGAAAGAATAATTTATTTTTAGAATAAATTCTCTAAAATCCAAATAATCTCAAGAGTCCCTAATTTTCTTAATTTTCAGCTCATATTTCCAAAACTTGGAAAAATATATTTGACATGGGCTGCGGACATTTGCATTGGCAATGGGCCAGGTCCATCGGACCGGGATTCACTTGGGCCAATACATTGAACCGTTTGGCCCATTCTGAAACGATGCCGTTTTATGGCTCGCTCCGTCGTCTCTCTCCGATGACTTATCCGTACGGTTCGCTTCAACGTCCCGCCTAAACTCATCGCATTCAAACCCCCCCTCTCCTTCTCTCTCTACTGTAGTATGAGTTCCAAAGCAGGCAAGAGAGAAAAAAACCCTAGACTCTTTTCTTCTTCTTCTTCTTCTTCACATTTCTAAGGGATTTTATTCATTATGTTCCAGGTCAAGATAGTGTTGATCTCTGGTCTGAAATCGCAGCCACAGAGGAAGGGGAGGGAAACAGGAAACAACAGATTGCTGTTATTTACAGAAGAAGAAGAAGGACCGAGAACACTCTCAAAGATGTAGACACGTACGATTACGATTATTATTATTATTATTATTAATTTAAATTCAATCTTCTTTTTTTTTGGAAAAATATATTTGATTTTGTTTTCCCTTTTTCAGAAACCAGTCCAGTTTGAATAATGGGAATCGGCTGAGTTTGGCTGCTCCAGTTAAGAGAGTTAGTTGGAATCGTTCTCTTTCTATCAGGTTTGCTCTAATTACGATTTTTCCCCAACTGTGGATGGATTTTGTTATCTGTTTGGTCGGTGAGAAAATGTGGGAAAGAAAAATAAAATTTGAATTGAGATGTTTTGTGACTTCGAGAGTAGATTAGGTTTGCTCTGATTTGGGATTTTTGTAGTCTGAGGAGATGAAATGGTGAAATAGGATCATGAATTGGTTGTTTGAGATCTAACTTTGTGGGTTGACAGAGGGAGGACGAGCATTGCGGTATTTGCATGTGTGGAGTACCAACCTCAACAGAGGAAGCCCAGAAGGAAAGCAAAACCACCTCTTCCCAGAGTATGGCTCTTTGTTGTTACTCCTGTTGCTCAAATTTCATGATTTTATTAATATACGTACTGCTTCTCGGTGACTACATTCACGCATTCTCTACCTTGAGTGGTGTAGTGATCAGTACACTAGGCATGTTGGTCTCTCTAAATTCAAGAAGGATAAACATGAGCCCAAGAATGGTCAACTTATATTTTTTTATTATGTTGTGTGTGTTTTAAACTACCTTGAAATGGCAAGGGATTTCAGCAAGGATCCCAACTGCCTAATTAGATAGAAAAACCTGCAATACATGACAGAAAGGGATGCAACAGCCTTACCTCTAAACTTGGAAAAGACAAACCCAAAAAGGGGAAAACTTAATGAAGTAATACCTTACTGTCTCTCTGGAAAACCTACAAAAGGGAAAAAAACTGCACCCAAATGATAACATGGGTGACAATGATTTTTATTGATACTGATGCCATGTTATTTGAAATTTTGAAATGATTTCTACCATCTTAATGTCACTCTTTGCTGTTGGCAGGGAAAATTTGTGCAGCCTCAAAGCTTTGAACAGGAGCGGGCATACTTTCAAGAAGTTGATGCATATGAATTGTTGGAGGAAAGCCCCTCTCCCAAGAGGTTTGGTACATGGGCCATGGGTGTCCAAAGTGATGACATTGTTTTACCACATTTATCCTCAGTATTAAACAAATGGTTAATTGCCAAGAAGCTAAATTACAGTTATGGACCATCTGGCTCCCTATCTAAGATACTAGAAACTCCAGCAATGCCTATGGAACCTATTTGTGGTGATGGTTTTGATGCTTTAACTGTGAAAACCCCTGAGAAAGCTTCTCCGCAAGTCTGTTTGGGTTTGCATTCTGTTCAGGACAGATTTAATTCAAATTTCATGAATAAAGATGTTGTTGGAAGGCAAACAGGATCACAAAAGAGCAATGAAGTGTCCTTGACCACAGGTGACGAGGGGTGTGAAGATATAGATGTGGCGATTAAGAAACTCTCATTGACATCAAGGTCTGCATCATTGGGTGGGGACCACTGGGATTCATTTTCAGCACTGCTAACAGTTTGTGAACAGTCTGCTCCATCGACTTTGTTAGATGTATTCTCGAAGTATTGGTTCGTTACTGATTTTCTTTCACTT
This sequence comes from Vitis vinifera, assembly GCF_030704535.1. Classification (NCBI taxonomy): domain Eukaryota; kingdom Viridiplantae; phylum Streptophyta; class Magnoliopsida; order Vitales; family Vitaceae; genus Vitis; species Vitis vinifera. The sequence goes on along the minus strand of NC_081818.1, from coordinate 488,997 downwards.
GTGGTATTTTCTTTTATTTTACATAAAAAAATGTATACATCATCGTTTATTTTTTAGCAAAAGAAACATCAGCGAAAACTATACTTGCATGTGCACCTTCTCGAGGTCCTTCTGTGCATCTCTGCCCTGTTTCTGTTCATCTTTATCTTTCTGCTTCTGTCATATATCACAATTGGCCCCAATATTCTGTTTTATGACCATTTCTTCTATTATATTAGTGAACTATTAACTTTCTTAAGCAAGGAAAAGGATCCATTCTTTTTCATCACTTGGATTTCTTCCCTGTGTGTAGATGCATGTTTGAAAATTGTGTGGTGGAAAACCTGGTCATTAAAATTTATTTCTGTCTGCTTTGATTTCCTATCATTTCTATTTGTCAGTAAACATGACATGCATAGTTATTCTTGTTCCAGGCCTTTTGGCTTTTGGATAACTGGCTACTTCAGGATTTTCAGGAGTACAAATCATCATTTCTATAGTTGCCATATTGTTTTATCTTGCTTTGATTTTTTATTTTTTTTAATCTTTCTTTTCATGCACTGATTTCATCTATACATGAACCTTGCATCATTGACATAATGGAAAATGAATCTCTCTTGAATACAGTGATCCAGAAAGCATTGTCAAAATCGGTGAAGGTACATATGGTGAAGCTTTCAGGGCTGGTAAAACTGTCTGCAAAATAGTTCCAATTGATGGAGACTTACTAGTGAACGGGGAAGTACAAAAGGTATTTAATTATTTTACCTTAGTTGCATTTTTTTTTTTCCTGTTGTTTTCTAGTGTGAGAAGTTATTTAGAGCTGGGGGAGGAAGGCTCGTAAAGTTTCTCTGCCACAATTGTTTCTCAATATAGTTTGTAGTTTTATGTGTGCCTAAGCAGTTAAGTGATGTTGAACTAGCTTCCATTCATCAGGACACTTATTGGGTTGCATGGTACATGTTAACTTCCATTCAGGAGTGTTAACGCATGGACAGTCAATCATGCTTTGGGTATCTTGGTGCCTAGTTTTGAAGAAACTCCTATCTCCCAGGCACCTGCCTTTATCAGCTTTGGCTTGTTAGTTACTTTGTATAGTATATTGGATGATAACTGGTTCTACGAAGAAAAATATGAGATGTATACTAAAAGAGTGGATCTATTTTCAGTTCACATCCTTTGTGTTTATGCAGTATGTTTCATTACAGAATGTAAAGTTGATAAGCAAAATGGGAATCGAAATTGACTTTGTATTTCTTTTCTTCTTGTGTGTATTTTGTATTTTGGAAGATACTTTTTGCAGAGCTACCCTTTTATTTATTTATTTCACTTGTAGGGTTTGGTTGGAGAGGGGGATGGGTGTTATGGATTATGGGGTTGGTTTTGTTATCTGGCAAACCTTGTTTAGTTTCTAAGCATGTGATTTTCTTTACTGCAGAGATCAGGTGAATTGCTTGAGGAGGCCATACTTTCCCGAACTCTTAATCATTTACGAGGGGATGGGGGTCGTGTTAACAATTCCTGTACCAGCTTCATAGAAACGCTAGAGTATGTTTCCCTTGTGATTTGGTTTCTATCAATTTATAACTGCCTAGAGTCAGTTTAGGATCTTTGATGGTGGACCAGCCTGTTCTGTACTTATGCTTGTGTGGCCAACAGGACCAATAGCTTTCAGCCAGGCTTAGCTGGCTGCTGATTGGGCAAAATATTAGTATTCAGAGAGCTTTAACCTTTGGAAAATCTCCAGGTTTATGGTTTCTATTCTTGTTTTATTGATAAAACAGGAGAATCCATACTACTTGTTTAATTGTGGATGTCATAACCATCAAGCCCAGGTTTTCTTTTTCTTTTTTTCTTTTTTTTGTTATGTTAAGATGCATCAACTGCTAGGCAGGGCAAGATTCAAGTTTTAACTTGTCATATCTAGGTCAATGTGCAACCCTACTCATCAATAGAGTTGTGGTGGAAAAGTTCCATCACCATCCCTTTAATGTAACATGGATGAGGTGGCTGAAAACTTCAATAAGAATGCAAAATTTCCATTATGTGGACTACATAAAATCCACGTGCCAACTCAATTTTATGTTGAATAAAGTTCAAATTATTTTAAAAAACAGTGTTCAAATCAAAATATTTATAAATGTTGTGCTTCGGTCTGATTGTGTAGTAACTAAAGGTCAACCTGTTCACAATTGAGTTGAAGTTTGACTTAATGGGTCAACAAAACTTATTTATTTGTGCAGGTTGGTGTGTTCATCTCTGGTTTTTCAAGCGCTCCTGAGTACCTCCCATTTTGAGGTGTCATTCTTAGGTGTCTTAAGGGAGTAACTTATGTCCCAAGACCACTCCTTCCGCTTTGCCTTGAGGCAAGGTTAAGGTTTTTAAGTCTCAAAAACGTTTTTTGAGCCCCCTCCTTTTTTGGAGCTTATTAATGCATGTTCTTGTTGTCTATCAAAAAAAAAGTCTCAAATCTCAACTAATTTGAATATGACCTATACAATATCATTTCCTAATCTTGCAGTTTAAGGGTATGCCAAGGCCCTTATGATGCAGCCCTGATACGAGCATGGGAAGATTGGGATGAAAAGCATGGTTCAGAAAATGATCATCCTAGAGAATTTCCAGAAAAACAGGTTATCTGTTCTTTTTTTGTAGTTACTGTTTTTGCATATGCGCAAACTCCATTACCTAATCATGCAAAATTGCCATATTTTTTTTCCATAACTGCTCTGATCTTACAGAAATTAGTGTCTTGTTTCATATTACAGTTGTTGTTAATAAAGAAAACTTCCATATGCATTTTAGACATCAAATTTTATGGTTCTCAGTATAACACATTTTATGAGTTGAGTTAGTACTTTGTGCTCTATTTCCTTAAATTGTTGCACTTAATAAATCTTATAATATTGCCTGCAGTGCTATGTTGTGTTTGTTCTAGAACATGGTGGTAAGGATCTTGAAAGCTTTGTGCTTTTGAACTTTGATGAAGTACGGAGTTTATTGGTTCAGGTAAGTTGCTGGGTTTTATATATGTCTGACCAGTTTCTGAAGCCCTGATCTTTTATGTAACTGCTTTTCCATTTTGCAGGTTACAGTTGCCTTGGCTGTGGCAGAAGCTGCATATGAATTTGAACATCGTGATCTACACTGGTTTTGTATCATTCATTCTATGGCTGTTTTGATGTTCCCTTTGCTCGACTGCTGATTTAGAAATATTGATCATGTGTCACAGGGGTAACATACTTCTAAGTCGGAAAGATTCTGAAATGTTGCAGTTCACTCTTGAGGGAAAGAATATGTTTGTCAAAACATTTGGATTGTCAATATCCATAATTGATTTTACTCTTTCCAGAATCAATACTGGTGAAATCTACACTCTTATCACTATCTTTTGGCACATCTGAGGTCAAATCTATTGCTGATTCAGCAAACTAAACTAGCATTATTTATGCACAGGCGAAGCTATACTTTTTCTAGACCTATCTTCAGACCCAGAACTCTTTAAGGGTCCAAAAGGAGACAAACAGGTAATAGAAATGAAGAGAAGTTTTTTAAGTAGTTTCTATTTCCTGCCTAATTTTAAATTGTTTCTTGTTTCATACTTGCCCCCAACTGACCTTAAATATCATGTGCAGTCAAATACATACAGGAAGATGAAGGAGATAACTGAAGATTTCTGGGAGGGAAGGTATAACAGTTGATCTCTCCATATCTTTGTTATAAAATGCATATCAGGAAAAGATTTGTGGCATGTTTGGTATCTATTGGGATTTCCAAATTTGGCTAGGAATCAATTAACCTTTATTTTTCTATGTTAAATTACTTTTCTTCTACACTAGTAATATGGATATAAATTCTGTATTGAGTTCTGGATTTCTGTTTGAAAGAACAAACTTCAATTTTTCACTTGAAAAGGCTGTCTCGTGAAAACCTTTGTGGGAAGAAAGAAAAGAAAACAGGATAAGTATGTTGAGGCAAGAGTCAAATTTTTTAGCTCAACTCCACTGAAACTCAACTAAGCAACCCCAACATTTTGGGGATGACTGCAGAAATATTTTTCCTGCTTGCTTGCTTGCTTCTTCTTCTTCTTGCTCTTTTATTTTTTTATTTTGGCCTTTTTAGTTCTTTGTTATTTATAGGTTGCAAATTCTGTTAAATCATACTCTTGACATTTTTTCTTCTCAAGTGCATTTTCTAAAATAAAATGGCTCAAGTATTGGAGTTGCCGTATGCTTGAAACAACAGATTATATAATTAGGTTTGACTTTCATTAGGAAGCAAATCATGTGCTAGTGAGAGGTGGAAATAACCATAGGAACTGCACAAATGGGTTTAATTAGGGGGAAAAAAAGAGAAGAAAAATGATGGGAGTAAATCCTAATCCATCATTCAAAGGAAAATAGTCCAAATGTTTCCTCATTATATCACCCTTCCTTTTTTGTGCTTCACAACTTCTCATCAATTTATACAAATACAACAAAGCCTTGAATGACAAGGATTACCTCCAAAAGGAAAGCAGAACCTACTAGACACTAATATGTGAAACAAACAGTAAATGACAAGGATGACCTAAAGCCTGCATCAAATCTAAATGCTGCCACTGAGATGTCTATGTAGCAATGTTGTGCCTACTAGGCCACTACATGAAGGACCACTTTTGAACTTTCTGTTTCATACCATAGGAAAGGATTAATAATGCAGCTGGATAAGAGCATTTGATGTTTTTTTCAACTTCAAGGTTTGTTACTACTTTGGGTGGGCGGGCCGGGGGGCTGTTAGTTCTTTTAAGGTTTGCATTATTTTGATTTATGAGAGGGAAAGAGCATATATGATCCTTGTTTTTCTAAACATGGACTCAACTTCTCTTTTTATTATTAAGATTTTACAGTTGCTCATTTTCTGTTGCTTTTGATAATTATACAGTTTCCCCAAAACAAACGTGCTGTGGTTGCAGTACTTGGTGGACATTTTGCTATTGAAGAAATCTTTTGTAAGTATTTCCCTTGTAAATTGATCAAACCAGTGCTGTTTGTTCAGTTTTTTATTCTGTGAATTTTAGTAGTCTATCACCATTCATGCCTCTTTTGCTTGCAAACTCACCATTGTCCCTAAGAATGTTTCACTGATAAGTCACAATATGGAACTGCTTTACATTTTGGAAATTTTGATATTTCAGTCTCTTTCTTTCTAGCTGATAGGTGAACACATCATTTTATTTTCAACTAATTAATTTTGTTGCAGAAACGAACTTCAAAGGATGAGAGAGAGTTACGTTCACTGAAGAAGCGTATGGACAACTATGGCTCAGCAAAAGAAGCAACCTCTGATCCTTTCTTCACTGATATGTTTGTTGATCATGCCATTTGAGAGAAACCCGATATAAGGGCAGGCAAGGAAAATAGGTGGTAGTATTTGTAATGACCTTTAGTTTTCCAGAAACAAACTCAGTTTCTGCAGTGTTTATTGTTTATTGCACTGGAGGCAGAAAATCCTGTTCTGAGTAGATGGCTTTTCTTTTTTGTATTTTGTCTAGATTTTCAATGTAACGAAAAGTGGATATGGTGGAAATGGTTTAAATTAATTGTACAGTGAATTTTAACTAATTGTGCCTTTGCATTGTGAGATTGAGTGATACTTTAATTTTCAGACTTCTGTAATCCAAGTATTTTGCTCAGTTGTTGAAACAGATCTACAACAATGCCAGGTATAAAGTTGCTTTGGCTTTGTAGATTAGTGAACCGCAATGTGTAACTAACCAATGACATTTATGTCATACTTTGGTTGCTAAAATTTGTTAAGAGTTTGCAAGTTGGCATTGTGTAAATCAACCAAGTGTTGAATAAAGGCTGCTAGAGAAGGCAATTATGAGCTCTCCACAAAAGCCTTTTTGGCATACAGTCTGGTATGCATGCCTGACAAGGCCTTAGGGGAGAATAAATTTGATTGTTCATGGACCACCTGATTTTCTGTCTAGTGTCATGGACTTGAGTGTTTCTTGAGTAATTAATGCCACAATTGCATAACTCAAGATACTTGAAGTTTGCTAAGTTGGCCTTCATGAGCCAGTCGGAAATCTTATCTGACGCAAAAGCTAGAGATGAGCAAAAAAGAAGGTCATGCTCAGAGTTTGGATGATGAATAGAACTTAAAGTATGGCGCGACATGATGACTAGGCTCTCATGGATTCCACTAACAAATTTTATCTTCATCCAAAACCTGATTCAATCAGACATACAAAGTATCTTTTAGCTGCCAAGATTTTTCGATGGTAGTTATAGAATCCATTCCTTTTTTGTATACTTTTGTCATGCTTTTTGCCAAATTTTCTCAGGGAGAGTCCAAATTTGCTACTCTTGACATGATATGGCACTACATCACATTTTTTCCTTTAGCACCTAAAATGCATGAACCACTTGCCACCCAAAGTTATGAACAGGCCTTAATTCTTCAGAATCCAGTAAGAATCAGCTCCACTACTTTCTATCCTCTAGCCAGAAGTATGCATGATGTGTTCCTAAAGAGGTGGATTCACACCTCACTCTGATGTTGTTTTCACTTTTCTGGAGAATTTCCAACTCTACGAATGAAACCTTTAATTTAAGATTCAGCATTAGGAGGACATTAGAACGATAGGTTGAATGTGCCTATATTTTCATTACTGCTTTTTTATCCTTTTTATTGTTTTTTCAGTGTCATCTACCAAGACCCCTTTTTAGATTTTGTTATATCCCTTCTCCCTATCTCTCCCTCCCTTGCTTTCGGCTGAGGCCCAGTCAGACAATGTGCTTTTGATTGCGCCACATGGGATGGGTCCATCCATTTGTATATTTTATCAACTTGTACAGAGAAAGAAGGCGGTGCTGATGATATCAGTTGAAAAAGGTTTAAACAAAAGCCATCAGAAATGGTGATAAAGCCTTTCCTTGTTACTGTTTTACACGTACAAATGCAACTGCACATGATATGTCCACTTCTACAATTGCTCTCTCTCACTCTCTCTCTCTGTATATATATATATATATATATATACTCAGTATGTATTCCCCCTATCTGCAAGACAATCTGTCAAAGCTTGTATGTGAACACTTGCAGACCAGCTGAACTAAAGCAGAAGATGCCTGCTGCCTTGTGACATTGTGTTATGGTATCGAGTTCTGTGCTGTTTGAGTATGAGTGCATGTACTCTTTGTTTATTGACTAGGCCTAGAGAGAAAAAACCAGAAAACTCTATAAATTTCAACCCTAATTCAAACAGATTAACCTAACTCAGAATTTGAGGTGTCTTGGTAAATGGGCTTGATGATTCCCACACAATCTGTTTGGGGTCCTCCCAATTCTAATTCATAATTTAGGGTGTTTTGGGAATGAATTTGATGATACATAGGTATGTGCTTCGGGGCAAATCGGGTGCATCATGACTCATGAGGGTTTGCTGCTTTATGGTACCTATGATTCATGTAGCCTTGGATCCTTGCCTCAGGTGGGTGCCCAGCTGAATGAAATGGGTGCTGGCTTAAAACTTTCTGAATCATCACTCAAATAAAAACAAACAGCCCCTACCAACTAAAGAACAATTACTTTTCTTAGTCCAATGGGGTATTATTGATTGACTCGAGACAAACATGCCAAAAAATTAATGCAGATGTGAAGGAGCATGCAGAGTTTTATTCTTGCTCACCTCACTAGATGTTGTACACTCCCCAAGTAAATGGCCCTGAAAATCTGCAGTTTATCATGATATTCGTATTCTGTTTATATCTGCCAATTTATGGTCAGTATTAATACATGTGAGGTGGACAACCCACTAGCTTATTTATTTTGAAAAGAGAAAGAAGCAGAAAAGCATGGTTGATTCTTTCCAACTGTTGAGAGACACAACACCCATGATCCAGCCCCATCCTTCATGACAAAGTAACCTCTTTTCTTTATCATTAGAACATATTTATCTGTCTTTTACTTTTTCCCCTTTATCTCTTCTCACTTTATCTTCAACACTTTTCCCTCTCCCCCCATCTCTCTTAAGATGTTTTATTCTAATTCTGTGTGTGCAATGCCTTTTAAGGACCTCCCTTGGATGTATCACATTAAAAATCCAGTTGGGTCTCTTCCTAAACCCACAAAACCTTCTCGTTTTAATGGCAGGAGAAGCTTCGAAGTGTCTCCTCTTCTTGCTACTGCTCTCTGTTCTTGCCTTCTACTCTTCAGGTAAGTAACTGACACTAATGTTTTTAATGTTCTGTTTTATGGTTTGGTTTGTTTTCATCTCAAAATAGCTTGATCTAACTGGGATTTTGAGTAACGCTGCATATACATTTAGTTTTCTTCTGATGTTTTCCCTATTGATGGATTGAATTTTATGGACATTGAAGAGCTTAAATCATTATTTTCATTTTGTTCCATGCAGCAACTCTGGTGGGTTTCTCCTATGATGCAAGGAGAAGTAGGGGAGCTTCATCAGCTACTAAAACAGTGTCATTCCTGAAGCAAAACAAGGTCTCAGCATCTCAGATTCGGGTTTTTGTCGCAGATCACAAGGTTTTAAATAGTCTTTTCAACACAGGTGTATCTGTTGATCTTTACTTAAATGAAACAAGAGTTGAGAGTCTGAGAGATTCCACACCTTCATCTATTTCATGGCTCAAAACCCATCTACTGACCTTTCTCCCGCACGTAAACATCCAGAGTGTCATAGCAAGTAGTGTTAGCAGTGAATTACCAGGAAAAAATGAGTTGCCCAGAGTTCTATCCACCTTGATATCAACCCATTCAATCCTCAGTAGTTTTCACCTCAGCAGTGAAGTGAAGGTGACAGTAGCATTCTCCCTGAAATTCTTGGAGAACCTTGATGGAAAACATGAAAGAGACCTGCGCAGGATTTTTCATTTTATCAAGAAAACTAGGTCTTTTGTCATTGTAGAAGCCCGTGTTGATGGAGAATTGAGCATGGGAGATCAGTTTGTTCAGGCAATGATCAAGAGAGCCACCCATGCCAATGCTGTTCTTCCTTGCAGTGATGTTCCCATGATGTTGACAGTCAAGAGCCCTGCTGCTCCTAGCGGGATTGAAGTAGCTGCATTCACCGATAAGATCTCAAAATCTTTAGAGAACAACACACAGATTATAGGTAAGATATCCGGGTTATACGCAGAAGTGTCTGATATGGAAGAATTCAATCAGAAAGAGCTGAAAAGGGAAGAAGAGCAACTGTTTCCTTCTTCCAGAAGAGAACTGCTGAACAACTTCCACCTGAAAACAACTTTACATGATGCTTTCGACCCCCCAACAACAACCTTTCCCACAAACCCAGTCACCATTCCGCTTGATAATCCCACACCGACGATCGTCACTGTCCCATCCACTAGCCCTGTTACAATAACACCACCTAATCCTGATGCCACTCCTGTTACCGTTCCCTCCACCACGCCTATCACCATTCCCCCCACAAATCCGTTGAATTCGCCAGTACCAGTCACCAGTCCAGTTACAACACCCATCACAGTGCCTGGGGCTCAACCAATAACCAACCCAGTAACTACTTATCCAGCCCCATCAGGAAATATTCCTACCACAACACCCTTCACAAGCCCTGTGATGCCTCCAGCAACGCCAAACTCTCCTGCAGCTGTGGGACAGAGCTGGTGTGTGGCAAAGACTGGAGCAATGGAGTCTGCACTCCAGGCAGCATTGGATTATGCGTGTGGGATTGGAGGCGCAGACTGCTCGACGATTCAGCAGGGTGCAAGCTGTTACAATCCAAACACCCTTCAAAGCCATGCCTCATATGCATTCAACAGCTACTATCAGAAGAATCCAACAGCATCCAGCTGTGACTTTGGTGGAACTGCCATGATAGTTAACATCAATCCAAGTAAGAACAGAGGATGCATCTATTGTTTCTTCTATGTTTTGCATGTGTGACTAGTAATATGTTAGCAGGCCTTCCTGAACTAAGTTTTCAACAGGTACAGGATCTTGCGTTTTCCTGTCATCATCGTCATCCTCGTCATCATCATCACCAACACCTTCATTGCCAACAATAACATCACCAACAACAACATCATCATCATCATGGCCAGCAATATCAGGGTAAATAAATGCCTGTTCTCACTTTCTTATACCCAGATAACTTCGGAGAAAATGACCCTCATATTTGTCTGTTTTCCTTTTTTTTTCCTTCTTTCGTTTTTGCTGCCTTTGTTTGCAGCTCTGGTACTCCACCAACAATGCTAAACACAAGCAACCCTGCTTCAGCTACCACAACCGGTTATGGATCTGGAAGCCCTCAAGGTGCTAGCTCTTCAGTATCTGCATCAGCTGCTCACTTGCAACCCTTCATTGGCAACATCATTCTGGTGACATCCTTCATCACCGCAAAAATCACCCTGGACATATAGGTCAATAACTAAACCCAGGCACATGAACGGGTCATACGCTCAGGTTTCAGCTACTGAGGGGAGAGTTCCAGCTTTTTGAGCTGTGTACAGATAGTCCGTCCACCTTTGCAGGAAAAGGAGCAGCTAGTGGTGAGTTCCTCAAGGCTTGATCATAACACCAATATCCTGCTCAAATATTCACTGTCCTGCACTTGCCCGAGATGTAAAGATAATTTCTAGTACAATATCTACATGAATTCGTTTTCTGCATTTCACGATGAGCTACCTTAGAAAACTACAACTTCAGACAGATACATGAGGATTTTCTGATTCCATCTCTTTTAGAGGTTGTACCAATTTGTAGTTCTGGGTACAGTAACTTCCCCTAATCGAACAATCAGCACATAGGGTAGTAGTTTCATAAATCATAATTCAAGTCATCATTGACAGACTAATTTTCTAATGCTGATCACTTCAATGACTCCAGTTTGCATTTGTTTGTCAAAATGCTAATAATTTGATTTTCAGATAAGCTAAATAATCGAGAGATAGTGTAAGTCTACCGCACATGATTAATATTCTAAATAGTCAAAAAGGTCTACCCTAGGATATGACAAATACCAACCAAAAGGTAGACCCTTGTGCATTGGATGCTAATTGCATCAGTAGCCTATTGACGTTAGAAGGGGAGACAGGCTATCATTCGGAACATCTGCAAAGTTTATGATCCGATATTAAGGGATTCCACTAGTAATAATATGCCCTTCCTGTGGATAGTCAAAGTGTTAAAACACCTAACACAAACAGAGAAGTGTATGAAGAATGAACAAATATGATGTAACAAATTGCGTTCTTTAATTGTTTCGCTCTGTATTTTAGGTTCATGACATCTCTCAGAAATGCAATTGTGATTATGGGAACAAAGTGCTTCCCCTCTCTGATGCTACAGAAAAGAAGAGAACCTCTTGAGCTAACATCTTTACAAAATGGCCTGTATTGCTCGGATAAAAATTTAAGATGTGCAGTTCCTCTTATACAATAACAACTAAATAACCTAATAATTTTACCGCTTAGAGAATACCACCAAGATCAACATGGACATAGAAACTACAATCTTGAAACCTGAGCTCTCCCAGAAATTCTGCTTCTCAATACCTGCTGCTTCAACCTGTTGCTTTGTTGCTAATTGATCTCTGAGTTCTTTCAGGGCTTTGTCCCTTCGCTCTCCCATCTATCATGATAAATTAAATGAAGCTAAGTATAAAGCAGGTGAATAGAGTTAAATCAAGTAAAGAATGATGGTGGAATGACAGAAGTAAAGAATTTGATCTATATTTTAATTTGGAAATAATTTGTAAATATTAGCCTGTTGTACATGGTGCACTTGTATCCTACTAGTTTAAGCTTTTAAGTAAATTAGTAGTTTAACCTGGTATCAAAGTTATAGTTAACTAGAAGTCTTGAATTCAAGTCTCTCCTACTGATTATTCCCCCATCTACCTATCTGTAATCTATAACTACTGTCGAGTTATCTCTCCAGGTGAGGATATGGCACTTGTATCCTACTAGTTTAAGCTTTTAAGTAAATTAGTAGTTTAACCTGGTATCAAAGTTATAGTTAACTAGAAGTCTTGAATTCAAGTCTCTCCTACTGATTATTCCCCCATCTACCTATCTGTAATCTATAACTACTGTCGAGTTATCTCTCCAGGTGAGGATATGGGGCTACAAGTGACATATCCTAACAGTTTAAGCTTTTAGCTTTAACAGTCAAGTTTCTGAAAGTGTGAAGTTTAAGTTCTTCAAACTAAAAAGTAATTAAATAGATCTAACTAAGAATATTTGTGGTTGCAATTATTTCAAGGGAAAGTGTTGCACTAAATAGACCTAATTAATAGCATTTATGGTTGCAATTATTTCAAGAGAGAAATATTGCAGTTTTCATGATCAGGAGCTACTTGCATGCAATAACGGTGAGGACCATTAAGCTGATCAGGACCTGAACTAGTTTTCAGCCATGACGATTTTGGATGAATAGAAGTATAGAACACAATGGGACCATTTCTTTACAATATGGGTGTGGACCATCTACTTGATGGAAATTAAATGTTGCACAGACAGGCATCTAATCAATTTCCATACAAAAGATTACGATTTTAATACAAAATGAGAAGAATGAACCTGCACAGGAGTGAAAATTCTCCTTGCAGAAATTAGTCACAAGCTAGTATATATAAAAGGAGTAAAGAAATATAACATTACCCTCTGGAGCTTTCGTGTTTGAGCACGAGCTTCCTGGAGACAGAACTCCAATTTTAGTACTCTCTTTTTCAGTTCCTGATCAGCTCTACGATGCTTCTCTAACTGTTCCACAAACAGATTACAGTTCATAAATACACGAATAATGGCACACCTTAATTGAAGAAATGCAGCACTGGAAGGTGAATAAAAGTAAAATATGGAAGCAACTGATGACAAATGTACCTGTGATTCCATTTCCTTAGTTTTGAGCTTCCAGTGAGCAGACATAATCCTGATTTCATCTTTCAGTTTGGCTATTTCATCATCTTTAGCAATTAAAAGCTTATTAATCTTCTCAAAATTCTTTGGAGAAACCTCATCTAATATTTTCCTCAGTTCACAATCCCTGTTTGCTCCAGCTTTGGCAACAGCTTGCATAATGTCATGCTCAATTCTCAAAACTTCATCTTTCAATTGTTTTTGAGAATATTCCCTAGCTTGAAGATCCTTCTGCAGATTATCTAATTGCTCTCCCAGCCTATTTACACGATCCCCGTGCTCTTTTAATGAAATATTCTTCTCATCTAGTTCCTTTATCAGTGCCAAACACTGAAGCTGTGCTGATTGAGCTGATGCAGCACTTGCATCAGCAGTAGCTTGAGTGAATGAAAGCTGTGATCTAAGACCATCCAACTCCTGGAGGTACTGTGTCCCATTAAAAACTAAGAATCAGAATAACAGAAGTGGCAACACAATGAGAAAGGACACAGCTTGATCCAGCTAGATTTATGTGGGGAACAACTATAATCTAAAGATGGTTATCTAGCAAAGCAATAGCAAATATAAAAGTAAATCATAAATAAATGAAATACTTCAGATCCATCCTCTGAAACTAAACTATCCAATTGGCAGCTATAGCTAAGACTTGTAAGTACAAGCTGTTTAACTGGTGTACATTTCTTCAAGTTGTTGCCACTTTTTTTTATAGGAAGCGATTTTCTGATTTTGATTATGATAAAAGAACATGCATATCTATAAAGCAGGCTAATGTTGTAAATGCAAAAAATGTTTTTGTGGTAGCAACAAGGATGGGTTATCCACAAATCAACATGTTTTTTCATTCCACAATAAAATACCAAATCATGTGTACTTTCTCTTGAAGCTACTGCATATTCCACCTAGGGATAAAAAAAAACACAACTGCTTGGACGGTGAAAGCTTGATGGTATATATAGGGAGTCCTTGTTGCAAATAATCATCCCTTGAATGATATGGCCTGCTTAGTATTGACAAAATAATACAGATTTCAACTCCTATCATCCACTACTTTTCTAGAAGAAACTTGATTGCATAGTCAACATTCTCAAATATTTACTCACTAGCAATATTCTAAAATCAAATCTGTATTGTTAGATTTAGAATGCACTGCACATAAACAAATACAATAAACAAACAAACATAATGTATGTTTATATGCACACATACCTAAAAACTTTTTATACCAATTAATTTTCATTCAATCTTTTGCCTTATAAAAGCCCACTTGTACAAGCCACAAAGCTTTCTTTTATTAAGCATGACATATATACAACATGAATTGAAGTTATTCCCTCTGTTAATCTAGTAAATTATTCCTAAGGATATGGGTTGAAACCATTTCCACAACCCCCATTTTTTTTACCTTTTTCTTTCTATGGAATAATTTATTGTGCAACAAAGAAGGGCAAAAAAATTATTTTAAGAAAACAAATGAAACAACAATAGTTTGACTGGGTTAAAAACTCAACATACAGATCCAAATGGTTTGATCTATGAATATATGGCATTTTAATCACTTCCTCAAGGACTTCAACTATGTTTCATGCATACAGACAAAACGCTTGTTGAAACATTCAAACAACACACCAAAACACTTGGATATTTTTCAACTCCCCACATTGAAGAAATACAAAAGAAAGGGACAAAAGTACCCAAAAGAATGACTATCAAATCAGTAAATAGTGGGTTTAAAAACCCATTAAAGAACTAGCTGAACTCAAGCAAAATTGTTACCAACCCTAGTTATTGAATTAAATGTTAGCGCCCATTCCAATCACATTCAATTAACTTCAAGCTATCTACCAGAAGTAATATAGAAGATCAAGAAACCATAGGATCAAGGAGTTGGGATTCGTGGGACCTTCTCAGTAGTCATAGCAGATGCCTGCAATTGTCCATTTCTTTCTTCTAAGCTTTTCTGCAATCTGCCTATTTCCTCTTCCATGCTCTTGGCCTTCGTCTCCGCTACCTGTGGGAACCCAAAATTGATTAAATTCTAATAATCAACCCGAAGGTCGTAAGAAAACTGCAGAAAGTAGAGGAAAATAATTAATTTTTCGATCTCATGCTTTTCAGGAAACGAAAATCTCCCTTCCACTGTGCAAAATGGTTATCCTTGTCGATTCCTTGAGGTCCTAAGAAATTAGACAAAAATGAAAAACAAAAAATAAAAATTTCAAATTCTTTACTTTTCTTATGTTTTCTCAGCTACCAAGCACCTGAGGAGGTCCCACACAAAAAAGGACTCAATTATCGAACAAGACCAAAAAGAACAATGAATGGTTCCAAGATTCAACTGAACACAAACCTTTCAAAACAAAACAAAACAAAACAAAAGGCACCGAATTACAAAATCACATGCCTTTCTATTTAGGGTTTCTTTAGCAAAGGACTGTTCTTGCGAAGCGAGACGGCCTCGCACCTCCTTCAACTCCGCCGCCAACGACACCACGTTTTTCCTAAAGCTCTGCTTCTTCTCATTCAGATCCTTCAACAACGGATCGATATCCCGAACCGAAGACGACGACGACGACGTTAACGCCGAAGACGACGACGACGACGCCGCTGATGATTTCTCCGAAACCGACATCTCACTCACGAGAATATAGTCATAAAAATTCTTAACAACTATGTGAATACACTGAATCAAGCCCAGAGCCTGAGAGGTCGGCACGCCTGCATGTGAAAACGGTAGCTGCGCATTTAATTTGAATCATCTAGATGCACGAAAAAAGCAAAAAACGGTAACTTTCTTTCTACTGTAAAGGTTTGACAATTTTCAAAATCGGGAAATCCAAACTTGAAGTTGATGTAAATCCAAGTTAAGTAACTCCCCATCGTATTTTCTATGGAAAAAAAAAATGATTTCCCAAGAAAATCCCCCTATTTTTTCTGGCAAACAACACTCCAACCCCACACGCCTCAAAAAATCTCAAAAAAATTATTAATTAATTAATTAATCAGAACCAACAGAAATAGAGAGAGAGAGAGAGTTCAAGAAGAAGATTACCACCGTCTCTTCAGAGAGAAAAAACTCTGGGAGTCACAGTCGATTCGCATTCAGAAGAAAACGAGTTCGTGGCTCTCGTCACGTGGCTATTTCAGCTTCAACGGCTCAACTCCTGAAGCCAGATTCCTACCCTGGGCTCGCCCGCAGCCGATTCAGAGGATTAATTTTTCCATTTTCTTTTCTTTTTAATTTATTGGGATTTTTCCGGTAATCAAGCGACATGTCTGAAGCCTAAATGGAATTGAGGTTCGGGGTCTCCGAGCCTCGGGTTCAATAAATGCCAAATCCCGAACCTACAGTTTGGTTTGACCTTAACCTGAGCGCGCCAAATCCAAAATTTTCATCTGGCTGCGCTCAGGATCACCCACGTGGAAGCATGTTCCGACCGTTGATAGGGACTGGGGTCCACCAACGTGATGTGTGGTCTGGATCGGCCTCCGGCTCGTGCTTATAGATAAAAATTAAAGTATTGGTACGTTCACATGAAAAATCATATCGTCATATGATATGGTTTGGTACATTAAATATTTAGAATAATTAAAGACGTTGACATGAAGTGGGAATGCTAGGTTCTTATAATATGGTTCTCAATCAATACATCAATAATGTTTTTCAAGTTTATATTAAACTCATATATTTGGTACGTCCACCATAATTCACTTATTTTTCTTATATTAAAAATACTTAATATTTCTATAATACTTTGATAAGAAGCTTTCTAAGCAATAATGTCAGGTAATTCATTATATTTTTCATTTATTATTATATTTGAATTACTTTCTATAACAACTGAATTGATTTACCATTTGCATATGATATTATAATTCATCTTTTATTTTTATTTAGCTTTTATTATGTCATTTCAAATGTTTCCAACATCGATATTGAAGATTTTTTTGTCTATCATAACATGTGATATTCACTTTTTGAAATATGTAAAATTAGACATCAACCTAAATAGTTTCTTGTTTTTCACTTCAATTGATGGTTGAATTTAAAGCAAAAATTATCATTTTAAAATCTTACTATGATTCACCAATTTTTTACAAAATTCAATTTTGTCGTTATTTCTATATTAAGTTATTTTTTATGCTTGCTATCAGGAGAGTTCAAATTTTTTTAAAATTTAATAAGGTTATGTTCGACTTAAAATTTTCAAGAGAAAATACAAATGAAAGAACATAAGAAATGAAAAAGTAAAAAAAAAAAAAAAGATTTATAATTAATAAATTATTTTAAACTCATTCCTTTGTTTTAAACTTTCGATATTACTTGTTTTTATATTATTATTATTTTTTTTGTTTCTAGAGGTATACAAAAGAAGTGTATTCAAGTGTACATTTAATGATTTTTGTATTAACACTTAATGGATATTCAAAGATCATATCATATCACCAAAAACACTTGGTCAAGGAATACTAATTAATTTTTTTATAAAATGCTTTCCATAAAAGTTTAAAGAGAAATAATAAACGAAATCCAAATGATGAAAATAATGAAGGATATGTGTATTCATGCCCATAATGGAGAGGAATTTGCTAAAATTAATATTTCCATAAATTAAGAAGATTCAAATATTAATAAAATTTTATTTTCTTAATTTTAAGAAATAATATATTCATTATTCCTTTTTTACATGATTCAAATTTTTTTATTCTTAAATTATCAAACTCTTCAAAACTTGTCATTCAAAAGAAGAACAAACTAAAAATGTTTTTTATGGAATTAAAAAGAGTCATGCTCCTTCCTTATGATAAAGTTATAGTTTGAGGGTAATTGCCATATTAGGTCCTAAGAAAAAAAAATTATTCTAAGCTTTTATTTGTTTAACCTGGTATGTTTGATTCATCAATATCATGAAATACAATAAGGATATTGTTTTTTTATGATGTCGGATTATAAGAAAAAGAATCCTCCTCCACCACCAAGGCCATCTCCATCAACTTCATTTTCATCACCCAGTGGACCTTCCATCTTTGTATTATATGATTCCATATCCACTGGCACGATTACCACCACAAAAATGTCCATGATAGTGAAAGAAGAGAAACAGCCTCAGAGTGGTGGAGAGGGAAGGCCATGACTCATCATATTTGACCCAAATATTTCCAGCTCTCCTATGTATAATGTACGTAGTCTTACTCACCATTTTTTTCTTTTTAAATATCATACATGTATCTAAATACTCTGTTAAAGAATAATCTATTAAAACACGATTCGATATAAATCTTTAGAATTAAAGTTTTCGTAACATTTTCAAAAAAATTGATCCCCGCAACCATGAACTCTATATATCAAATGCATAAAAATTATCTTATTTATGTGTATATTGATACGAGTACTATTTGTTTCTACTTAAATTTTATTTATTTATTTACATCTTCAATTTTATTTTTTTATTTTTTATTTTTGCATCATAATACTATTTTTTATGCTACCATGGTTCAATTATATTTCAAACATTTTGGGTATGGTACCACGTTCTTACTCAAGCTTTTTTTAAAAAAAATAAAAAATAAAAACCCCCTCAATTTTTGACGGGTTTTACACTTTGCTCCCTCACGTTCAAAACCCGATATTTTACCCCTTAAACTTATTAACATCAACATTTTGTCCTCAGTTACAACCCTTTTATAAAATTATAAAAGAGATTAATCTTCTTAGTATTTTGGTTTGAACACTAAATATGAAATTGAAAAATACCAACTTTCAATTAATAGTTCTAAAATAAAATTTTTAAATACTTATAGTAATTATTTGTTTCAATTTTTTATTTTAAAAGAAATGTTTGCATGATTATTTGTTATTTTCGAATGCAGCTGCGAAGTGTAACAACTTCGAACTTAGGTAATATATGTTTTTCTTTGTATTTTAATATTTTATTTACTTAATAAACTATTTATTAACTTTTTAATAAATTTAGAGGGTAAAATATTACATTTTAATAAATTTAAGAATCAAAACATTGAATTTTGAATATGAGTTGATGAAGTATAAAACATGCCATGTAACCTTAAATAACAAATACTTAGTTGATTGATAATCTTCTTTAAACATTGGGTAGGAGGTCAATAAATAAGAAAATATAGTTAGAACACATTTTTCTAATTTTCCTTGAATAAATTGAGAATAATGAATATAAATAAATGATGAAGCAAAAGATGGAATAACATTTTTTTACGTTGTTAAGCCATCAAATTATATAAAAAATATTATTTAATTTAGTAATAATGAAACAACAGCTGTCACCTGGCAAAAGAGAGAACCTCCACAAGAAGACAAGTAGATAACTCACTTAGAATGATTTTTTTTTTTTCATTTTTCTAATATTTTATTAATTTGCTGGGAAGAAAAGAAGGCGACTTAAGCAACCATTGAATAGAGAGGATAAGACTTAAGAGATTAGTTTGTAATATTTGACTTCTAGGAGAAGGATGACGGATGAATCAATCACATGTATTTCCTCAGTCCAAATTTCACCTTCGTCAAAAGGCATCAATCACTCAAACAACCACAAATCCAACTGATAGGCTCCATTCGGTGCCTATCCAACTTTTAATTTAAGCTATTTAAAATATATGATGATGAAATTTAATCTGTTAAAGGATTGCGAAAGGTGAATCTCTACAACCAAAGAAGGTAAATTGGTGTTGTTTGAATAATTTTAAAAACAATTCCAATGTATACTTATCTAATTTTAGACTTGTTCACAATTTTATTTATTTATTTTTTTTTTTTGTGATGTCTCATATTGGATAGGGGAAAATATTCCTGACGCTATATATGTAGAGACTCCTCTTAATCAAATAGACGTGTTTTAAAGCCATGAGGGCCCCTTGGGTCCAAAGCGGACAATATTTACACGGTTGAGTGCGGGTTATTACAAATGGTATTAGAACCGATCCCCGACCCCTGTGTGAGGGTTTGTTTGGCTCTCCAATCCCATGGGACACAATGAGGACATTGTGTCTGCATGGGGGGCTCGGATATGGGAGAATGTTCTTGGCGCTATATATGTAGAGACTCCTCTTCACCAAGTAGACGCGTTTTAAAACCATGAGAGCCCCCTTTGACCCAAAACGAACAATATCTACATGGCTGGGAGCGGGTCGTTACAAATGGTATTAGAGCCGATCCCCGACCCCGGTGTGGGGATTTATTTGACCCCGTAATCCCATGGGACACAACAAGGACGTTGTGTCTGTATGAGGGGGTGTTTGTAATGTCCCATATTGGGTATGGGAGAATGTTCTTGGCGCTGTAAAGGCTCTTCTTCACCAAGTAGACGTGTTTTAAAGCCGTGAGGGCCCCCTTGGGCCCAAAGTGGACAATATCTACATGATTGGGTGCGGGTCGTTACATTTTCAATCGTTTTTTCAATACAAATTAGACATTACACATAACTATGAATGCAATAACACTCTTCAATACGATTCAAATCGGTTTTTCAATAAACTCAAATTTCCATTTCTACAAAATATCTCTACCAATAATAAGTACAAAAAATTTCTAAAATAACTTAACAAGAAAACATATATATATATATATATATATATATATATATATATATATATATATATATATATATATATATATATATATATCATCCCATTGTTCTTTTATTTAACTTAAAATCATGAGCATTAAATAAGCAAAATAAGGCTGAAAATAAATCAAAGAGAAGAGAGAAAGAGAGCAACTGTGACATCAAAATTTACGTGGAAAACTTCTGAAAAGATAAAAAAAAATTAAAGGCCTACAACAGATAAAAAATGTGCAGTATGAAAAATAAACATTGAATACAAGATTTCACTTGACTCAAACCTACTAATCCTTCTTGTACCACTTGATTAGTACCTTTCACTTTCAGGTACACAACTTTTTCTTATGAAACACACTTAGAGTCTACACCAAGCTCAATCTTGACTTCTTCTTGAATTCACACAAGAAGAAAATGAGTTTTTACCCAAACTCAATAGTTTCAAAATTAAGAGATGAATGAAGAAAGGAATCGACACATTTGTTTTCTAAAAAAAAAATCCATTAAAAACAATTTGGAAAACAATTAGAAAGTTTGATTTTTCTTTATAATCAAACACCCCAAAATTAGGAAAGGAAAAAAGAACTAAAAAGGGATAACTATTGCGACTTTGATATTCTCTTTACAAAACAGGAAACAATTTTAGGGTTTTTAAATGAAAAAAAACCCTTCATCCAACCAATGAAATATCATCAGCAAAATGCAACTTGGATTGGTCCAACTTAAAGTTGGATCGATCTTGGAACATAACATTTGAATACTTAGTAAAAAATGCTTTCCAAGTCTTCATAACTTTTTTAAAAAATATTTCAAGAAAAATAATATTCACGAAATCTAGTTAATTCAATTCAATCAAACTACAGTCTCAACTACAAAATGTTGATCTAATTGACAAATTCAACTACTTGATTTTCATTAGGTAAATAATTCGAAGAAGGATTTAGAAAAACCAAGTTAGTAGACACTTAAAAATTTTGTTTAAAATAGTCAACGTCGCTGTCATATAATATAAATATGTGAAATTAATATGAAAATAAATTAGATTAAAGTATATAAAAAATATATAAAATAATATGATTAATAACTATCAAAGTACTAAAAATAGAATATTAGGTGACTCTACCAATGGGAAATTCAATCAATAGATTCATTAAAACCGAAATTGATTTTTGATAATTAAATATTATCAATTTATTAAAAAATTTCCCTCCATGAAGATATTGATTATTTTTCTCAATAATTTATTTTAAAAATGTTTAATTAAAAAGCAGTGAACTTCACTGTGCGGTGTCTATGAAGAAGAACCTGCTTATCGGAGACCAGATGGTGACTGTTGTGGGTTTGGGGGAGAGGGAAAAAACAGCCAAGGAAGAAGAAGACGAGAAGGAAGAGAGAGGGGGGAGGCGGCATTGTCTTGGTTCCTTGTGTGGGGTTGCAGATAGAAAGGAAAGGAGAGAAGGGAGGGAGTGGTTATTGGGGTTTCAGAGCAAAGGAGAGAGACGCTCTGCTTCTGGTTGTGGGTATGATATAATCTGTCTGGGTGTGTATGATAAAGCACTAACTGAAAAGAGGAAAATAAAAACAAAGAAGGAATGGGAGAAAGTGAAAGGACGACAGAGCAAAGGGTGTCATGTCACAGGGAGAAAGAGAGAGAGAGAGAGAGAGAGAGACTGGTGCTGGAAGAGGGAGAGACAGAGACGATGTGAGACGATGTGGGCATAGTGAACGTTTGATACTACAGTGGTAAGAAATTAAAGAGCGGGGAGGGTAGACAAATTTTGGTTATTTAATAGAAGAAAAAATAGGTGATAGAATAAAAAGTTAGAAAATAAATAAATAAATAAATAAATAGATGGAACAAAAAATAGAATAGAAAAATAAATTTAAAAGAGTATAAAATAAGAAAGAAAAACTAAGCAGAAAAAGTACATTTTCTCATTAAGAAATTGAAATTGCCGATGTGGCATATACACATCATCTCAGTATTTCCTCGTTTAGCAACAGGGTGGCCCAAGCTCCAAGCTTTATGTGTCAGTGCACGTCTCCCTAATCCCGATATAGTTGCACGTTTTTCGCTGTATTTATCTCATTCTATTTCTATTCTGTAGCCATGGCAGCTAAGAAAGCGTTGGCGTCATTCCCCAAAGTTTTGCTTGATGAAGTGGAGAAATGGGGTGGGAGGAAGCAGACTGGGGTGAGCTTGAGGTACATGACCAAGTTTGGTTCTCAACCTACAAGCAGAAACTTGGTCTTTTCTGCTCAATTCCTCCACAAGGAACTTCCAATTAGGATTGCCAGGAGAACCCTTGAGCTCCAGAGCTTGCCCTTTGGCTTGTCCCAGAAGCCTGCTGTCCTCAAGGTACTCCCCACTTTTGTTGATCTCATTTTCTCCAACCGTCTCTTAATGGGTAATCGTTAATCAAATTTCGTGGGGGTTTTTTTTTTTGTCCATTCTGGGTTCCTGAAATGGGGTCCTAGAGTTCTTGTGGTTTCTTGGTGATTTGGCAAATGGGTTTAGTTTCCTGTCTGATTTTTGTGGTGGGTTTGTTTTAATTTCTGCAGTCTATAAAATTCATCAAAACAACCAGAAACATCATACCTCTACCGAATTTGGTTATATAGTGTTTAATTACTTTCATTGGATTGTTATAGCAGATACAGATGTGGAATTATTTTGTAGAGTTTTATTTGGGTTTTGATTCATTAGAGTCGTGCCGTCTTGGCCTTGGGGTTTTTGCATTTGGAATTCAACATTTACCTTGTTTCATGCTTGTGGGTTTTGACTAAAATGCTATTTTATTTGTTTAATTTGGGTGCATTGTCCTTTTTATTTTTATTTTTGTGAAAACCTTATCTAGAATCTGTACAGATTCCGTTTATAGAAGCAATCCATTTCCTTTATAGGTGGTTTAATCAGCAGAATAAATAGATTGAGAATGATCAGTCTGACTTGTCTGGAGCCGTGGTATTGATCTTTGCTTATAGGTGGTTCAATCATTGTTATTCTCAACTGTTACTGCATACTCTTAAAGATTCTACATATACAAATAAGGCCATATTACATTTTCCTGTTCTAAGGCATCTGATATTTTCTCAGAAATGTTTTGTTGACGTTAACCAAAGAGTTGTTTTGCTGCTAAATTTGTTGTAACTTGGTCAATTTGATCACTATTTTTTTATGCTGTGAATTTGCTGCAAATTTTGAGGTTGTAAATACAAGTGTGCCATTCTTTTTCTCGATTGTTAGGTTCGAGACTGGTATTTGGAGTCATTCCATGACATCCGATCCTTTCCTGAGGTCAAGGATACTAATGATGAGTTGGGTTTTACGAACATGATCAAGATGATTAAAGTGAGGCATAACAATGTGGTCCCTATGATGGCTTTGGGTGTTCAACAGCTGAAGAACGACATTTATCCAAAAGCTCGAAAGCTTGATGAGATCCATCAGTTTCTGGATAGGTTTTACATGTCAAGAATTGGAATTCGTATGCTTATTGGTTAGTTTTTCATTTACTTTCACCATCTTATTTTCTCCCCTTAATCCAGTTTCAATATGCAAGTCTATACTTATTCCCTTCTCTTTATGCTACTGGTAAAGTTTTGGGAATATTTTTGTTCCACCTGCATTGATCCAATGTTTCATTCTTGGGTGGAACTCAGGGCAGCATGTGGCGCTGCATGATCACAATCCACAACCTGATTGTGTAGGCTGTATACATACTAAGGTGTCCCCTATGGATGTTGCACGGAATGCCAGTGAGGATGCCCGTGCTATTTGTTTACGAGAGTATGGGAGTGCTCCTGATGTTAACATATATGGGGACCAATGTTTTACTTTCCCGTAAGCTCTATGTCTTTCATTTTCATTTCATGGGCAACCTTTTTACCTCTCCAATTCATCTTCTTATTCCAGTTCTTTGGATCAATCTCATGGCTTACCTCCCAAGTTTACTAGTTCTAGATTCAATCTATCAATTGCTAAAGCTCTGCTACTGGAAACGTAGGAGCTTTCTAATCATTGTGCCTTCACTGCTTAACGTAGGAAAACATCCATTGATATAGAAAGTTGAGTAGCTTTTACCAAATGAGATCTTGTCAACAAAGAACTGAGAAAATAAATTCATCCGTTATTATTGATGTTTGGCTAAAGCAGCAGCATGTTAGAACATTCTGGTGTAAAGTACTACCAAAACCAGACTTTCCCACTGAGCTTGATGGCATCTTCTCTTATTAGTTTCATCCAGTTCGTTATCAGTCTATCTCCCCATTTTTGGTACTTTGATTTGGACCAACTTGTGTCTGCTTCTTGATGCAGTGATCGGGCTGCCTTGAACAGTGTTTGAACCTGTAGCAGTCAAGACATAAAGCTAAAAAAAGCCTAGCTTAGAATTTAACCAGAAGTCATCTCTAACTTCTGCCAAAATCTGACCCAACTCCCATGACATCACATTATAGTCTAGAGCAAAGCCCTCAGTCTTTATACCACCCTTTGTTGTGGATTGGATTTGTTGGATGCTGGCTGTTCAATCTTGCAGGATGATGGACTATGTAAATATAGTTTTCTCTTTGTGTTTGATTGTGAACATCCATTTAATCTTCATTGAAGTCATGATTTTGTTTGATTTCACAAGGGAACTAACATTTTCAGTTTTTGTTTCATGGTCTCTTGTTTTACTTTATTACAGTTATGTTCCAACACACTTGCACCAGATGGTATTTGAGCTGGTTAAGAATTCCTTGCGTGCTGTCCAAGAGCGGTTCATGGACTCAGATGACATTGCACCTCCAGTTCGAATCATTGTTGCAGATGGACTAGAGGATGTTACAATTAAGGTATGTGCTTCACTGTCATCGAGTGGACAAATTCTTTAGTCTTGTGAAGCATTCATAATGTTCTTGAGTGGTGTGTTGTGTATGATCATTCTTCGTCATCATCTGACCAATGGTTTGATGTTGGCTATCAACCTAAGTATCCCGACACCCATGTGCATATTAAAAATGCTAGCTATCTTCTTTACCCAAGTGCTTGGAATTGAGATTGGACAATTTTGATTTCATAGCATATGTTCTATATTGGAAAATGTAAAAGTGAATGATCAGTGTACATTACAAATGAAATGGAAGTAATTTCTTGGAATCCTGAAGTGGCCCTATTTAAGTAAGTGTTAAGGAGAAAAAATTAGGATGATTCTGTTTCATGTGGTTGCTGAACTTCTTCTTGATTCGTCTACTACATCTGGTAAATGCGTTTGCCGCTTGGTTAACCAATCGATTGTGTGTGTGTGTGTGTGTTTTCGAAACTCTAGATCTCAGATGAAGGGGGTGGCATCCCAAGAAGTGGCCTTCCCAAAATTTTTACGTATCTTTACAGTACTGCAAGAAATCCATTAGATGAGAACTTAGACCTTGCATCAGCTGATAGAGTGACAATGGCTGGATATGGATGTGGGCTTCCAATAAGCCGTCTATATGCTCGGTATTTTGGAGGAGATCTGCAAATTATTTCCATGGAAGGATATGGTGAGTTCAACATCTTATCTGTTAGAGTAAATCCAACAAGCTTTCTCCCTGCTGATAAAATCCAAAAACTTCTAGATTCATTTCTGGAATAAAATTAAGCTCATTCTCCTCCTATAACCTGAATTTCTGAACAAATGCACTGGTTAATACATTTACTTGCTACCTGAATCATTTTTTCTTCCCTATTGTTTCAGCCACATTACCAAGTCAACTTATCATTTATTCTCTCAATCATTTAACTATTTGAGCTGTTAACACTTGTAACTAAACCTTCTTGCTTCACTTAAAGTTCTTTGCTGGTTTATTGAAAAAAGGGCAAGGAGGAAATCGGGTGGTTCATGGGTCAGAGTTGTTTGTTGCAAGGATTAAAGCATGTGTCCCAACAAAAACACTTGTGAAACACCTGATTCTGGGTTTATTTTATTTTAAATAGCATTTTCAGAAAGTTTATTTTGTTTTTGTGTTGGATAGAGGATACTTTTATGCTTTCAAGAAACCACATCATTTCAAGTTTTGCTGATATGCACGGTTCCTAGTGACAACTCCCAATTCCATCTGACTGAGCTTTACCAACCAAATTTGTGCCTAACATTTGAACTCATGATCTGCATATACAGGGACTGATGCTTACCTTCATTTGTCACGCCTGGGAGACTCAGAGGAGCCCCTGCCATAGTTGGGGTGCCCCAAGTCTGTTCCTCAGACAGCATATACTAGGAGTCAAGAAATATGATGCCAAGACTTGTACATTCTGAATAGAGAAAATGTATGACACTCAAATTCTCATAACCCTTCACTTTGATAGTCTTTCTCATCAATTTTCTTTGTCATATGGTGACGGGTAAATGATATCAAACCTTACCCATTTGTGCAAAGAGCACAGTTTTGAAGTAATATTTCCTTCTAGTCACTTTACATGTTCAGTTTCTTTCAGTATATAGTAAGGGCCTAATGGGTGGGTTTTTCTCATAGGCTGAGGTCATGACATGAACAATCCAGGCTATTTCATGGTCTCCAAGAGAACCAAGATTGAATATTCTTCACCCAAAAGCCTAGCTCATGCATATCCGGACCTGTAACCTTATTTGTTTGTTTGCTTCTTTTGTTTGTTTTGGTGGCGGTGGTGGTAGTGTTTATTAAATTTGAGGTTGAAAATAATATAGAGTGGCTCGTTGCTTTGCTAAATCTATTTGGTATGTCTTGGTACAACAATATTGCTCTTAAATTCTTAACTTCAAAGGATGGGGTCATTGATTATTAACTCTTTAGAACGAATTTGTGGAATGATACAAATTGATTTGGAAAAATCTATAATGCGGAATTTATTGAAATCTTAATTAGGATACGATAGAATTTGGTTCGATAATTGTAATAGGATGTAATTATGTTTTTAGGATGATGAAGAATGAAAGTGAAAAGAAACATAGAAAATGGGTTGGGGATGAGGACATGGGAAGGGTGGGTAGGGAGGAAGCCACCATTCTTATTTCCTAAGCAACTTGATGACATTAGATTATGGATACAAGGATAGATTAGGGATTTGAATATAGAAAGGGGGCCTTTATTCCCTTCTTTCTCCTTTCCTCTTTGTCTTTTTGTTTCGCTAAATAAAAAGAAAGTCTTACACGTTGGAGAAGCAACACATGGGCCGAGGATGACACCTTTCTGGCCTCTCTCTACACTTCATCTGCTCCTCTTTCCAACTATAAAAGATTAAATGAGAGAGAGAGGGGGGCGGTGAGACTGAGTCTCTTTCTGGAGGCTACAAGTGTGGGACCTTGGGTGACTTTGATTTTGACTCTCATCTGCAGTCTCCGCTCCTCTCCCCACGCCACTCGGGTGTTTTTACCGTCACCCACCATCAGTCATCACTCTCTTTCCTTCGACTTCTTCATTCCTCATGACTTGATATCCAATAAAAGAATAAGATCAATGTATAAGTATAACAATACAAATAAACGAGATTGGATGATTAATCGTCAGACATGACAACATTTAATTGATATTATTATATAGATACCAAATAAATATTTATTAATATATAATTATTTTTGAGAATAATTTTTTATTCTTACTTATAAATTATGTAAGGAAATTATTAATTTTTTAAAATAATTATTTACATTTACCAACCAGGTTGATAAATATTTATATTTAAAGTATTAAAAAGTGTTTTTAGGAATAACAGTGATTTTTAAAAACGTTTTTTAAGATTAAAAACATTTTCTAAAATGAGTGCTAGAGGAATCTTATTAAAGCTTAAACTTTTGTTAAATTTTAATTAATTATATTTCCATTTTGTAAATGAGATAGTAGGAGAAATACGAGTATTTGAATATAATGCTGGCGTAAAGAAGTGGATGAGGGCATAAAGGGCCCCAAGTCTAGCGACTGCCAGTCCAGGGGCTCCACCGTAATCTCACCTTCCCATCGCAACTCTCTCCATCTTCTTTTTCTTTTTTCTTTTTCTTTTTCTTTTTCTTTTTCTTTTAGATTGACATTAGATTAGATTTATAAATTATAGCGGCCTCTACATCTTCGCCAGAAGGCTAAAATTATTGGGAATGGTGAATATGGGAGGTGGCGGAGGCAGCGGTCAAACGATGTCCTTTATGGCTGCAGGCGGTGGCTCCGGTGGCGGCGGATCGGGTGTTGCAGAGGCTCAGTACTCGGGGGCGAAGACGTCTGTATGGTGGGACATAGAGAATTGCCAGGTCCCCAAGGGCTGCGAACCCCACTCCATCGCCCAGAACATAAGCTCAGCTCTGTTCACGATGAACTACAAAGGTCCCGTCTCCATCTCCGCCTACGGCGACACCCATCGGATTCCTCCTCCCGTTCAGCAAGCCCTCTCCAGCACCGGCATCGCCCTCAACCACGTCCCCGCTGGTCCGTACGCTCTCATTTCTCCGATTCTTCTTTTCCTATTTCGTAATTCGCTCTGATCTCCGACTGCGATTCTTGGAATCATTGCTGAATTGTTTGATTATGGTGGTTTTGTTTCGATCGATGTTCGATTCGAGTGTCTTTGTTGTGGTTTCATGACCTCCATTTCTTGTGCCTCTTCTAATTCATGGTGCTTTCCTAAGGTTTTTTTTCTCTGATCGCTGACTTGACTTGTTTAATTATGACGTTTTGCTACGATCAGTCTTCAATTCAACGGATTTTGTTTTACTGAGTCGTAATCGAATCTTTCTTACTCCTTTTCTGTGTTGGTGAGTGGATCTGCCGAGATTATTATATTTTCTGCTGAATTAGAAGTTCAGATCTTGACTTTTGGCTGGTAGAATTGTGTTTGATCCGAAGATAAGAGCTCTCCTTCATTTAGACTAGGGGTTTTGGTTTATAACACTAGTTTTGTTGCAGTTGAACCTCTGCTTACACTTATGGTGGAGTGCATACCTGAGAAACCTTCTCATGAAAATTAATGGACATTTATGATTTTTTTCATACGATGTCGGACTGCTACAATTTCTTGCCAGTTTTCTTAAATATAGATTATTATTTTCTTTCATGAGTAACATAATACTAGTGGAATTTAGAGTTCACTGCCAAATAGGCTTCTCTTTCTCTCAAGCAAAAAGGAGGTATTATTTGCAAGAGATGCTGTTAATTCATTTTAGTTGTATCCAACCACCAGTAAATGTAGATGTGATTTAGTTTTGCCTGAAGGAAGCATTTCCAAAATGATGTGTAATATCGATTTTCAAAAAATAAGAAAATAAAAAAAAAGGGGGAAAGAAAAAATTCCTCATGTCTTGCCACATGGAATCTCCAACTTTCTGTTCCCTTTTTGATTTGTACAGTTTATTATTCATTTGTCTAAATTGGAGTGTTAAGTAGTTCAATTATGGGTTGCTCTGTATTGACGTTTTGATTGTAAACAGGCGTTAAAGATGCAAGCGACAAAAAGATTCTTGTTGACATGCTGTTCTGGGCTGTGGACAATCCTGCACCTGCTAATTATTTGCTCATTTCTGGTGATCGAGACTTCTCGAATGCACTCCATCAGTTGCGCATGAGAAGATACAACATTCTTCTTGCACAACCCCAAAAGGCTTCTGCACCGCTCATTGCAGCAGCAAAGAGCGTGTGGCTCTGGACGAGTCTTCTGGCAGGAGGACTGCCACTAACAAATGGTGAATCACAACAACTTGGTAATAATAGCTATTCCAGTTCTGACACATTACCGATTCCAGTTTCTGATCCCATTCAGACAAATCAATCGGTGGATTCCTTTTCTGAAAATTCCTACTTAGGAAATCAGAAGCTCCCAAATATGGGGAGAACTGCTGATATTAAGTATAAAGGGAAACAAAATCGCCGAAACTTGAATCAACCAAATATACCAAGAACAGCAAGTGCACCACAACAGTTGTCTGGTGCATATAATCCCAATGCCTCCCTTAATGGACATGCTCCAAATTTCTTTTCTGGAAGTCCTGATCCTTCACGAAGCAATGGCCATAACCTCCAGAGCAATTACCAAAATCATTATTCACAACCATTAAGGCCAAACTTCCCTTCGCAACCCACATTTGGACCGTCTAATTCGTTTCCACCAAATCCTCATACCCCTGCTTCTCACATAATGCCTCCCAGGCCTGATGGACCTGGTTTCACCAATGGTCCCCCAAATGTGCCTGATGTTGGTGTGTTAAACATTTCCGAGTACCCCAGCAATGTTCACAATCCTCCAAGTTTTCAACAACGAGATGGAGAGCTGAAAAGAAATTCGAATATTGAGTCTCCAAACCCTGGAAGCTTAAGCGGACAGCAGAAAGGACATATTTTGCATGATACGCCTTCATTTTACCATGATCCTCAGAACAATAGGTACTCTCGTGGACCAGAATTTCCACCCTCATCATCCTCAGCTATGGGTACCACGAATGTTCCCAGTAATGGTATATGGGGATCTCATGGATGCCAAAAACCTTCTGAGTATGTCCAAGGCCTCATAGGGGTTATCTTACTTGCCCTGAACACCCTAAAAAATGAAAAGATTTTGCCTACTGAAGCAAATATAGCTGATTGTATTCGATATGGAGACCCCAAGCACCAAAATACTGATGTTAAGAAGGCCCTGGAAAGTGCTATTGAGCAGCAGATGGTAATTAAGCAAAAATTAGGTACTGTTCAGTTATATGTTGGAAAAAATGACAGACTATGGAAGTGCGTGAACCTTATGGGTGGTAATCCTAAACAGTACTCTAAAGCAACTTGGGATGGAATCCAGAATTTTCTAATATCCCCTGCTGGACGATCTGCGATAATGGCTTCTCAATGCAAGTAAGTCCTTTCTTTGCCTAAACTTATTTTTTTCCCTAATGACATAGGACGGATGAAAATCCAATGTCTCACATTAGCTGATTATTAATGTTGGTTGGGCCTTATATGTGGGTCTACCTTTATCCCCCATTAACTTAAGCTTTTGGAGCGTATGAGGTCTTGCATTATTTGGTATTAGAGCAAGGTTTAGCCTAGCTCACCCCATGCTTGTTGACATGTCCCTCAGCAGTTGAGTGGGGGTGCCTGATGTAGGACGGATGGACGAAAGTCCAATATCCCACATTGGCTGATTACTACCGTTGGTTGGGCCTTATATGTGGGGTTACCTCTACCTCCCATTAGCTTTAGCTTTTGGGAGTGCATGTAGTCCTGCAGCACCTAAAATTTTCCTCTGACTTTATAAAGTTTTCTTATTTTCCTTCCTGTCTGCTGGGTAGGTATGAAGCAGCTATTATTTTAAAGAATATGTGCTTGAAAGACCGTGCTTTGGGAGATGTACTTCAGATTTTGAACATGGTTATCAGTGCAAAGAAATGGATCACACATCTTCAATCAGGATGGCAACCGGTTAACATTTCTCTTCCCGAGTCTAACACTGATTCAGGGGCCATAGCTGCCACATAAGGTCCGAATACTAGTTATGGTAGGGGAAAGGGGCCTTTAAACAGTTAAGAGGTACATAATATAATGGTGGGTGTTTGTTACTCAGAGGACAAGGAAAAGGAGGTTCTCTTTCTCAAGAACCAGAGTTGGTGGAGATGGCGAAATTTGACTTAAGGTGGTGGAATAAGCATATTGGGATTTCTCATCATTTTATTTTATTTTTTATTTCTTGTGAAGTTCTTAAGTTTAGTTTTCTGGAAACGAAAGCAGTTACTGGACAGGGTTAGATCATATACTATGAGATACTATTCTCTAAGTTGCAGAGGTGCTAGTTGCTGCAATGGCCTGCTTTTGCAGTATATGTTCACCTCTTCATTAGGGTTAGGTACTGCTTGTAGGAGTTGGACTTTTGTCCATTTTCACTCAATCTTTTAGGCCTTTCCATTAGTTGCATGAATGAACCGTTGGTGCCTTGAATGCTTTTGGAGAAATATTGTAAGGGGAGATCCTGCATTCTTTTGTTTCAGGATATAACCATTGAAGCAAGTTATCTTAAGGAAAATGGGACAAGTCTGTTTATCTTATTGCAAGGATTGGTTTGTATCCATCGGTCATCTCAAATAGTTCATGGAATTAGCAACTGGGGTACAATTTCTGGAGTATTAGTTTCTGATGTTGGCATTTCTTCAAGATGGGGCTGGAAGTTCACTTACCGAGACACAGAAATTTAGGACCCCAATTATACTGAAGATGAAGGGAAAAACCGGCATGTCAGAGAGAGAAGAAAATGCAGTTGTATGTGATTTCCTCATCCTTAAAAGGGTTTTTTGGTGGGATCTGACCAATCTCCTATAAGCCAGCATACCGTTGTATTAGTTGAGAATGAGACGCTAAATGACAATGTATGCCATCATATTTTTGCTACTAAGGTATGGTGCTTGCCATCTACAAAACTATGAAGATATGGTGATTGCTGACACTACGAAACGCCATGAAGACGGTATGGTGGTTGGATGCTGGAAGAATCGATTTCAAAATACGGTTTAATTTTATCTTGGAAGACTGTTATCTCTTGTTGCACCTTTTGTTCAATCTTAGTGTACATGCATGTATATATTTCTTGTGGAAAGACTATATATCCATATATATATATATATGTATTTCTCATAAAGAGCATAATGCTCTTAAAATGAACCTTGTATCTGTGTGCTTATTTTGTGTAAGTGGTTGCATAATGTAAGAAACTAGAAGGTTTTCAGGCTGCAATATTATTGTCTCTTGAACCTGATGGGATGTCTGTATCTCTCGTCTGTGATGGTTACACTTGCTTGGCTTCAGCATAGAAAAAATGCATGGTCTGGTCTTAATTTGATTAGATGTTGAATCCTTATGCTGGCTTACCATTGGATGGGTCTTTTCTGGTTAAACTTTCCGTAATGTATTGCTTGCTGTGGCAGAGTTTGCATTTGGAGCCTGCGTTTGGTCTTTGGTTTGAAGCCCCAAAATGGCCATGAGGAGTATTTCACTATTTTCCTTGCTTTTCTGGGACTCTTCCATCAAATTGGTGTAAGGAACAGCATTTTGAAATTTAAAGAGAATGTTTTCACAATGCTATGTTTAAAGGTTAAATATTTTTCCAAACGATGAAATTAAAGTATTTAGGCAATGTTTGGTTCTTGGAAAATTTGAGGAAAAATGTAAAGAAAAGAAAATAAAGAGGAAAAGTAAAAAAAAAGAAAAAGTGAAGGAAAATAAAAAATAGGGTTAAAGATGATAAATTATTTTTATTTTAAACTTATTTTATTTATTTTAACTTATCAATATAAAGATTAAATAATTTTAAAATATATAAGCTTTTAATTAATTTTAATTATATTTAATTTTTTTTAGAATATTTTATTGTGAGAAAATCATTTTTCTTATCACTTTTTTCTTTATATTTTTTAGAATCAAACATAACCTTAAAGGTTAAATATAACTTTTAAAAGTATTAGACAAGGACCACAAAACTAATATTTTCACACTTTCAATACGACATTTTGAAAATATCACGAAAAGTAAATTTGTATTCATTTAATTTTTAAAAATTAAAATGAAAGTACTTCATGCACCATTCCTAAAAATTAATTCTAATTAATTCATTAAATATATATATTTATATAAATGGGTATTAAAATTTCAAAATAATTTAGTAAAAAATGAAAATGAGTTGCCTGTTAAATTGAGATATTTAACCAAGCAAATCCAACACCAGCCGCTTCATGGGCGATTCCGCTGCCAGTACACACTGCACACAGAACAAGTGCAGAGGAGATCTTCATTCCTACAATCTAGGGTTTCTTGCTGCATGAGTCTCCAACCTCAGGTCAGGAATGAGTCTCTCTCTAATTTTCCCTTTTCCTCCATTTTCTTTTCTCGAGAAAATAGCTGTTACTGCTCATGAACTCCTCTAATGGCTGTGAAGCTCTCATCGTTAACGCTTTCCAGCAGAATCCCCAAATGGGTCCCTTTAATTGCTTCCATGTCTTCGATTTCATGCGCGAATCGTATCCAGGCTGTCCCGGAAATTGATCAAACCAAAACCCCACCGAACGACAACGAATTTGAACCAAAGTTCCAGTTTTTGAGGAACAGGCTTATGCCGGATGACTTAATCCGGGTTTTGGATACAACCCATGATTTGAATTCTGCAATCAAGGTATTCAAATGGGCTTCCCGACAAAAACGATTTCGCCACACGGCGGATACGTATTTTAGGGTTATTTTGAAGCTGGGTATGGGCGGTAAGATTGAGGATATGGAGGCCTTTTGTTCTGAAATGGTGAGAGAGAAATGCCCAGGTGGAGAGGAAACTCTTATTGCATTGATCAGTTCGTTTGTTAAGCATCGTAGGCTTAGTGAAGCTATTAGGGTTCTGGTGATCATGACTTCAAATGGTTATAAGTTCTCAATAATTGAATTTAATGGTTTGTTGGGTGCTCTGGTGAGGGAGAGGAGAGATTTTCGAGAAATTCTTCTGGTTTATAAGGAAATTGTGAAAGCAGGAATTGTACCTAATGTTGATACTTTGAATTATCTGATAGAGGCTTTATTTGAGTTAAATTGGATTGACTTGGCTTTGGATCAATATAGGAGAATGAGCAAGAAAGGGTGTAGTCCTAATAGTAAGACCTTTGATATACTCATTAGTGGCCTTATTGCAAGAAACCTAGTGGAAAAATCGGTTGTTGTTTTGGGTGAGATGATTGAACTTGAGTGTGAAGCGGATTTGAGTTTTTATACTAGTGTAATACCTCTATTTTGTAGTGTGCATCAGGTAGAGGAGGGGATGATGTTGTTTTGGAGGATGAGAGCTTCTAAACTTGTGCCAGATTTGTTAATTTATAGGGTCTTGATTCAGTGTTTGTCTGAGAGCCTTTGGTTGGATGATGCGATAAATCTTCTTGAAGAAATGATAGGATGCGGTTTAACACCAGAAGATGATGTGTTTGTGTATATTGTTAAGGGGTTTTGTAAATTAGGAAAATTTAACGAAGCTGAATTCTTTTTGAAAGATAAATGTGTTTTTGGGACTGATCCTCATAATGCATTGCTAGAAGGTTATTGTACTGCTGGTGACTTCCATGGTGCAAAAGTTTTTCTTGAGAAAATATTTGATAGGAATATAATTGACAACTTTTCTTGGAATATCCTAGTCAGATGGCTTTGTGAGAATGCTTGGACCAGCAAAGCTTTTGAACTTCTCAGTAGAATGATTGTTTCTTCATTTACCCCCGACTCTGCTACTTACTCTGCTCTCGTTATTGGAAACTGTAAATTGAGCAAGTGTAAGGATGGTTTAGAGCTATTTCATCAGGTTTGTTCTAAAAATTGGGTCTTGGATTCTGCCTCTTATGCTGAGCTAGTTGAAACCCTTTGCCAGATGGAAAGGATTCAAGAGGCTGCAGAAGTGTTTTGCTACATGTCGAGTAACGGATGTGCACTTAAATCTTCTTCTTTGGATATGTTGATGAAGGGTATTTGTGTAACAGGAAAGGTTGATGAAGCAATCAGGCTGCTTGTGCTTGCATGTTATTCTGGTACTTCATGTACTAATGCCAGTTACAAAGCTATTATGCTTGGACTATCTAAATTAGGCAAGGATAGTGATATCTTAGTAGTGCTCTCAAAGATGCTGGTAGAAGGTTGCATCCTTGATGTGGAAGCATATTGCATCCTCGTACAAAGCATGTGTGCACTGAGTCGAACAGAAGATATTGCCCGGTTCTTCAATTTGATGGTTAGTGAGGGTTTAGTACCTGACTCAGAAACAGTAGCTACTCTGCTGTCGTGTTTAACCAAGCATTCTCAGCTTCATACGATTTTGACTGCTATTGGTAAACTTGCTTCTGATGGTGAAATTCTTAATTCATCAATGTACAACCTACTTATTATTGGCTTATTGAAAGAGGGCTATAAAAGTGAAGCATGTCGATTGCTGGATTTAATGTTGGAAAAAGGTTGGGTGCCAGATGCTTCAACTCATGGGTTATTGATTGGGTCAGTTGTTAGTGAGGTACCCCATAAGGAAGCAGTGGAATATGAAAATTCTTGCATGCAAGATAAAATTGGCAACATACTTGCTGAGGGCTTGAGAGAAACATGACAAACCTGCTTTCCAATGGTAGCATGATGATCAGAAAGCTGTTTGATTCTCTTGTTGGACACTGCCCTTTGTCATGACTGTAAGATTGAAATTATTGTCTTTATTCATCAGTCCAATAAGGGATTGAACCTGCTCCAGAACCTAATTTTGGAGGCTGCAGTAGGCATCCGATGAAAAGTCCATTAGTTGACAGCAGGCAATTGTTGACATGGCAGGTTAGTTAATCTTTTCTGCTATCTTATAGTTTGTAAAATACACACTCAAGCGTGAACACACATGCACAGAGACACACACATTGTTGCTTCCCAAAACAATTCCCTGCAAGAATAAATCTCTTAGTATAGTGCCATTTCCACATATGGAACTTCATATACTCAAGGTTTATGTTATTTCATCATCTTTTTAAAACTTTCTAGGCATGTTTGGTTAGATGGATATAGCGTGTGATAGGATGAGAGATGAGGTAATATATCTTATCCCATGTTTGGTTGACAATAGGATATGTTAAATTATTCCATCATTTATCATATCTCATATTTGACCAAACATGAGATACAATAAGTGATGAGATATGTTATCAAATGTCTTTTTTCTATTCCTTCTACATGGATTATGATTCCAAGTTGGGATATGAGATATGTATCCCATGGATAAATCTAATTTGCTCATCTTATTCCTTCATTTTAATTTTTTTTTTATATTACATATCTTGCAAAACAAAAGTTTGTGATTAAAAAAATTAAATTAATAGTTTTAAAAAACCTAACAAATATGTATAAAATATGTCATGAAATAATACTAATATGTGTATTATTTAATGCAATATTTAATATATACAAATTGTTTTTGTATATTTAACAACATAATATAATATTTTTTTTTATTTATGAACTTTTAAATATTTTAATCATGAATACTATTAATAAAGATGTAAACAATTATTTGCTAATTATAAATTATAGAATGATTTCCAAATAATACTAAAACATATAAGAGATTTAATATTTTTTTTTTAATGGCAAATATTGGGATGCAATGTAATTTTTATTTTCAATAAACATTGAAATGCAATATGTTTTCCATTCCTTTTTTCTTGTTAGTGAACATTCTATTTTTTTTTTATTTTACAAACCAAATATGAGCATGATATAACATATTCTCTTGGATATAATATCCGGTGGAAGTGATATACATATCCTATCTAGTGGGTATGATATCTTAGGATAAACGTATCCTATCCTATCTATCTAACCAAACATAATATCAAAGAATTGCATATTAAACAACACTCCAAAGCCTCATTGCCCTCTTGTTTCCTGCTCTAATCCACCAATCCTGCTGTCATTGAAATTGCATTTGTTTTATCTTCCCAGTTGTTAATGCTCTTTTTTAATATCCTAATTCCATTGTTTTCATGGAAGTTTTTGTTTGTCTATCATCCTACTTGATGACTATATGGGGAGATGTTGGTTTTTTTTTGTTGATAGGTATATGGAGAGATGTCTTGTGCCATGATCCTCCAAAAAAAAAAAAAAAAAAAATGACTATCTAAAGGTTAAATAGGTAAACCAATCATGAATCAGCAGGATGATGTTAAGGTACTTGCAAAGGCTCTGATGCCAAATTTTGTGTACTGAATTGAATGTGATTATAATCACACACATATGCAAAAGGTATTAAGAAGCTCAATAGTAGGTGTGTGCCTACCCAAACAGAGAGGCTAGAAGAGCTACAGTGGGCGCGGATCCTGGTAAAGACGGACAGGGAAGAACTACCCAATGTGGTTGAAATTTGGATTGAAGACCTGTGCTATGCGCTAACCCTTTGGTGGGAGGTCAGGCCGGTCTTGAAGGTAGCATCGGCAGGGCTGAGAGGGTTGAAGAATGCTGCAGTGGGCGAGGTTGGGGGTGAGGCCCGTGCACGCGCGAAAAAGCGCGTGATGGAGGTGGAGGGCGGCACTAGGATCGAGAAACTGCAGCAGCTGTTGGATGGGACAAGGGGCCAGTCTGATGGGTCGGGCCGTCCGATGGAGCCCCGTTTGGGTGGGTTGAACGAGAGGAGCCCCACTAAAGCATTTCGGATTAATGAATTGAGCTCTAGGCCTGATCCAAATGCTTCCGAAGCTGGGCCGTCATGGAGTGGGTCGTCTGGGCTGCCGGGTGAGGGATCACAGGCTGTTGGGCTGTTGCCGAGGGAGGATGTGGAACGGGCCAAGCCAATTTTGCAGTCACCAGAAGTGTCTGGGCTGGGTTATAACATTTTAGGCCCGTGTAGAGAGGCTTGCCTTTTGGGCTGGACTGGCCCACGACTGCTGAAAGAGCCAGACGCAGGCATTTCTTCTTTCTGGTTGAAGAGCATGGAGAAGATGGAGGAACCAAGCCTTGTGGGGTGCCCAAGGACTGATGGTGCCCTAATGGAAGAAGCTCAGAGGTATGGAAATACATCTAGTCTTGGTGGTTTATTGGTCCCCGCTGCTCCTTCTTCCTCTCCTCTTTTTTCCAGTCGGACCCCTTTGGGGTATTACGACTTCTTTGGTGTTGGTTGGGAGGTAGGCCAGAGAGATCCACAGGGCTGCATTGTCAATGGTTTAGGGTTTATGGAGCAAGGGGCAGTAGCCAATTGGGAGTTGATGGAGGCCAGTAATGGCAGTAATGGAGAAGGTGGAGAGGAGCTACGTCTGATCCGTACAGAAACACTGGAAGAAAAAAGATGGGAAGAGGTTGATTGGGAAGACAGTTGATTGGCCAGGTTTAGCAAATTCCTGGGGTTCTCGACAAAAGGATTGGAGAAGGATATCTTGGACTTTTTGGTCAAGATCAGAAAAAGGAGGGAAAAAGTCCATAGTAAAATTCTTCTGGACAAATCGAAGTTTGAACGGGAGCTGAAAAGATTAGAATGCTCCATTAATTACGAGAGGGGGAAGAAGCTGAGGAATGGTATGCAAGAAAGAGGGGACCAAATGCTGGTTATCCAATGAAGTTAAGACTGTTAAGTTGGAACGTGCGGGGAGCTAATGATAGCTCCAAAAGAAAGGTGATTAAGGCTATGATTAGGAGTCAAAAGGTGGACTTATTTTGCCTCCAGGAGACAAAAATTCAAGTAATGGATGAAGGAGTGGTTAGGAGCCTAGGCACTGGGAGGTTCTTGGAATGGGGGGCTTTGGATGCTCATGGCTCTGCGGGTGGTGTGCTGATTTGTTGGGATAAAAGAACTCTGGAGTTGATGAGATGGAAGTGGGTCAGTTTTCTATTTCCTGTAGGCTAAGGAATGTGGAGGATGGGTTTGTCTGGATCTTCACAGGTGTTTATGGGCCGTTCTTTAGGGAGGAGAGGGAAGTTTTTTGGGAAGAGTTAGGGGCAATTAGAGGCATATGGAGTGACACGTGGTGTATAGGGGGCGATTTTAATGTCGTCCTGTCTCAAAGAGAAAGGAGCAGTCAGGGAAGGATAAGTGGTGCGATGAGAAGATTCGCCCAGGTAGTAGATGAGTTAGAGCTTCTAGATCTTCCGCTACAAGGTGGTGTGTTCTCATGGAGTGGGGGCAGAAATAACCAAGCATGGGCAAGACTGGATAGATTCCTCGTGTCTCAGTGCTGGCTGGATAAATGTTGTGGGGTTGTTCAATGTAGGTTGCCGAGGCCCACATCGGATCATTTTCCTATTATGCTGAAGGGTGGAGGATTAAGACGAGGCCCATCTCCGTTTAGGTTTGAAAATATGTGGCTGAAAGTAGATGGCTTTAAGGACCTCCTTCGGGAGTGGTGGCAGGGGACAGTGGTGAGGGGGAAGGCCAGTTTTAGATTGGCCTCTAAGCTGAAGGTGCTGAAACAGAAAATCAAAGAGTGGAATAGGGAGGTGTTTGGCAGACTAGAAGTTAATAAGAGCTTGGCTCTCCAGCAGGTTGAATTTTGGGACAGGGTGGAAAGTGAAAGGAGCCTGTCAGTAAGTGAAACGGAAATGAAAAAGGAAGCTAAGGAAATTTTCAAAAAGTGGGTCCTTCTGGAAGAAACCCACTGGAGACAAATGTCGAGGGAGTTGTGGCTGAAGGAGGGGGACAAAAATTCAGGCTTCTTCCATCGGATGGCCAATGCCCATCGTAGAAATAATTCCATGGACAGAATCAAAATCAATGCGGTGTGGAGGATTGAGGAGCAGGAGGTAAGGGAGGGGATTGTGCAAAACTTCCAGCAGCTGTTCACTGAAGAGCCAAGTTGGAGAGCGGATATTGAGGGGCTGCACCTCCCTCGCCTAAACTCTTGTGAGGCTGAAGGCTTGGAGGTGCCTTTCACTATGGAAGAGATCCACTCTGCTTTGATGGATATGAATGGTGACAAAGCTCCTGGACCGGACGGGTTTACAGGGGCTTTCTGGCAAACATGTTGGGAATTTGTGAAGGAGGAGATCATGGATCTGTTCAAGGAGTTCTTTGTGCAAAAAGTCTCAACACCACTTTCTTGGTTCTTATCCCTAAGAAAGGGGGAGCGGAGGACCTGGGGGAGTTCCGGCCTATTAGCTTGCTAGGGGGACTGTACAAGCTTGTGGCCAAGGTGTTGGCAAATAGACTGAAGAAGGTCCTTGGAAAGGTGGTTTCAATGGATCAAAACGCCTTTGTGAGGGGGAGACAGATCCTGGATGCCTCTCTTATAGCTAATGAGGTGGTTGACTTTTGGTATAAGCGTAAGGAGAAGGGGCTGATCTGCAAATTGGACATTGAAAAAGCATATGATAGCATCAACTGGAATTTCCTTATGAAAGTCTTACAAAAGATGGGATTTGGGAGTCGATGGATGGAGTGGATCTGGTGGTGCATTTCAACTGCCAAATTTTCTATCTTGGTGAATGGGGTACCGGCGGGTTTTTTCCCAAGTTCCAAGGGGCTGCGTCAGGGTGATCCTCTATCTCCCTATCTCTTTGTCATGGGTATGGAAGTGTTAAGTGCTCTCATAAGAAGGGCGGTTGGGGGAGGGTTCGTCTCAGGGTGCAGCCTTAAGGGGAGAGGAGGGCTGGTGATGGAGGTCTCTCATCTTCTATTTGCGGATGACACAATTATCTTTTGTGAAGCTAAGAAAGAGTATCTAACCTCTTTAAGCTGGATCTTGGCTTGGTTTGAGGCGGCGTCCGGTCTAAGAATAAACCTAGCCAAAAGTGAGCTAATCCCTATTGGGGAAGTTGAAGAAATTGAGGAAATGGCAGTGGAGCTTGGGTGCAAAGTGGGAGCTCTTCCTTCAGTTTACTTGGGGCTACCTCTTGGAGCCAATCACAAGGCCATATCTATGTGGGATGGGGTGGAAGAAAGAATGAGGAGAAGATTAGCCCTTTGGAAAAGACAATACATTTCTAAGGACGGGAGAATAACCCTCATCAAGAGCACCTTGGCTAGCATTCCAATTTATCAATTGTCCCTTTTTCGGATGCCAAAGTCAGTAGCGAAAAGGCTTGAAAAGTTACAAAGAGATTTTCTTTGGGGAGGGGGGAGAATGGAAAGGAAAATTCACCTCATCAATTGGGAGGTGGTGTGCACTCAAAAAGTGAAGGGAGGGCTTGGCATACGGAAGATTGATCTCCTTAACAAAGCCTTGTTGAGTAAGTGGATTTGGAGGTTTGCTTTTGAAGAGGGTACTCTTTGGAAGAAAGTGATTGGGGTGAAATATGGGCAAGAAGGCCTTGGTTGGCGGACAAATGAAGCTCGCGGAGCCTTTGGGGTTGGGGTTTGGAAGGAGATTTTGAAGGAGGCAAATTGGTGTTGGGACAACATTAGGTTTAAGGTGGGAAAGGGGACGAGGGTTAATTTTTGGACTGATCATTGGTGTGGTGATGAGGCGTTGTCCAGAATTTTCCCTCAATTATTTGCTTTGGCGGTGCACAAAAATGCAACTATCAGTGAGGTGTGGGACTCCAGCCTTGGTCAAGGAGGTTGGAACCTCAGATTTGCTAGGGATTCAAATGATTGGGAGCTGGTTTTCATAGAAGCTTTGTTTAACATGCTGAGGGATTTCAAGCTTTCACAAGAAGAGGACTCGGTGGTATGGAGAGGCGAAGGTCAAGGTAAATTTGGGGTCAGCTGTGCTTACAACCTGCTGGCTGCTCCTAACTCCCTTGAATTCCCGGTTAGATGCATTTGGGTGGACAAGGTCCCTACCAAAGCTGCTTTTTTTGCTTGGGAAGCTACATGGGGGAAGATCCTTACCTTGGATAGGCTCCAAAGAAGAGGGTGGCAGCTTCCTAATTGCTGTTTTTTGTGTGGTTGTGAAGAGGAAAATGTACATCACATTCTTTTACACTGTACAGTGGCTAGGGTTCTTTGGGATATTATCCTTGCCTTGTTTGGGGTTCATTGGGTGTTCCCAGAGACGGTCATAGAGGTGTTACTTAGTTGGAGGGGCTCCTTTGTGGGGAAAAAGAGGAAAAAAATCTGGAATTCCATACCGATGTGTATTTTTTGGACGGTTTGGAAGGAGAGAAATAGATTAGCCTTTAGGGGGGGCTATTTAGACATACAGAAACTCA
The DNA here is from genome assembly GCF_030704535.1 of Vitis vinifera. Taxonomy (NCBI): domain Eukaryota; kingdom Viridiplantae; phylum Streptophyta; class Magnoliopsida; order Vitales; family Vitaceae; genus Vitis; species Vitis vinifera. Next base: position 445,967 of record NC_081818.1, on the reverse strand, counting down.
AAAATTATTTTGTTTGTAACTTGTGGAGTTGGGCGAGAGTGTACATGGGAGAGGAGTCCTCTTCGCTTTTACTCTTTTTGGAGTGGCTAGCGGCTATTTAAGGGCCGTTGAGGCTGCTTGTCTCTTTTGCTTTTTGGGGTGTGGCTGAGTTTGTATACTTCCTGTATGCTTTTGGCTTTTTTGCCCTTTAATACAAGTTGTGCTTATCTATCAAAAAAAAATAGTAGGTGTGTGCCTAGTTACATATAGAAATTTTTTTTGACACAGTAGAATTCATAGCTTACATGAGATATAGTCATGTTTGGTGCCATGGGCTTAAATTAAGGTTTGAGTGCTTTTTGAATTTGAACTCCTTAAATTTGTCAAAGTAGACAAACACCGACCATAAGTTTACCCTGTTTTTCTAGAATAACATGTTCTATTTTCTCTTTTCTTCATGTTTTTCCTTTTTCCTTTTTAAAGCATATGAGGGTCTTGAATAGGGTTCTAAAAGGCAAAGAGTCTGGAAATGTTGCTACTGCTTCTAATCAAAATTGGTAGGGATGCCAATATCTGCTGGTTCAGTTGATCTCAGAGCAAGTAATATTTTTTTTTTTTGATAGATTAAGCAAGTAATATTTTTTTTTTGATCAATAAGTATATGATTGTATTGCAAAGAGGCGCTAAAATAGTGACCCACCGAATTACAGTATAAAGCAACTTATCCCCTTACAAAGGGGCCCATACAACAAGGGAAAAAACAAAAAAATCCTCTCCCTTAACGCATATACACCCACTCTATAAAATCTATTAAGGTGGAAGGGCCATCTTTTATCTACAATTTGGTTTCCGACCACATAAATACATAAAAGATACTTTCAGCCTTTGAATAGACAGCCTGCAATCCTCGAAAGCAATTGAATTTCTAGCCTTCCATATAACCCAAAACAAGCATAACGGTCCCAATTGCCACACCACCTTCCTCTTCTTTCCCACAAAAGAGCCCCTCCATCCTAAAAGGGTTTCCTTGACCGAAAGAGGAAAAACCCACGAAACTCCAAAAAAAGAAAGGAACAACATCCACACTTCCCTTGTTTTTTCACAATGAATGAGAAGGTGGTCAATTGATTCCTCACACGTATGACATAAAAAACATCTATTTGCCATAACCCAACCTCTCTTTTGCAGACGATCCAAGGTTAGAACTCTCCCCCAAGAAGCCTCCCACGCAAAGAAGCTTAGTTTGGGCTGCACACAAGAGTTCCAAATAATCTTCGAAGGGAAAGAAGCAAGAGACCCCGGCTGCATAGTCCTATACAAAGATTTTACCGAGAAAACCCCATTCTTTGATTCCATCCACTTCACCCTATCCTCCTCATCCACCTTAACCTTCTTCCCCTCCAAGCAACAAAACAACCTTTCCACTTCTTACAACTTCCAATCGTTGAAAGGTCTATTGAAACAAGGGTTCCAACTTCCCCCCTTTTCCCCCTCGGCTGTCCACACTTCATTTACCCAAGCCTCTTTGTTCGAATCTAAAGCATATAAAGAAGGAAAAGCCTCGCACAAAGGGATGGTTTCACACCACTTGTCTTTCCAAAACCTTACCTTCTCACCATCACCCACCACAAAGCCAAAAGAAGGGGTTACTAGATGTCCCATTTTACTTATTGCCTTCCACAACCCAACTCCATAGGCCTCCCTAGTCTCACAAGATCTCCACCCTCCTCTTTCCGCCCCGTATTTCCCTCTAATCACTTTGTTCTAAAGTGTCTTTCTTTCATTTGCAAAGCGCCAAACCCATTTGCCAAGGAGAGCCTTATTGAAAGCCCCAAGACTCTTAACCCCCAACCCTCCGCTTCTTTTGTCTAAACACACAATTGGCCATCTTACTAAGTGCAGTTTTTGCTCAAGAGGCCCACCACCCCACAAAAAGTCCCTTTGGATCTTCTCCAATCTGATTCTAACCACCCTAGGCATCTGGAAAATAGACATAAAATAAATCGGCAGATTGGACAAGGTACTTCGCACTAAAGTAATCCTCCCCCCTTTTGAAATGTACCGACGTTTCCACATAGCCAATTTCTTTCTGAATCTTTCTTCTATTCCATCCCACGCTGCAACACATTTAAACGGAGCACCCAACGACATTCCTAGGTAAGTGGAAGGCAATTTTCCCACCTTGTAACCGAACTCATTAGCCAACTCATCCACATTCTCGACCCTACCAACCGGAATCAACTCACTTTTCTCCAGATTTACTCTTAACCCTGAAATTGCCTCAAACCACATTAACAGCCAACACAAGTACAACAACTGATCCTACTTTGCTTCACAAAATATCAATGTATCATTAGCAAACAACAAATGTGATATCTGGACCCCTTTGCCTCTTCTTCCCCGAATCAAATAAGGCGACAAAAACCCCCCAGCCACTACTCTCTTTAGCAAACAACTAAAGGCCTCCATCACAACTACAAATAAGTAAGGCGATAGGAGGTTACCTTGCCTTAACTCCCTTGAGCTTTGGAAAAAACCCGTAGGGCTTCCATTCACCATAACTGAATACCTAACAGTGGATAAGCACCTCTTTATCCACCTGCACCATCTTTCCCCAAACCCCATCTTCTTCAACACCGCTAAAAGAAACGCCCAGTCCACATGATCATAGGCTTTCTCAATGTCTAATTTGCAGAGAATCGCCCCTTTATTGCTTTTCAACAATGGAGTCAATTGCTTCATTAGCAACCAGCACTGCGTCCATGATTTGCCGCCCCTCCACAAAAGCATTTTGGGACGTTGAGATGACCTTAGCTAACACGCCCTTTATTCTATTAGCCAACACCTTAGCTAACCACTTATACAACCCTCCCACCAAGCTAATTGGCCTAAAATCCTTCAAATCCTCTGCCCCCCCTTTCTTAGGAATCAACACTAGAAAAGTTGCATTCAAACTTCTTACATAGCTCCCAGTCTCATGGAACTACCTGAAAAGTTCATTACCTCCTCTTTAACAAATTCCCATGAAAATTGCCAAAAAGTCATTGAAAAACCGTCAGGGCCTGGCGCTTTCTCACTGCAACAACCTGACAGTGCCCCAAAAACCTCCTCCTCCGAGAATGGCTTCTCTAGCCCCTCCACATCCCCCTTTTCCAGCCTCTCAAAAATCAAGGCATCTATCCTGGGCTTCCACCCCCCTGGATCTGCCAGCAGCCCCTGATACACCCTGCAAACCACCTCTTTGATCTCCCTTTCCTCATTGTACCATCTCCCATTCACTTTGACTCTATTCATCTGATTCCTTCTTCTATGAGCATTAGCCATCTGATGAAAAAACCTTGTGTTTCTATCCCCCTCTTTCAGCCAAATCCCCCTCTTTCAGAGCAAGTAATATAGTGACTAGCCTTATGGATTTGTAACATAATCAATCCTTCTTGGTGCTTGCCCCATTGCTCCCACAAAGGGTATTATCTGTGGCCCATACCATGCCATCTTATGAAAGTTGTTCCTTCTTCCTTGACACAGGAGTGTCCCAATTCAGAAGGTTTTCATTGATATGTTCCCCAAACCTCAATGGGTATATGTCAGATTTTTGAGTCACTAAGCACCAAATATTGGATAGGTTGATGATCCAACAAGAAGGGCAATGGATGAATCAAGTTCTTTAGGTGATTACAAGTATTTTCTGTGAAACAACTCAGTCAGAGCAGTTAAGATGACTAGTTTGTAGAACTTATTACAATATTAGATAATTACTGAACTACATATTGTTTGTAACTACCTTGTAAGGTCTAAACTTGTCCTGGAGAGTGTTTTTATAACCATTTTTACCAACTTACCATAGGGCTAGTCACCCTAATTTAGGATTCATGCATATGCTTTTTATTAGAGACTCTTCAATTCATCTTTAGCTTCTGGTGTAGAAAGAGCTGCCTCTCCCTCTCCCTCTCCCTCTCCCTCTCCCTCTCCCTCTCCCTCTCATCTTCTTCCTTGAGCTGATTGTGACAAGGGGACCAAAATGAAAACAAATTTTACAGTAATTGGGGTCTCCTTATTAATTGTTGCAGCTGTTACTGTGGCTGTGGTGGTTGGAGTAACCAGTGGAGAAAAGTCAGGTGATGTTACAAATTCAGTTTTGAGATTCTCAGAAATGATTGATTCCTTGTGTTCTGTGACTGATCACAAGAAGACTTGCATCGATACTCTTAGCCAGGAAGCTGAATATAGCAAGGCTACCCCAATTGACTTCATCAAAATCATCATTTCTCGATTAAGACGAGGTGCAAAGTGTGGCTGCCATCAAAGACACTTTTGCTAAGGTTGTTTTGGTCCCAAGCCAAATAGCAGCCCTTCAAGACTCAAGACTTGTTAAAATCTGCCAATGACAATCTTGCTTCCTCTCTTCGTATGGTGTCTGCTGGATTGCAGTCTTTGATTGATCATGAAGACAGTCTCAAGAGCCAGTTGAGTGCAGTTATCTCATATCAACAAACATGCAAGGATGGAATTAAACACCCATCAATCAGAGCAGTAATTGGGCTCAGGCTTCAGACTGTCACTGAGCTCACAAGCAATGCTTTAGCACTGGCAGAGGCTAGAGATGGTGGGTACCCTACTTGGTTCTCAGCAACTGACTGTGGGCTCTCGGAGTTACATGGCAAGGGGCTTCTGAAGCCCAATGTAGTTGTAGCTAAAGATGGCAGTGGGCAGTACAGAACAGTATTTGAAGCTGTTGTTGCATACTCTGAAAACAGGAACCACAGGGGGACATATGTCATCTATGTGAAGTCTGGAATGTATGAGGAGAACATCACCCTCAAAGTCCGCTGGGGTACAGTATCCATGTATGGTGATGGACCTAGAAAGACGATCATCACTGGCCGAAAGAATTGCCATGACCAATTTACGGCCCTGCGGACAGCCACCTTCTGTGAGTTCATGCAATTATTTCAGTCTCCATTTCTTTTGTTCCTTCTTGCTGAACTGAAAACCGCTTTCTATCTAATTCCACTTAAACAATGACATCTTAAATGGCATTTCCTTGTCAAACTGCAGCTGTTCGTGGAAAAGGATTCATTGGCAGGTCAATGGCATTCCGGAACACAGCTGGGCCAGAAGGTGGCCAAGCCGTGGCTCTCCAAGTTCAGGCTGATATGTCAGCCTTCTTTAACTGCAGGATAGATGGGTACGAGGGCACTCTGCATGCACTAGCCCATCGCCAATTCTACAGAGAGTAATCCAAAACTCTGTGATCATGGTCAAAAAGCCACTTGACAACCAGCAGAACACCATAACAGCCAGTGGTAGAGCTGATGATCGGCAAACCACAGGTTTTGTGATCCAGAACTGTCAAATAGTTCGAGGACAGGAACTCTTCCCTGTGAGGTTCAGTACAGCAACGTACTTAGGCAGACCATGGAAGCGATATTCAAGAACAGTTGTTATGGAATCAACACTGGGCGATTTGATTCATCCTAAAGGATGGTTGGCAAGGAATGGCACATTTGCAGTTGACACACTACTCTATGCTGAGTATGCCAACAAGGGGCCTGGAGCTGATACCAGCGGGAGAGTCGACTGGAAGGGTTACAAGGTCATCACCAACAGAACAGAAGCACTAGCCTATACAGTTGCTCCTTTTATTCAAGGAGACCAGTGGTTGAAAAGGAGTGGGATGCCCTTCCTCCTTGGCCTCAAACTTTGAAACATGTTTCAACCACCTTTGCAGTTTTGGTGAGAAAGATCCACATTGAATTAAAATTCAAGATCTTCATTTCATCTACTTGCATGAAGAAATAGTAAATGGGGAATGGGGAATGATGACAACGGTACTAGTAGCAGTAGATATAATAATAACAATAGTAAATAGTAATAAAAACGGCAACAAGAAGACCAAATCTTGATCAAACCATTCCTCTTACATGACCCAACAGAATTAATCGACATAAATCATAGCTTCAAGTAGTCCGTACTTACCTCCTTTCTAATCAAGCAACTTCTGCGTTACACCCACACAACTTCAATGACAAAACAATTTAAGTCCTCGTCAAAGGGGTTTAAGTCAATGCCCCCTTTAAAAAAAAAATCCATTTAATATCTTTACGAGCATACCCCACAAACCATTTAGAATATTTCAGCAATATATCCCTACATGCTTTAGATAATCAGAGTTCTTAATGGAAGGAAGAAACGTCTTAACAATTGAAGCCCTCTTGGGCCAAATCCTTCTCTCTTCGACCGACCATTGTATCCGACATTCATCTTCAGCTTGTTTGAGGGCGATTTAGATTAAAACGTTCCAATTTGTAGCACTTTTCAAAAGTGATTCTTGAAAGAATTACCCCCCTTGGTTCTAGTGATTTTACAAGGAGCCGTCCCCAAATATTATAAACCATTTTTAACCATCTCAAAATCTCTCCCAAACAGGCTCTAACTATTTCAGAGTTTAAACATACTCACACCATGTAACAAGAAGGAATAGAAGACAATAACATACCCAAACTCATCCACTGAGATTTTTGCAGCAAATGCCCACGTCAAGTAGCATGCAGACTACTGGGTTTGAATAAGTGCCAATGCTTCTTCATTTAAGAAAGAATGATATCAGTGTTCATAAGCAACAAAAAAGGAGAAAAGAACTAGAAAAGAAGAAAGAAATTCTTATAGTAAAGTTACAGGTACAACTGAGCACAGATCATCCAATTTGACTAAGCTTGAGACAATTAGAATACACATTCATATGATGTTACTGAACCCCACATGAGACCAGGCACCAAGCTGAATTGGAAAATGATATATATTAGGAAAATTTCCCTTGATCCGGAAGGAACAATGCACACAAAATATCTGGCATTTTTCTCACAAGATATCTGGCATTTGCTCACAATCTCCAGAATGTAATCCTGGAATCATCCCATCTGCAATTCAATCATTCGCAAGTAAAGGTCGGGGCCATAAATTTGTTCTCTCAGACAAACTAAGATCATAGACAACACATGAAAAGACACCGGCACAATTTAATTTCTCACCATGGTGGCATAATCTGTGGAAGAAATGATTGATCATTGTGAACTATTTCTGCCTTGCAAATGGTGGAAATGCCCTTCCACAAAAGGAACTGTCTTGTTTGCCTTATCCTCCAATCCGTTGTAATGAGCTAAAGCCCCTGATCTCTCTTTCTCATTCACACTAGCACTGTTTTGCAGAGATGGCCGTCCCATGCCCGAGCCAGCAATCACTCTTCCCCTCTCCTTGTCGTCAGTGCTCATAGAAACACCATTCGATATGCTTTGTGCCCTAAACCCTGTCATTCTCTCTTTGTCTTCCAAATTAGCAGAAACCTCACAAGAATTATCCAGCCCATCGTCTCTATCGTCATTGGGATATCGATCACGCTCAGCCAAGGTCATTCCCACGCCACCCACAATGCAATTTCCTTTACCAATCTTGTCCTTGGCGTCTACAACAACGGACCTCGCCTTCTCCTTGGCTGCATTAGACTCAACGTGTTGCAGAGACTCCCTCGCTCTCTTCTTGGCGAAGGCCGCTTCTTTCACTCTCCTCTCCGATTCACCCCTGGAGGCAACCGCCGCCTTCCTCATGGTCAGAAACGAAATCCTAGCAGCGCAAGCAACGACCTTGGCGGAGTTTAGATCGATGTAGCGGCGATCGGATTGGGGGTTTTGGGCATCTTTGGGTGTGCGGGCGGGATCGAAGAAGGAGAAAGTAGGGTTTAGGCATGGAGGACAGACGAAGGAATCAGAATGGGAGGCGACGCAATGCTGGTGAGAGATGGAAGGGCATTTCTGGCAAAGGGAGCGGAGGTGGGGAGAGGGAGGAGGGTCGTAGAATTCGAAGCAGATGGGGCAGAATAAGCCCGGATGGAGTTTGAGGACGCAGGAGGTGCAGAGGCGCCTGTAGATGCCGCGGTGGCGGACGTGGTGGAGTAACCAGCGGTCCGTGAGACTGCAGCCGCCGCACTCGGGGGTTGTGATGGATAGCTTCATCGGATTTGCATCTGATTTGGATGAATTTGAGTTTGAATGTGAGGGAAGAAGCCAACACTAAAGGAGAAGAGGAGTTGGGGATTGCAGAAATTCAAAAATTTCCGTGAAGAACTGAAAATAGCAGGGCTAGGGTTTCGGTTGGAGTTGCAGAAGGAAACGCACCCATAGAGGAGAGAGGAGGAGAAAGAAGTGGAAGAAGACACTTTGTCCTTTTCAACCAAACGCACCGTTTCAATTTTCAATTAAACGGCATCGTTTTTTCTCATGCCACCATCATCATTGGTATTTGAATCATTTGATCATTCTCTCTCTCTCTATATGTATTTTTAATAGCAATCGTTTTAGTAAATTTAATATACCATAACAAATTTTTGCTACCTATTATTTTCACAGACTACCATACACCCTCAAAAGCTTTACAATGGAAACAAAAAGGGAAAATAAAATAAATTAAATTAAAACTCGATTTCATATAAATAAATAAATAAATGAGATTCCTATATATTATAGAATATAATTTTATATTTAATTAATTTTGAATTTAAATAATATATGATAAAGATATTAATTTTATATTTAAATAATATAAGATGATAAAGAGATAAAAATGAATGTTTTTATGGTTATAGGAAAGGACATAAAATTTATGATAAAGAAAAATAAATAAAAAAGATTTTAATTACTTAATCTTAATTTTAATTAATATTAATCATATTTAAAAGTTTATTTATATATTTCCTTTCTAGAATATACCATAAACCCATCTGGGATAGATATTAATTTTATATTTAAGAGAATAGAGATACACCCTTGGGCCCATCTGGGAGAAAGGCGTCTTCCTTGGATACATCTCCATGAGCTTTACACGAACAAAAAAACTTGGATGTTTACATCATCTGGAAGCCCCACTCCGCCTCTCTCTCTGCCCTCAGGCTTAAAAGAAGCTGTGTGTCATGAGAAACCTAACACAAACCTTTCTTATAATTATTGTCCATAGTCGTAGCTACCAAGAATTCCAAGTTAGGAAGAAAAAAAGAATCATAAATACAGCAAAAAGAACTTCCACTACATGCGGCAGCAGGGGGTACCAAATACCAATACCATGGCTTTTTGATTATTTTAACACTGAAATGCAGTTTTACTAGTGTCACTCACTTCCTTCCTTCCGATTTGTTAGATGTACAAAAGCTGATTCTCCTTATCCTGTTGACAGAATAGGAAAAAAAAAAGGGTATTACTTAGAATGGGAAGTCATACAAAACAAAGCTCAAGCAAGCAACAACACCAGGGAGGAAGCAGTCTTCCCAACAAAATATTGGGTTTAATATGAAGCAACAGCATGTTTGAACATTTAAACCATGTGTAAACCATCTGCAACTCCCATTAGCAGCTCAAGAAATGGTTTAGAAGGGAGAAAAATCCACATTCCCACTTTCAAACGTGTGAAAGATAATTAAACAAAAGAACATAGAAACCAAAAGAATAATCCTATGTGTTTGACACTGAATATAGAAACCACCAGAAATGCACTACAGCATGTTTAATAGAAGCTCATGAAGATGCAAGAATTAAGATTCTGACGGGTTATATATGATACCTGACCTGAGAGAGCTTGTATTTGCCTCAGTGATCAAATCATAACGAACACTTACACCCCAACAAAAGAAAACACAAGCTAGAGTCTCTATCTCCACCGAAACCACCTAGGCATCACTTAAATTATCTCCACTATGGTTCAAGCTAGTAAGCTACTGTCTCCTTTTGTCAAATCTGAAGCTAACAACCTGATTAGCTCTTGCTGTCACTATTTTAATAAACAACTTTTGCGGCGAAACATTGTCATGTCCTCATTCTCTCTGCTTGATCCATGGTCTTTGCAGAACTAACATATAATTGCAAGTTGAGTTATGGAAAATGGAGGACTTGGCACTCCTTTAGGTATCAATACCAGTTGGTTCTTTAACATGCTCTAAGGCATCCATTATGAATTTTTTTTTATAAGAAAAGATTGGTGGGTGTTTGGCATGAAAATAAGTTATAAAGCTATAAGGTCGCATATCATATGTTTAATCAAACCTATGGGTCATTTTGGCATAACACAGAGGATCAATTGAGGATGTGCTTGGTATGCAAAATAGGAATAAGAATAGAAATGACAATGAAAGTGAATCACAATCCCATGTGGGAAAAAAAAAATCAAAATCCCAACAAGAGTGAATTTCTTATTCCTATTCCAATTCTAAAAAGTAATTCAAATACAATAATGAACAGGAAATGGTATAAATTTCCTATTCCAACATTCCCTGATGGAGTAAATCCCATACAAATATGTTTTTGTTCTTTAAACTCTTTTAACCAGAAAGAAATTAATAGAATGGGTGATGAGTAGACACAGAAAATTAGGCTGACAAGATAATATACAACCACCATGCTTATTTAATAAATGGTAATAAATCATCCCACACTTGACAATTTTTTATTTTATTTTATAGGAAACGACTCCCACACTGAAAAATTGGAGCACACTAAACACACTTTGGAGGTGCCTGTGGTCAGCAGGCAGCAGGAGGCAGAGTCAGTACCTGAAAAATACCTATCATTTTATCACTCTCCTGGATACCCTCACAACTTCAATTAGACCCTAAACCACTGCAAATTCCAGAGAAGAAGCCACTCAAGTAATCTTTTCTCCATGCTTATTTACTATGGAGAAAAGAGTTCTCTCACAAGACTAATGGGATCATGCACAAAATATACAGCCATGATGTACATTGCAAGTTAACTCACCATCATCCAATAACATGATGCAGGCCAATATAGCAGGAATAACATCATAGAATAGTGAATGTGTATACTCACAGTGTTTAATAATCTACAGTAATTCTTTGCAAGTCGATTTGTTGTGTCCTACACCCTTGCATCTACTGCACTGGAGTTGACGTTTGACTACCTCCTGTGACCCAAAACGCTTAGTAGTGGGCCGACCAGGAGGACGACGGGTGGGAGGTGGGGTTACAGTTACAGCAACCAGAGAAGAATCTTTCTCCATAGGCCTGTCTACATTTGGAATAGGATGTACCGACTCTGAATATGTTAATCTGTAGCTCTCAGTAGTAAAGTATCTGGAACAATACTCATATGGGCTCTGGCCAATGCAACTAATAACAGCGATTGCATGGCAGCATGGTAAACCAGTAAGTTGCCACCCTTTGCAACTACAATCCCAGTGGTCAATATCAACAACTTCAATGGTGTCACCACGAACCTCAAAAGTGTTACCCCCTGAGAGTAACACTTGCAGGGGACGAACTTTCACGGTTTCTTTTTCTAACTTTTCCTCCATAGATGGAGTTAGCCTTGTCATCCATTGGTTGGAATCTGTTCGCCGGGTAAAAAACAACTCCATAATCTTACCCCGTATCACATCAACCATCTGTGTTATTGGTAATTCATGTGCCTCTGAAGCCCAACTGTAGAACAGCTCTCCGAAGTTTGATGCCATATGGTTATATCTTGCACTCTGAAAGAATGCATTTGCCCAGTTCATGGGCTCACTTTGTATGAGCCAATTGTAAGCTTCCAGTGAAATACTTTTGATGGTTTCAAGGCACCTTTGGAAGCTTTCAGGCCTGGGCGCATAAGCAGCAGCATAAAAATCCTCAACCATGAGACGCTTCACCTCATGAGAAAACTGCCCCTTCAAGTCCTTCAAAAGTTGTTCCGTAAGGTAGCGTAAGCAGTAGCCATGGAATGAACCCTGAAATATCTCAGCAATTGACTCCCTTAACCCCTTCTCTCTATCTGCCACAAATGTAATAGGTCGAGATGTTGGCAATGCAGATTTCAGTTGTAGTAAAAACCAATGCCAGTTATCATCAGTTTCTGCATCTACTACAGAAAAAGCAACAGGAAAAACACCATCATCCCCATCTGCAGCTGTTGCAGCCAACAATGTGCCCTGGTACTTTGACTTTAAGGATATGCTATCAAGGAAAAGGAGAGGTCGGCAACCTTGTTGGAAACCATACAGTGATGCGTGAAATGAGACAAAGAGACGATGAAAGCTTGAGTCTTCCTTAGTGGTGAAAGTAGCAAAACTACCTGGATTTGTCTCCATTATCTTCTCACAGAAAAAGGGCAATTGACTGTATGCCTCTTTATAGGATCCTTGGAGCTGCTCCTTGGCTATCTCCTTTCCCCGCCATGCCTGAAAGTAATTAAGTTGAATCCCATATTCCTGTTTGATATCATTGACGATATCTTTGGGCTTGTAATTTGGGAAAACTTTCAACTTATCCATGATTATACTTGCAACCCAACTCCTTGTTGCCTGATATCCTGTTGTTACAACAGCCCCTTCACATGTATGTGTTGCATTCATTTTCTTAATACAAATTAATTGAGTTGTTGACAACCTTGATGCATGGATTCTCCACGGACAACCTTCTGCTTTGCACTTAACAGTTACACGATGACTATCATTTTTCTTGTACCTAAAAGCAAACTGATGCGCAATGGCATATTTACGCAATGCTTCACGGAATTCATGAACACCACTGAATCTTTGGCCAACACCTGTAATAGTGTTTTGCCATTGCTGTGCAGCTTTCACATGCTTCTCCTCATTGGAAATAGAAAGAGGAAGAACAGGAGAAATTTCATTTGGCATAGTAATTTGGGCATCAACATCAACGTGGGTAGTATCATCTACAACATCAAGTGGTAAACCAAGGGAGACATCAGGATATGTTGTGTCATCCACCATATCATCCTTCATATCAAGAGGGGCATCAACTGGAACCACTGCTTCTGACAAAGTTGTTCTGCTTGACCTACAAAATGAAGAATTCCCAAACTTTCACCCTTACAAGCCAAGATTAACAAATAGTTCATAGGTTGCACAGAAAGAAAACTACCTACTGGCAGGCATGTTCGAGACATCGAGGGCAACAACTTCTTCAGTCATAACATATATATCAACTGTGACAGAATCCACGTGGAACTTTATCATACGTTTAAGGTCCTTGTCGTTAGAGATTGTAATGAGAGTCTTCTTGTTTTTGGGAAGGAAGTATTTGATAGACATGGTACTAATGCTACAATTAAACATTTCAGCTACCTCCATCTTGAATTCATTGAACTTCATTTGATCATCAATATCTATGGCATGAGCATCTCCCCCTCGGTATGACAACGAACCATCTTTATCAGCCTCAAATTCGCCACCTGACTGGCATATGGCAATAATTTTCTTCCCCGCCATAACCTATCTCAATGAGGAAAATATAAATTTGCTTCAAAATCATACAATAGGAAAATGCAGATTAACCAATAGTTTCAGATTCTATACACTTCTGATTGCAGGTATTCTGCAACAGAAAGGTATAAACTTTACAATGCCTATTCATCAACATTTTGGTTCAGTACTCTAGGTAGTTTTATGAATTTTATTTCCTTTAAGAAACTAAAGCAGCATAAGGCCTTATTTAGATCACAAAAAAGGAGGGAAGGGTAGGAAAGGATAACGCTCAAATATGGCTTCATCTGATAAGAATTTTCCTTTTCTTTTCTTTTCTTTTCTTTCCTCCCATTATTTCCAGGAACCAAGTGAAGGGTAAGATTAAAAAATATTCTTCCTCGAGTCTGGACGCTTCGCCTCAGTTTCCTCCGCAACCAATCAACAGATAAGACTCTTATGTGGTTTGAGAAAATCTAAAATTTTGAATCACACATTTATCATGGTTCGGCAAGGAGAAAACAAAAACTTCATTAAATTAACCCTAAACCAAGCACATTGCTGAGCGGGGGCAAATCTTCCATTCCCAGAATCCAAAACAACTTGGAAAAAATTCTAACTCCTTTTTCTTCCCTTTCCCCCCCTGTTTCCCAGCAACCAAACGGAGTGAATTGATCTCCATTCGAAACCCCAAAAAGAATTATCAAAAACATAAAAATAACAAACGCCAAAAATCTGCATAGAGGCCGAATCTAACGAATTGATAGACAGCAAACCAAGCCACAATCAAGCAAGAATTACACAAATACCGGTGCAGCAACCCTAGGGATTAAGATGAAAACAAATAAAAACCAATGAATGAGAGAGCAGAGGTGATAATTGAAGACAAAACAAAAAATGAAACCCTAACGTGAAGATTTTTTTAAAAAAAAGGAGAGGAAAGAAAGCGTTACCTGGGAAGAGGAAGTCAGAGAAGAATTGAAAAGGGATAGTTGAGATGGCGCCGAGGAAATGGGAATGAAAAGTTCATGGAGTTTGGGTTGGATTGATGAATGCTTACACGTTCTTCGCTCGAGACAGACCACACTAAAAAAAAAAAATATGTTTTTATTTTTAATTCTAATTTTAAGCCAGATAAAAAAAAAAAAAAAAAAAAAAAAGACAAATAAAAGAACCTCAGTTGTTTCGGTCTCGACTTATGTTTTATTCTTTGTGTATTAGCCTATTTCTTTATATTTTTGTTCATCAATTTTGTTAAGTATTGTGTTTAAGGTATTTTGAAAGAAATTTAATTTATTTAAAAATATTATTTTTAAATTTGTCTTTTCAACAGAAAGCTTGGAGGCATAGTTGGGAAATTCAAAATAGCTTTTCAATATCTTAAATTATTATTATTTTTTATAAATATAAAAAAAAAATGTTCTCCAATGTGGTAAATTGAAAAAGGGTTTGAAATGAAAGAGTTTAATGATTGAACGAGTGTTTATCTTTAATGTGAATGATGAGGACTCTCTCTCTCTCTCTCTCTCTCTCTCTAAATGTATATAAAAACTTAGAAGAGTGCGTGCAAGAAAGGAATTATGATTTGGATTTGGAAACTTCTCCATCTCATAAATGATACTCCCATGACCCACCTCTCAAAATAAAATAAACCTCTCCACCACCACCATCGCCACCGCCGCCACCACCACCCATTGTTGGATGTGATTTCTGTGCTACTGCTACCTTTTTGTAATGATTGGAACCCCTACCCCAATAGCATCCACCTCAATAATTCCATCTCATAATTGGGAAGAATAATGCACGGTCTCTCAAAATGAGGGTCTCATCTGTCACACACAAGGGAGAACCAGAGAATCAATCATCTCTTTGTACATATTTCTTTTGTTTGGCAGCCACATAAAGTTCTTCATCACTTTTTAAGTTTGGTATAAAGCTATGTATACATTCTTTGGATCAAAGTTTGTCAAATATTTGGCACCCCCAGAGCCCACAATCACCTGTATATTGTCTCAACAAAGTTTTAACAGCAATTCCACAAGCATTAGCCAAGATACAAAGGGTGGGAGTAGCTGTTCTAGAAGAAAGAAGCATTACATTCTTTTGGCTTTGCATTTGTGTACAAATGGAAAACCAGCTTCGGAAAATGAAGCAGGAATTTAGCCACCCAATTGAGCTTCAATCTTCTTCCTCCTCCAGAAGGTGTTTGAGACGGTGTCCTAGCAAGGTTGCCGGGTCCTTGAAGGCTGCTATTTCTCACAGTTTCGTTTCACTGTACAGGAAAATGAGAAAGATGAGATGACAACATACTATGTTGCGGTTCCCCGTCACAACAGAGGGAGAGGCTGTTCAAAATATGGATTTGACAAAATTTGTTAACCCTTTACGTGAGTCAATGGCCCGACTCTGTAGATCCAAGAATCCAAACACGTTGCTGCGAAACACCCCATCAATTGACTCAAACCATCCATCAAAATCATCATGCAATCATAGTCCATTAAAAAACAACAAATACTTCAAACCAGATGGAACCTCTACAGAGGGGATGAACAAAATCATGGTAATAATGCCTTATTGCGTGCCAGCCTTGCATTACCTGAAAGCTGCTAAAGTGTAAAAGCATACTAGTGTTAAGTGCGCAAAATTTACAAGAGTTCAGGTAGAACCTATAAAAAAATCTGTTACTTATTCCCAGAAAGGACATTGAAGAAAAGAAAGAAAGGAACACCACAGACGAGTTGATATCTCCCAGTGGTACATACATCATAGACACTAAGAGAAGACCCTTTTTCTGCTGATACATGCATGCATTTGGTTTATCGACTACCATTGCAAAGTGCTATGGTCTCAAAGACATGACAATCAGAGCCAAGAAAATGGATGTTATTCACCACTCCAGAAGATTTCTACAATGTGTTCAACGTGCCATTGAACTGCAAGCAAACAGAAAACCATAGGTTAAAAAATGACTTGCAGTTGTGAGTAGCAAGTCAAATCAGGAAATTAGTACATAAACTTCCACCAGTTATAAAAATCTACAAACTGTCGAAGCAAATCCAAAAATAGTTCTATTATTCTGCTCAGTAAATAACAATAATAAAGAAGGCTTCCTCATTGCATGACACAAATGAACATCCACAGAACAAGGAACATACCCCTCCAAGGCAAGTTCTAGTTACTGGCCCTTATTTTTTTATCACTGATGAGAGTTTGATATGCTTTTATGTTAAAGAAATAAAATGTTAGAGAACTAGTCTATTTTCACACATGCATACAGTGAATAAGGACAATGATTGGAGTGGAAACCCTGCATTTTCAATCCACATGATCAAGCTTTTTGAGGACAGGTAAAGGTTTTAGGAAGTGCAAATGATCTGTTAAAACTTACCAATAATATTGAATGAAAAGAGACTGAATTCATATAAAAAGGCCCCAAGATTGTTCACTTGAGAAGATGACTTATCTTTGGATGCTCAAGGTTGCATATATGAAATGCAGTTATCTAGCACTATAAATGAGGCAAGGATATTCTTGGCTATCTCTTTGTTTTTTAGCTTTGACATGCCTTCTTCCTGCTTCCTCTGAAAGCTCGGTGAGAGTTGGTTTAAAGAAGCAGCACCAAGATAAAAATTGTACTAGGCTGCTAGAATTGCATGATGAAGGGAAGAGGTGCAGATGGTGTAAATGGCAAGCATCATGGTTTTGGTGATTCAGATGGAGCTATAGTACCTCCAAAGAATAATTAGGATGCTCGATACCCAACCCAGAACTCCACTTTTATATTTGATACTGGCAGTTCCAATCTTCAGGTTCCCTTGTCCAGATGTTGTTTTTCTGCCAGTTCTGCTTAATTCAGTTCTGTAACCATTTATGCTTTCTCACATACAGAGTTAACTAATTGCTCATTATTACATACAGATTGCCTGTTATCTCCATTTTAAATACAAGGCAAGCCAATCCAGTACAAATAGCAAGATCAGAAATGCTGTCAGTCTAGCGTCTTAAGATTTTCCTGGTGTTGATAGGTGCTTGCCCAGTCTGGGATTGTAGCAAGATGTAAATTCTTGAACTTATGGTGTTTTCTGTCTATGGGAATTAACGCTCTAATCCTTCTGGCTGATTCTTCAATCAAAACAATATTGAAGTTGGGATCTTGTAATTCAGATGAATTGCGTTCTTGTTTTGTTTTGGGCTTATTTTGGAAGTGATTTTCTGCCTCTTGTCTGCATTAATGGATTTAAATATATTGTTTTTCAGATGTTTTACAGATTATCAAAGCTAAGAAGACATCTTTTTCTGCCGATACAGTCATGCAGTTGGTCTGTGGACTACCATGGTCCCAAAACATCAGGCCAAGAATATAGCAATAATCCACCCAAAAAGATACATTCAATTTGTCATCCTACGAGAAATAAACAGAAAACCATGTGCTATAAATACTTTTCTATAGTCACAGGCTAAAGAATTAACTTGGAAAGTCAAATTCAGAACCAATAAAAGCTTCCTCATTGCATGACACGAAATGTCCATCCATGGAGAGAGCAACATATTGCTCCAAGGAAAATCATAGTTATTGGCCCTCGTATTTTCTTACTAATAAGAGTAATTCATTATCCTATGTTAGAGGAAACTACCTCTATTTTCATATACACAATGAACTACTAAATCATACGTTGCATAGACTAATCACTTCTAAAAATGCAGAACAATCACACACTTCCCAGACATATCTAGTATTTCAAAATGCTATTTTTCAAAACCTTGTGTAGCTGGTCTATGTGACAAACTTATACCTCCAAAAATACAGGAACAAGGGTTAGATAAGGACGTGTCTTAAGACTTGAAAATGACACAAAAATGCAACTCTAAACTACGGGAACCAAATTGGAGATCCATGACAGAAACAGTAATTCACAATGTAATGAGCTTGTCATCCAAAAATTTGAAACAAAAATCGACACAAAAATACCATCAATCTCTCCATAAAAAATTTCAACTGAATCAAATAAGGCCCTGTTTGGATCTTGAAAAGAATTGAGAGAGAAAAGAAAATACTGAAAGTTAATTTGAAAACAGAATTCTTAATTAATTCTCGGTATTTTCTCAAGATCCAAAAGAGAAACTCCCAATAGGACAAGAGAAACCCAGAATAAAGATCACAACACAAGGAGATTGAATGAATCACAGGGAGAGCAGTCAAAATCCTCAACCCTCGTAATGGGTCAGCTTAAAATTACCGAAAATCAATATCAACTACAAAATCAAGCCTGATTCAGCCCAAATCAAACCAATTCAACAAACCAAGCAACACTCACTAAATCAGAACTATTGAAAAAAGAAACAAACTTGAGACCACCACAACACAAAGATGCCAAGACCCACATCAAATTACAAAGTTGGAACCATAATTTACCCAAACAAACCAATAATAATAATAATAAAACAACAAATGAAACAAATCCCCCCTAAAAAATTGAATTCTGAAATCAGAAGCCACTGATTCTAAACTTGTAAGAGAAAGGACATGATGTTGAGAATAGAGAGCCACCCAGAAGAGGAAAAATGACCTCAAATTTAAAAATGGGAGCAGCAATCTGGTTCCTCTCAGGGGTGTCATCTCAAGATCAGCAGCTGCAAGAACTATTCCACATTATCTTACATTCACTCTCTACTTTTCCTCACTTTTCTCTCATTTTCAGTCATTTTCTCCCTCTCTCTATCTCTCTGTGGGAGTGTGAGAGTGAGATAGAGAGATTCAAGAAGAAGCAGGTAAGCAGCAGATTTTCTCATGGTACCACCAACCCCACCATCACCATTCACCATTCACCACCCATAACATCCACCTCACTCCTCACCTCTTCTTATTTTGACGCTCTCAAAAAGTATTTTAAAAGGGCATTTTACAAAAGTAACGTACACTATTATCCTCAATCCTGATTCATTCCAGATTTTTTAAAATCTGAATCCCTTTCTCTTTGCCTATATCACTCATTCCTCCTGTACCTTTTTCTTTTTATTTCTTTTATATTTGTTTTATTTTACCTTTTTTTTCCCTATTAATTAGTCACTGGCAGTTGGCTGATAGATGTTGTCATTGTGTCAAAGCCCGTATACTTTGGGACCTTGTTGTCACATCCCAAAATAATCCCTCACTTAAGCTTTTAATAAGTAAGCAAAAAGCTTTTAGAAAAGCCTGGTAACATCCACACATCTTCACAAGTGAATAGAAGACAAGAGAATAGTGTGGAGAATTCTAGTTGAGAACTCTTGAAAACTCATGTAAATAACTTATAGTATTTTCTAGAGAATTTTAAAGTAGTGGAGAACTTTGAGGTTCCAAAGAGTTCTTTTGGTGCCTATAAATAGATGGTGGTCGCTAAGGCACCAAAAACTAGCATTCCTAGCATTGTAAAATGTGAGTAATCAAAGTCTCCTTTCTTCCAAACTCTCTAAGTCTTACTTCCTTTGTTTATTTATCTCAAGTTTTTGAGGTGCTTTAGAAACACCCAAGTCTGTGACATTATGCTCACTTTTGTGTATTTTGGTGTGACATTGTGCTGGCTTTTGTGTATTTTGAAGCATTTGAAAGAAAAGAAATAGCAGAACCTCAAGGATGAGGAACACACAAATCATGTGTTAAAGGGTTTATTCTTGAAATTAAATTTTGAATGGGTTAAGGTCTGTTGGTTTGATTTCTCCTTGGTAGACTTCATAGAGGGCTTAGGATTTAGATAGGATGCACAGATTCTTTTGTTTAGTGCTTTTTTGAGCTCTTTTAATTATTAATATTATCTTTTATTTGCCTATATATATAGGTTTTAGAAAGAAAAAAAAAGAATAAATTGCACAAATAAGGTTCATTTGATGCATTGTGCAAATATGGTTCATTTGAGAAATAGAAAATCTCTTGAGGCTCAAGAGTACATTTACAAACTACAGTGTCGGTAAGATGATGCACCAGAATCATAAGTTCCTGTGCTAACATTGTGCACCAGTTCACAGTATACTACAATTTCAAAGTTGCAATCTAACAAGCAAGGAAACTTTACCATGTGTCATAAATAGCTCATGAATCATTAATATAGAAGAGACCAGGGCATACCTTTTCACTTAGAGAGGGCATACCTTTTCACTTAGGGAAAAGAGCACAAGTAAAACCATCACTAACAAGTTGATTAACCGCATCTCTGAACTTGTAATAATCATCGATTGTGTTGTAAACTTGATAAGAAATTCGAGCATACCCTGTTATTGGATTAACCTCCCCATCTTTTGGGTGCCGATAGTATATTGGCACTTCAACACCAAAATTTTCCCTCAAATGCTTTCTTAACTTCATAGCATCTGAATCACTAGAAATCCCCAAAGAAACGGGCAACCCAACCATTATCAAGCTTGCACACATTTCTTGTGGAGTCCCAAGATTTGTCCCCCATGCACTGGCCAACATCTTCCCCATCTCAACAACACCATCATGATTTCTTTTCTTGATTCCCTCTATACCACCTTCAAACCGGTTCGTGAATTCAATTGCATCCGAGACCACCAATTGGGCACTGTAATCTCTAGTCCCTATCCAACCACTTTCTATGGCTAACCCATTACCGTATTCATGAGACACCACCGGATGGTGCAACTCCGGAGAAGTCTCAGGTGTTTTCCGGCAGTACAAAAATGCAACGGATGGCGGGCAAAAGAACCATTTATGCAAATTACTGGTGTAAAAATCAGCACCAATTTCTTTCATATCGACATCAGTACACCCAATACCATGAGCTGCATCCACGAAAACTTGGTCAACCCCCTCTTCCCTGCAAATCTTGACCAACTCTTTTACCGGAATCAGCACCGACGGCATCGACGTAATGTGATCGATCACAGCCAACCTCACCCTTCCACTGTTGGCCTTCCCTCTCATCAAAGCCCGCCTAAACTCATCCACAATCTCTTCGTTCGAATTCACCGGAAACGGCAACGGAACTTCGATGACTTGGCCGCCGGCGCGACAGACGTAGGCGTGGATGGACTTCTTGACGGCGCCGTAGGCGTAGTGGAGCATGACGACGGCGTCGCCCCTCTGGAATCGGCCTTCTGTGAAGGCCCAAGCGATTTGCTGGAGGACGATTGCGGCGGCGGTGGTGGCGTTGTCGACAAGGGAAATTTCATCGACGTGGTCGGCGTTGACGAGGTCCTTGATCAGGGTTCTTGAACGGAGAATGGCTGGCTGTAGACGGTTGAAGTAGAAGTGGTCGGGCTGGCGGAGAAATAGGAGCTGCCAATGGTGTTGAGCGGCAGTAACGGAGGCCGGGCAGCTGCCGAAAGACCCGTTATTGATTCTGGCGATACTGGGGTCGTGGTGAGAGAATTCAAATCGAAGATCTGACTCAGATATCAACATGGGCTTTGATTTCTTGGAGATGTTATGGGTGCCGTTGCTTTCATTTTGCTGATGATGGGGAGGTGAAGACTCCATGATTGAGGATTGAGAGCTAGGGTTTTGGGTGAAAGAAGAGAGAAGATGAGAATGATGGTGACTTACAATGATGTCGGGAATGATATAGTGAAAGTGAGAAGGAGCCAAGAGTAATGGAGATGTGAAGGGAAGTGGGCAACAACTGAATAAACGGCTGGAATGTCGCCATGTCATACACATGGCACGTGACATCCTCTCCCCATTTCCTCTCAGTCTCACTTGATCTTCTCTTCTGACCCTGCTTCTTTAAATTGGCCACGAGGCGTTGCCTACTATGCAGAAAGGCTTGGTTTTCATCAATTCACTCACTGTTTCATGTATAGGCAATTGTAGCCTAGTGGTAGTATCACCCGTTCTATTTTAACATATAATCTGAATCATTAAAGAAAGAAATTTTTTTTTTTTTTAAAAAAAAAAGCACCATTAGGGTTCTATTGGGTGTCTTATATGTATTGTTTTATGTTTATTTCAGTCGCTGTCTGTGACAATGCAAAATTATTTAAAGCCCACTTGGGAGCTATTAATTATTCTCAAGGCAGAAAAGACAGAATGCTAGGCTTTGTGCCATGATATCAATGCCAATAATTTGTACTAGGGATCATGTTTGGTCTTGGAAACATCAAGGAGGGGGGCATTCAATGATGGGCTCCTTCAACTGAAGATCTTAATTATTTATGGTAGAAAGTCCCTCTCTCTCTCTCTCACTCAGCAATCAACCCATTGGATTACAGTCACTGGGCACTTATAAACTATTGGGTGGACCTAGCTCAGTTGTGGGTGATGGCAGACACATTCAACCATCTACTGGGTCTCTTGAAAATCAAACAATCAAACAAATAACTTCCACTTAACTTGCATGTCCATGAGAAGGCAAGTGTAAATATGCCAAATTGCAGGCTTTTGGGTTTTGAGCCGTGGCATTGAAGAACTGTGTCTTGGACAAGAACTAGAATGTAATCAGTCTTAGTAGTGCTTTGTTTTTTACCCAACATGTTTCCTTGTTGGATTCCTTTCCCCTTTCCTCCCTTCTCTCCCTCAATTCCCAGATGATAGCCTAATCGGCTAATTGGGCCCCTGTTTTTATCTTCTTTTACAGACTCGAGGGCCAAGCCTCCCTACAGACACTATTCCTATGAAGCCAGGCATCACAGCATACCCTCCATGGTCCACCTCTTTCAGAATGAGCATCTAGTGGACCTGCAGGTCATGCAAAGTCAAGGATTACTGACAGACAAACTGGACTCAGAATATGCTCCTTCTCAACCAAACAGTACTCCAGAAGATAGCAGGATTTCATGACAAAATGGTCCATCCGTCATTCTCCTATAGGATGATAAAAAATAATTCAAATTGCACACTCCAATGTGGGGAATCATAGTGTAAACTAGCAGTAAACTTATTCCCAGACAAAAGAACCCTGCCCCATACATTAAGCACTTGTTTTCATTACAAATCCAATTTGTCTTCATGGCCCATCTAGGAGCTGCAAAATGACTCCATTTTTCCTTGAGAGACAAACAGACCAAGATTAATTTTTTTGCCTTTCCAAATTATCTTCTATCCCCCATTATTAACCTAAGTTATTTATCTTTGTCTTAGGCAACTATATATTGGGCTCACATTTGGGACTAAAGATGTGGACCAGCAAGGCAAAGCAGTGGCTGAGCTGACAGAAAAGATAAAGGAAAGTGTGTATAGAAGCCCCTAACATTAATAAAGGGGTGCAGCCAACTTACACAGATGGTTGAGCTCAATCATAGATACAGCCCCATAAGCTGCCCACTGAAGACTCCTAGGAACTGTAATTCTAGGACTTACATGTCTTTGATCATGCAAATCCTCTTGAAACGAATTAAATTTGTCTCGTAAAATAGCAATCAATGAACCATTAATTTCAAACTCAACAGCAGTACTACTTTGATGATTTGATCATGACTTTCCCTTGATTAATAAACAAACATCTACAACAAAAATAAAAAATGAAAATCATGCATTAACATCATCAATTACTCAAAATTAATTTCCAATTTCAAAGCGTCAAGTCATGGATAAGATTTGTGTTAGCAAGGTAATGCATTTCATGGCACAAAATTTTGTTTAGAGACCAAAACCTCTTATGATTTATGTAACATTTCTACATAGGAAGGTGTAAATCCTTCATTTTATCTTACTAGCACATGTTATTCTATGTGTTCTTTTTCATTTCCTGTTGCCTTATAACTGTCCCACAATTGTTAATTGTCACTCATTTGGTACTATTTTTGAGCTACATTTGGAGATTCATTATCGATGAATTTTTATGGATCCCAAATGTGACTTTAGTGGCACTTTAGTTTAACTTATTTAGTTGTAATTTAGTTTAACTTATTTAGATATACTTTAACTTGGCTTACTTAGACACATATTAGCTTAGCTCACTTAGTGACACTTCAATTTAATTCACTTAGATGCACTTTAATTTAGCTTACTTAGAAGTATTTTAATTTAATCAACTTAGTTACATTTTAGATTTAGCTCACTTGATTGCATTTTAGGAAATTTTATAGTTATAGAATAATTCATTTAATTGCACTTTAGTTCATTTCATTTTAGGTGTACTTTGAGACAGTTCTTCTAGATGCATTTTTGTAGTATATTTTAAATTAGTTTATCTAAGTACATTTTAGGATTTTTTTTAATTTTAATTGTATTTTAAGATAGTATTTCATATCACGTTGCATGACATGGAGTTGTTTGGGAAATCGAAATTGGGGAATGAGGAGAATTTTCTAAGGTGTACATGACGTGGAGAATGGAGATTGTTTTTTTTTGGAAAGGTGAGATGGGGAGTTTTAAATTAAAGAGGATTCCTTGGTACACACGATTTTGATTATTATTCTTTTTCACGCCGCCATATGGAGTTTTGGGCAAAGGTAGCGCATGGAGATTTTTGGAAGAGAGTTTAGACTCTCTTTGCATGAGGAGTCTTTTGAGAAAAGGGTGTGACTGCCACTAGGATTCTAAGAAAGACACGGCGCACATGGAAGATTTTTGAGGACTCTTAGGGAGGCACACATGGCTACCACATATTTGATATCTGATATACACATACATGGAAATTTTTTAATATGGGAAAACTTTTGAGAAGGAAATTTGGGATGTGCACCACTGCCTTCGGTTTTTGAAAGGTCACTTGCCAATAGGAGTTTAGGGCGACAATGGATAGCTTTTGAAACACAAAGATAATAGAATGAGTTATAATTTATTTGTTACCAAAAAAAAGCAAATTTGAATAGGCTTCAATATTCTCAACATAATTTTCAGAAGTTGATTCTTGAAGTTATTAGAGGACTACACTTCATCTGTTGAAAACTTTTCCTAAATCAATCATTATGACATGAGTAACCATTGAGAGAGATTTTTTGGAGAGGTGGATTGTCATTGGAGACTTGGGGAAGAGGGGTTTTATATCATATTTTTGGAGACTCACACACATTGGAGAAAAGGTGAAGTTTTGAGAAAGAGACATCCATGACTTGGCCAGATAGGGACCTAGGACTATCACCAATTAATTTTAAAGAAAAGAAAAGTCAAAGTCTTAAAGATAAAAAATGTGAGAAGAGAAGCAAGTTCGATCCTTTTTAGGAGAAAGGCATGCTTTCTTTAATTAAATTTGATATCTTAATCATGATCATCTTTCCATTTTTCCATTCTCTTTCTCTCATGCTTGAATATTGAAATTATATATGCTTTGGGGTGGAAAATGATTGTTGTTAATTGGATATTATTGATGAATGGTTGATTGATCTTATGTTGATCGATATTTATTAGAATTGAGATTATGATTATTTTCTTTTAGAAATCATTATCATTTAATTCAAGCCATTGGAAAAATCATGATAATTAGTTTTGCATGAATCTAATTTTAGTTAGGTCCATTCTTATCTTGGCTTCTCTCTTTAGGTAAATTGATGTTTGTGTTTCATTCCTACTGTCACTATTTGTTGCATTACTGACCATTCAATTGAAAAACTAGAATTGAGTGGCTTAGGGGTTTTTTTAAAAATATTTTGATGTTTATATGATATTTCTAACCTTTTAAACTTATCAATCAAATTTTATTTGAGCTTAGGATTTTCTTTTAATTGAGCTTAAAATGTTTTTTAAATTGAAAGATCTAAATTGGTTTTTGCATAGGTCCCATTCTTGTTTTGGACACCTGGACTAATTTTGAAAAAATAAATAAAATTTTAATTTTCTTAATTTTATTTGATATTTTTCCTTTAATATAAACTTCTTGAAATTAATTTAAATTAATTTTAGGATCATGCTTTGTTGAAACTAGATTTCCCGAGTGGGAGAAAAAAAAAAATCTCTTTTCCTACACTTACTACATCGACCCGTTTTGTAGTTAGGAGCTGTTTGGTTTTATTTAAAAATTCTCCTTATGTGATTAAATTAAGTTGTTATTTTTCCTACAAAGTAGACATAGGTGTTGTAAATTTTTTATTTTATTTTATTATACTTCTAAATTAGTCAAATAAATTTGTTTTGATCTAGTGCCCAAACCTGTCATGTTTTACTAATGTATTTGTGATTAAATCTGTTATTAACTTGTACATAATTTAATGATTGACCTTTTGGGTTATATCCTAGACACATGGTAGATGTTGTCCATTTTTTTTCATGATGCAATTCCTATCTTTAGATATTCTTTTAGGATTTATTTTGTAAACGTATCTGTTTTGACCAATATTGATTATTCTGTAAAGTGTTCCTAATATGAATTAATCTAGTATTGATTGATACATAGTTTAATGTTTTGGCCATTTGGGTTGTAATCTAGATACATAGGACATCGTGTTCATTTTTTATTTTTCATGATGAAATTCTATATTTACATTTTTTTTTTTCGGATTGATCTTGTATGCTCCCCTATTCTATTATGTTGTTGAATATTCTGAAGGATGATGTCTAATGTTTATTTTGATTAGATACCATCTCTGAATATTTTATTCATATTTTTTTTAATGAATATTTCATTTTTGCCCTATTGAGTATTTTGTTCATTTTAAATAATTATTTTTTTCTTATGCATAATAGTGATTTCTTTTAATTTTGATCTATATTGAGGGCATGTCGCACATTTTAGGTATATATCTCTTTACATCATTATCATTCTTTATATGTCTTATTAAGTATGCTTTGTGAATTTATGTATGCTAAATTCATTATGGCCTATGTATTGTTATTAGTTTTGATTTTTTATTAGAGTTAATTCATGTTATGTATGATGTGGGATTTTTAACTAGATTGTTTATATTGTTGTTAATTGTTGAATTAACTTTTATTATTTTATGAAAACACTAGACTTGTTTTTAAGGTACATACTTTTATTTCTTATTTTATTTTATTTCATTTGATATGCGTGAGTATTCTATTATTATGTTCTTATTTGTTATCGATGTTTTCAAAATTGGACCGAATATTGAACCAGAAAAGTTATCGGTTCATGATTCACTGGTCGGACCAATGGTTGAATTAATGATGTTATAAATATATAATTTATATTTTATTAAAATTAAAAATAAGTATAAGAATTTTAAATATATATAATTAAAAATTTTAATAATATTTCATTTTTTATATTTAATATGTAAAACTAAATGATAAAGATAAATATAAATATGTTAATATATTAAACTTTATAAAATAGAATATGTATAATATTTAAATACGAAGATATATTTGATGAGAAAATTTGGATACAATGGAGAAAAAAAACACTCTCACACACTCACTTTGATACAATAAAACTCTCAAAGATACAAAATAAAAACAAGAAGAAGAAGAACACAAAAAAGGCTCAAACAAGTTCTTGGAACTTTGTCCAAAGACTATATTTCCTCCCACCTCTAGAAATCTTTAGGGAACTAATGGAAATAGTCTTGGGATTGATCAAGCCTTTTCACTTTTCTGCATAAGATTTCAAAAAGAAGAAAAGTCATATAAAACACTCTTAGGGTTGAAAAAAGGTTACAAGGATGAGAAAAACCCATTGTCTTCCTCAATTTCTTCATCTTTGTAACATTCAAAAATTAAATCATATGTTTAATTCACACATTAAACATGATTTAATCTCAAATGTGTAACTCTCTTACACTTAACCTCTTAAGTTTATAAAGTTACAAAGATGAGAAGACTCATTGTCTTCCTCAACCTTTCAAGTTTTGTAACATTTCAAAACTTAATCATATGTTTAATTCACACATTAAAAGTGTAACCCTTCTTACACTTTATTTTTCAAAAGTTATTTTCAAAAGTGTAACTCTTCTTACACTTTATTTTTAACCAACAATATATATATATATATATATATATATATATATATATATTTATATAAATATAACAATCCCCCACTTGGTTAAAAATAAACATCAACCCTTATAAGTTTAACAGTGAAAATGCATAAAATAAAATATATTTCGATTTGAATTTTACCTTAGTGTAATTGTCACAAAGCTCCGTTGAAATCCCAGGTTGCTTGTAGCATTGAACCAGTTATTTCTTGTAACGAAACCGGTAACAACACACACACTTCCACTAACCACACGAGTGCCCATTATTTTCTTGCTTAGCACTTTTATGGTCATGTGCTCAATCCATTCATGAACTTTCTTGAAAGAAACTCCAACTCTCATGAGAGGCGGCACCACCCCTAAGTTCACATAGGTGAAATTCTTCCAGCATCCTTGTTACCTTTAAGATGCTTGTCACACATAGACTAAATTTCATTAAAAACTTTAAGCTTAACCCTCCAACGGTAACAACCAGCATTAATCATCACAGATGGAACTCACATGTTCTAATGCTGCCACAACCCACTTATCAATGACTTGTTTTTACCCATTGAACTTAAGACTAGTCATTTCGTAGTCTTAAGTTGGGTTACCATCATTGGTGAGTTTTATTTAAGGAGTTTTAGTCTCATCCCTCTAGATGTTATCCTTACTAAATCTCTTGTAAGAGGTTTAGTAAAAGGATCCTCCAAGTTTCCACTTGACCTCACAAATGAGATTGAGATGATTCCATTTTGAATCAATTGTCTTACATACTCATGTCTAATGCTTATATGTCTAGACTTCCCATTGTACACTCCACTGTACGCACGAGCTAGAGTGGCTTGACTGTCACAATGTATCGACACTGTTGACACATTATTTGCAGTAAAAGGGATGTCCATCATGAGATCCCTAAGCCACTCAGCTTCTTTTCCAGTTGCAGCTAGAGTTATAAACTCTGCCTCCATGGTTGAGTGTGATATACAAGTCTGTTTCTTGGATCCCCAAGAGACAGCCCCACCACCAAGTGTAAACACCCAACCTGTGGTAGATAAATTATCTTCCACACTCGATATCCAGCTTGCATCTGAATACCCTTCAATTATAGTAGGAAACTTTGAATATTGGAGGCTTAGTTCTTTGGTATTCTTTAGGTAACCAAGAACTCTACCAATAGCTTTCCAATGTTCCACACTTGGATTGCTAATAAACCTACTTAGTTTACTAACTACAAATGAAATGTCAGCCCTAGTACATTGAGCAGCATACATAAGACTTCCAATTGCACTTGCATACTCAAGTTGAGCCATCGATCTACCATCATTTTTTTCAAGTTTTATACTTGAATCAAATGGAGTATTAGCATCTTTAATCTTGAGATGACTAAATTTGCTAACTACTTTCTCAATATAGTGGGTTTGGTTCAAAGCATAACCCTCACTATTTCTTTTCACTTTGATACTCAATATAGTATCAACTTCTCCAAGATCTTTCATCTTGAAGGTTGAGGATAGAAACTTTTTCATTTCTATTATTCCTTTCATGTCATCACTCAAGATTAACATGTCATCCACATATAGACACATTATGACCATATAGTCATCACAAGTTTTAGAATATAAGCATTTGTCCACATTGTTGTGTCTAAATCCATCCGAAAGAATATCATGATCCAATTTTTCGTGCCATTGTTTGGGAGCTTGTTTTAAACCATATAATGATTTGACAAGCTTACACAATTTGTTTTCATTCCCCAGTAGAACAAAACCTTCTGGTTGTTCCATGTAGACCTCCTCATTGAGATCCCTATTCAAGAATGCCGTTTTGACATCCATTTGATGAACAAATAGATTATGAATTGATGCCAAAGCAAACAATATCCTAATCGATGTTGTTCTAGCCACCGGCGCATAGGTATCAAAATAATCAATACATTCTCTTTGTTTAAACCCCTTAGCTACTAATCTAGCCTTAAAGGTTTGAATCATGCCATTGGTGTGATATTTCCTTCGAAATACCCACTTGCACCCTATTGGTTTAGATCCTGGTGGAAGGTCTACCAATTCCCATGTTTGGTTGGACATAATTGAATCCATTTCATCATTAATAGCCTCTTTCCAAAAAGCAACATCTCTAGAAGCCATAGCTTCTTTGTATGTTTTGGGATCCTCCTCTATTTGAAGTACTATAGGAATTTTTCTTATAATATCTTCTCTATTTCCTTCTACTAAGTAAAAGGAAATTCTTTAAGAGTCAATCTCATCCGATCCCAACACTTTCTCTTTTCTAGCTCTTTGGCTTTTCCGAGGCACAATGGGTTGCTCAACAACCTTTGAAGGTGTCTCCTCTAGAGACTCTCCAACACTAGTAGGTACTTGAGAATTGCTATCACTCAACAAATTCTCAAAGAACTCTACCTTTCTTGATTCAATTATCACATTAGACTCCAAGTCTAATAGCCTATTAGCTTTGCTATTTGAGGCATAGCCTACAAATGCACACTTAATGGCTCTTGGACCCAATTTTGTTTTATTTGGATCCGTTTTCTTGCAATAAGCAAGACACCCCCACACTTTGAAGTAACCTATATTAGGCTTCCTTCCTTTCCATAACTCATATGGAGATATCTCATTTTTTTTCATAGGAATTCTATTCAAAATATGGCAAGCAGTCAACAAAGCTTCACCCCACAAATTGAAATTCAATTTAGCATGCAATAACATAACATTCACCATTTCCAAGAATGTTCTATTCTTTCTCTCCGCTATGCCATTGTGTTGAGGTGTATAGGGTGCGGTGCACTCATGTATTATGCCATATTCTTCACAAAAAGAATTGAATTCACTAGAGAAATATTCACCACCTCTATCACTTCTAAGCACCTTAATATTTTTTCCTAGTTGATTTTCAACTTCGGTTTTGTAAACTTTAAAGGCATTGAAAGTTTCATTTTTGTTTTTCAACAAAAACACATAGGTAAATCTAGAACAATCATCTATGAATGTAAGAAAATACCTATTTCCACCTCTTGTTAACATGCCATTAAGTTCACAAAGATCACTATGTATTAAATCAAGTAAATTAGATGATCTCTCAACACTATGAAAAGGCTTTTTAATCATCTTTGATTTAACACATATTTCACATTTTTCAAATTTCTTGGTATCACAAGCAATCAAACCACATTTCACAATCATTTTAATAGTGCTTAAACGAACATGTGCAAGCCTATTATGCCACAAAAATAAAGAATTTGAATCATACATATAAGCGGAAGTAGACGCCATTTTATTGATATTGTCATTGGTACTAAGTTTGATCATCCCATCACAAGAATACCCCTTTCCCACAAAGTTCCCTGATTTGGTTAAAATTAGCTTACCGGATTCAAACACTGCTTTGATACTCGGTTTGCCAAGCAAATCTCCACTAACCAAATTTTTATTCATATCGAGGACATACAATACATTTATAAGGGTAACCCTTTTGCCAGAGGTAAAAACAACTTCAATAGTGCCCTTGCCAAGCACCTTGGATCTTCCTTCATTGCCCATTTGAACCTCTTGATCTCCCTTTGCATCTTCAAAGGTCTTGAAAAGAGATTTGTCATAGGTAACATGAACTGTGGCACAAGTCTCATACCACCATCCTTGCACATTTCCTTGGACAACGCACACATCGCTTAGTGTTGCAATGATCTCCTCATCAATTGCATTCACCACAACCCCTTTTTGGTCCTTTCGGTACCTACACTCCCTAGCATAATGCCCGGGTTTTCCACAAACAAAATAAGGACCTTTCTTGCCCTTAAATTGCTCTTGATTTTTCTTAGGGCTCATATAATTTCTAGAATTCCTTTGTTATTTTTACCTCTAGGATGATTGGCCTTTGAAACCGCATTGGCTTTGTTAGTCCCACCATTGGACTCTTCCACCATTTTGTCTCTTGATCTCGATTCTTCCTCAATGCAAAGATGTTTTTGAATCTCTTCCAAGGAGTAATCTTCACTCTTGTGGAGAATCCTCTTCCGGTAACCTTTCCAACTTGATGGTAATTTAGCCACAATAGCACCAACTTGGAAGGCCTTCGGAAGTTCAATTTTGAGAACTTTCAACTTATTCACAATTACTTGCAACTCATGAATTTGTGGTAAGAGAGGCTTTTCATCAAAAAATTTGAAATCTATGTATTGAGAAATAAGAAACTTTTTGGTACCTTCTTCCTCGGCTTTGTACTTGTTTTCAAGAGCCTCCCAAATCTCCCTCGCGGAATAGGTGTTGGTGTAGAGATCATATAGCCTATCGAATAAGGCGTTCAAAATATGACCCCTACATATGAGCTCATCCTCCTCCCTCTTCTTCCTTGCCGCCACCACTTGAGGTGTGTCATTTTCCTTTGGTTCCGGTAACGGTGCCAAGGTAGCATCAAGGATGTAGGAAATCTTAAGTGCTGTGAGAAGGAATCTCACATTGTCTTGCCACCTAGTGAAGTTGGAACCATCAAAACGATCCAACCTCACAAGGTCTTGGTTCATAATCTTGATAGTCTCTCATTCCATTGAAGAATAGAGTCTTTGATTGATGAGAAAATTTGGATACAATGGAGAAAAGAAACACTCTCACACACTCACTTTGATACAATAAAACTCTCAAAGATACAAAATAAAAACAAGAAGAAGAAGAACACAAGAAAGGCTCAAACAAGTTCTTGGAACTTTGTCCAAAGACTCTATTTCCTCCCACTTCTAGAAATCTTTAGGGAACTAATGGAAATAGTCTTGGGATTGATCAAGCCTTTTCACTTTTCTGCATAAGATTTCAAAAAGAAGAAAAGTCATATAAAGCACTCTTAGGATTGAAAAAAGGTTACAAGGATGAGAAAAACCCATTGTCTTCCTCAATCTCTTCATCTTTGTAACATTCAAAAATTAAATCATATGTTTAATTCGCACATTAAACATGATTTAATCTCAAATGTGTAACTCTCTTACACTTAACTTCTTAAGTTTATAAAGTTACAAAGATGAGAAGACTCATTGTCTTCCTCAACCTTTCAAGTTTTGTAACATTTCAAAACTTAATCATGTGTTTAATTCACACATTAAAAGTGTAACTCTTCTTACACTTTATTTTTAACCAACAATATATATATATATATATATATTTATATAAATATAACAATATTTAAGATAAAAAAATTACAACATTTAATTTAATTACATATTTATGTATTTTGTTATTTTAAAAATTATTATATTAACTTCATACTTATTATTGATAATTATTACAAAAATAAACATTGATATAAATATTTATATTTATTTAAATGTTTGATATGATAAATATTTATAAGAAGTATAATAGATTTAGCAAATTAAATGTTAAAATGGTTGTGTAGCTTAGTTGGCTCTAAACTTGTTTCCATAAGCCCATGTTCAAGTTTCCATCATGCAAATTGCAAATTTCCCTTTTATTACAAGCGAAATGCATCTCACATCGGAAAACTACAAGTCAAAAGTTCAGTATAAATATCTTGCACATCTACATATAGTGAAATTAAGATGATGGGCCTGGAATAGAAAAAGGTTGGGCTTGTAACTTGAATGACCCACTAAAGTTTTGGGTCAAATATGGGTTGATCGACTCTTATGAAACTGGTCGATTTATCCGACTCGCCGGTTTAGGCGGTTAGTTGGTGGTCTAGCCTTGAACAAACTCATTTCATCGGATTAGATCGGAACAACCATTTTATTGGTTGAATTGGCTAGTCTGATTTGGTTTCAAAACAAACGTCATATGTTCTTGGTATCCACTAGTATACCAATCAATTGTTATAATTACCTCAATTTAATTAGTAAAAACCTAGTGCTTTGTTATGATACCTTCCCGAAAATTAATATAAACTCTAGACTTAGACTTGAGTTTTTAAGAATATGCTTTTCCAAATAATGAGTCATTTTCAAGGTTTTACTTTTTATTTTTCTCATTAAAAATAAATAAAAATAAGGGATGATTCCAACTTTTAAAAAAATTAATTTTTCACAATAAAAAGTAAGTCTCATTATTAAGTCGAGACATGGTAAAAATAAAATAAAATGTGGGTTCACAAAAGGTTATGCATGACCAAACACAAAGCAAATCTACATGAACAATCCAATGACTGTTATCCTTCGTCTGAAACTTTTTCAAGAACATGGCTTTAGTATTTCATCACCTTAGACGACCCAATATGGCTACCATAGTTGTGAGTGTTAAAAAGATTCAAGATTCGGACGCGGAGAGGATCCTGTCCTTTTAGACCCAAGGTATGCCCTTGCATGCTGATCGGGCGAAAGACATTATTAGCTGGGGAGTTTGGTTGGGGTATAGCACATCTGTTGAATGATAACAAAGGTGTCCTAAGATGAGTTCGACGAGAATAGAAATTTCGTGTGGAACAAAAGGGTAAAAGCTCATTTGATTTTGATTTCTAGAAAAATAATGAAGTAGAACATACCATACTGCAATCTGCAAAGAAGCCAGAATCTCAATCCTCCTGTTAATCTAGAACAGGATTTTGCATCAGAATTCAGAAGCTTTTCATCCTCCAAGCCATTTAACACCTCACCGATACAATTCAAAGCTTTCTTTGCAAAACCCATCCACCATGGCTTCATCTTTTAGCCAGCTAGTACTTACAAAGTAGCAGGTTGCCAATAGGGAAAAATGCATACAAGCCAAATTGAAGAACACTACACTAGCAATTGATCAATGCAATCAATATACATCTAACTTCTTTGACTATGCTTTTAATAACGCATTATTCTATTTAATATAAAAAATAATCGCACTCACGGCAGATAATAAGAGATGACCCATTTATCTTCAATATCTAAGTATTTTAGTAACAATGCTAATGCTGAAAACAAAATCTAAGTTTCGGCTTTTATGAAACATCTTTCTGACTCCAACATTTTCTCGAACGTTTAGAAGGCGAACCCTGGGACAGACACTAAATACAAAGATGCAGAGGGGGATTCATCGTTCAGACATACCTGGCAGGCGTTTGGGCAAAAGGGTTTCCAAGTATTTAACAGGGTTTTTGTGAGTGTGATTGTGATTTCTCTCTGTGAATGCAGGGGTGCAATCATTGGTGAGAGAAGATATATAGAGGGGTTGTCCCTGTGGGAATTATCCTCGATGACCAAACTTTTCTTGGCCCATTCCTCCCTGTTAATAGTCAAAAAGGAGTTCTAGGAAGAATCAAAATGTTAGGCCAAAAGGGTCCAGAAAATGAAGAAGAGAGCGAACGGAAAAACACTTCAAGGTGATGTCTTTTACTGTTGTCCTGATCAGCCTGTAGAATGATAACTTCAGCTTTTAACTTTCTACTTTCTTTGCATTCTAGATTTGTAATGATGGGAGATTGAAAACGTCTCTTTTAAGATGGGAGTGTTGGTACGGACTCAAATCTCAACATCACACGTACTTTCCTTTCCTTGCTTGTGTATAATCCAATTTTTCTCATGGAAATTTCTAGGCAGTTTCCACTACCAACCTCAAGAACTTCCACCATTATCACTAGTATGTAAGCCTACAAAGTCCCAGCTGTGTTCCTATTATATTCATTAAGCTCACGGCCTCTCCTTTACTTAAATATCTCACCCTCAACTCTATTTTTTTTTAACTCCTGCTCCAATCAAGGTCAGCACTTGCCACTTTATATTAACGCATGCATGAGTCTTTTCTTCTGGTGTTCTTTTCCCTCTTTTGAATGCATATATTTGGTGGGTTCAGTGGGATTTATCACCTGTGTTGTTTGTTTAATTCAGAATCTAGCTTCTCCTTCTGACTTGGTTGCGTTCTATATTCTGTATGGCTTCATTTTTAGATATGGGTTTGATAGTCTTCTGGGTCATGGATGAAACAGATCGAATTCCCATCTGATCATCTTTACCATTTGTTCATTCTTTGCAACAGCATTTCTAGCTATGAAAATGAGGCAAGGGTATCTTTGGGCGGCTTTCTGCTTGTGGGCTTTGACATTTCCTCTTCTTCAAGCTTCCTCCGATGGCTTGGTGAGAATTGGATTGAAGAAGTGGCGCTTAGATTATAATAGGATTAGAGCTGCCAGAATGGCAAGAAGGGCAAAATCAATTGGGGGTGTTGTAAAGAGCATGTATCAAGGTTTAGGTGATTCAGATGGAGAGTCAGTGCTCCTAAGGAACTACATGGATGCCCAATACTATGGAGAGATTGGCATTGGAACACCACCCCAGAACTTCACCGTTGTATTTGATACTGGAAGTGCCAATCTTTGGGTCCCCTCTACCAAATGCCATTTCTCAGTGAGTTCTGCTGAAATTTCAATTCTAAATGTTACCTGTTTATACTTTCCTTAATACAGAATTGATTAATTCATTCAACTTTGTACAGATTGCCTGCCTTTTCCATTCCAAGTACAACTCAAGGCTGTCCACAACATACATTGATCTGGGTAATTTTATCAGTCCAGTGTCCTTCAGTTTTTCCTGCTGTATAGGTGCTTGGTCTGTAGAAGACTTATGCTCAAGTCTTTCATTCCAATTTGTGATCCAGGAAAAGAAGGTGAAATACATTATGGGTCTGGATCAATTTCTGGTGTCTTCAGTCAAGATAACGTTCAAGTTGGGAGTATGGCTATCAAAAATCAAGTGGGTTCTTATTCTGTGTTTGGGTTTCATTTTGAACTGATACTCTGCCTGTTGGCTGCATTGATGGTCATAATGAACTATTTTTCAGGTTTTTATTGAGGCTACACGAGAGGCAAGCCTTGTATTCGTATTGGGAAAGTTTGATGGGATTCTTGGGCTCGGTTTTGAGGAAATTGTTGTTGGGAATGCCACACCAGTTTGGTATAGTTTTCTCTGAAATTGAGCTTTGGAACTGTGATTTCAATTGTTGTGGGGTTTTTTTGAATGCAATGATTCATGATAAGAGAACAGGTACAATTTGCTTCGGCAAGGTCTTGTGCAAGAAGACATCTTCTCTTTCTGGCTAAACCGGGATCCACAAGCCACCGATGGAGGTGAGATTGTTTTTGGTGGTGTCGACAAGAGACACTTCAAGGGGCAGCACACTTATGCCTCAATCACTCAAAAGGGTTACTGGCAGGTGAGTGAACTTAAGTAAAAGTTCCAGGCCAAATTAATCCCATTTTCATTCATTCCCTAAAACTAACTGATTTCATTTTTTTTATTTTCTTTTTTTTGTTCTCACAGTTTGAAATGGGAGAGTTTCTTATTGGATACCAATCAACAGGTGACCCTATAGAATCTGAATTTATCTTGTTAATATGTTGCCGGCCCAAGTTTTTGTTTAATTTCCCAGATACCGATCTTTTTTCCATATTACATTATTGAAGCTGAAGAAAACCAGTTCGCTACATTTCCATTAGTACTCTGACAATCTAACAAATCTGGGAAGCCTTCAATTTTGTGAATTTTTTTTCCATTTCAGGATTTTGTGAGGCAGGTTGTGCAGCTATTGTAGATTCAGGAACATCCTTAATTGCTGGTCCAACGGTATGTCCTTTGTTCTTTTTCAGACAATGGTTTTTTAGCTTCAGTTTTTCTGATTGGCCTATCCATTTCAGGCGATCGTGACTGAAATCAACCATGCAATTGGAGCAGAAGGAATCGTGAGCCAGGAATGTAAAGAAGTAGTTTCCCAATATGGAAACATGATATGGGATCTTCTAATATCAAGGGTGAGTGAGTTTATCATCTTTGCCACTTCCCATTCACCATACATTACTGTAATATTTAGCTTCCAAGGGAAAATGTTAAAACTTAACTTTCATGTAAACAGGTACAACCTGATGCAGTATGTTCACAGATTGGTTTATGTAACTTCAATGGGTCTCAGATTGAGAGGTCAGGAAGTTCATACTGGTTCATGGTCAGTTCATTCTCAAAGTTCACATTATAAAATCCATCTGCTCTCGGAGGGCTCTCACAGGAGCACTTTTCAGGAAATGGTTGTTTTCTGTTAGAACTTCCTGCAGATTTTATTCAAAACAGTTCCCCCATGCTTCAGCTAATAGATTTTGTTGAAGGGCTTCCCCCCAGTTCACTTCTGATGCAGTTACATATTTTCCAAAAATCAATACCTTAACTTGAAAGCTAAACGGAATCTCTTGCAGCCCACGAATCAAGACAGTGGTTGAGGAAGAAGACGCGAGAGGAACAAAAGTTGGGAATGAAGTTTGGTGCACTGCTTGCGAGATGACAGTGATTTGGATCCAGAACCAGCTAAAACAAAGAAAAACAAAGGAGATAATATTCAGCTATGTAACTGAGGTGATTTACTGTGAAAAGATATCCTCAGTTGGGAAGTCTTCCCTAGCAGTTTTCATTTGAGTGTCAAATATTGAAATTTGTATGTTTTTCAGCTCTGCCAGAGTCTGCCAAGTCCAATGGGAGAATCAGTAGTTGACTGCGGTAGAGTTCCCTACATGCCAGATGTTACATTCACCATTGCAGATAAGCATTTCACCCTGACCCCAAAAGAGGTTAGATTTCATTCTCAGGTTGTCTCTTCCAGTCTCAATGTCTCTGTATTCATACTGCCATTACTTCATAAAAACCAATTTACTTTTCAGTATGTTCTAAAAACTGGTGAAGGCATTACAACCGTCTGCCTCAGTGGATTTATTGCTTTGGATGTGCCTCCTCCTAGGGGTCCTCTGTGGTAAGTCATAGTACAGTCAGCATCCAAGATTAGAAGTTATGAGCCTTTTTTTCTTTACCCAATGTGTATGCTGTAATTTGCAGGATTCTTGGAGATATATTCATGGGGGTTTATCACACTGTATTTGACTATGGTAATCTCCAAGTGGGTTTTGCTGAAGCTATGCAGTGACTCTCCAATCTCCAACAGTCTCCTTACATTTATTTACTGATCATCTGTTGCTTCTGAGTAAAGCTTATAGGGCATTTATTACGCAGATTGTGATCCCAGTTGTCATAGGTTGCATAAATGTAATGTTCATATATTTGCGAGAAAATACAGGTCATTCAATGTTTTAACTTCACATAGGGAACCATTCCTCTTCTCAATCCAACTTAATACATATAAACTACATTGCAGGTCGAAGCTGGCCTTAAACAAGGTCGATTCTAAATAGACATTCTGAAATCACATTCAAAATTGACCAGGCTTGTCAAAACAGGACCAGAAAAAAGAAAAAAAAAAATCTGTTTCAATTTTCGGCTTAAGTTCTGCAGGCTTTGGAATCTTTCACAAAATTCTGGAAGATTCATATATTACCAACTGCTCCAAAGTTGAGCAGCCCTTTTGAAAGGGAATCTGCAGCAAGTTAAGTGATGTAAGGATCTAAGAAAATGATGAATCAAGATTTGGAGAGATCAGTTGTCTGTGTCAAGAAGTTGGGATGGCTCCACATGCCTCCCCTGCCACGTTTAAACCAATCAATTACCTCATGATTGTCCCTTTCAACCCCAGAAGACAAAGGTAATCCTAATCTTTTTCTGCCTCAAAACAAGGAGAAGGAAACCAACACCAAAATCTCAGAATAAAGGGATTATGCTTTGGAACCATCTTTTTCTTTTGATGGGAAAGTCTGAAAAGACTAAAAAGATGGTTAAAGTAGTACTCGAAATGGCTAGTTTACACAAGGCAGGCATATACACTCCTTTCAGAAATGAAAACTAGTCCATATTAAAAATATATACTACTAAAGAGCCACCTCATTCATTTGAATGCCAGAGTACATTATGTCAAGTGACCTCCTTCTCAGCTTTACTGCTCCTGTTCTTTAAAATGATCATATATTGATATGGGACGTTATGCAGTATGCTGTGTGAATGCTGGGTTTTGTCACAAAAGGCTCGATTGCAGCAGATACGTCAATGCCAATTCTGATCTTTTTGAACCACTAAATTGTAGCTTAATTTGGGACTTGCTCACTCTCCACTCAGTTCCCCACATCTCTATATTTAGTTAGTGCTTTTTTTTCATGTCTAGTCAATATAGGCAATTGTAGCATGGAGGGTTGTATAATGATTGGAATATCCATCTACTACAACTAAACCATCTAATTATGAGTGCTGCTACTTCCAGTTACATTTTCAATCAGATCTTCAATGAGCAGTCATATAAAAACACACTTCAGTAATTTTTCTCCTTTGAAGTAAAAGAGCTCATTTTGGTGTTTATTGAAATTATAATTTGTGACAATGAAAAATCATGGAAAACCCACTTGTGAGTAGTATACAAAAACAGTTGGGTATCCTTTTCCCCGCTTTTTGGTCTTTGGAACATCACGAAGGGGGGCATCTCTGAGCAATCAGTCAGTGTTTAGTTAAAAGTTAGAACCTATTCAAAACAACAATCAAGCTCCTTAATAAATTAGGGAAATAAATATGTGATGAGGCTTAAATATATGACCTCTCACCAAAGGGCGTCATAAAGGCTTAAACTAGTAGAATTTGACACAAAGTGGTAATCCTCTGCACTGATGCTGTTAGGACCTTTACAGGGGTGTCTAGAGGCCACAAGACAGATTTATAAACTTTCTATTCAATGGAGGAAATGAAATTGGTTCCATGGGAATCACAGGATCAGCCACATCCAAATATTCAATATGACAAAAGAAAAAGGTAATAACCCATTTGGAACAGAGGTTTCTTTCAAGCTGGCCATGAAAACATCAGTGCTCCTCATCTTAGGAGTGAAACAGTTGGAGAACATTTGGAATAGGTAGTGATTAGCCACTGCCACATAGTGATCATATTGAGAAAACATGATAACTATTTGCTATTTTGGTTTGGTATGAGCTGCATGAAATGTTAGGTGAAAAAAGAAAACAACTTCCATACCACTGGCTCCCCAAGATCTTACGCACTGCTACTGGATAAAACAGCAATTCGATAGTGTGCATCGTGATCTCGATTCTTTTCCTAAGAATTTTCTTTTTCGTTTTGTCTAACATGTTTCCCTTTCAGTAAAGATCTGTTAGGATGCATCCAGGTGAAAACTCACACGAGTCCCACTAAAAATCAAGGGTTACACTTGTTTTCAACCAAACAGTACTCCTGAAAATGATCTCTTCATGAAATGTCCACCAGAATTTTCCTAAAACTGAACTGATAAAATTATCCTAAATGCCGAATCCTTCATTCCCCTAAAAGAAAAGAGCAAAAACATCTCAAACACTACATTTCCATTAGCATAATCACAATGTAAACTAACAGGAAATTTATTTTCAGTTAACAGATACTAGCCCACACACTGAGCACCAGTAGTAGTTACATGAAATTAGCCCTGGTATTCTGTGGAGGAAATACAAAATAAAATCATTTTCCCACACGAGACAAATAGAAGAGTACTCATTCCCGTTCCAGTTTGAATACCTCTTAGTAATCTAGCATTATTTTTTGTTGTCATAAGCTGCTATATTCTGCGGCTCACATGCAGGACTAAAGAGGCGGACTAGCAAAGCACTGCTCGAGCTCACAGATACTGCTCCACAAGCTGCCCACCGAAGACTTCTGGGCACTGTAATTCTGGGACCTGCATAAGCATTAAAAAGTAAATATATATAATGTGATTCTAGCAAAATAGAATTGAGTGAGTGGAATTTTGGTATAATTACTAGCGAAGATGTCAAAATATAAAGAGCTAAAGTAAAAGTAATTCAGTTTAAAGATTAAACACAGTCCACTCCACCCACCCAAAAGAAGTTTAAGGTCTAAATTTTGTCCTATATGGGTAGAGTTTTTCTGACTTCCTCTTCTCTTTTCCATTTTCACTCACCAAGGAGCCAAGTTGTGTAATCCTGACAATGTTTATTTTAACTCTCCACGGTGTTGGAAGAAGTGGTTTTCGAGTATGGTAGGTACCAGGTGGGTTGCCTTTCATCACATGGATGTATTTCAACAAAATAAGGTTTTGCATGCCTTCAATCATGAAAGTCCTTTTGGAACATTTTAAATAACTAGTGTAAGATGTCAATCAATGTAACTTAAACAGCAGAACATCAGTTCAAATTTCGTTAGCTTTATTTTGAAGATTTAGTAATGAATAATCTTTTGAAGAAGAAAACAAACATCCCCAACATCTGGACAATGCATAAACAACTTTTGTGACACAATATTCCAATCTCAAAGCATCAGATCATGGATAGGCCCTTCTGTAAAACATATAAACATTTATGATAGCAAGAAAATGCATTGCAAGCAGAATAGTTTTTTTGGATATCAAAACCTCTTTGCTTTAAATTGAATAAAAACACTACAGCTGACCTTTCTAACTAAGAAGGTTCTGATAACTATCAGAGAGCCATAACAAGAGAAACCAAAAGTGAATATAAACTAACAATCACTTGAGTAAAGATTGAGGATAAATCAAGAGCATGGCTCCAGTCTTTCATCACCTTAATCAAACCAGCATGCTACCAAACTTGGGGCTCTAATAAAAATCCAATCATACAGAGCATTGACGATAAAATAACAACGAGGACCATACCGTAATGCAACCGACAAAGAATCCAGAATGCGAATCCCCCACCAACAGTAAAAAGTCCAGCGGTCTGTTTCATTAATCTAGAACAAGGTTTGGCATCTGACCTCATAAGCTCCCCATCAGAAAACCCAAAGAGACGCCTCAAAGCCATTTAACCCCTCAATGATATAATTCAAAGCTTTCTGTAGAAAACCCTGCACCATGGCTTCACACTTTAGATAGTGCTTACATAAAAAGTGAGCTTCCCAACAAGAAATGGAGCAAAATGAACCCAATCCAAATCGAAGAAACACAACACAGGCAAGTCCATGCAATCAAAAGTAACAATCAAAGCAGATAATTAGCGATGACCCATTATCCATCTTCAATTTCTGAACATATTAACAACAATTTTAATGCTACAAAAGACAACAAAATCAAATTCTGGTTTCTATGAAACAATTTCTGACTCCGCCATTTTCTCGAACATTTGGAGGGCTAATACGATACAGAGGCGTTTTTTACCTGGTATGTCTTTGGGCAAATGGGTTTCCACTCTTCAATGTCCCTTAGGGTTTTCCTGTTTGTTGTCTGTGACTGTCACTATGAATTTGACGGT
Source organism: Vitis vinifera (assembly GCF_030704535.1). Lineage (NCBI taxonomy): Eukaryota > Viridiplantae > Streptophyta > Magnoliopsida > Vitales > Vitaceae > Vitis > Vitis vinifera. The sequence goes on along the minus strand of NC_081818.1, from coordinate 402,851 downwards.
TTGCTTTAAAGCTCGACCGGTTCTGTCCCAATAAGCCAGCCCATTTGTGAGCCCAGTCTGATAAAACCCGGCGGTCATCTATCAATGGTTACTTCTTTGTGACTGCCTTTGAGCCAGCCCATTGGCTTCATGTTTTTTTCTTAAATCTTGAGTCTTGACGAGTGATTGTAAATGCTAATAACTTTTTTTGGCATTTATTTGAAAAATGTGGAACCAGTCAAGGTATCAAGAAATATCAAGAAATTAGGTTTAGGTTTTGTTTGGTAACATTTTAAATAATGATTTTTAAAAATAGTTTTTGAGAATAATTCTTTTATTGTTTTAACAATAATAAAATTTCGTTGAAAATAAAAATGTAAATAATGATTTTTTCAATTTATTTTCTATGAACCTACTAATCACTTCCTATAATGCAAAAGTTTTCAAAATATTCTTTATATTTTTAATTATTTCTTAAAATACTCTACAAAATATAACTTATATTTATTATTATTATTATTATTTGAAAAAAAAAAGAATAAATTTAAAAAAAAATCTTTCAATTAATTTTGTTTTTCAAACCTATTTTTGAGTTAAGAAAAAAAGGTTACCTAGAAGAGTTCCATAGAGCTGTTGATTTTTGTGTATTCTTTTCCTTTGAAATAAAAGGTTTGGTATCAATATTTATCATACATTGATTGATAATCATATATTAAATAAAGGGTGGGAAGGTTCTTTCCTGTTTTTATTGGCTATAAGTATTTTGTATATATATGTGTATTGTGGTGTCCTTTCTTTTTTTTTAAAAAAAAAAAATATTCCTGCATGTTTGTTTATTAAAGAAAAATGTACAATAATAGACAAGAAAATTCATTTAGGAATAAAATTGAAAATAAAGATTTTTACAACAAATGGGTACAACTAGCATTACATAATATTGTTATTCATTACCCCTGTCTAATTTGATAGACTCAATGATCCAAATAATGTCTTCATTTGTTAAAATTAAATGGGAGAGAGAATTCATCACACTCAAAAGCATTTGCGGGAGAATGCATATTTGGGTGCCGCTCCAAATTTGGGTCTGGTGAAAACATCTAAGAAATATATTGGATATATTTCCAGCAAAGTTTCTAATAATCAAAAAAGGTTTTCTAGGAAAAAAAATGAAAAATGAAAAATTCTAGGCCAAATGGGGCCCCCATATAGCGTTTTCATAAAAGGTTTGCTCTTCAAAATGATAGCTTTTTATAGGCAGTTTTGATCATCTAAAATACAGGTGCTTTCCTTACTGTGTCCTTTTTATTCCATTGTTTGTAATGGAAATTTCTCAGCAGTTTCCAGTAACCCTCAATGGAGTCCCCCATCTGTACTGCAGCAATGGTGCGTATGGCTTTCCTTTCTCTCCACCAGGTAGAAGTGGGGTCACATAACATTTCTTTGGTTACAGACAAACTGGGTTCACACCTACTTCTCCTCACTTAAATATCTCAGCCTGAACTCCATTTTCTTTTAACTCAGCTCCAATTAAGGTCAGTGCTAAGACTTGCTACTCTTTGTTGTTAATGCATGCCTGGGTGTTTTAGTGTTCTTTCATTTTTTATTTCATACATTTGAGGGGTTTAGTGGGATATATCACCAGTTGTTTGTATATGCACCCAAGTATCCGGGTTCTCCTTCTAACTTAATGCTGTATGGTTTCATTCTAAGATGTGGGCTTGATAGTTTTCTTCTTTTGTGTGTGTGAACTTTTGAGTATACTTTGTTAGATCATTTTCTATGAGTTAATTAGCACTTTTTTCTCGTGGGTTTCTTACTTTCTGGTGTGATCATTAAAAAAAAGAAAAAAAGATTTGAGTTCTCAGTTTCTCTGTAATATAAGAACAATACACCAGGTTGGGACCATCTTCTCTTGTTCCACCATGTTGATGTGCTCTCAGTATTTAAGAAAGAAAAAGATTTTCTGGATGGGGTTGTTCAGCCTTTTCCTATGGCTCCTAATTGCTAGAGTTTGGGTTCATTTCATTGTTGGCCTTCATCTCTACAACTAACTTTGTCTCTAAATATGACACCTTCCCTATTTTTCTCCTTGAAATCATACCCGAAAGTAATGGAAATGAATGTAGTAGTGATATAAGCTGTCATGGTAAACTTTTCTCTGCTTTAGGCCATTTCAAAGACACTATTAGGTTTCTTAAAAACAGTATAAAAATAAATTCTTTTTGCAATAGATCTGTACTTTATATCTAAGATCTTGTATTCCAACTTTGTCAAAGTGATCGTCAGTGAGCATCTTGTTTTTCATGTGGATAAACTAAATAAATTCTTTTTGAAATACATCTGTACTTTATATCTAAGATCTTGTATTCAAGTTTTGTCAAGGTCATTCTCAGTGAGCATCTTGTTTTTCATGTGGGTTTACCACATACATAATAGGCATATTGTTTCTTACTAATTTCCCAAACACTCAGCTTTTGGTGACTACAATTTAAATACCAGACCTGCTTACCTTTTTACCTTTTTTTCATTCTCTGCAACAGCATTTCTGGCTCTAAACATGAGGCAAGGAGTTGTTTGGGCAGCTTTTTGTTTGTGGGCTTTGATATGTCCTCTTCTTCCTGTTTACTCCCATGGCTCGGTGAGAATTGGTCTGAAGAAGCGGCCCCTGGACTTCAATAATATGAGAACTGCCAGAATAGCACAAATGCAAGGAAAAATTGGTGGTGGTGTAATGAGCAAGTATCATGGTTTTGATGATCCAGATGGAGAGTTTGTGTCACTGAAGAACTATTTGGATGCTCAATACTTTGGGGAGATTGGTATTGGAACACCACCCCAGAACTTCACTGTTGTATTTGATACTGGCAGTTCCAACCTCTGGGTCCCCTCGTCCAAATGTTATTTTTCTGTAAGTTCTGCTTAATTTCAGTTCTATAACCTCTTTATACTTCCTTAAATACAGAATTAACCCATTCATCACACGCGTGCAGATTGCTTGCTTTTTCCATAACAAATACAAGGCAAGGCTGTCGAGTACATATACTAAGATTGGTAATGCTGTCAGTCCTGTGTCTTTTAGATTTTCCTGCTGTTGATAGGTACCTTATCTTGAATATAGGACTGTTTGTGGGTTTTCTGTTCATGGGACCTGCACTCAATTCTTTCTTTCCAATTTGTGATTCAGGAAGACCTGGTGAAATACATTATGGATCTGGATCAATTTCTGGTTTCTTCAGTCAAGATAATGTTGAAGTTGGGAGCCTTGTTGTTAAAGATCAAGTGGGTTCTTGTTTAGATTTTGGTTTTACTTTGAGGTGATTTTCTGGATTTTAGCTGCATTGATGGTTATGAATGTACCGGTTTCCAGGTTTTCATTGAGGCAACACGAGAGGGAAGTCTCACATTTGCACTGGCAAAGTTCGATGGGATTATGGGGCTCGGTTTTCAGGGAATTTCTGTTGGGAATGCTACCCCAGTTTGGTATAAATTTGTCTGAATTCAGTTTTTGAACTGTGATTTGCATTCCTGTTTCACTGGAATAAAAAGGAGATGCATTTTATTCTCTTCTATTTCTTTGCTTCTGGTGTTTTGAATGCAATGACTCATGATAAGACTACAGGTCCACTATGCTTCAGCAAGGCCTTTTGCATGAAGAGCTCTTCTCTTTCTGGCTCAATCGGAATCCAAATGCCAATGAGGGAGGTGAGATTGTTTTTGGTGGTGTTGATAAAAGACACTTTAGGGGGAAGCATACTTTTGTTCCAGTTACTCAAGCGGGTTACTGGCAGGTGAGTGGATTTAATTAGTTGAAAATTCAAGGCCAAATCAATCATATTTCTATGTATTGATTAAAAGTAATTGATATATTTCATGTCTTTTCATTTTGACAGTTCCGAATGGGCGATTTCCTTATTTCAAACCAAACAACAGGTGATCTTACAGAATCTGAAACATAGCTGGGATCTCTTATTTATCTTTGTTTGATCATTATTCATTTCTCTGGGAAAATGCGGGCAACTGACATGTAATATATTGCATGCTCAAGTTCTTGTTTAGTTTGACCTTGAAGTTTTACACACCAGTGAGTTTTCCCAGATATCCATGTTGTTTAGAAAAATAGGACTGCATCCAAATACATTATATATTATCAAAATTCAAGAAAACCACTGTGAGAACCCTAATAAACCTACCAAATTTTCACTTTCATGGATTTTTTTTATTTTTTGGGTCCTTTTCAGGTGTTTGTGAGGGAGGTTGTTCAGCAATTGTAGATTCAGGAACATCCTTAATTGCTGGTCCAACGGTATTTCCTTCCTTTCTTTTTGGCAACTGGTTTATTACTAGAAGGATCTCCGGCTTTGCCGATCATTTTTCCCTTGTTTTCCTTACAATAGTTTCTAGCTCAAGTTTTTCTAATTAGCTGATCGATCACAGCTTGTTGTGACTCAAATCAACCATGCCATTGGAGCAGAAGGGATTGTGAGCATGGAATGCAAAGAAGTCGTTTCTCAGTATGGAAACATGATGTGGGATCTTTTAGTATCAGGGGTGGGTTTGTTTATTCTTTTCCACCACTTCCCATCTACCATACACATACTCTATTTTTAGCTTCAAAGCTCATTTTTATGTTTAATTTTCATTTAAGCAGGTACTACCCAGCAAAGTATGTTCACAGATTGGTTTATGCATGGCCAGGTAAGAAAGTTCATACTGTTTCATGGTCATTTCATTCTCAATGTTTTTATAAATTCAATGTGTTTGTAGCCACATCTTTTGGGATGGCTTTCTCTCCAATGCCCTTCTGATTATTTCTTGGGTGATAAAAGGGTGGCATAGTCCAAAAACTACCATAACTTGAAACTGAGTGTTCTCTGGTGCAGCCCTGGTATCAGGACAGTGGTTGAAAAAGAGAAGATGGAGTCTGTTGAGGAAGTTGGGGATGTTGTTTTCTGCAATGCTTGTGAGATGATTGCTGTCTGGATCCAGAGCCAGCTGAAACAAATGAAAACAAAGGATAAAGTGCTCCGCTATGTGACTGAGGTGATTTGCCCTTAAAAGATCTCCTCAGTTGGGAATTCTGTTTGGTTGTCGTGTTGAAGTACTGAAACTTTCATGTTTTTCCAGCTGTGTGGGAGTCTACCAAGTCCAATGGGAGAATCGGTGATTGACTGTACTTCAGTTGCAAACATGCCAAATATTACATTCATCATTGGCGATAAAGCTTTCGACCTCACTCCAGACCAGGTCTAATTTTATTCTAACATGTCTCCTCCAGTCTCAGTCTCTTACTGTTCAACTATTCAACAGAAGTATAGTTTCGAAATCTCTGATCTTCCTCCTTCTGACATTGCTTGATTAACTTTCAGTATATTCTAAGAACTGGAGATGGCTCGGCCACCGTCTGTCTCAGTGGATTTACTGCTTTGGATGTGCCTCCTCCCAAGGGTCCTCTCTGGTGAGTTATCTCTGACTCGATTACTACTCATTAACTCAGTAACGATGATGCCTTACGCTGAGATTACATGCATGCAGGATACTTGGAGAGATATTCATGGGGGTTTATCACACTGTATTTGATTTTGGGGATCTAAGAATTGGTTTTGCTGAAGCTGCTTAGCAACTTAGAATCTGCAACCGCTTGCTTCTTTTTTTTTTTTTGTATTTTTTTTTTCTAATGTAGTTGTGAAGCAATCGAATGATGGAACGAGCTTGTTGGTGATTGGTGATGGGTTATGCATAATAGCGAGTATTATATTTGGAAGTTCATAAAAATGAATGTATATGTGTGCAAGCGCGTGCGCGCCTCCTGGATTTTGAATTTGAAATACATGTAGTCCACTGCTTTAATTTTAGATGTTCCTCGTTCTCAGAAAAGGTCCAAATAAAGATCGGTTAGCCACAGTTACAGCTATGATGCGAATGCCATTGACAGCCAAATACACTAAAGCTAAGTTTCAAGAAAGATCAGAAGCCGAGTTGTAATGCAGTACGGGGCACAAATGACGAACCCAGAAAATTTAAACCTGTGACCGCATCAAGCTGAGGACAAACACCCAGTGCGTATCCAAATTATAAGGACTTATTTTCAAGGACACTAAACAGATGTGTGGTATACTTGCTACTAATGCATTTGCAGGCCTAAGCCTGGGCATCTGAATTCTTGATTCAATATAGGAAATGCAATTTTCTGAAAGGCAAATTAAGCAACAATTTATTCTCACTAACTTTAACTCATAAAATTTGTTTCTGGTACAAGTTTATGATACCACGGAGGATCCATATGCTCACAACCAAAACAAATGAGTGAACACTAAGGGCACAGGTGATATATTTTATAAATTACACAAGATGGACCTGAATCCAGTGTCTGAGTCGATAAAGATATGATAGTTCTCAACCATAAGTTAAGCACTGATGTCCAGTCATATATCACTATTCTTCATCACTATCGTTGCTGAAAACTGAAGCAACAGAAACTTTTGGCTTCTTTGCTGCACTGCCTGATGAATTCTGTTTGGCATGAGGAAAAAGGAGAATGATAAATTAGTAGGAAGCCATAATTTTCACATAACATTCATCAATAACAGTAAAACAAATGACATGCTGTTTCAGTTACTTTTCCCTAGACCTGGGTTTTCAGACGGGTAGAGCTATTAACAGACTTGTATATGTGTCAATTTCCTTCATCCCTATCAATTGCAACGTGCAAATTAATGTCCAGAATCAGGGACAAAGTTCCAAATACATGATAGCATTTTTTTTTATATAAAATGCTACAGAAAAGTAGTATAATATTTAATTGAAGACGAAAGCATGACTAAGCATACAGTGGGAATGGCAGTGATAAAAGTTGTGGAAATGATGGGAAAGGTTGTAGGATGACAGGCCACACTGATGATGATTGAGTGGCAGATGAGATCACACTACAAGTGGTGGCAATGGTCATGGTGTAAGAGGCTGTATTAAAGCTGGTGAGGGAGAGGATGGTTTTTACATTAATTTGTAGAACCTGTAATTATGATAATAGAAGTGTTTCAGAATGCAGTAGTAGTAGTAGAACAAGGGGGAAATTATTTGCTTGAACAAGTAATGTCTTACCCATACCAGCAAGAATTTTTCTGCTTTAAAAAAAAATTAAAGAATTTTGCTTTCATAAGTAGTCTCTTGCTTTCAATAACAGTAATTTCATGTTTTTTAATTTAAAGGAGTACTCGTCCATGAGTCATACCAAATAAGACATTATTATTTCTTGTAAAAGCAATAAAAAATTATTCCCAGGATACTATTTGATGCTTTAGCATATAAAAAGAACATTCTTGATGGCAAGCATCTTATCCTAACCATATTGGAAAAGCTACAAAGACAAAAGGACTATTTAAGTTAAAGATTGATCGTAAAAAGTTTATTATGTACCCTAGATGCCACTTGGATATATACCTTGGACATGCCACCTTTGGAGGAAAACCCAAACTTTAATGCTTTCCGCTGCTCTTGATCAGCAAGTGGGGTGGCACTTCTCAGTGTGGTGGAAACTGCAGTGTTTCCAGATTCCTCTTCCTGCTGCTGCTGCTGCTTTCGAGCATCCGCCCTAATTGGCATTAAGTAAAAAACCAGAAACAAAGTGATACTGTAGACATCACTGTAGACCTCTAAACTTTGGAAGAAAACAAAGTGCCAAGGAAAATAGGGTCATGGTATAAGGCTCAACTGCTATAGTAGAAGAAATGAGGAAAAGCAATGTTATAATGCAGATGAAAGAGGGTGTTGGTCAATGACATTGTCAAATTACTATGTGATGTTTAAAAAAAGGTCTTAATGAAGCTGCTACATTAAAGGGAGCTCCTTACCATATATTCAAGGAATAAAAAATCATCACCATCATCATTAACATTATCATCAACAACAAGAAGACACAAGATTGGTGTACAAAAAGAAAATATGAGGTTTTCTTTTCTTTTCTTTTTTTTTTATTAAATATCATTTCTAGCATCTAATTTTCCAAGAAGATGACCAAAATTAGCCAAGTGAAAAAAATGAAGGATACATCAGAGCAAACTTAGCCATCTCCCGCTCTTGACGTTGTTGTTCTCGTTTTTGCCGATCATCACGACTGCTAGTACCGTGCATTTCTCTCATTTCCTTAAACCTCTGCAAAGGCCCATACCAAGCAAACTTTAGATTTAGAGAAAGCCTTGAACTTCAAAAATAATTTTCCTGACCAACAAAATTTTTCAGAGTATAAAAAGCATTCACCTTTCTGTGGTTGTGATCATATGAGCTCAAGTGAACTTCAAATTCCATAGCCAGTTTGTATTGCTTGTTGCAGAGCTCACAATAGAACACCTTTCGTATTTCTTTCACCTCTGTCTGAATTTTCTGCTCACGTTCTGCTACCACCTGGATTGTCATAATGTGCACGAAGCAGGCAGTAGAAGCCACCAGGTAATAAAAACTGCACGAAATTCTCAACACCTTCCAAAGTTGATGTTCCCTTATGAAATACCATTCCCGTCAAAAGACATACATATATGCTATATGCTGCCTTCTGCTATTAGATGTGCGTTTCAGAAAAAGTAAAGCATCAACCTCAAATTATCCAGTAATGGAATTTTTTACAACTAAAAACTACAACTTTGAAGGCATACCTCCCGCTTCTTTGCATGTTCCTCTGTCTCCTCTAGCTCGACATCCAGCTTTTTTCGCTGAATATTTTCCTCTGCAGTGAAAAAATCATCTTCCTCTTGTTTTCCAACCCCTAATCTTGGATCTCTAATTCCAGACTTTATTGGCTCAATAATTCCTGCATATAAACCCAGAAAGATAGTGCATGAACAACCCAGCAAAAATAAACAGAGTGTAGGACATTCCAAAACTCATTGGAAATAAATGTAGTCATTGGTAAGGCTATTTTGAACCAAACAAGCTGGAGAAAGAACATATCCAAGATATAAGCATCTCCAACGGAAAAACATGAGATACCAAAATCACTTTTAAGTTACTATCAGTAGCCTGAACCAGATACCAGAAAAGAAACCAAGACCACTCATGAGGAGTCAACTGACAGCATCCTTTTGCATTGTAGCAATGCAAGGGTGCTGTGGCAGCTTCTGTTCTCTCTTTTGGTGTTTCATGGGTGGTTCCCTCCTCAATTAGACAGACTCTATAAGGTTGGCATGGTTCTTTTATCAATAGGAAGTAGAAAAAGGTTTGGGGAGCAGCTCCTTTATGCCTTTTGTGGATAATTTGGAAGAAGAGAAATAGAAGATTGTTTGAGAATGCAGAGCTCTCTGATCAAAGACTGAAAGCCTAGTTTTTGGGTAACTTGTTTTCCTAGACCAAACTGTTTATAGGAGAAAGCTTGATGTCCTTATTTGATTTCATTGATTGGTTGGCTTTGGTTTGAGGGAGGGAGTAGTTTTTTGTTTTCCCTCCTTTTTTTGGTGCTTTTTGGTGGTCGTTGTATACATCACGTGTGCTTTGGTGCACCCCTTTTTGGGGCTTTTCAATACCATTTTTATTTATCTATCAAAAGAAGAATCAATATTTTAAGATCAAAAAAGGAAAATGTTCAAACACTGTCAAAGGAAAAGGTTTTTTCAAAACATGCAACACAAATCATTGTAAGAGCAAAACTTTCTACTTTACAGCCAGCATAGAGTCACTAGCAGACATATTATAGAACTATAATATAGTTCTATGTAACCATTTGAGACACTAAAGATGTTAAAAAAAAGTCAAAAAGATATTTTCATAACTTCAAGAAAATAATTCAGGGAAAGTACACCAGGCCAAACTTAAAAATAAATAAATAAATAAAAAGATGATATACATGGAGGAGAGAGAAAAAAGAGCAGAAAAGAAAAGGAAAAGGACAATCAAAGATTAGGCATGCAGTCCAGAAATAAGGTCTAGAAAGCCCAATAGGCAGAACACACACCATACCCAGAAATACTACAAAAAATTTAAAGATTGCATGCTGCAAACTATTACCAAGTTGGGGCAGCCCTTTTGCAAGGGAATCTGCACTAAGTTGACTGATGTAAGGATCTAAGAAAGGGACCAATCAAGCTTTGGAGTGATCAACTGTCTCTACCAACAACTTGGAATAGCTACACATACCTCCCCCTCCTATTCTTAATCCAATCCATACCTTGTGACTGTCCCCTTCAACTCAAGAAAAAAAGGAAAAAAGAGTAATCCTAGGCTTTTTCCTCCCTTAAATCAACAATAAGGAACCCAAGTTGCAGCCTATCAGTAACAACAACACCAAGTCTAAACAGAGTAAAAAGACTATGCCTTGAAAGCTTATTTTCATTTCGCTTTCTCTTTTTTGATAAGAGTAGTTTGAAAGCCATTTATTAAGGCAAAACAGAGATTTTATAAGACTTAAGAGTCAAAAAGAAAGTAAAACTTAATAATCATAATTGCCATATCACAAGTACAAAGCTGATGAATCTATTTGGTCAGTAGAAATGAAAAGAACTCCATATTAAGAAAATAGCTACATTATACAGAATGTAAATGTTATTAAAACAATAGTATTCTATAAATAAACATCATACCTTGCTCATCCTTCCCAAGACCCTTTCCTTTCCAACCCATTTTTTGAAGAAGCCTAAACCCAATATTAGATGATGTCAATTGTGTGTCCAATGATGCTTGCTCCACATTATCTAGATCAACATTTTCTGTTGGCTTATGATTGATAGGCAAACGAAAATCCTCTGCCAAATCCTCAACAAGTGAATCCTTATATGCCTATGCCAAAAAACAGGTAAAAGAGAAACATCTCAACTTATTTGACATAACATAATTCTATATACATCCATGATGTTTTAGTGAAGAGTTAAACAGGAATATTAATGCAATGAGACTGGAGTATTTTAGTGTGCTATGAAGAGTGGTTTTTAATTGAAAAAATAAATAACAGAATACACATTGAAAAGATAAATTGAGGCTCTATTTTACTAGTAAGACCTTGATAGTTTTCTTTTTGAAGGCCCCTGGACACGATTTCCCCAACTTTAGTCATATCATTTCAGAAATATTAGTAATTTAAAACTGAAAGCATATTTTAATGAATCAGTAAGAAAATTGAAACAATAGATCTGGTAGAAATAATTTAATAACTGAAGCAGATCATTGAGGACATAAAGGTAATTACAAATAACAATATCCAAAAAGGGAAGTGTGGATAAAAGGGAAACACAGATGGCAAGTTCAAGAGCCTAGGACACTGAAACACAACAGTGGTTCCTCACAACAAACTTTGGCAAAAATGAATTTGATAGGTAAAATTTATAGTTTGATAGCTTCCCAAATGGGCAATTTCAAATGAAAACCATGTGTACAGAGGAACTCATTAAATAGGTGATGCAACAAATCCATTACGAATATATATATATATATATATATATATATATATATGTATGTATGTATATATGTATGTATGTATTAGGATTTTAGCAACATATTTCTTACCTCCTCCCTTTCACGTTGCCTATTATCACGAGAGCTTGTTTCCTGTCTACCACTGTACCATCTTCTATCCATTTTCTAACCCCTGAACAATAAATAAAACAACAAATAGAAGAAAAAGCTTCACTTAGATATACTAACAAAGTAGTTTAAAATTTTGTAGAATGAAACACAATTTTGAGAAATCTTTCCTAGCTTAAACATGTGGAAAACCATTATCAATTCAACATGCTAGAACAAATATAAATCTAAAAAGAAACCCTTTTACCAAAACTTAGCAACAAATAGAACAAAACATTACACTTAGATTCAAAAACAAAATAGATTAAAATCTTGTAGCATGAAACACAATTTTACAAGGTTTTCTGAAGTTTAAACTCATGCGATAAACTGTTACGGCTACAAGATAGATAACAAACTTGAATCTAAAACAAACTGCTGCTTTACAAATACTTAGCAAAATCGGCAAAAAAGAGAATCATTGAAAAGCAGTCCTTTCATTTCAAGAAATTGCATATATGCCCAATTAAAATAAAAACAAATCGAAGTTTTTCCTTGTTTTGGACCATAGACGAAAAAAAAAAAAAAAAACCTCAACTGAGCTGCTGCGCTTTTCAATTTTTGTCCCCCTAAAACCAAAACGCAAACAAGCTTCCAACTTTTATTCCGTTTCCCTCAGTTTTTTAGGTAACCAAACGCAGCAATCAGGCACGATTTTTCAGCGCCCGGGCAAAAAAGACTTTTTGATAGTGATCAAGCATATGCAGCAAATACTCAGAAAAAAAAAATAAAAAAAATCCAATCCTAACAATATGCCAATCAAAGAATCAATATATAGATCAATGAAAGAGATATAGAATCAAATCAGAAACCCTAGAAGGACTATCACTAAATTGACACCGAGTCTATGAGAGAAAAGGAAATAGTTAAGTAGAAATTCAGGAAATAAAGATTACCAGAAAGAGTGTTTGGCTTCTGAGGAAACCAACCAATTTGCTTCCGCTCACTGTCTCGCTCGCGCAGATCTACACCCATAAGCATAAGATAGAAAAAGAAATAAAAAATTACGAATGCCTCCCCTACTATTTCTAAAATAACAAAAAAAATCCCACTATTCTTTCCTAATCAATATTAGGGTCCAAAATTTTACATAAACCCTAAATTACTATGGTATTTAAGAAATTAAATTAGGGTTATGTTGGTACCCCACCACACATTGATCCTAAGGCTATAAGTGTTAATTTTGTTTTATTAAAGTAAATTCAGGCTTTCCCTTTTTATCACCCCTTATATATATATATATGTATATGTAAATAGAAAGAAATTGCAATCTTAATATGGGGTCATCTAGGTGGTCTTCACTTGTAATATTTTTTTTTTCCATTTTGATACTAATCCACAAGGGCCAGTGAAGAAATGCCTGTAAAATTTCTAGGCTTGGTTCAATATTTTAATGAATTTGAACTGTAAATGGTTCAGATTCTTCTCCAATAATGACAATTTGATCATCAAAGTGATTAGAGCAAGGAACCATTTTTTAATGGTTTAAGAAAGTTAAATTAGTGCAAGATGGAATAATGATCCGTGCCTTCAAGTACAAGGTGAGCATGCCAATTTCTGGTTCTGATTTGGGTGTAAAAAAAATGCCAAAATAAAAAGGGGATGTTGAAAAAGCTAGATAGCTTGGATTTGGATACCATGCCTGGCCAATGGTTGGCAATTGCAGACTCCATGGCTAGAGAGCAGCCTAACTAGAAGGGGGGAAGGGGGAAGTGGTCCCAGCCTTTGTTCAACAGGTCTTGATCCTTGCCAGCCCATGCTTTCACCCAAGTATTAAAATAAGAGCACTCTAGGGTTCCTTAGACTTTGATGTTCATCTTTCCCTTCATTTTTTAAAGGATGGTGGATGGGCATGCTTAGTTTTACTTAAACGTGTGCTGCTGTCAGTCTTATCATATCTAGAGAGTTAGATGCTTCTAGAAAAGATGAGTATGTGTTGGGGGTGCTTGCTTCTTCTTAGCCTACATTCAATTGTAAAGGTACTAAAGTTTGATATAATTCACCAACATCACTCAAATCTAATATGTTTTTCATGAATTTGTATATTCATGTCCATCATAATAACTCGTTTAATAAATAAATAGTTTTTTGTCAATTTATATAATATAGATTTGATTCAAATCGACTTATTTAATAATTATGTTAATTAACTTAATTATAATTTTTTATTTATTGTTAACTTATTTTAAAACTTTCTTAATATATAATTAAGTTAATTGGGTCATAAACATGTTAATTATATAAACTTACACAAAACCTAATTCAATTTGATTATTAAATGAGTTATAATAATTAGATAGTATTTAAATTTATAAAATAGTTTACATGTATTAATAATTAAGTAGTATTTAAATTTATATTTTTAATTTACTTGGCCCATTCAGTAGAATGTAAGAAAGACCACCAACGACAAAATGCGAATGGCGACGCCTAAACTATTCAATTCAAGCAGACCTTTTGAGCCAGCGAGCACTGTAAGCAACTTAGTCATATCATGATGACATGGGCTAGTGGTTACCTTAAATAAAAGAGTGAACAAGAAGAGAAATAAAGTTGGGTATCTACGTATAGAAATGAATAGAAAGTAGAAACCCATTGATTTTCTTAAAACTGATGGGACAAAATATCTTGTTACATCAACTTACTGTTGGTTATGCCTTACAGTCTGGCGATCCGGATGTTCCCTTCATTAGCATTCAGAGGGGAAGACGGAAAAAACAAAACAAAAAAGAAAAAGCAAGAAAGAAAGAACGGAAGAGGTACAAAAGGAAAAGTAGCGCCGATTAATTTTTTTCTTTCACGGTGAAAGGAGGGACCACAAGCGTAGTAATTCAACATCCCAGCAGGCTGCTTGCCATAAATATGAAAGTGGAGGACCGTAGCACACGTGCTTTGCCCAAGTTTTACCAACATTGTTTCATTTCTTTGCTTTCTTGGCTTGTCATTTCATTCAATTTGGACCATCGATATCTATCGTTCTAGACTTGAACTCCCCAGATTCTCCACCCTGTGATCACCAGCTATAAATACAGGTGAGCTTCTTGGCATTGGAAAACCAAGACAGAGCACTGCAACTTCCTTCTTACTTGAGTTTTCATTACAGCAAAAAAGGAAGAGGCGAAGAAGCATGGGAGGCAACAACAGGCAGAAGAAGTCTTCTTCTTCTTTCTCTGTTTTCAGCCTCTTCAAATCAAAGGGGTCTCAGAAAGTGAAGTACACCAATGATGAATCACCAAACATGCAAAAGGTATGGCCTAGTGGCGGGGTACGCTGGATAACTGAGCCTTCTATTGACAAGGAAGCTTCGGCTTTCATCGACAAGTTCCACGAGAAACGTAGTCGGATTGCAGCTGCAAACTGAATGCCAGGAGCCTCTGCGTCTTCATTTGTTTTGTCTTACTTATTATTCAAATTGAGTTTGTTGTTTCTAGTTTGTGGACAATAATATGTAAGAGGTGTTGTTTTATATTCAAGCTCTCCTCCCCTCCTCTGTATATATCAAATCAGTACTGTTATATATCAAATTGAGTTTATCTTTATTGCCGTTTCGGTTTCTGCCAATAGTTTTTAGCTTTGTAATAGGATTTCTAAATGACTTGGCATTCTTGTTATGAGCATGGCTCTATCCTTGCAAGGGTGATGGTGCTATAGCTCAAGTGCATAATTCTGTTGAAGGCATAATCCAGGAAAGCCTGCAGATATCAAGAAACTTCTTAATATATAGGCCCAAGCTACTGCTCTTAAAACATTAATGACTGAAAATAACTGGATTTAAGGCATAGCAGTCTGGTCGTTGTGCTACTATCCCTCATATTGCAATGAAACTACTTGAAATTAAGCAGTATTTCTAATTTGTGAACCATAATACAAAGATTTGTTGCAAGCTTTTTGCTTCTTTGCAGAGATAAGAGTGTGTTTATATGGTCTCTTTGGGATTCATCCTTACTGAGGTTTTTGATTGTGTCAATGTTAACAAGGATTCTAACAACTTGGGACAGTTCCAATGGCCTCATTCTTCTTATTAGCTGCAACAAACCAGAAGGCTCATCGCAACCCTAAACTATCAACAGAGTCTACAATGGGGTGATCAACATCCACCAATAAAACTTAGGACCACAAAGAACAGAGTTTTTAAGTTTATGCTATTATCACAGGTTTTGGGCAGTAAGAAAGGTTCTTGAATGCATTTTTGAGAGGAGTACAATAACTGTCATGGGATCAAGTTACTTACAACTATGGTACTCCAGTGTTGGGTATATTTTACCAAGTTACTTCTTAAGTTTTTTGTTTCCCAGAGTAAGATACTGGCTAAAGAACCTTACAGTGCCTCTGATTTTTGGAATCTAGGACATTCTCAAGAAGAGGGGTTGTGGTTTCTCCCAGAGAAATTATTGGACATTCCACATATCTTTCTTCTCAGCCTTTAACTTTTTCTGGGCTAGAGTCTGTAACAACCCGCCCCCTTTTTCTCCTTTCTTTTAGCTTATATTCCTTCTATACACGGTACTATTTTTCGTTCAGTTCTTTGCTAATCCATGCTTCACAAGTATAATCATTTTTCAAAGATGAGTGAAGAGTTTCAATAACAAACGGTGTCAATAGAAAAAGGAATGAAAAATAGGAGAACAAAACTAATGAGCCTACAGACAAGAGCATGTGAAAAAACTAGAACCCTGTTCTAGACTCGTTAAAAACCCCAATTATTTTGAAAAGTTGGCTTTGAGACACTGACAATAAACATTACGAACAACCCCAAGAAAAGTAGGCCGTGGTAGAAGTGAAGAATCAACAAGAGAATGTGAAAAAACTAGAACCCTGTTCTAGACTCGTTAAAAACCCCAATTATTTTGAAAAGTTGGCATTGAGACACTGACAATAAACATTATGAACAACCCCAAGAAAAGTAGGCCGTGGTAGCAGTGAAGAATCAACAAGAGCATGTGAAAAAACTAGAACCCAGTTCCAGACTCGTTAAAAACCCCAATTATTTTGAAAAGTTGGCTTTGAGACACTGACAATAAACATTATGAACAACCCCAAGAAAAGTAGACCGTGGTAGCAGTGAAGAATCAACAAGAGCATGTGAAAAAACTAGAACCCTGTTCTAGACTCGTTAAAAACCCCAATTATTTTGAAAAGTTGGCTTTAAGACACTGACAATAAACATTAGAACAACCCCAAGAAAAGTAGGCCGTGGTAGCAGTGAATCAAGAATAATGTTGACAAATTAGAAATATTTGGCATTCGGCATCCTAGACTTCTACGCATGTGATTGATCTTTGAATCTAAAAAGCTTGAACTTATCAATCAGTCCCTATCCTTGTGTTTGAGCTCAAAATGAATCATGCTATTATTGTCAATATTCTCTCTATAATGTGATGGATTTTATTTAATTTTTAGTGGATAACATACACAGTCCTTGGCTTGAGTCTCATTTGTTGTGTTTAAGCATAACAATTGGAGTAGCTTTTGCGACTCCTGTCCTGCCATTCAAGTCTAATTTTCTTGTGGATTTGGCCTTTTTTGCTAGTTTCAACTAGACCATGTTAATCAAACACTGTAAGTGTCAATCCTAAGAAGGTGAAAGCTGAATTATTAGAAGACAGTACACACCCTATACCCTAGTTTTAGCCATGGTTGGAGGATTCTCATCTCTAACTGGTTCCTTCTCTTTCGAACAGTAATGAAACAAAGTGTTGAGGAAGCTACTAGCCGTGCCAGGCTAAAGTACACTGGCTTATGTAGGCTTTTTCATTTAGATGAATGGAAGGAGAGCCATCTGAGTAAGTTCATGCATGAAGTTCCCTTTTCCTTGGATCCCTTTTCTAAGTTCCTTTTTGGGTGGCTCTACCATGTGATTGGATTTGCACAACTGATGGTTTTAAGCCTCCTAAATTCTCCTTTCTACTCCACTAATGACTAAAGCCTCCCTTAGCTTTTCTTCAGTTTTACAATGTTCTCTTGCCTTCACCTTTGAAGTTTTTGGAATTTAGTAGCAATGCATGAAGATAGGTCCAATGACTTCGACAACATTTGCATATAAATTAAGATACGTGTCATATTCAAATATGTTCTTTCCCAAAACATTGGTCCCACCAGAAATCCTTTAGCAAACAGTACAGGAAGATCGGATTCTTGCACCTGAATTTGTAATGACTTCTTTCATTAGAAAAAGATATGATATCTCACTTGCTTGTCTCTTAAGAGACTTAAAATCTTCAAGATCCTCCAGTTTCTACTAGTTTATTATGCAAACATTATCAGACACTTTTTTGGAAGCTAAGGCGATATGTTACAGTTTTCTTGTTCTTCAGCTGAACGAATCTAGTCAATCTTTTACCTAATACAATTCTAAGAAATGTTACACCTTTCTAGACCAGTCAATAAAATAACTATGTAGCCTACCCGCGAAGCCTTGACCTTATTTTAGAATCTTCAAACTTAAGGAATTGAAATTCCCTAGCAACTATTGATCAATGGACTTAGACTAAGCCTCCTTGAAAGTAAAATTTTGAATGGCCCCAACTAGATCGAAATTTCTCCTAGCTTTCTCTATATTTTGTGATTCTTGGTCCATTCATATGTGCATCCTTGTTGTCCAAGTAAAAGATTCATTGTTTACCATTGAAGTAATGCAAGCAAAGCTAGTGATGGGCATGCGCTAAAATTGGATTCCCCACCTTCTACTGGTCTACCGTGATCAAAGGAGAATCGGGTCAATGCACAATTATAAAGGGGAGATTCTTGTATGAATTCAAATGAGACCAAACATGCATCCTTATTTGTGATAGACAGTTATGTTAGTAGCAACTTGAGCAGTACCGTGATATTTCCATGGTCCTAGTTCCATGAACAGTATATCACTCGGCGTGTTGATTTTTGCGCATATGGCTGTGAAGACGACTTAGATTGTGTTGGAGTTGGGACTCAGAAAGTTGTCAATTTTGAAGGGGACTTAGCCTCTAAACACAATCAATATTGAGGAGCCTGAAAACACTACATCAAATATAGGGTTTTACCATAAATTAATTTGTGATTAAAAGAGAGTATTTTGTGATAGAAGAATTTTTTACACAAAAAAATTATTTGTGGCTGAGTTTGTTGTTTTAAGTCGGCCAAATGAAATTTGCGACAACATATTTTTCTTCACCATAAATAAGTATATAGCAATATGTAACTTTTTTACCATAAAAGAAAATTCTGAAAGATCAATCTTTTCCCATGAAATAAAATTTATGGTGAAATATGTTTTACTACAATAATAATAATAATAATTAATTTATAATTTTTTTTAACATTTAATCAAACTTTTCCCCTTTTTTATCATCCAACGATGGTTATAAAGACTTGTTACAAATAAAATCAAATATGGTGAATGCCCTTATCCTATACATGTGGAAATCCAATGGTCAAGTCAAAAAGAATTAGCCTTCTAGAATAGTTAGCAAGAGAAAATTGGTGTACAGCTTGTAAAATTACACTTGAAGATTTTTCTTTTCTTACCATCTTAAATTCAAAGTGCTTGTGATTCTAAAAAATGTTTCTAATATTTCTAATACTTGAAAAATAAAAATTTTCAAGTATAAGAAAGACTACAAGCGCTATTTAAAATCACTACCAAATGACTCTCAATATCGAATCTACAGTACACTATATCCAGCCTTTTAGGAGAAGCAAAGGGGGATCCGCTATAGAAGTTGGATGATAACTCACCTATAGAATTTTGATTGATATGTACTATACGCACAAATTTCGTAAAATTTTATCTTGCGAAATTAGCAAAATAAAATATGAAAAATAGTGTGAACAAATGATTTATTAAATTTAAAAATGTAGTGCGAGTACAATCTCAAAAATAAATAATATTCTTTCCAAAAGAATATTTTTCCCTCTGATTCTTTTGACTTGATCACACTTTGGAAGACGACGATGACGTTTTCTTGATTTCAGAGATCAATCGAGGGCCACAAATGGCTTATTCTCGAATGACCTTGTTGAATGGTAAAGAACGATTGTATTAGTTCTTTTGCTGTTTACTGAACTTGCAAGGAGATTTGATGAAGCTCTCTATTGTTGTGAAGCCCCTTCTCCTATACGAAGTTACTTTTGGATTTTCTCCTTAGGATTTTCCTCTCTCCAATTTTTTTTCCTCTCCAGAATTTCCTTCCTGATTTTTGAATTTTTCTTTTTCTTGATGGAAAACACCTCTATTTATAGGTGAAGATAGAGAATTTGAATTTCAGAATCCCCAATTTTAGTTGCTTAATTCAAGGGATTTAGTTCCTTAATTTTAGCAAATTTTCTTATCCGGGAGGTTTTACCAACAAGATAATAATAATAATAATAATAATTTTATTGTTATTATTATTATCCTTTTTATAGTTGGAGATGAGAGAGACTTATCTATAAGATGATTTTTTTTTAGAAGACCAAATTAGTGGTAATTTAATCCACTAATTTTTTTATGTCTACAAATGCCCCCACTTCAAGACTCATCACGTACATGCATTGTCATGTAGATAGGGTGAGTCTTAAAGTAATAATTTTTTTTTTTTTTTTTGTGTAGTAGTGACTGAATTCGAGTGGTTTCCTCGAGTTGCCTACGTACCATTCAAAGAGAGGGAATCAAGTCAAACGTAGTTCCATTTTTTTTTTTTTATGTGTCGTATGTAGTTTATGCTCATGCGGGTCAGGAGTATCACTTGTCTTGAGTTTGATTGAAGGATGATAAATTCACGTCCTTGGAATAAAGTTTAATTGAGGGTCAAAGATGATTTATTCTCAACCAAACTTATGAAGATATTTCTTAAGCATTTTGGAGAACAAAAGAAGTCCTTTGTCTTGATTTTCTTCAATCTTAAAAGTGGATGAATGACACTTTTGTATTGTGTTTGATATTCTTCCACGAGCTTGTTGAAGAATGTGTCAAGCTTGGACTTGATTTTAATCCAAGGGTGGTAACCACGTGTTCTTGGAGCAAAATTTAATTAAGGGTCAATGATGACTTGCTCTCAAGTAAACTTATCAACAATTTCCTCAAGTGCTTTGAAGAACCCATCCTTGTCTTCTTTAGCTTTGAAGGTGGATGAATGACACTTTTGTTTGTGTTTGATATTCTTCCACGAGCTTGTTGAAGAATGTGTCAAGCTTGGACTTGATTTTAATCCAAAGGTGGTAACCACGTGTTCTTGGAGCAAAATTTAATTGAGGGTCAATGATGACTTGCTCTCAAGTAAACTTATCAACAATTTCCTCAAGTGTTTTGAAGAACCCATCATTGTCTTCTTTAGCTTTGAAGGTGGATGAATGACACTTTTGTTTGTGTTTGATATTCTTCCACGAGCTTGTAGAAGAATGTTTGGAATTTGATTTTGACTTTTGAAGCTTCATTTTTTTTATTTAGCTTCTAGGTTGCATCGCCCTTTTGAGAACGCGTCATGCTGAAAGGAAAGAACACTTGTATGTAGAGAAGTTAGAGATTTTAGTTTGGAATCTCCGAATTTGACTTCTTTAATACAAAGGGTTTGTTCCTCAGTTTAAGAAGTTTGCTAAGAATGATTTTTTTTTTTTTTTTACTACAGTTTAAGTTCTTGTAGGATAGGAGCAATATGCAGTTTAGGCTCATGCTTTAAGGAGCATAACTGGAATGCCGAGGTTTGAAAACAATTGTGGTAAAATTTGATGTCACGCCATTTTCATCGCCGCTGGTGTAGGTGATGTTTGCACAACATGTCGCACAATCGTGGCCTTTGTCTTCAAATCGTTTTGCCTCCTTTATTTTTGTGGCATAAAGTGATGGATTCCTATGTATCTCATCATCTTCCTTGGTTTTGCTTGGCTCTACACCGAAAGCGTTTTCTTCATCTTTACTTGACTCATCTTCTTTCGAAATCTCATGATAAGAGACCATATGAGTTGATGTCACCATCCCTCTATTGAAGAACTCATGAGGGAAGTATTCTTCTAAGGTGATAGGGGTGATGAGTTTTTGTACCAAGAGATCATCAACCTGTACAATCGCTTGTTTTCTTTTAGGTTTCTTTTCTTCTTTCTTCTTCGCATATCGATGAATATTTTGCTTACATTGTTCCTTCATAGGAAGATTTGGGTAGGGATGAGATTCTTGCTTCTTGTGAGGTATTCTTTGTGCCACCAATGTCCAACCTTTTTTGTCATATGACATTGATTTATTATCAAAGCAAAGGTGAAGAAAGCTATCTTGACACGACACTTGTGTTTGCTTTGGTTTCAATGACTCATATTGAATAGTATTGGCACATGCCCCCAGTTTCTTAAGTGGAACATGTAACGAAATAGGATCGAGGGACCCAAATATGGCTGTAGCATGATTTGACTCTACTACTTCATCAAGATCCAGATGAATTCTTCCTTGTTTTTCAAGTTTCATTATAAGATCTTTTAAGATGAAACATTTCTCTACCGGGTGACCGACGATTCGATGGTAATGACAATAGTTCGGATCATTAAGACGACCAATTTCTTTTGGACGTTTGCACTCAAGTATCTTAATAAATTTTTTCTGAAGCAGGTCTTCCAACATGCTAGGCACATTAAAGTCAGGAAAAGGATACCTCTTCTCCTCTAATTCCTTCAAGGTGAACCGACACCTCTCATTTTCTTGGGTTGGTCTAGCCTCTGTTACTTCTTTCTTTTTATCTCGCGCAAGAGTCACATTTACCGTCATTGACTCCTGGATGGGTTTTATTGAAATCTTATCACTTGCTTTCCCATTGTGTCTTTATCTTTGCTGGTTAATGATAAGGTCATTTTTAGCATCATGGTTGGCTATGCTGAGCTCCATGTCATGTGCTCGGGTAGCTAATTCTTCAAAGGTACGGGGTCATATCCCTTGGAGAATGTATAGGAGACCCCAATGCATTCCTTGTATGCACATCTCCACGGCTGATACCTCCGATAATCTATCTTTGCAGTCAAGGCTTAAGGAACGCCAACGGTTAATATAGTCTACAACCGGTTCATCTTTCCATTGCTTAGTGTTAGTAAGTTCCATCATACTTACAATTCGTCGGGTGCTATAGAAACGGTTGAGGAATTCACGTTCCATTTGGTCCCAACTATCGATACACTCTGGTGCAAGGTCTATGTACCAATCGAAAGCATTCTCTCGAAGAGAACGGACGAATTGTTTAACTAATAAGTCACCATCTGTACCTGCATTGTTACAAGTTTCAACGAAATGGGCAACATGTTGTTTTGGATTGCCTTTTCCATCAAATGATTGAAATTTTGGAGGTTGATAACCCATAGGCATACGTAGGTCATCAATCCTCTTAGTGTAAGGTTTAGAGTACATGAGCGTACTCTATGAGGGTCCACCGTACTGCGCCCTAATGGTGTTAGTTATCATGTCCTGAAGTTGTTGGACAGATAATGAAGCCACTGAGGCAGATTCCGTCGTTTGTCTCTCACATTGCATTGTCTTATACGTATGTGGTGCATCATCGAGAGGAGATGCAACAATCGGAGGGTGGTTGAGTCCGTGACTTGACTCACCCGCATTTTGTACTTGTGTCTCAACCTTGTTTACGAGAGAGGCTATCTGCATATCCTTCTCCTCAACCGTCTTGGTGAGTTTGGCGATGGCGCGAGCCATCTCTGCTAATTGTTCCTCTACGGATGTAGTGTCGGTCGCCATTACCGGCATGGTCATCGAGAAGGGAGAAGTAAAAGAGTCAGAATGATTGGAGTATTTTTCCTCCTTTGACATTCTGGTTGGCGATCCGGAGTATGAGCCAGTGCTGGAGTTGGCGTCAGTAACAGAGCAAGGAGATTTATCCCCAAAGTCCCTTAGTGTTGAAGAGAGTTTTCCCCTGCTACGAGGACTATGGCTCTTTGCCCCCAAAGAGGCCAAGGTGATGAGAGGTTGATGCTCATCATGGGTCCTTACCGATTTTGGAAAACAAGCAGACTCACTTGTTTGTTTTGTTGAGAGCGAAGATGTTGATTTTGCTTTGCTATGAGTCATGGGGCCCGTAGTGGTGTCATGTGTTGATTGTGCAATGACGATCTTATCATTGCCCTTGTTGTCATGCACAACTTGAGTTCTTTTGGGTGCCATCGACGTAGTAGAGATCAATCTTCTAACAAAAGAGATGAGAGGCAGAGAGGTCCCACCGGGTGTGCCAGAAATTTGTATGCACAAATTTCGTAAATTTTTATCCTGTAAAAATTAACAAAATAAAAATAGAAAAATTAATGCAAACAAATGATTTATTAAATTTAAAAATGTAGTGCAGGTACAATCTCATAAATAAATAATATTCTTTCCAAAAGAATATTTTTCCCGCTGATTCTTTTGATTTGATCACACTTCGGAAGACGATGATGACGTTTTCTTGATTTCAGAGATCAATCGAGGGCCACAAATGACTTATTCTCGAATGACCTTGTTGAATGGCAAAGAACGATTGTATTAGTTCTTTTGCTGTTTACTGAACTTGCAAGGAGATTTGATGAAGCTCTCTATTGTTGTGAAGCCCCTTCTCCTATACGAAGTTACCTTTGGATTTTCTCCTTAGGATTTTCCTCTCTCTATTTTTTTTTTCCTCTCCAGAATTTCCTTCCTGATTTCTGAATTTTTTTTTCTCTTGATGGAAGACACCTCTATTTATAGGTGAAGATAGAGAATTTGAATTTCAGAATCCTCAATTTTAGTTGCTTAATTCAAGAGATTTAGTTCCATAATTTTAGCGAATTTTCTTATCCGGGAGGTTTTACCAATAAGATAATGATAATAATAATATTTTATTATTATTATTATTATCCTTTTTATAGTTGGAGATGAGAGAGACTTATCCATAAGATGATTTTTTTTTTTTAGAAGACCAAATTAGTGGTAATTTAATCCACTAATTTTTTTATGTCTACATGTACAAAGAAACTTGCCGCGGCTATCGGAGAGCAAAAGATGAGCATTAGTCCTTCGAAGTAGTTGGAAGTACCAAACCCTATGGTCAAGGTCAGTGTCTGTCCTTTTTCTTTGCTATTAATTTAGATGCCTTCTATGTGTAACAAAGGGAGAAACTCCATATCGTAAAAATGGTCTTAAATGGTGTTTGATTTGTACATTGCTTTTATGGAAAACCCCAGATTTTTTGCAATTTATTGTTTGAATTCTATCTCACTAGATCATCATCAAGCCCACAGCCATTCATGGGAAATATCTCTATGATTGCAATGAGATGGATGACAGCAAACATGGTCATTTTGTTGGGTTCAAGAACATATGGTAACTACCATGCCTATCACATGCAGGAATTAATTAATTGATTTGCTCCATGATAAGGTGAATATTTGGTCAGACATCTTATTTATGGGAATTTTTTGAAATGAAATCCTGTGGATCTGTCGAATAAACAACAAAATCTGATGGTGGGGAATATCCATTATGCTGTACTTGATAAGAGTTTTCACCTTTTCTTAAAACATGCTTAAACTTCCAACCACAAGGGCATTCTGTATTGAGTTTTCCACGTTCATCATGTGTTCTGAATGAGAAACAACACAGAGGAATTGAGTCCTTGTGAATGCAGAAAAGGCCTCTCCTTCTGCATATGACAGAAAGGATGAAATTTTCATGGCCACATTGACAGCCAACATCATATATATGATGATCAAGTACATAGTTTGGCATGCCAAGGTACAACTCATGGTGCGATGTAAATACAAATACGTCGATGATAATTCATTAATGGGGCATTTGGACGCGTTGGTTTTTATGACAAAGTGTTCAATTTTCTACCATTCAAGTGTCGTCATTTTGGTGAGGGCTTGGATTCTCTGTCAAATGGCATAAAAAACATAATGGACCTGACTTGTCTTCCTTAATGCTTAAGCATTTCAAATTTTCAACAACAATGGTCTTTATCATTTAAAAGAGATGGAAAAGGGAAATTCCAATAAATGGAAACTCAATTCTTAAGAAATTTGTCACAACAGGGTTGTGACCATTAATATAGAGACATTCAAATTAAGACCTTAGTTCTTAGACATTATTTGCCTGCCTGTGATTGCCATCGTGCTGTCTTTGATGCCATGATGATACAGAATTTGGGGTCATAAAGAGATAAACACGTGAGAGATCAGAAAACTAATCATAGATAGCTAAAGACTGTGGAGATAATCCTACTACCATGGACAGAAAACAGAAACTGAAAACAACCCTGATCATCTTAGGCTAAAACACTAAAAACATGTGCTAGAAATGATCAAGAACCCCATTGCTGATGCAATCAAGGGAAAAAGCCATTAGGCCAGAGAGCGTTGTGGTTGTTGTCCCCAAATGGCAGCATCATGTCATCTCCAGCAAAGCCCATCTGCTCATTGGGGTTCACCAAGTCAACGAACCACTGCTGCCTCTGAATGGCATCCATGCTGTCAAAGGCTGGTTTCTCCTCCTGTGCTTTCCCTCCAGTCTTTATCAGTTGTCCTGCTGCAGCTGCGGCCGCTGCTGCTGCCTGGGACTGAGCCTCTTTGTTGAGAGACTCAATCCTCTTGTGAATATCCTTCAAGTTCTGGTCAATCATCCACCCAAGATCATTCAAATCAACTATATTGAGATTCTGCAGGCCCTTACCAGTCAAGCTCTGGTACATGACTTGAGTAATCTCCTTTTCGCGGTTGTCCTTGCGCTGTTTCTTGAGCTGCTCATTGCCTTTTGCTATCCTTTGCCTGAGGAAGCTCTCCTGGTTGACCATCTTCTTGCTTTGCTCCATCTCAGGCATCTTCTTGAAATGGGCAAGCACACGTTGGACTCCCAAAGGGGAAGGCCAGACTTCAGGCTGAGAGTCATATGGGCTATAAAGGATGGCACAGGCATCAATCCCACAGAGAGTGCTCAACTCACTCACCTTCTTCATCAGACCCTTCTTCCTTTTCTTGAATGTTGCTTTTCTTGCAGAATCATTAGTGATGTATGCAAGCTTCACCTTCTTTCTAGTCATGATGCAGGCAAAAATAGTTAGAGAGGAGAAAAGAATATGGAATGAAGTTGGCTTCTCTTGCCTCAAAAAACCATTGTTATATATAGAGTTGAAGAGATTCCAATCTTGATATCAGAAGATTATGAATTTGCATATCCTAGTTGGAATATTGATCGCTTATAAGATTTGGATTAAGGTCATTAAATTTTGGGCACCTTATGTTTTGTTTCTTCCCTTTTTTTTTTTTTTCCTTCCAATTGTGGGCTAACAAGGTTTACCATCTTTGAAACTTTGGACATAAAGCTTTCAAGAAGAAAATGGAATGGCATCTTTTATCTGTGCATATTTGTCAGGTCAAATCTTGGGCAGGAGATTTTTAGAATGTTCAATCAATTTAATAGGGTGAGTTGGTTGAGATTTTCTTCCATTTTTGACATCCCATTGTTATTTTTTCAATCAAAATATTATTTTCAATTTTTTGGTAAGAGGTTTAATGCATATTTAAGGGGTTTTTTAACCTGAGGATTACAGGGGGGAAATAATGAGGAAGCAAATGCTTCCAATTCTCTACCCTAAGGAATAATTTGTCTCTCTAAGCACATGTCATCATCTACATATTCTGTTTTTGAGATCGGTTTCTTGTTTTTTTAACTTCAAAAACATATTAATAAATTTTGTATTGAAATGTCATTTTGTAAGAATAATTTTGAGGTGCTCTCAAATATTGTTTATAAAAAGGGTCATCAAGTTTGCTAATTCCTTCAGATTCCATATCCAAAATCCTTAAAAGGAATTTTGAAAACTTGACCACACTACAATTTCAATCATGTCCTTTTCTTTTTATCATTTTACCCTATTGCCCCCCTTAATTTTGCCAGTTTGTTATTATTATTAAATATTAATATTGAATGTCACATATGATTTTTACAAAAAAAAAACCCTTATGCTTTTTTGGAGGCAGTCATTAGACGTGGCCTGTGCACGACGTCTAATATATATTCAATACATTGGTGTTGTAGTTGGCTTTTACCATAAATCTAATTTGTTTTGGAGGTGTTTTATCATGCTATATTGGTTTGTATTGTAAGTCATAATAGTTTTAATGTATTTGTGTATTTTTATAATAAACCTAAGTATCATGAGAATGTTAAAAAGTACTTTTAATGTCTATGAAAACAAATGGATAAGTATTAGTTTGCGCTAGAAAAATAATATTCATATAGTATCATATTTTTAATCTATTTGCCTCATTCTTTTAATATATTTGTATCACATAGTTCTCTTATAAAAAGCCTAATTGCATTGAAAAATTGTTAATATTTTTTATTTTAAAAAAAGATTACATTTAGTTATAATTATTATTATTTTAAATATTTGAAAACTCATAAAGGTTGTAACTTTTGTATTGATTAAATGTAAAATAATTTCAATAAGATTGCTTTTGATTTAATTTTAAATAAATAATCAAATTGTGTATCATTTTTGTTCAAGATGTAGCTTTTAAAAATTTATTATTAATATTGTAAAAAATGAAAAATAAAAAATAAAATATTAAGCCCTTACAAGTTATGAGAAAAAATATTTGAGTATTTTTCTATCATGTTATAATCCTTATGGTAAGTATAAAAATTAATTATAGGGTGTTGGGCATTTTTCTTATAAGACAAACTAATGGTTATTATAGTCATTTCAGATTAGGAATTTTCAAAATTGGTAGCCGTTACAGTCCTTATCATACATTTGTAGCTTATTAGATAACTTTCTAAAAATAATTAAAAATGTAAAGAATATTTTGACAACTTTTATCCTATATATAGCCGCTATCTATAGAATAAAACCCAAAAACTAATTTCCATAATTGAGTTTTTGAAATAAAATTTTATTAGGAAAATAACGGAAAACTAGACCAGAAGTTTTTATATTTTATATAAAAGTCACTATTATTTTTCGATTTTAAAAATAGAAAAGACAATATATATCCAAATGAAAACTAAACTTTCTAAAAACATTTAAAGTTAATGTTATTTTTTAATTTCTTTCTTTGTATCTTGTATAAAAGTTACTATTATTTTTTTATTTTAAAAATAGAAAAAGTGAAATGTATCCAAATGAAAACTAAGAGCTTGTTTGATGGAGTTTTTAAAAACAGTTTTCTGTTTTTAAAAATTCATAACAATTTTTGGTAATTATTTTTTGTTTTTAGTTTTTAAAAACAAAGTGAAATAGAGAACAACTTCTAAAGAATAAGTAAAAGTTGTTTTCATCAAATTTTAAAAATAATAGAAAAATACATGTATTCTATTATTTCTCTTTTACATAAAATTATTATTATTATTTTTAAAATAGAAAAAACGAGTCTCATTCATGTTTGCTTAATTAGTTGTTTGTGTCGAGCTGTAAATAGACTGTAATTGAGCTATAAATAGAATAGGAAAATTATTTTAAAATCCCTTAAATTGAGGGATTGAGTTAGATAGTTTTCTAATTTAGGAATAAGTTAGTTTCCTATTATGTCTCTTGTTTCCTATTTCTTTTCTTGTAATCTCCTATTTAAACTGTGTGTATAGTCAATCTAAAATATAGAACTTATTATTTTTCAACCCATATTTTGTGTCATGGTATCAGAGTAGTAAGTTTTTAAAATTTGGGCATCATTTTGACCTTCATCGCCATTTTTTCTGGCCTTCATAGTTGGATTTTTTTTATTTTTTTATTTTTTTATTCACGTTTTCTTTTTCTGCTTTGTTTTGCTTTCTGAAGGCAAAACAGAGTATTTCACGTGTTCTTTTACCAGCCTTCATTGCTGCTGGTTTTTTGTTTCGCAATCTACCTTAATTCCCAAGAGATCAGGTTTTTCGTGGAAGATGTCGGAGATTGTAGAGACGACTGCTACAACACAATCGAAGTAGATTGTTCGATCTCAACAACCTAGGGATTTCCAAAACATTCAGGTTGCGTATAGGCTGGATGGAAAAAATTAACTTAAATGGTCTCAACTTGTTCGCACTATGCTGAAAGGGAAAGAGAAGATCAACCATCTTATGGGTACAGGGCCGAAACCAGGAGATCCCCATTTTTAAGCATGGGATGAAGAAGATTCTATGATTATGGCATGACTGTGGAATTCTATGACTCTTAAGATTAGTGACACATGTATGTTCTTAGCTACAACTAAGGATATTTGGGACATAATCCAATAGACATATTCAAAAGCTAGAGATGTGGTTCAAGTATATGAGGTTAAGGTGAAGACGATTGTTGCAAAATAGGGAAGTAAAACAGTTACTGAATATGCCAATCAATTGAAAGCTTTGTGGCAAGAACTTGATCATTATAAGGTGATAAAAACCAAATGTCCTGACGATGCCGTTGTTCTAAAGGATTTCATTCAACAAGATAGAGTCTGATTTTCTTGTTGGGCTTAACCCAAAATTTGATCAAGTGAGAATCCAAATTCTTGGCAAGTAGGAGGTTCCGTGCTTTAACGAGGTGGTAGAACTAATTCGAGGCGAGGAAAGCCGAATGAGTGTTATGCTTGAACCACAAACCTTGGATGAATCAACCCTAGTTGCAAAAACAGAATATTCAAAGCAAGGAAAGAATGATCTGCCTAAACACTTAGGTAGAGACAATCAGTGGAAGGAGAACAAGATTTCACCTATTATAAGAAACCAAGGCACACAAAAGAGAAGTGTTGGAAGCGGAATGGTAAGCCACCAAGTCGTGAATGGGGAAACCATGGAGGACAGTAAAGGACTCAAGCACATATGGCAGAGCAGACCAAAACTGAGGAAAATTCAGCAACAGGCGGGTTCAATAGTGAAGAAATGGAGAAGCTGAGAAACTTGTTGGGATCACTTAACAAACCTACTGGAACTTGTTCTTTGGCTCTTTCAGGTACACCTTCATTCTCTTTTTGCATAAATGCCTCACACAGGGTTTATGATGACTCTTGGATAATAGACTCCAGTGCCACAGACCATATGACCTCTAAATCTCAACTTTTCCATACCTATACCCCAAGCCCAAGTAACAAGAAAATTACAGTGGCCAATGGCTCTTTAGCTACCGTCGCAGGTTTCGGAGACATATACATCACACCTACCCTTATTATTAAAAATGTCTTCCATGTACCAAAATTGTCGGCCAACCTTGTTTCCATTAAAAAACTTACCCATGATCTTAAATGTTATGCTATTTTTTCCCTTCTTATTGTGTTTTTCAGGAACAAGGCTCGGGGAAGAGGATTGGACTTACTAAGGAAATGAGTGGTCTTTACCACCTTGAATCATCTCAGAAAACTAGTAATAATTTGTTGTTGTCTTCTCTCAATTAGTCAAATAAAGAGACCATTTGGTTGTATCACCTACATCTAGGTGATCCATCTTTTAGGGTTTTAAAGGTCATGTTTCCTTATTTGTTCCAAGGATTAGATATTTCTGAGTTTCATTACGAAACTTGTGAATTGGAAAAACATACTTGTGTATCTTTTCTTATCAACAATAAAAGTTCTTATTCTTTTTCATTTGATTCATAGTGACATATGGGGTCCTTCGACTATACCTAATGTTTATAGGGCTCGTTGGTTTGTATCCTTAATTGATGATTGCACTCGGGTTACATGGATCTTTCTTCTTAAACAAAAATTTGATGTTAGCATTGTTATACTTAATTTCCACTCAATGGTTCAAAACCAATTTGGGGTTAAAATAAAAAACTTTAGGGCAAACAAAGTTAGAGATTACTTTAACCAGATTTTGTCACCCTATTTTCAATCATAGGGCATTCTCCATGACTCATCATGTGTTAACACACCCCAACAAAATGGGGTAGTCGAGATGAAAAATAGACATTTACTCAACACAACTCAAGTCTTACTCTTTCAAGGGAATGTTCCTAAGTCCTATTGGGGGGAAGCTGTTCTTATTGCCACATACATGATAAATAGAATTCCCTCATGAGTGTTAGACAACAAAAGCCCCGTAGAGATACTTAAGAGTTTCTATCCACACTTCAGAACCTCAAATGGGCTCACTCCTGGGGTATTTGGGTGCACTGCATTTGTTCATGTCTACAGCAAACATAGAGACAAGCTAGACCCCCGAGCCATAAAATGTGTCTTTCTTGGTTACTCATTCACTCAAAAAGGATACAAGTGTTACAATCCCTTAGGTAGAAAATTTTACATCTCTGTAGATGTCACCTTCATAGAAAATAAACCTTTTTTTCCCCAAGTCCTCTTTTAAGGGGGAGATTTCAATGATGGAAGATAGTCTTTGTGAGTCTTGTGAACCTCTTGACCTTCCTCATGTCTCAGCCCATGGTGATGAAAAACTTGAGTCATCCGAGCCAATCACACCTGAGTCACCCAATTTTACCACTGAACCCGTGTCATCCCTTGTTCCATCTAGTGTCACTCGCAATTTTCCACAGTTTCCTAAGGTGTATTCAAGGGAAAAGGCCATTCCAAAACAAAAGCAGGTCCAAGAATCCAACTCAGACACTGAAAATGAAATCACGGTAAGATCAGACCCACCTTTACATACACAACCTGGTGAAACTTCCACTGACTCAACAGACAACCTAAACCTAGACCTTCCCATTGTTGTCAAAAAAGGCACCAAAGAATGCACTAACTGACCACTCTATCCACTATCACTCTATGTGTCTCTTAAGCACCTATCACCAGCCCACAAGAATTTCATTGTGAGTTTAAACACCACTATCATCCTTAACGCTATTTATGAGACAGTGACAAAAAGGGAATGAAGGGATGTTATGAGAGAGGAGATGAGTGCATTAGAAAAGAATAAAACATAGGAGATTGTTGAAAGACCAAAAGAGAAAAAATATTGTTGATTGTAAGTGGATTTTCACACTGAAATATAAGGCTAATGGATCTCTTGAGAGGCATAAAGCAAGATTGGTAGCCAAAGGATACGCTCAAACTTATGGAGTTGATTATCAGGAGACTTTTGCTCCAGTTGCAAAAATGAATACTGTAAGAATCCTGCGGTCACTAACTGCCCACTACAATTGGCAACTCCTACAGTATGATGTTAAGAATGTATTTCTTCATGGTGATTTAGATGAAAAAATTTACATGAACATCCCACCAGGATTTGAGGGAAACACAGGTAACAAGATGTGTAAGCTAAAAAAGGCCCTTTATAGACTAAAACAATCTCTTAGGGCTTGGTTTGGGAGATTTGCAAAAGTCATGAAAGAGTCTGGGTACAAACAAAGCCAAGGTGACCACACTCTCTTCATTAAGCACTCGAATAGAAGGGAAGTAACTGCTCTTTTGGTCTATGTTGACGACATCATAATGACTAGAAATGATGAGAGAGAAAAACATGAAGTGAAACGGAGATTAACAACAGAGTTTGAGATAAAGGAACTAGGGAAACTGAATTCCTCGGTATTAAGGTGGCATATTCCACACAAGGGATCTTCATCTATAAAAAGAAGTATGTGACTGATTTATTGGCAAAAACAAGGAATATTGGGTGTAAACTAGTCTCCACCCCAATAGATCCATACCACAAGTTGAGAAAAGCTAAAGAAGAACCATTGATGGATAAAAGAATGTACTAGAGGCTAGTTGGTAGGCTCATATACCTTGCTCACACTCAGCCAGACATCGCTTACTCAGTGAGCGTGATCAATCAATTCATGCATGATCTAAGAGAACCTCATCTTCAAGTTGCTGCATTACTTGAAAGGCAACCCCGAGAAAGGAATTTTGTTCAAGAAGAACAATACTCTTACTCTAGATGCATACACCAACGCTGACTATGCAGGTTTCCTAGTGGATCGAAGATTAACTACAAGATATTGTACTTTTCTTGGAGGTAATATGGTAACATGGAGAAGTAAAAAGTAGAATGTGGTAGCAAGGTCATTTGCAGAATTAGAGTTTAGGGTCATTGCTCAAGAGTTGTGTGAACTATTTTGACTGAAGATTATTCTAGATGATTTGAGAATCAAGTGGGTTGGTCCTATGAAGCTCTATTGTGACAACAAGTCAACTATCAATATTGCTCATAACCCTATACAACACGATAGGACAAAACATATTGAGATTGATAGACATTTCATCAAAGAAAAATTGGAGGAAGGAGTAGTGTGTATGTCCTATGTTCCATCAAAACATCAATTAGCTGATATCCTAACAAAAGGGTTGAACAGTTCAATGTTTTACAATCTTGTATTCAAGTTGGGAATGGAAAACATCTATTCCTCAGCTTGAGGGGGAGTGTTGAGTTGTAAATAGGTTGTAATTGAGTTGTAAATAGAATAGGAGAATTATTTTAAAATCCCTTAAATTGAGGGATTCAGTTAGATAATTTTTTTATTTAGGAATAAATTAGTTTCCTATTATGTCTCTTGTTTCCTATTTATTCTCTTGTAATTTCCTATATAAACTGTGTGTATAGTCAATCTAAAATATAGGACTTATTATTTTTCATCCCATATTTCGTGTTAATTTGTGTAACTTGCTTTTTAATTAATACTTAGATTCTCATTCATATTTCACAAATGATTATAAATTTGGAACCATTATAACCTATTGCCTTCTATTTCAATAATGAAAAACTAAACAATAAACATGAGAAAATTCAAACTTCGCAACTTATTTTTTTCATCTCACTAAATTTTGCATTTGCAACTCTTCATTCCATGACTGAGTAGGGGGAGAGGATGTCTCATCTTTATCGGAAGCTTAATATTTTGCAACTCATGAGCAAGACTAAGATCAAGATCTACTAACCAAGTTGTACTTCATACAAGTAATGCAACCAATGATAATAGAGGTTGGCTTTTATAAAAAGACGGGAGCAAGCAAGCCAGAGGAGCCTCTTCACTCATAAATACCTATATATTTCAAGTTTCAACAACAACAATCAAGTCTTTAAACAGTTCAAAAAGCTTTGATGGCTTGTGGATTTTAGTTATGGTAGCATTTGTTAGTCCATTGTCCTAGGCTTTCCAAGTCATTTTTATCTTTTGAGTTTGTTCTACTTCTAGGTTCAAAATTCTTAACTTTTAGTTTAATGCTTAGTTTCAATTCATGTTGCATCATTTTTATTTAAATTTCAATCAATTACTTAGCTGAAGATGAGAATTTATAGTTCCATGGCCATGGTTGATGTGAGTTTAGGACTCTATTTTTTTATTTTCCTTATCTAGTTGACTCTAGTCTTCCTAAGCTAAAGACTAACTTTGTTTTGCTTGAATTGACACCATGATGGAGTGAGCCATGAAGAGTAATTCTTTCTTATTGGGACCATGATTTCCCATTGCTTGAAATATTTAGAATAAAAATGTGGTGGTGGAGTAAGTTAAGGGGGAGTGAAGCCTTGTAGTAGCATGATGTAGGTCTACATGAGAATTGAGTGGTTGTTAAGAAGTGTGGTGCCTATCCATATCATGATTACATGCATGAAGACTTACCTTGTGAATATATCCTCTTTCATTCAAGCTTTGACCCAAAAGACTACGTTTTAAAAAAAATCCATAAAGTACCCCCATTTCTAAAATAATGCCCAATCTAATGTGTCTGCGCCACGTAGATTGTCACGTCATAAAACCGTAGTTGGTAACTACGGCTTTGACTATTTTTAAAAACAGTCAAAGTCGTAGTCACCAACTACGGCTATAACTTTCCTTTACCTTTTCCCCCTTTCCCGATTAGGTTTATTCATTTTTGCAGTTACCTTTATTTCCTTTAGGGTTTCGTCTCTTTAGGGTTTCATCCTTCCCATTGCATCCTTGGCTCAAATTCAAAGTTTGGAAGTCATTGGTCAGGTACGATTTATGAGTTTTTCAGTTTATCGTAAATTTTAATTTTTTTTGTAATCCATTTGGTTTTCACATTGTTGTTGTTGTTGTTATATATGTGTTTAGGTTCTATTTGGTAAAGATGTGTTTGATATTTTTTTTTTTTTTTTTATTGTGAGCTTATCAGAAAGAAAAAAAAGTTTTTTTGGTAAGAAAACAGATATGGAATGGGGGCCAGCATGAATTTTTTTTTGTTAAAGATACCAAAAATAGAGGGAACCACTGTAAAAAAAAAACTCAAAAAATGAACGAGAGGAGCGGTGATTTTTGTTATAAGAGTAGAAAAAATAGGAGTACTCCACTTTTCAAGGGTTAGATTTATCTTAAGCTAGGAGATTTTTTATTCCTCACAATTGGGCATCTTCGTGAACCTAGTGCTGAAAAAGATTTTTGTGAGGGCTTGAATTTTGGAAGACTCTTCTTCTTGCATCTGGTCCTTAGAACCTGACACCCCAATCCAACAACATGAGCTTCAAAGTAAAGTAACCATGTAAAGAATCGAACATAAATTAAGTAGTTATAGGACTTCCCACAGATGAGTTAATCATATTGCAAGGCTTCCTACAAAAGATATTTAATCTTACTATAAATTTTAGACCACTTGAAAATAAAACAGGAGAATATTTATCCTAAATAACCAAAAATAAAATTAAGAATGGATTTGTATTTTCTCTAAGTTGGGATCTACTAATGAATATTTGCGTTGAATTCAAGCTTCCTTAATAGAGAGCTAGACCTTTCCAGGTGGTTCAACACCCTAAAAAATTCACTTCCGTGTGCCATGGATGCATTAAATACTCAAATTATATATATATATATATATATATATATATATATATATATATATATATATATATATATAGATATATATATATATATATTTATTCAAACTTCAGCTACCCCTTTGGATGTGTTCTTGAAGGGTTTGGAACTCCATGCCTTGTTAAATTTGCCCTTTCTTAGTCTTATGTGGCCAAAACACCCAACCCAAGTAAAGGACATGCAAAGTTCAGATGTCTTAATCAAGCTAAGCAAGTTGCATATGATGCTCCTTTGGTACCTACATCTTCTAGTTTCATCCATTGTATTTGTATGGACATGACATGATATGAGTGTTGGTATGAGATCCTTATATGATACTCATATTTTGCTTTAAAGCAAGTCATTTGATTTTAATTTATTTATTTATATTTTCAACTTTCTTAAAAGATAAGGGTTAATTTCATTCGTTTTCTTAGAAGTTTTAGTTAAGTACACTTAATCCTTATTGGTTTAAAATTTGATCAAATATCTCCCTTATTTTTCTTATTTATTATTTTCAGTCACCTCATCTCTTATTAGAAAATAAGTATTATTTTCAGTCACCTCTCCTCTTATTTAATGAAATTTCAAATCAATGGAGATAAAGTGTATTTAGCCAAATTCTGGGGGGATGTGAGTGAAATTAACCTTAGAAGATAATTATATTAAAATTTTGATTTTGTTGGTAGTGTATTTTTATGAAAATATTTGGGAATAAGAAACAAATGATAAAGATAAAAGCAAAAAAATAAAAATAAAAACAGAGTTCTCATTAAAAATATTTTTGTTTTTTTTAATGATGTTTAATTAAATATTCTATAGTTTTTCCTTCTATTTTGTTGTATCCAAATGTTCATTATCTACTTATGAATATTTTGGTTGAATTCAAGCTTTCTTAATAGAGAGCTAGACCTTTCCAAGTGGTTCAATACCCTAAAAAATTCACTTTTGTGTGTCATGGCTGCATTAAATACTCAAATTATATATATATATATATATATATATATATATATATATATATATATATATATATATATATATATATATATATATATATATATATATATATATATATATATTCAAACTTTAGCTACCCCTTTGGATGTGTTCTTGAAGGGTTTGGAACTCCATGCCTTGTTAATTTTTCCCTCTCTTAGTCTTATGTGGCCAAAACACCCAACCCAAGTAAAAGACATGCAAAGTTCAGATGTCTTAATCAAGCTAAGCAAGTTGCATATGGTGCTCCTTTGGTACTTGCATCTTCTAGTTTCATCCATTGTATTGGTATGGACATGACATGATATGAGTGTTGGTATGAGATCCTTATATGATACTCCTATTTTGCTTTAAAGCAAGTCATTTGATTTTAATTAATTTATTTATATTTTCAACTTTCTTAAAAGATAAGGGTTAATTTCATTAGTTTTCTTAGAAGTTTTGGTTAAGTACACTTAATCCTTATTGGTTTAAAATTTGATCAAATATCTCCCTTATTTTTCTCATTTGTTATTTTCAGTCACCTCATCTCTTATTAAAAAATAAGTATTATTTTCAGTCACCTCTCCTCCTATTTAATGAAATTTCAAATCAATGGGGATAAAGTGTATTTAGCCAAATCCTAGGGGGATGTGAGTGAAATTAACCTTAAAATATAATTATATTAAAATTTTGATTTTGTTGGTAGTGTATTTTTATAAAAATATTTGGGAATAAGAAACAAAGGATAAAGATAACAGCAAAAAAATAAAAATAAAAACAGAGTTCTCATTAAAAATATTTTTATTTTTTTTTAATGATGTTTAATTAAATATTCTATAGTTTTTCCTTCTATTTTGTTGTATCCAAATGTTCATACCCATTGTTGAGATTTTTTAGTCAAAGCCCCATATCTTAAAATTTGTCAGTATAAAAGATCAAACAAAAATTTGTGTATGCTTGTTAATAGTATTTAATTAATCAATGAATTCCTCAAACTTGAGGCTTCATGACTTTAGGGGTATGGTATGGATGTTAGGTTCCCATTGTTTCTTATTCCTCACAATTGAGCATTTTCGTGAACCTAGTGATGAAAAGGATTTATGTGAAGGCGTCAATTTTGGAAGACTCTTCTTCTTGACCAGGTCCCCTCACCAAATTTTCACTTGACAAGGCGTCA
Source organism: Vitis vinifera (assembly GCF_030704535.1). Lineage (NCBI taxonomy): Eukaryota > Viridiplantae > Streptophyta > Magnoliopsida > Vitales > Vitaceae > Vitis > Vitis vinifera. The sequence continues at coordinate 364,571 of NC_081818.1, read as the reverse complement.
ACAACTCAGGTCCGTAGAAGCCTTCCCCTGACCTGGTCCCAAACCTAGAACATATAGGAGCTACCTGATATTGATTCAATATGTAAGTAATTGGATAAATTTTACATATTTCATATTATTCTTAAAAATTAATAGATTTATTTTTTAAAAAAACTAAAACATGAAATCTCACTTCATTTTGAATTTATTTGCTTAACGAAAAAATTCATAAAAATATAATTACATGCACTACCAAAGTTGTGACTCATTCTAAAATAGTTTTGGTCTAATCACTTTTTGGTATTTACTAAGCATATTTTTTAGTTCCAAATTATTTTTAAAAATTTACTCATTAATTGATCTAATGCATTATTTGAAGTTCATTTGTTTAGTATAAAAATTGATAAAAAATAAAATGAAGTCTAGAGAAGAAATAATATTCATTTTGAACTAGTTTTAGTTTGTAATTTTTAGTGGTAATTGGATTATTTCTTGAATTCTAAATTATATGTTAAAAAATAATAAACGTGTTTACAAACGTGATGGTCCACTGTTGTACAGATTGCATTGCTTCTTTGTTTCTGAAATTTAAAATGTAGCTTGGTTCACTTTCCTACTTGCCAACTATGTTAAGTGTAAAATTAATTGGTCCATTTTCAAGGACAAGCTACTTTTAGGAGTTACATATTCATTGTTTATTTTTCTCTGCTTTGTAGGGTAATTGGTTTTTCTTTATTTGTCTAGTGAAACTGTGTTTACCAAAAAAAGAGAAGAATGACATAAATGAAGAATATTATATAGGACATAAGTTTAATTTCCAATCAAATGATGAAGTTCATCAATAGAATGGTTTAATTCCATGCATATTTTTTAAGACTGAAAGTTCTGAGTAGATTTAATGTCATTACTTTTAGTGTTCAACTCTGAATATAGAACATGAGATCATGTCCACTTAACATTGGGTTTATAAGAAATTCGCCAAATATTTAATATTGATAAGATGAGATAGTTTCATTATAAGATCTATTAGAAGGTAGTTAAAGATAAATTAAGTTTAATTGTGAATAATTGATCAAAGGAATTAAGATTCATAATTTGAGATTTTAATGGATTTAAATTTAAAGTAAAATTAAATATCAGTTTAGATGAAATTTTAAGGTCTTCAACCTAACTTGATAAATTATAGATCTTATTGATTTTTTAATGTCGAAATTGATTTCTAGTGAATTCGAAATCCGAGTATTTTTTTCATTAATATATTTTGTTCTATTTTTTATTAATTTCATTTTTTCATTAATCAAATATCGACTTTTATGTGCCATCAATTTTATTAAAATTAAAATTAATATTCAATAGATTTATAAATTAAAATTAAATTTAATATTAATTTATAAATGATTTTTTCCCTATATTTAAAATTAATATTAAATAGATTTATAAAATGTTTATTTGTTTGCATTTTTAATATTCAAATAATGTTTATATATATACATATAAATGATTTTTTTTTATAATTGTGTATTTGATATTTTATTAATATATTTTTCTATTGTGGGTTACTTTTATTTGATTTTGAGTTTTTATTTTATTTTTTTACTTTTATTTTTAATCAAATATCAAGTGATTCATGAATAATAACATAATTATTTAAATTATATATTATTTAATACTTGATAATATTCAATTTTATTTTAATATATGATATTTTATTAAAAAAAATTGGTGGATTATTTTTTATTTAATTTTAAGATTATTGTAATTGTTTAACTCAAAATTTATTGATTTATAACCCACTATCTAAGTTTTAAATTAAACTTCTATAAAACATTTATCTATGATTATATTTGTATCATAGATAACTATTTAAATAAAAAATTTATTATTATTAAGTGATTTATATTTTTCCCCCTAATGTGTAAGAATGTGTTTTATTATATACTTGTGTATTCACATGTTAAAAGATTATATGCAATTTCTCTTGCTATTATTTTCATTAATTATTAAACCATTTGATATTGTATTTTTTGTAGGTAAATCATGTCTGAATCTATTGTTCTTGTGATTTGCTTTTATAAAGGAAAAATGTTGAGGACAGAAACAGATGTAAAGTATATTGGGGATGAAGCTGTAATTGTGCCTTTGGATGTACCTGTTAGTTCAACCTACGAACACTTGTTATCTATGATATACTCGAGAACTGGCATTGACAAAAAACAATTTCAATTAGTCCTCAGTTGTCGGTATCCTTTAAAAAGGGAAAATAGGTTCCAACCTTGTCCAATATGGGATGATAATAGTTTATCTCAAATGTTGAAATTAGTTAACACATTTGGAATGGACGAAATTGAATTGTATATTGAACAAGTGCCAGTACAACCACGGGTGAGAGGGCAATTATTGGGTAACTTCACACAATTATTACTCGGACAAAATGATAATGTTAAGGAATTTGAGTATAGTTGTGAACCTAGTAGTGCCCCTGTTGCAATGACTTATGATTGTAGAGCAGATGAAGATGAAGATGAAGAAGAATGTGAATCCCAAGAAGACGACGATCAAAGTGAGAGAGCAGCAGATATTCAACATGATGGCGATGTGGTGTTCGAATTTATTGATGAGGAAAACAATAATGTTAATGTTGTTTCATATTTCTTAACTCTTCACGAAGCAATGGAAGGTGAACAAGGGAGATATGTCTCTGTGGATGGGGAAGGTTGTGATATGTCAAATAACCCAGATCCTGAGGACCCAATAGAGTTTTCCCCTGTTCAATATCACTTGGCACCCTCATTGCAATTTGAAAATGTAGAAAACATTGGTAATGTCGTTTCAATGATTGGACGCCATGGGGGAACACTAATATTGGAAACTCGGGTGGAGAGTTCATGGTTGGCCAAGTTTTTAATTTAAAAGCAGATTTACAACATGCTGCGAAGTTGTACTCTATTAGTGCACATTAAGAGTACGTTGTTGTTGAGTCAACTACAAAGTTGTTAGTCTTAAGATGCAAGAAGGCTAAGCAATCTCAATATCCATGGAAACTCCATGCTATGGTTGTAAAAGGTACAACTTCATTTGCAATCAATAAATACAATGGTCCGCACAAATGTGTAAATCCTTGCTTGAATCGAGACCATCAACAATTAGATTCCAACTTGATTGTTGCTCATATCCAAGGAATGATTAAGACACAATTCACATTGTTAGTGGCTGCTATTCAAGCAAGTATTGTGGAGAAATTCGGATGCCAAATATCATACAAAAAGGCATCTAAAGCGAAGCTTAAAGCTCTTACAAACTTATTTGGTGATTTTTATAAGTCATATGCAGAGCTGCCACATTTTTTCATTGCCTTAGAGTAGGAAAATCCAAGATGTGTTGTTATTTCAAAAACATTTCCTGGTATTATGGAGAATACATGGATATTTCAACGAGTTTTTTTGGACATTTCATCCATCTATTTAAGGATTCAAGCATTGTCGGCCTGTACTCAGTATTGATGGTACATATTTGTATGAAAAGTATAAAGACACTTTAATGATTGTTATGGGTTGTGATGGAAATAATTAGTTATTCCCATTGGCTTTTGCCCTAATAGAGGGTGAGAATATTGATAGTTGGGGTTGGTTTTTGACATGTATTAGAACCAAAGTAACTCATAGGAGAGGACTTTGTGTTATATCAGATCGACATCCAGACATTATGGCTGCAATGAGCGATGTTCATCTTGGTTGGTCTGAGCCATACGCATATCATAGGGTTTGTATGCGTCATCTTGCCAGTTATTTTATGACTCGATTCAAGGATAAAATATTGAAAAATATGATGTGCAGAACAACCTTAGCAACCAAGATTGAAAAATTCAATAAACATATGAACACAATTGGGAGGATTAATGCAGCCATACAATAATGGTTGGAAGCAATCCCTTTTGAGAAATGGGCGCTCTCTCATGACGGAGGTCAAATGTATGACATCATGACTACAAACATGTCGGAGGTGTTCAATAGTGTGCTTAAAGGGGCTCGTAGTTTACCCATAACTGCTTTGGTTCAATTGACATTTTTTCGGCTAAATAGTTACTTTGTTGTGAGAAGGGAACAAAGTGCTAATCAACTTGCTTCAAATGAGGAATACACTCCATATGTCGATGCTAAGATTAAGGAAAATGTGGTTAAGGCGGGATCTCATGAGATTGTTTTATATGATCACATCTGAGGACAATTCCATGTGAAGGCTAATAAGGATACTAAGAGTAGCTCAACTCGTGGTTGAACATATCGCATCAACTTATAGGAGTATGCATGCACATGTGGAAAAACACTCATTTATGGATTCCCATGTAGCCATATTCTAGCAGCATGTTATTTTCGTTTAGTTGATTTTAGACCACTTGTTCAACACTACTACAGTACACAATCGTACTATAATTCTTGGGCATCCTTGTTCCATCCTATTTTCAATGTATATGAGTGGCCTCCTTATGATGGTCTGATTATCGTGCCTTCTGAGTCGATGAAACGTGTATAAGTGGACGACCTAAATCGAGTCATTTGCATAATGAAATGAATGTTAGAGAGGGTAAGACTTCTATTACATGTGGTTTATGCAAACAAAGTGGCCACAATCGTCATTCTTGTCAAAACAGTAATAGAATTGATTAGACTATGTGATGTATGCATGTAATTTTCTTGGATATTGTGATGTAAGCTACTTTGATACTACCTTTATGCAATTATTGGCTTTGGTTTGATTATAAATATTGATGTTATTTGCATAATCAGGTTATTTGTATTTGGAATAATGTCCATATTATAGGGGATACTTTGTCAAAATTTTGAAATTTTCTATTAAAAATGTTAACAAAATGCTCAATTGTATTTGTATCTCTATTTTTAATTTAGACTAGTATGACTTGTTTATTGGTCATAAATAAATTGATGTACTTAAATTTATAAAATTGATGTACTTAAATTTATAAAATTGATATATACTTAATATAGGGAAAACTCCATAAACTTTTAAAATTTTTCCATTAGAAATAATTTTTTTTTTAAAACAGTAAGTATTGTTTATTTATCTTCACAATTTTGTTACAGATATGGAGTATAGAGGACATAGTTCTGATCCAGATCCATTAGATACGCCTGTTTTGGTTCTACAGGATAGACACAGGTCTCATTTAGTTGACTTTGGCCAAGTATGTATATGAAAACACATAATATCTCATTAAATAATGGAAAATTTTGCAGTTTATTATATAACTGATATTTTTGTATTTTTACAGCTTACTTCAGTCTTGAATTGTCGACAACATATATCTAGGTTTATGCGGGAGTGGGAGATGGATTATTGTCTTCGACCTCATATTATTCGATCTGGATTTTATGGTGTATACCGTATTGAACACATTACACTAGATTAGGGATTGATCACTAGTCTAGTTGAGATATGGCATCCGAGACACACACATTTTACTTACCTGTTGGGGAGATGACCATTACTTTACAGGATGTTGTTGTCATATTAGGACTTCGTATTCATGAGCTTCCCATCACTGGCACATGTGACATAGATTGGTCACTGCTATGTTATGAACTTTTAGGAATGACTCCCTCTACATCTGAGATTAGAGGATCAACGATATTGACACGATGGCTATGTCACCAGTTCTCTCATCTACCGGTTGATTTAGATGATGCCACATGAGAGCGGTATGCACGAGCTTTCATATTAGGACTCATAGGTTCAACGTTATTTACAAACAAGAAGGGTACCCACATCCATATGTGTTATCTCCCATTACTTAGAGACTTGACTCAGACATCTATGTATAGTTGGGGTAGTACAGTATTAGCACACCTATATAGGGAGTTGTGTCGAGCGAGTTTGGATGGTGCCACCGATATTGCTGGATGTGTCACACTATTACAAGTATAATTAATTATTCACATTAGATTAAAATTTCTAGTTGCTTCAAGTTTATAATTTAAGTAAAATTTTAATGTTACATTTTTTTCCAGTTGTGGTTTCGGGAGAGACTCCACGTGGGTTGCCCCGATTTTGGTCGACCACCAGTCCCTCCAACAGCCTAGCATTTAGAGCATGATGTAGCCGATGATTTACCAGCTGAGCAGTTAGACCACAGATTACAAGATGAGGCATTGTTACACGAGGGTTTACCAGCTGATCCGTTAAGATGTAGGTAGAGAGTACCTTTATCATGGGCTCAAAACCCATCACGTGTGTTGACATTTTATTGAGACCAGTTAGATGCACAGACCCATGACCAGGTACATATAAGATGTAATGTGCTATTGTTAACCATATAAACCTGTACTCAGTATTAATGTCAAATGTTGATTTTAACAGGTTTTATAGGAGCCTTACATTGGAGACTTGGTTGCCCATCTTTCGGCGATATCTCTAGCAGACCAGAAGATTTGACGGACGATGTCACCTCTTATTTGCTTTGACATTGTCGAGTGGCATCAACCGGAGCGAGTGTTGCGACAGTTTGACCTTCAACAAGGGATACCTCCATCTTGTTCCATAAAGCTAGACCTCCATTTTGTGGATAGGCGATGACGACATAAGTATGATTGGGGAGCATTTCATGCACAGTATATTACCTTATGGGGTAATCGTGAGGAGCGTATTGGGACGACACCACCTATGGTGGGTGTTATGCAATTTCATGATCCATATTACACGACGTTTGATCACACCCCCTCTCCATAGAGATCAGATGAGGTATCATAGTATAGCAGCAACTAGTCAGTTATTGGTAAGATTTTTTAATTTATAAATGGTTTATTAAATTATAATTAATTAAAAATCATTTTTGTTTGTTTAAATTTTTTTATTTTTTTTATTTTAGATCATTGGTATGGTTAAGATTGCTAGTCGATCTGCTGGGCCTACTTCAGGTGCATTAGGCGACATTCATCAGATTGCTATTGATATTTTGCATGTTATTGGAGAGGAGCATCACATGCATTCACTCCGTCAATCACCTATATCATCATACCCATCCATGAGTCCACCTGTGTCAGCCACTACAGTTAGGATGCAGCCTATTCGAGGTCGAGGGAGAGGTAGTAGACGAGATGATGGGCGAGCTGGTCAACAACCTCGACGATCTATGCATCCACCTAAGACCATGTTAGCACCATCCACATCATCTACCCCATTTGTACCTAAGGCTTCCACACTTCCCCCTTCACCCCTACCATCACCTTCACCTAGACCTTCTCCCTTAAGGCATGTCGTATCAGATACCACTCTACCATCACCTGTATTTCCTACCATAGAGGCCACTATACCTGATGTCACTATACCAGAGACTACCCCACTATCTACTAGTCTACCATCACCTTTACCTTCTCTCGAGGAGACCACTACACCACATGTCACCTCACCATCATCACTTATATCTCCTTTGCTCGAGCCCACTATACCAGATGTTATTGCACCAGCTACCATTATAGCAGATGTCATTCTTCTATCTCCTATATCACCTCTTCTAAATGCTACCATATCATATATCACTGTACCTGAGATCGCCCCACCATCTACCACTTTACCATCACCTACACGTCTTCCTATAGAGACTACCATGCATCATACCCTTACACATGTTACACAGTTAGAGAGGAAAGCCCCATCATGTGGCACTCATTGAGGATTGTTTTTTAGCTTTTGTGTTTATTTTCATTTGCATTATATTGTTAACTTTTTTTTATTATGAACAAATTATTATATATTTAAATGAAAATATGATAAATTTTAAACTTAAATTGAACTTATATATATATATACCACTTACATATGACAATCTGACAATCTAAAAAATTGGTTTTAGGTTTAAATTTAAACTAATTATATTTATAACTAATTAGTTACAACAACACTATATTGATATAGAAAAAAATAATGTATTAAAAAAAATTTACAATCTAAACCTCCAATCAAAATCATTTTTAAAAAATTGAACATTCACATGATTTAAAATTTGAACTTAAAAAGTTGGTTTTAGGTTTAAATTTAAAGTTATGATCACCAACTACTATTTTGACTATTTTTATAAAAAAAAAATCAAAAATCATTATTACCAATTACAGTTTTGTGATGTGAATACCCACATGAATAAGACACACATCACATTGAAAATTATTTTGAGAATAAAATTATTTTATGAATTTTCTGTTTTAAAGAAATCATTTTTGCCCAAAACTCCCATTAGTACCCAATAAGAAACATTTTTCTTATTATCAATGAATTTACAAAAATATTCCAAAAGCATTTTCATCTATTTACCAAAACAATTAAACTAAATAGTGAATCGATTGGAAAAATAAATGTATTTTCTTTCTACAATTCTATATTTTAAGAAGTGGAAAAACAAATTCTTTTAGGTTGGCATTTTAAGTTTAACATTTTAAGCCTTTCCATTCCATTTTAATCTCATTTTGAAAGGAGAAAAATGGCAAAAAAAAATTATTTTTGTTGTATTTAAGTAATTTTCCAATTATTTACCCATTTGAAGTCATATTATATTTTGTACAAGTGCATAATTGCCTTTAATTTTTGCACAAAGTTACAAAATAATATAATATTCTTCATTATGAGGGTATAAAATAGTATATTTATAACTAATTATATTTATATTGAGTGTAGTGCCAAATATTTTAATAAAATTATCAAAATATATTTTTATATCAAATTAAAGACATCAATTATTTAATTTCATATATTACTATTCTTTAAATAATGAGATCAATTAAAGTTAAATATTTTTATTATACCACTTACATATTTTTAATCAATATAAAATCAAAATAATATAATATTTTATTTAAAAAAATTAAAGTTAAATATATATATATATATATATATATATATATAAAATTAAAGTTAAAGCCATAGTTGGTGATTACGACTTTGACTGTTTAAAAATAGTCAAAGTCGTAGTCACCAACTACGGTTTTAAACTTAAAGTTAAAATCATAGTTGGTGACTATGACTTTGACTATTTTTAAAAATAGTCAAAGTCATAGTCACCAACTACGGTTTTAAACTTAAAGTTAAAACCGTGGTTGGTGACTACGGTTTTGACTGTTTTTAAAAAGTAAAACCGTAGTTACCAACTACGGTTTTATGATATGACAATTTACGTGGCGCAAACACATTAGATTGGACATTATTTTGAAAATGGAGGTACTTTATGGATTTTTTTTTTAAATATAGTATTTTGGGTCAAAGCTCATTTCATTCTTTCTTTCGATGCTCTCATTCAATTTCTGTTGTTGTTGCTTTATTTATTTCTAATCATTGAATGTTTGCCTATGATATTATTGCAATTAAATATTGATAATTACAGATATTTCAATTTTACGAATATATCGAATAAATATCGGTGGAGCGAAAATTATTTAAAATTCATAAAAATGCTTGGAAAATTCCAAAAAACAATAAAATAAACAAGAATACACATTTTAAAGTTATTTTGCAAGTGTAATTGATATAGATGTGATCAAGAAAAAAAACATCGATAGAGATATATTGGTAGATTCAATATTTGAATTTTGGAAGTATATAAAGTTATAATTGAATTAAGAAATATTTGATTTATTGAATAAAAACAATTTATACATAAATATAGTACACATGACATTACAATAATCTTTGATATCAAAATGAAGATCGATGTGATTCCATCATATTTTTAGATGAAGGAAGCTCATCTTGTTGAAGACAATATTTATTTAAAAATTTTTAAAATACTTTTATTAAAACATGTTTTATTATATTATAAATGAAAAATTAAATTAATTTATATAAAATATTTTATTTGAGATTTAATTTTTAAAATTTTATTAAAAATATGTGGTAATAACTTTTTCTATTAACATTAATTTATTTAAATAATTAAAATTATTAATAATTTATCTTATCACATTAATTTTAATTCATAAAATATCGTTCATAAATATGGATAATTAATAATTATTTATATATATAGAGAGAAAATTGTTGTCATGATTTGTTTCCTATTTTCCTTTTTATTTTTTACTTATTTTATCTCTACCGAATCTAAAAAAAATCAAAAGGGCCGCCACCACTTCTCTCACTCGGGGCCTCGGGCATCAAGAAGCCCTAAAAAGGCCCCATTTTCCTCTGCCACTTTCAATCCTCGCAGGTACTAATCTAATCATGTTATTTTTTTTTTCAACCCCCGTTTGATTCCTAAGAAAATCCATCCCCCATTTGATTTCCGGGAAAATTCATCCTCGTTTGATTTCAAAACCCCCAAGGAAAACCAAAAAAATTGCTCTTTTTTTTTTCTCCCTGTGTTTTCTGGATCTGTTCTAGGGGTCGCTTTGCTTTTGTGCCATTGGATTTAAATTTCACGAACCCTAAATCCACGATTTTTGCGCCAGGCTGAAAAACACAACCTTGGCCTGCAAATCATGATCAGATTACCAAATAACATCTTCTTGTTTTTTTAAAAAAAAATTGGACAGATTTTGTATCCTGTGTGCGGGCTGGACTGGTAAGAAATATCGGGAAATTTCCCAAAAAAATCGGTAAAAATACCGATAAATACCGAAATATTGGAGATATTTTTGAAATATTACCGAAATTTCCGTCGACCGGTGACGAATATCGTATCGGAGTCGGCATTTCAATCCTTGACTACCACCACTGCTCACATTGATTTTAACAAAATAAAACAAAAAAAATTCACACAACTTTTGTGCGTTTATTTTCAAAACATTTTCTCCTCCAACTCAGTGAGCTCCATCCCTTATAAATCAAATTTCAAAATGAATATAAAAGGATATGATACAAATCATTACTAATTATAAAAATTAAATCAAATTTTAAAATATTAAATTATTAATATTCAACATATTTGATTTATAAGAGCTTCCATAATGAATTTCCAAACTAGAAAAAACCTGAAATTCTAACTTTTTAGATTTGTGAAAAACTAAAAGTTTAGATGCTTAAAATATATATATATATATATATATATATATATATATATATATATATATATATATATATATGACCTATAATATAATATGCTTGTAAACGATATTAACTATAAAAAAATTAATTAAAAGGTGAAAACATTTTGTTGATGTTTGTTTTTTGGTTGAATAAAAAAAACTAAAATATTTATTTATTTTTATTTAACAAAGTAATTTGTTGATATCATACATAATTAAATTGAATTTATTGATAACAAGTTCATTTTAATTATATTGAATGATATCAAAATATTACTTTTAACTGATAACAAACACAACCTTAATAAAACATTTTATATCTAAAACATCCTTATAGCAAATTTTATTTTCCATTGACTAGTATTAATATCATATAATGAATATAAATTTATTCATTATCAAACATATATATTTATAAATATAAACTTATTATTAATTTATTAATCCCTCTTATATCAAACAAGCATTGATATTATGTAAGTAAAAGATTAGAAAATTTATTATCAAATTGTGCATGAATATGGATTTGTCAATTTCTTTTATATGAAACTCATCAATTTTAAAAATAATTATATTTTACTAATAACGGACAATTTTTAAAATTCTCTAGATCCTGAATATATATATATATATTAAATATTTTATTAAAATTTCAAATTAAATAAATATTGTAACATTACTAACGTTACCCTCCACTAAGATTTGAATTTGCTTGAATCTTTGAAGAACGAAGCCCAGATTCAGAGCGCTCTCTCTCGTATGAGCAAATCCACTCCCACTCTCAACACCTGCTGCTGCGAGTTCTTTCTTTCTCTGATCCCCTTATGTAAGCTTCTGATTCGCCTCCCGTAATGCTAATTTTAGATTATTTTTTAGGCAAATTTTAGGGCTTATTTTGTTAATTTTTCACCCAGAAAATGATGAAAATTTTGGGTTTTCATTTTCTATTGAATTCTTTGTTACATTTCATCTCCATTATTTGGTTAAGTTTTTATCTTTTTTATTTTTTTGGGTTTTCTAAACTTTTAGCTTTTGGCCACTCTGATGTGGATTTGTGGGTTCTTCAAGCAGTTTTTGCTTGAAAAGGGTAGGAAATCTGGACGGAAGTTGGATGGTTTTCTCTATGGGATTTGGGGTATTGTTCAAGAAAAAAAAAAAGGAAAATAAAGGAGGATTCTGCTGGTTTCAAATAAAATGAAAGAACAGCAAACCTGAGTGAACCCAGACAGTTTTCATGTCTGCTAACTTGTTTTCCCCAGAGTGTTAATGTAACAGAAATTTCTAATGGTCATTGAGGGGTTTGAATACAGTCAATAAGTTTTTTCACACAATGGTCTTTTCAATCTCACACAAAATGCAAAATTCATCTTTGGAAGAGAAAAAAAAATTGTGGTATTAACATGGGAATATGTTATTTGTATTGACTCTCTTTAGGAATTACGGGAAATTCTATTGGCAGGATTGACATTGATCAAGGAGGGATATATATATATATATATGGTACAGGATTAATTTGGGTCTTCTTAACTAAATAGTGTTTTATAATCTCTTTAAGTTTTTGTTATTTTTTCTGATTGCAATGTTGTTGGTTGTTATCGCCTTGTTGTAAAATGAGAAACGATACATGTTCTATTTTCATCTTTTTCTTTTCTACTGATGGCATTCATGTAGCCAACCATCCATGTTCTGCTTTGATTTTTTCAACTCCATTCGTAGCATTCATGCAGCAGGATTTCCATCTTTGTTAATGTGGAAGATAATCTATATAAGATGTCAGATTTGGTTATTTGAGTTGGATTTTTTTTCTGGTTTCTTCATGTGTATTATTAGCCTCACCAGTTTCATGTGTTGGTGATGTAACTTGAAGCTTGGGACCCGGAGTCATGGTTTTGGTGGGTATGACCATGTTGTATTTGGATCTTCTTGCAGTATACCTTCTCTTAGTCATGTGTGAGACAGTGTGTGCCTTTTCTATCATTCTGAGGAACATGAGGCTTTCTGTCATATTGAGGAATGTGTACATTGGTTTTGTTTGTTCTTTGTTATTCATAATTTTCATGTTTTGTGGGATTTGGATTCAGTTGCTTATAATCACATAAAAAAGGTTTACCATTGAGAAACTTTCATGAGAAGCAGGCCTTTTTTTAACCCACAGTGGCAACTTTTAGCATAATGAACCAATTTATTTGATGTAAAGAAAGTTTGCTTTGGTACCTTAACGTCATAATAGGTTCAAACAACTTCAATACAAGTTTGATTTGTAACAATCGACAATGATTTTTATTTTTTATTTTTTCTAAACATGTTACCCAAATGATCATTGAATGAAAAATGTTACCCTTTTCTATAAGTTATTGAATCAGAAGATTCTAATTGATTAATTATCCAAAAGTTGATTTTACTATCAAATAGATTAATTTTGGTAAGGTCAATATCAATGTTACTATTGTCAATTGTTACCCATAAAAATTGCATAGCAAAAACTCCTGGGCGGTTGGATGCATTGATATTACTCAGTAGTCAACCCCAACCAAAGAAGAAAAATTTCAGAAACAAAATTTGAAGAGAATTCAAAACTCTCAGCATATGGATCATCTGACTAACTATGTTGGTTTTTGTGTTGTTTTTTTTTTTTCGTAGCAGCTCAAAGAGGATGAAAGTCAAGATCTTGCGTATCCTTTTTAATTATGTTTTTGTTTTTTGCTTGGATATGCTCCTTCTTCTTCTTTCAATATTTTAAACCATCAAACTCTCAAAACTTCATAAGTCATGTCATTACACTCTTATATGTGTCATCTCATGTCTCAAAAGATAAAAGAATTTACTGAACCAAGGTTCTCTATTTTAGAGAGATGTTTATGCATAAATTTGGGTCACATAAGCATTCATACTCCTTTTATACCTCTGTACTGGGGATATACACCCCTTTTTTTTTCTAGGCTATCTATTTATAAGATTTATAATTAGCCTATTAGAAAAGTCATTTTGTAGTGTGCAAACTAGTTACAAATTTTAGTTATTTATTCAGAATTTGAAATCATAATGTTTTGAATTGCTCAACTTAAGGTAATTTTGGACAAAAGATGCACCACTTGAATTCTTTTACCATCTTTATATCATGAGACTGTTAAATAAAGTTTTTATAATGAACTTTGATCCATATTCTGATACTTTTTATTACTCCTCTCATGGGACCATAGTTTTTTAAAGGGCGCCTAGGCCTATGACACAATGACTCCCTAGCTTTAGCTCTTCATCTATTTTATTTCTTTTTCATTTTTTTACTTTTATTTTTTATTTTTTTACTTTATTTTAAAATTTTATATAATTGGTTTAGTTTTTGTTGGATACTTTTTTAAAATGCTTGAAATCTTGATCTCTTTGTTATTTGGACTGAATTTTGGACTGTTTTTTTTATAGGTAAATGCAATGAATTTTGGACCATAACTAGTGGTATATGAGTTATGCTAAAATTTTGAATCTCCTAATTTATAATAGGTTGTAGGAGAGCCTATGCCCTTTAGAATTATTAGTTGACTTGCATGAGATTCACCCTTCAATAATTTATTCCAAGGTTCAAATAATCTCAGTTTCATTCTCTGGTTTCTGCATGTATCATTTTAATCTGAACATGAATTGCACTTCAATGAATGCATTGAGCAGTAATCGTAGAATTGCATGTTGATTGTAAGGATGGTACAACATGACTTATTTTGTGCTTTTTGTAGAAACTGTTTCCCTTAACCTATTCACTTGTGAATGCTGCCTGGCTTTCTAACAGAGTATGTTCTCTTAATCCCTTATATATTAGATCTTATTTGAACTCCAAATACTGAATATGTGGTACAGGTTTTTATATCTGGTACTCAATAATTATATCTTTGACTAGATTTCCTTTTTTCTATGAAGAAAAATACTCACAACCTTCTTGGTTGTTGACCTGCATATTTAGATGTTTCATTTTTTATATAGTAAGAAGCCATAATTGTTGTACTCTGTAAAAATTGTAGGTGGCATGCTGTCGCATCATGGACATGGGATGCCCAAGATGAAACCTGTGGGATTTGTAGGATGGCATTTGATGGTTGTTGTCCTGATTGTAAACTCCCTGGAGATGATTGCCCACTAAGTAAGTGGCTGACTTTGGTTACTTTATTGTCTTGCTGTTGTGTATTCAAGTTTGCCCAGATTCTGAATAATTTCTTATTTTTGTAGTTGAATATGCTTATTGTAGGAGCTCCTGCATAAGTTTCCATATATTAGCCACTGAAAATTGGTGGATTTAAAATAACTTCTCCTATCAACTTTGCCACCTTCTCTGAACTACTTTCCCATATTTTTAGTTCAATGTACAGATTTTAGCAGCTTCTCCATTAAGTTCCTCTGTGTTAGTCTTTGACCAATGGTGGATTTAAAATAGTTCTTGCTGTAGGCTACAATTACATCATGCCCTCCCCTAAACTCCCTCCCTGCATTTCTATGTGTTGACTGTTAAGAGTGCATCATGAATGGCATTTTTTGGATGGTTTATGAGGCATAGAAAAGAAAGCATTCAGGTTCAATTTTAGAAATTGAAAGTGTTGTTTCTTGAAAAGCTTACATCTTTCATTTTCACTTTTAATTTTTTGGCCTCGTATTTCATTCTCCTGGATATATCTTGAAATTATATTTTTAAATCTAGAATTTTCCTAGTGGCTTGTAAATCTCCTGTGTCATTTATCTTCTCTATTGCTTTTTCTCCATTATGGATGGATCATTAAGTTTCTTGTGGCCTCTTCACCATTGTGCATGCATCATTTATCATCTCATTTATTTTTTTCTCTATGATGGTTTCTGGACATGGATTGGGAACCTTCCTGCCCCAAGCGTCCCAGCCTAACGTTTTGTTCTTGCTTGGGCATATGTGGAAATTAATCATTAAAATAAGTATGCATGTGGCATGCTTGTTGTTTGGCCAGCATGATTATGATCCTAAGATCTGCATGAGTTAATCTTCCCTAAAGAGAAGTTCATGGGGATCTGGGAAGTGGGTTGTTTGGATGGAATATTTCATTTTATGGGGTTCTTTTGATTGACAAATATTTATATATATAAAAAAAAGATTAAAGAAACTTTTAAGTTTTTTTTTGGAATTGGTATCAATCCAACTAATGATTCTATTAACCATTGTTTTGTCCTGCAGTTTGGGGTGCTTGCAACCATGCATTCCATCTCCATTGCATCTTGAAATGGGTGAATTCGCAGACTCCTCAAGCGCATTGCCCCATGTGCCGTAGGGAATGGCAGTTCAAAGGATGAAATATGCAAGTTGTATGAATTCTTGGTCTATATCTCTATGTCTCAGAAGTGTATTAGTTGATATTAGATGGGCAACACTTTACCTGGAAAGTTAGAGGTTTCAGTCATATATTTAGCTTTGTATATGGCACAAAAACCCCCTTTACTAATTTGATTAACTATTATAATCCTTTACCAGATAATAATGATGATTAGTGATCATACATTGGCATTTTATGTACTTGCTTTTTTGAACCATCTTTTGAAAAAGGAAACACTAGTGTGGAGAAAAGAATAGGCCCTTAAAGAGGTTAAAAGGAAATGTGGGGTTCCTGTACAAAAAGAAACTTAATATGAGATGATAACAGCTGTTTCCTTTATAACACTCAAAACAGCTATTTCATTTAGAGCACCCACCACTGTCAGTGGGATAGGCAAATGCATAAGCACAGTTCTAAAGAAAGTGAAACGACATAAAGAATATTCTAACTTCACTGTTGCATGTCTTATGAAGTGGATATGCTAATGCGTGGCATGTGTGTTAGGCTCAACTTTATTTTCATATCTAGGTAAATAAATAAAAAAAAAGAAGAAAAGTCCAATGCTCCTGCTTGCAAATATGCTAGTGTGCTGGAACATATGCTTGCTATGGAATTTTGCTCCAAGTTGACGAGTTCTGGGTTCCATGGCTCACCTTTGGCTGCCCTCTTTTCTTTAGGTAAATGAATGGTTCTACAATCTGGCCTGATGGTGTTCATTTCAATCGTAGTGTAAAAAAATGCGCTTCCATGTATCATATTTTAGTTTTTATCCATATTCTGTAGTCTGATACTGTAATTACATATCAGATACAGAAGTTCTTCATGCTTGATGGGTACATGGTCATCTTGTTTCTTGTATAAAGCCAAACTCTTTATGTGATGCACAAGTGTTTTGTTTCACACAAGAATGCTTCCTTTGTATGGTGGTTAACTGATCTACTATTTGATTGCTTAAATTACAAGGAAAAAGGAATATTAATTGTAGCTATTACGTGGTTAGGTAAGTCCAAAACTTGGGGGGCCTTTTTGTTGGATGAGAATCGAATCCCATTAACATTTTGGGTGGGAAAAAAGGTGGATAAAATGCTGTTTTCAAAGAACAGCATCCTAAGAATTATAAGGAAGAAAAAAAGTGGCCTAGAAAATAATCTGAATTTCTTTTTTTATATTCTGTCTGCTTTTTATACTCCATCAAATACCCCACCACCATCCTCCTATCTCTGGATGGGAAGGAAAAATAGGTACAAGAAAACATCACTTCATACTTTTAATAGATAATAATAATTGTGAAAATAGTACAAAGACATGGAAACATGGAAACAAATTTGATATTCTAGCAAAACACTAAAATGACCACCACCATTGTAATCACCCACCAACAAGTTTTTCTCCTAATTGAAACAAAATGAAGGAAAAGAACAAAAACCGCTGGCACACGATGAATGTGGAATCATCCATTAGGTAATACTCCAAATCAGTACTGTCCATCCAGAAGTAACAATCAAGCTAACTCCATGGGCCCTCCACATTCCCCCACCACCTGCCACAAAGTTAATACCGGTAATCATCGCCATATCTTAATAAAATGTGACAGACAAAGAAAAGAGCCATAACCCATTTTAAAATAAAATTATTCAATCTTCTATCTTTATATATGGCCATCAGATGCCACTGTTTGTAATGGTCCGAACCCCTCAATTATTAGATCTGATTCAAAAATTTGAATATAAGCATTGGATGGTGAAGGTCAAATCAAGTAGGACTCAAATTTTCTATATCATTTTCTGTATTAAAAAAAAAAGTTCAAAGTAAAACAATTGTACACGTTTCTGTAAATAATTCAACGAGTTAGTCGGCAGGATGTACGTGGCACATGTACAAAAATTGAATTGTGGGTGTAATATGCAAAAATATGCAAGAGAGATGATATTTACCAGAGAGTGGATTATCACTTGGTGATGACATAGACAGCATAGACAATTCCAGGAAGGTAGCCGAAAAAAGTCAGCACCAAACAGATCCAGAACTCCGCCTGCATCATCATGTCACCATTCAGCAATTGGACAAGGGGTATTACAAAGATGAAAACTGTATATGAAGTCAATTTGAATCCAGAAAGTGATTCCGAATTCAATCATTCAGTTAACACAAACCATGATTAGTTTAGAGAGCTGGAAATCGAGTACCTGGCATCCAAACTTGAGGAAGACACCAAGGGGGGGCAAGATGATGGCCAAGAGAATGTCTATGCAGGTGGCTGCCATTTTCTTCACGGGTTTTGGTCACAGAAAGACACAGACTATTAAAGGGTTGAGAGGGAGAGATGATGGAGAAGTTGGGAGAGGAGTAGTTTCTAAAGGTGAGTAACTGCATCAGTAGGTGGTTGCCCATTTATAGACCTAACTAATACGTGGGGTTGTCCCATTGGGTTTAGATATTGTGTGCCCGTTTTCTAAAGGCATTTGGGATATGGCTTTACAGACACATAAAATAAAGATACAGCTCACACAGCATCGGCCAATGAATTGAGGAACGTGGCACGTGGTAGCTTCACATGTGAAAGGCCCACCCCCAAAGTCTTAACTCTTAAGTTTGCGAGTAACTCTCATTGTGGGAGACTTGCAGTTGCAAGAGACGGGTTGGTATGATAATCTAGAGGCTGGTGGGTTGCAAGGACGGTGGCGATCATGGAAGTTGTGATATGGGTTCCACCGTGCATGTGGTGTAAGCTTGGTCCAAAAGTCCAAACCCCACATCACCATCGTCCATGTGTAAAGCATCTGTGCATTTTTCAGTGTCCTACACTTTAGAGATAAGCATGAAAAGGGGGGAAAAAAAAGAGCTGGTTCTTTGAACTTCCTTGCAGACACATATATGTCGATGGGTAATTAAGAGATTCGTTTGTGTGTTTCTAAATTAAAGGTTTGACAATGTAGTTTGGAGCAGCGTGGCACCTCCGGCCAATCATTCCAATTCTGTGGGTGATGGGTATTGGCTTCTGATATGTATCTGTGAGGATTTGAGGAAGCTTCCCGTTTGTGAGTTTGAGAAAACTTTAGCACAAAGACAGAGGATAAGGACAAGGTGTTTTGAGATTGTATTCGCGTGAACAGTATCCATTACCGACACCCCTGCCGCCACCCTCTGCCACCGTATCACAAACTGCCATGTGCCCTTTTCTTAGTTCTCTCTCCACCATTTGTGGGCTTCCCTTCATTTTCGGGTCTTTTGTTTCTCCTGCAAACATTGAAGTTATGATCCAACCCTAAATTCATGCGCTGAAAGTGGATTTGTACAGCTTCTTCCTTGGTTTGTTTTTATGATATCCCACATGGTTGGAATCAAGGAGAAGTTGTATATAAATGGTGACAAATGGTATATATAGAGTCGATGGGAGAGCTTGACCCCACTTGCGATACTCCCGTATGTATTGTTTTGGGATACTTTTGACGCTTTCTGCTTCTAGTCTCAATAAAATACTGGGAAAGATACTGAAGATTTTGCTTATAACTGGGAATTTTTTTATTTGATAGAGATGCGATGCGATGAGAGGTCCATCCCCATTAAAATTCTTCCACAAAGGGTTATCTCCAACTCCTCCCAGTCCCAGTCCTACTCATCTCAACCATCTACTGAACACAGCCATTCAAACCAGAAGCCTCAAGCATGCTACCCAAATTCATACTCAAATCATCATAAAAAACTATACATCCCTGCCTTTTCTTTTCAACAACCTCATCAACTTATATGCGAAATGTGGGTGTCTCAATCAAGCCCTCCTTCTCTTCTCAATCACCCATCACCATTTCAAGACTATTGTCACTTGGACATCTCTTATCACCCACTTATCTCATTTCAACATGCACCTCCAAGCCTTATCCCTTTTCAACCAAATGAGGTGCTCTGGTCCCTACCCCAATCAATTCACCTTCTCTTCAATTCTATCCGCTTCTGCCGCCACCATGATGGTTCTGCATGGTCAACAGCTGCATTCTTTGATCCATAAACATGGGTTTGACGCGAATATCTTTGTTGGCACCGCTTTGGTTGACATGTATGCCAAGTGTGCTGACATGCACTCCGCAGTGAGAGTGTTTGATCAAATGCCTGAGAGAAACCTGGTTTCCTGGAATTCTATGATTGTCGGGTTCTTTCATAACAACTTGTATGATAGGGCAGTTGGGGTTTTCAAGGACGTTCTTAGGGAGAAAACGGTCATTCCCAATGAAGTAAGTGTTTCTAGTGTGTTGAGTGCTTGTGCCAACATGGGGGGCTTGAATTTTGGGAGACAGGTTCACGGGGTTGTCGTTAAGTTTGGTTTGGTTCCTTTAACTTATGTGATGAATTCGCTGATGGATATGTACTTTAAATGTAGGTTCTTTGATGAAGGTGTCAAGCTGTTTCAGTGTGTGGGGGATAGAGATGTTGTAACATGGAATGTACTGGTTATGGGGTTTGTCCAAAATGACAAATTTGAAGAAGCGTGCAATTATTTTTGGGTCATGAGGAGGGAAGGGATTTTACCTGATGAGGCCTCATTCTCTACTGTTCTTCATTCTTCCGCTAGTCTGGCTGCATTACATCAAGGCACTGCAATCCATGATCAGATAATAAAATTAGGGTATGTGAAGAATATGTGCATTTTGGGATCTTTAATTACAATGTATGCAAAATGTGGGAGCCTGGTTGATGCTTATCAAGTCTTTGAAGGGATTGAGGATCACAATGTGATCAGTTGGACAGCCATGATCTCAGCTTACCAGCTGCATGGCTGTGCAAACCAAGTGATTGAATTGTTTGAGCATATGCTAAGTGAGGGGATTGAACCGAGTCATGTTACTTTTGTCTGTGTTCTATCAGCTTGTAGCCATACTGGGCGTGTTGAAGAGGGACTTGCTCACTTCAATTCCATGAAGAAAATTCATGATATGAACCCTGGGCCCGAACACTACGCCTGCATGGTTGACTTGCTTGGTCGTGCTGGTTGGTTGGATGAAGCTAAGAGGTTTATAGAATCAATGCCAATGAAGCCCACCCCATCTGTCTGGGGAGCTCTGCTTGGGGCTTGCAGGAAATACGGCAATCTGAAAATGGGAAGAGAAGCTGCAGAGAGACTTTTTGAGATGGAGCCATATAATCCGGGAAACTACGTGCTGCTTGCTAACATGTGCACACGCAGTGGAAGGCTGGAAGAAGCTAATGAGGTGAGGAGATTGATGGGTGTCAATGGGGTAAGAAAGGAACCTGGCTGTAGCTGGATTGATGTTAAGAACATGACATTTGTGTTCACTGCACATGATAGATCACATTCAAGTTCGGATGAGATCTATAAGATGCTAGAGAAGTTGGAGAAATTGGTGAAGAAGAAAGGGTATGTGGCTGAAACTGAATTTGTCACTAACCATCTGGAAGAGAACGAGGAGGAGCAGGGCTTGTGGTATCACAGTGAGAAACTAGCCCTTGCATTTGGACTACTAACCCTTCCTATCGATTCTCCAATTAGAATAAAGAAGAACCTGAGGACTTGTGGTCATTGTCATACAGTTATGAAACTTGCTTCAAAGATTTTTGACAGAGAGATTATTGTCAGGGATATCAATCGGTTCCACCGGTTTGCAGATGGTTTTTGTTCCTGTGGAGATTACTGGTGACTAGACTCAGCATAATTTGATGAGTCCCAAACACCATCTTGGAAGCCTCTCTTTTTTCATTTTCCTTTTTAATCGAAGTTAACATTATTTTAAAAAAAATGTCAAAATAATGTCACCCTTAGCAGTGTTGTATTTTTTGAGCTGCCTAACCGAATTTCTTCTGTAACATTATTATCAAATCTTGAGAAATCTTCTTTAAAGGAAGCTAGAGTTCTGGCTTAGACTAGCACACTTAGACTAGCACATCCAATTTTCCTGTTTGCAAACCTTTGAATTTACTTGTCTTTTACATTGTCATTGTTGCCAATAGGCATCTTATTTGTATATTTATTATACCTCTTGCAATGTTTCCCACTCTTCATAACCCCACACTTTCTTCTTAAGGTAAGTAAGATAAAGGGCCAGGCATGGTGGGGTAGGAGCATCCTGTTGACAGTCTTTTTGGCTTGACCAAGAAGTTTTATGTCCTCTGATCACTGTTCTTTGTTTTTGAATTTTTAAAAAGGGGATCCAAAATGCATCATATGCTAATTGGTCTATGAGATATTCTATCATTGACCATTAGTATCTGGGCTGTGAAATTGTGATAAAATTGTTATGAACTGTTTGATGAACTCTATACTAAAGCCAGGAGGATATGAGGAATTCTCATCAAAGATTTGAGTGCATATTCATGATAATTACTTTGCTAATCCAGTGGAGTTCCAAAGGCATGCACAAGAGATTACTTGATAAATGTTGAAGCCTATGAAAGCATTCTGCAATAAATTAAGAATGCATCCCCTCAAATTGCTTCCATCAGGTACTTTTGATGGTTTTGGTCTCTCCTTGTTGATTTTTGTTTGGAGCTAAAACTTTATGTATTATCATCATAATTATGAAATTTTATGATCAAATATTACGTTGATTTGAGATTTTTATAGTTGATTTTTAATTCTGCAGATCCTAACTTATTGGCAACTAGTTGCTAAGAAACCCCAGAACCAGGAAAGCTGTGGATGCTGTGCAACAGTACTTCAAATAGAATTAGGACAGAAGGTTAGAAGTAACAAAAATTGACTATGAGCAAAGAGATTTCAGAAGTTTAATGTTCTTACCGCAGGCCACTGAGGAGATTTTTCTCCAAGCAGCATCTTTCTATCACAAAATGGGTCCCAAGTTCCTGTATGTAGAATGAAGTGATCATTAGGTCATCCCCGAGCTCATCATAACCAAAAGGAGGAAACAGTTTTAAAAAACCCAATAGAACAGTATGCTTCCTTTCCTGACCTGTTAAAACTTAAAAAGATAAGGTTTAGTTTAGGTCTATAACATAGCTGTGTTATTTTAAACCCAGGTTCTTGTGGATGGGACGTGCAAGCAGAATTCTCTATATCCTTAATTAAGTTGCAGTGCCCAGTAATGATTGTTTTGGAATCTCTGCAAAGCTGTCTTTTGGAATTTCCTTTTTGCCTTTTGTCTGTCCCTTTTGATTCTCCTGGGTGTAGCTAGGGGCTGTGGAGTCATCCATCTGATAACCATGGCCTATTATTGAAGACAAAGGTGCATGAACTTGGATATTGCTACTACTATCTGATGAGAGTATGCTGCCTTGGAAGGACGGTTGCTATTATTATCTGATGAGGGTGAACTGGTGAAGCTGTCTCTGCAGAAACTTTCTATCCCTGTATATCCTTTCAGAAACATAGATTGCATGCATGCATGTAGTGCTCAATGCGTAAGAGGATTCTGTTCTGAAAGTAAGTTGCATTAGAAAATTGAGACTACTTCCTAATTTGATGCTCTTTGATCTGTTTCTTGCATGATATATAACATGATGTGGTCATATCTTGCAGTTGCACCACAAGACTAGTTTCTTTCTTCCTCTTTTTATTTTTATTTTATTTTATTTTATTTTTTATTTTTTAACTCTTCAAACAATAATCTCTTAGGAGTCCTATTATAGTGAACCAAAGTGGCTTTTTTGTACAGTAATTGGTGAATTTTATCAAGGGGAATCACTGTTACAATATGGCAGGTGTTCCTTCTTAAGTTGCTTTCATAAAGGAAACAACCTATTTATTGCCTGTCCACAGAAGTGCAACTCATAAACCTCTCTGGTGAGAAAAGTAATTACTCTTTTTTTTATTCGATGACATTGCAATAATGATGCCGACATGGTCTCATTAAAGCCAGATTTCTCTAAGGTTGATGCAACACAGTTGAGCTATCTCATCACAAGCTTGGGCAGGTCTCAGGCTTTACTTTAATGTGTCGTGTAGACTTTGTATGGGCAAACCTCCCCAGAACCACCACCACTAACACCCCTTGAGTTCCCATATCACAAATTTATGAAAATATCCATTTGAAGAACATGAGTCCTCTCTACTGTTGAAATAACGCCCATGTGACTCTATTACCTGCCACACGCATGTTTATTTCAAAAGTTATGCTGCCCTGATCTCTGTCATTCTGAATTTAGTAAAATCTTTAAACCTGAATTTCATAAAATCATGGGCAGAAGTAATATTATAATCAATTGAATCATTTGAGGCCCATTAATGAACTTGCAAAATGGAAATTATTTTTTTCCTATCAGTGCTCCATGTTTTGATGTTTGCACTCCTGTTCAAGTCCTGTGGGATGTAAACATAAAAGGAGTGGAGGTAGCTGAACATATGTACATGGTTTGGAGCAAGGGCGTACCAATCATTATGTTATTAAAAAACAGTGCTATTATTTGAATTATTACAGATTGAACATGATTTTCAGGGACACAAGAAATTGTATTGAATACTAGATATTGTTGGTAGCACCTAAAGACAAGAGAAAAGATGAAGACAGGTTGGTGGTAGATAACAGCACCCTGGCCCCTGTGCTTCTGCTCCACTTACAGAGCAATTTAAGTTTTCTAGCCTAAAATATGTCTGTCCATGTTAGATGGGTCTATCAGTCATGTGCAGATTGCAGGGAAGCAGAGACAATGGTCTGCAGAAATTGTTAGTACTGAGAAAGCATGATTCATGCTTGGTCCAATAAAAAGGCTCCGCGGCCAAGACGAGCACTAATTTAAGTGAGGTCAGTCCTACCTCCATTATCCCATAGGGGCTCACTCCATTAATTTACAATATCCTCTCTTCTTCCCACATCTCTGTATGAGACACTGTATATTTCCCTTTTTTAATCTAGTATCCCTTCTGTGTCTGATATATTTTACATGGGATCATCAGGTCAATGCCAACTTTCTCAGGAAAATTATTTCTTTTGTTTCTTTTAGGCACAGTACATTATTTATCTATATTTGCCTTACATGCTGTTTTGGATTAATAATAGGCTCCATTCTGTATTGTTTTAAGGTTGTTGTTCTGTTTAGGCTTTGTGGACAATTTAGAACTAAAAAAATGAAGTCATCAGAGGCAAACAAGAAGATTTTGGTTGCTGTTGCAGGACCTCGGGTTACAAGATCAGACAAAATATGCTCATCTATTGAATCATAGTCGGTTCAAGAATTTAGTGCGGTGGATAACCTAGAAGATTGCAGTTTAAAAATAAGACACATGATACTTAGTCCTAAAATGGAAGAAGTTAGTCCTATCATTAGTATTGGAATGTTTGACATGGTTAGGCTGCAAATATGCTGTGTGGGGTAGCCCCAAATGCAACTAACACGTCTGCTGAGTTGGTGTTTGTCTAATGCTGCCTTTTCTGGCTTCTGGGTCACCTTATCTGTCAGTCTATTCATATGGACTTTGAAGAATTGCTGTAATTTCTAGGAAGATGATTCATATGTGATCTGATGTGCCTATACCATTGTTATTTTTGCGAAGTAAGATACTTTTGTTTGAAAAACCGATGTGGGTTAAGTCTTTTCACTTTTGCAACTGGTATTTGTATTTTGCTTTAAGAAAAGAAAGTAAACGTTATTGTTAGGTGAGTCCATGCTTTTCTCCTGTGATCACGTCAGGGTTGGGTTTCCTTTTAAAAGTGGTTGTATATTTTAATGCAGGGGTGCTGGAAAGAAGCTGCCTCAGAACAAGGTGGAACAAAACTTTTTATAAGAGTAAAATTAGAATTTGGGGGGGAAATTGCTGCAGTTTACCAATAGGGAAGACCCCTAGTGTGCCTGCTGTAACGAAGTTGATTGATTGAATTCCCCTAGACTTGAAGATGATTCAGTCATGTCCTTTTCATCAAAGACAAACCAAACTCAAAAAACTTTACAGAATAGTGGGCACTGAGCAGTGGCAAAGCCATTGTCTTGCATAGGGGACACGTGGTTGGGGTTGGGTCAATTGCAGGAGGGGGGGAAACACTGTGTCTCGGTCAGGAGCTGCCAATATCAAGTCCATGTCCATGGCCACAAAAGGATGAGCACAGTGTCACGTGAATTGCACACCATCCCATTCGACACTCAGCTTCCACAAGCTCAAAAAAATTTTCTGGGTCACAATCAAAATCACTGAAGAAGGAACATGCATGCACCAAAGGGGAAGGTAAAAGAAAGGGGAAAGATGCTAGAAATGAGGAGAGGGGGTCCACATTGGATAGTGCCAAATCCCTTACTGGATCACATAAGGGTCCACCTGGAAAATCTATTTTCCTTTTTCCCCCACTGTTTGGTTCCGTCTATGGGCATTGCCCACCTCTCTCTCAATCAAAACTAACCGAATTTAATAGACGTTTACTGAGTAGAAAGCAAATAAACAACTATTGATCTTGTGCATAGAAGACAGAGACATCCCCTAATCTCATCAACCCAAATCTAATCAAATTCATATTTTAATCCAGTGGGTCCTTCCTCTCTATCTTACTGGATAAAGGCAGTGATTTGGGTGTCCCCTAATGAACCCTATCATGCTCTTTTCAACAAAGGGCACTTGTGAGGGCGACAAACAATTCCTTCTATTATAAACTATTGGGGAGGTGGTAATCTGATCTCACATTTTCAGCTTTTTAACTGAGAATCAAAATACTTTAAATTCTTCAAGTAAAATAAAAGAATTTGATTTTACATTTACAAATAATAACAAATGTAGAGTCTAAGTCTAGGTGACAATGAAAGCAGAGTAGAATAAATGAGAAACCCATGATGGACAAAGCAATTACTTTATGAATCCTTGAGAACCCAAAACTTTCAAACCCAAGGATAATGCTAGAAGTAGGAAAAAGGGCAAGGCACCCAATCTTGAGTTGTTTTTTTATATTAGGGAAAGGGGAATGAATACATATAAACCCCACAAGTATAACTATATTTTGGGATAACATTTAAAAACATATAGAATGGAATAGAATAATATTGTTGAATTCGAATACATGGAACAGAGACACTGCACCTCCCTTATCTGATTAGAACCACCCTATCATTTACTCTTCACAACAAAGAGGCCATGAGGCCAAAGGGTGAGTGTGGTGGTGTGTGGTGTGTGGTGTGGGGCACAGGGTGTATATAAAATAATTAAATATAGTGCAATTTCAATAATGAGAGAGTGACACAATTCACAAGAACCGTTGGATGAGAATAGAGACAATGGGCCCACACTTACACATACAAATGGAAGAAAAAAATTTTAAAAACTCAAAAAACTAGAAAAGCAGTGCAAACTTGAAAATGAAGTATGATTGGTTAAAAAGGAACTTGACTGTGGTTAAAGGTGAGAGGGCAGTTGTTGGGTTAGCCCCCTGCCACTGCAACAAATCAAAGACTTCCCATTGTTCCCAAGCCTTTCGCCGTCTTCTACTACCACCCATCTCACCTCTCTCGATAACTTCAGCTTCTGAGTCTCAAGTTTCAGTTTTTTCCACATCTTCATGCATCTGGATTGGCGTCTTTTTTTGTTTGGTTCGAGGAGGCTTCAATTTTCCAAAAGTTTTTTGTTTCCTTTTCATTGAGTTCAATGGCAATTTGCTCACTGGGTTGTGACTTGGAGTGATATAATTGGAGGTGAAGCTTACTTACTTGGTTCTGAGATTTGGGTTTCTTTATGTACTTGGTTTTTAGTGGAGATTATTGAGATTTTATTGAATAATTTAGCAAATCTGTTGTGGGTTTATCTGGGGTTTTTTTAATTTATTATTTGATGATTGAAAAAGCGGAAAGGATGGAGTTTTTTAACTCAAAGCAGCTTAATTTAGAGGGTTTTCGGATCTTTCTGAGTCATTAAAGAATTGGTTTGACTGATAAAATCATTTTTAATTTATATGTAATTTAGTGATTAGGACATTGGTATTAAAAGCAAGATTTTGTTCTGGAAATTATGTAACTGTAAAAGGAGTAGAAGGCTTTTCCTTTTTGCTCCTGTTACTTCAACCGGGATTGTCTTTAACTAGGCTTCCGCTGATGGCCATGCTAGTTTTTGGGTTGTTGAGAGGGAGAGTTGATTTATAGAATCATAAGAGTGCACCAATGGCAAAGTGATTGTGATAGCAATTAGAAAATAGTAATTCAAATCCTCATCATGCCTTTCTCTGAGCTTTATCGAATGGCTAAGGGGAAACCCGAATCAGTGCAACAGAAAACAAATGATCTCTCTTTTGGGTAAGTGTTCAATTTCTTTCATTTGACTTATTTTACCATATTTACAAGCTTAGTCCTTGATTGCATTACTGAGTACTCCCGATATTTCCTGGCTTTCCCTTTTGATTTATTTGCTTCATTTTCTGGGCTTTAAATGCAGACCTGAAAACGATTTTGTTGAGCTAGTATGGGAAGGTGGTCAGATTATGATGCAAGGTCAGTCCAGTAGAGCTAGGAAGAGTCCCTTATCTAACAGTTTTCCATCTCACACCCCTAAGCCTCGTGATAAAGATACTGGACATGGCACCAATTCAAAGATGGGAAAGTTCGGGTCAATGGATTTTATCTTGAATGATTTTCCATTGTCCGTGCCATCTGCTGAAATGGGGTTGAGTCAAGACGATGATATGGTACCTTGGTTGAATTATCCCATCGATGAATCTTTACAACATGATTATTGTTCAGATTTCTTGCAAGAATTATCCGGTGTCACTGTAAACGAGTTATCCACTCATTGCAATTTTGCATCCGGGGAGAAGAGGAATAGTAATAATCAGACAATTAAAGATTCCAATACCATTTCTGCACATAATGGTGTGAGTCTAGAACAAGGGAATGCATCTAAAGCTTCTGCAGCAGGTGTTGAGCCTAGTAGGCCGAGAAGTAGCCAGTTATATCCCCCATCATCCCAGCAGTGTCAAACGCTATTTCCATCTATGAGATCAAAAGTTTCAGATCCCATCAGTAATAACACAAGCAATGCTATGCACCATACAGTTTCTGGCAACTCCATTCGGCTTCCAGCTTCCACAAGTGGTTTTTCGAGCACAAAGACCCAGAAGCAAGATCCAGGACAGACTAGAAATAACTCTGGGTTGATGAACTTCTCCCATTTCTCACGACCTGCGGCTCTTGTTAAAGCTAATCTTCAGAACATTGGTGCTATTGCTGGTCCTAGTTCATCAAGCAAAGATAGAATTGGAAGTAAGGATAAGCAGCCTGCTGCCAGCAGTAGAAATCCTGCTGAATCCAGACATGTTGATTCCAGTTGTGGTTTACAGAAGGATGTGGATTCTCATAGTGAACCTGTTATGGTGCCTGCAAGTGTTGATTTAAAACCGGTGGTGGCTAAAACTATGGAGGAACCACTTCCTGCTGAGCAATCCCCAGTCATTTGCCAAGAAGGTGCCTGCAAGAATGAAAAATCCTCCAACCAAGTTCTTGGTGCAAGAACTGCTAAAGGGATTCCAGATGGTGAAAAGACTATAGAGCCAGCAGTTGCTTGTTCTTCTGTTTGCTCAGGCAATAGCGTGGAGAGAGCTTCAAATGACCCAAAACATAATTTAAAGAGAAAATGCCGTGACACAGAGGAGTCTGAATGCCCGAGTGAAGTGAGTGAAGATGTTCAATTTACATCGTTTTCCTTGTTTCTAGATCTTTCCTTTCTTTGCCTCATTCTTCCCTGTTACCAACAAATCAATTATTTGCAGGATGTTGAAGAAGAATCAGTGGGTGTGAGAAAATCAGCTCCTGCTAAGGGAGGTACAGGTTCTAAGAGAAGTCGAGCAGCAGAAGTGCATAATTTATCCGAAAGGGTTAGCAATAAAAAGACATTGTCTGCCTTGTTTTATTTATTTTAACTTTGATTTTATTTCATCTGTGTTGGTTCTGGAATTTAAGATCCTTTCTGGTGCTTATTTTGGACCTTTTGGAACAGAGGAGAAGGGACAGGATCAACGAGAAGATGCGTGCATTACAAGAACTCATACCCAACTGCAATAAGGTTGATATGTTATCTACAATTCAAACTAATGGCTTGACGACATCTATAAGTTTTGTAATGACTGTTATCTCACTGTGCGTTTAGATTCTAACATTCAGTTTTACTTTGGTCTTGAGGATGTAGAATTAATTTGTGGTAGTTTTTCAAGAATCATGGAAATTTGAAAGTAAAAGCTGACCCCAGACAAGATTTTAAACTTTTGGTCTGGTATGCTTGTTCTTTCTTGATTTCGTTGATACATTGGGGGATGGTCTAAGGTCTTTGGTTTTTGGCCTTTAGCTTTAGGCCCTAATGTTTTTTTTTTCTTCGCTTTTCTCTCCTGGAGCTCCTTGTATGGTTCACATGCCTAGGGTTCAACTTCCCTCAGCGCTTTATTTGTGATACTGCATAAAGAAAATGTTTTGACCACTTTGAGCTGATTTTTGTTGCTTCAGAAAGTACTAATTTCTGAAATTCTATGGAAACATGCAGATGTGGTTAAAACAATGAATTAAACAACCAATTAATACTTGATAGTTTGATTCTCCTAACCATGCATTTTGTATGATAAGGTGGACAAAGCATCAATGCTTGATGAAGCCATTGAGTACTTGAAAACCCTTCAACTTCAAGTACAGGTGAACTTTCTTTTCTTACCTTTTCTCCTTTTTTTTTTCTTTTTCTTTTTCACTTATTTTTCTATTTTCTTTTCTGCATTTTGATGATCAAAGTAACTGCATTGGTGTCATGGCATATTGCTGCGCAGATTATGTCAATGGGAACCGGATTGTGCATGCCTCCCATGATGTTGCCGACTGGAATGCAGCACATACATGCAGCTCATATGGGTCACTTTCCACCCATGGGTGTTGGAATGGGCATGGGAATGGGGATGGGTTATGGGATGGGCATGCTTGATATGAATGGTGGTTCTCCCAGTTGCCCCTTTATTCAGGCACCTCCAATGCAAGGAACACATTTCCCTGGTCGACCTATTTCGGTCCCTCCTAATTTGCATGGGATGGTGGGATCCAATCTTCAAGTATTTGGGCTTCCTGGTCAAGGAATTCCCTTGTCGATGCCTCATGCACCATTAATTCCTATGTCTGGGAGTCCCCTTATGAAGTCTTCCATGGCACTGAATGACTCTGGGGCAGCAGGCTCTATGGAAGTTCCTGATTCTGCTCCAGCCTCAAGTTCAAAAGATCTGATACAAAATGTGAACTCACAAGTGATGCAAAACAATGATGCCAATAGCTCAATGGCATCAAGTCAGGTTTGTCCATTCTCTATGGAGTTGCATTTCTGAAAGAAAAAATTGAAATCACTGCTGTCAGCTAAGTGGGGTACATTTTACATAAAATGTAGATGCAACATATATTTTTATGGATGAACTTGGTATTTAGGAAAATTTTGACAACTGCTATAAAAGAAGACACCAGGAGAAACATGATCAATTTAATTAGTTTAATACAAAAACTTTCCTCACATAAAATGAAAATGTGTTTTAACCTTCATTTTTTTATTCAGGTTGGGGTGTGGGTTGGGGAACATAAATGTGCTAGATATAGGATTTTTACTCTCTGTCTCATCCACACACATGCATATAGGATTCTTTCTTTCTGCTCTCTCTCTCTCTCTTTCATTATTGCCTCGATTAAACTCTCATAGCTGGAGGAATGCTGACAAAAACACTAGTTTCTTTGTGGGAGGAAGGTTCTTTCTCCGTGTTTGCCATTGCATAGATTGCCTTAACTGAAGTGTCATAACCATAGGAGTGCCAACTAAGATGCTAATTCATTTATAAGAGGAAAATGAATTTGGACAAAAAATACTTTGGTACCGTATGCTCAGTTTCTTATAGTATGACCATCACTACTACTCCTATAACTACTTGTTATGTTTTGTACCTAGTAAAAGTTTCAGGAATGCCTTTGCAGAGAGCTTCTTTTCCTAGTTTATGGATGCAGAATCTCCCCCATCAGGAATGAAATGGAATGAAGTAAAGATAATAACAAATTTGTACTTGTTCCTTGTATATAAAGGCAGATTACTAGATTCTACCAACCATCCAGAACTTTTCCCCTACATTGTCTGTAACTTTCTATTGTTCCTTTAAAATGAGTTGCAGTCTAGCCTTAGGTAATCTCAATCCAATAAACTTGTGTTGTTTGTAATGTCAGTGTCAGGAGCAGTCTGCTTTGGTGCAAAAAAATGATCAAGCCCCAGATGTTAGTCACGGTGAAGGTGTTTGACTCTGCCAGCACAAATGACATTGTACCTAGTGGAGCAGCCTGTGAGTGGATTTTAGCGAGTCCATATTCTTGATTTTCCATTCATGTGATTAGCATTAAATGCTGATTCAATGAAGAAAATATTAACACCCACTTGTATATGCAGGTTGTCATTGACAGACATGATAGACGACCTGAATGGAGAAGAGAGGAATCAGTTTTGCAGCCTATGGAGATTGAATCTTATAATTGTTTGTCAGAGATCTGGGCAAATCTCATTCAATTATTGAGAAAAACGTTCCTTGGAGTTGCAGAGTGAGGTGGAACCCTGACAATGACGATCAGAATATTAGTTTCAGGACACTAAAGACTAAAAACTGCACAGATTTTGGTACGATGAAGAGTTTCAGAGTTGAACCTTTCTCTTGCATTTGTACATTCACTTCCGTGCCCACCCAGTTATTCCAATGTCAAAAGAGTTGAACTTCTTAGAACATGTATTCAAATGTGTTTAAGACCTGTGTTAATAATTCTTTAAATTAATGAAATCATAGTTTTGGCAAGCAAATCATCTCTCTCTCTCTCTCTCTCTCTCCATGTTGTGGGTATTAGAACAGCTTCATCTATTCCTATAACTTATGCATTTGATGGTGTTTAGTGGTTCTTAATATTTGTGGATGTGTTTATGATATGGACAAACTAGGTAAGAATAGTTTGCTCTGAAGTTAGATATTGGATTTGGTGAAGTACCGTTCACATCAAATGCTTGATTTAGGTTGTATTCTCTGTTTAGCTCCTGGTGACAGCATTACAGCCATGAAATTTCATCTTAATTCCTTCTGGGTATCCAATCAATCCATCATGACTCCTCTACCATGAGTCCACGTGTGGGCAATAATGGTTTTAAACGTCCTAATCCTCCCTACCCATGAATCACTGGCCTCCCTTCCATCATTGAGGTACCCTGTACCCACACCTTTTCAAAAGAAAAATGCAACTTTAAGGCTGCTTTCTACTTGCTTAATCATGGATTTCTTGACCCATTGTGTCGTTTTAGTGGGGTATGAAGCTTGTTAGTATTGTATAGGATTTCTTTTTCCTGCAAAACCCGGATTGATGTTAACAGTAATCATATTCTACAAACCATCGAGTTCTATAACATAAAATTTTCATATTTGGAATAATTAGGAAATGAACTCTGCTTCAGTCACTGACTTCTTTTTTTTTTTTTTTCCTAACAATCAATATGTTGCCCAAATTTAATGATTGTACTGGTATGAAAGTAATTGGTTCAAGTTGAAGGGACTACAAAGAGAAATGAAAGGTTAAAACCAATGAAGTTTGATCTGTGAGAAGAGACATGATGATCTAGCTGATTTAAGAAAATGGATTCATCTAGCTGATTCTATGTAGTTGAAATAAGGCTTGTTGAGTTGAGCACTAGCAAATTTAGTACAGTACACTTGATTTGCCCTGAAGCAAAATCTAATTGGAAGAATCAAAATTATCTTATCAAGTGAAATGCAGAAGAATAGTAATGACAGTGCTGATAAACATTAATCACAACCACAACACAAATCTATACATCATCTTAAAAATTGAAACGTTTGATCCAACGACCATTATTGACAACAATCAATCACCAACAAGCAAACAATGCATACAACTAAAAAGAATAAAGTGAAAGAGAAGAAGTACGTAGTTTTTACAAGATGGAGCGGAGCGTGTTGTTCAACTATGTACACACCTTTGCTATCATCACACCGACAAGCCAAAGACTAACAGAAAACAGCAACGCTGATGCAAACCACTATTATGCTATATTTTCATGAAAATGATGGAAGGAACAATGCGTCCATATAAATCTCTGCAAAGTTTATGACTTCAAACGCTACTGATTTTGATATCACGCTGGGTTGATCTTGAAGATTTTCCAGTTATAGCTTTCTTCGCCTTCACAAGAGACTGTTTCACCTTTGATATTATGTTATTTGATTGCTTTTGAGCTGGCTTGGCTGAAACTTCTTGCTTTGGCAGGTCCTGGGTAGTTTTTTCATCGACCCCATCCTTGGCAGACTCCAGTGGAACATCGGATTTTGCAGCCTCATTAACTTCTTTACTGGCTTTTGCAGTTTCCTCTTCTTTCAGTTCTAATTCAGTCTCCTGGGACTCTCCTTTCACTTCCAATTCAGTCTCTGGAGGCTCTGTAGTTGGCTTAACAATATCAGCAGTAGTGACTTCATCCAGTTTTCCTTCCAACTCCCCATCTTTGTCAGTTTCCACTGATGTCAGCTCTTCTTTCTTGTTTTCAGAAAACAGCTCAACATCTCTGCTAGTATTCTCTCCCTCAAACAATTTTTCAGTAACCTCAGTAGCAGCAAGGGAACTACTAGCATCCTCGATTGTCTTTGTTTCTGGCTGGGTTGATATAATCACATTATCTTTGTCATCTTCTTCAGTGTTCACGTTCTCCCCTTCCAACAATTTTTCAGTAACCTCAGCGTTAGAAATGGAATTGCTCACTTCCTCAACTTTCAGTATTTCTGGCTGGGTCAACTCCTTGGTACTCACATGCTCTTCATTCTCATTTTCAGTTTTCACATAGTTTGCTTCATCCTCTTTAATCTTTTCCAACTCCTTGACTTCCTTTTCTGAAACACGAGGAAGAGAGGTTTCCCATCCATCTCCTTTTGGATCAGCTTGAACTTCCTGATTAATTAGAACAAGTTGGTCTGCAGTTGCAGATGGAAAAGGCTCCTGATCTTTCTTGGTTTCCTCCTCCTTCAAGACTATGGTATCCTCAACCTTATCAGCCAAAGTCTCTTTATCTTTGACTATTTCAATTTCAGCGCTTTCTTTATGCTCAATCTCAGATTCTGTGTTGACTTTTTCAGTAGCTTCAGGTTCTTCTTGTGGCTTTTCCTCCACTTCAGGAACTGCCGGTTCTTGTTTTTCTACTTTTATGGACCCACTCTCCGAATCCTCTCTTTCTTTTACTACTGCTTCTGATTCTTTGACAGGAAAAACTTCCACTGGCTCCTCTGTTTCCTTAATGGCTTCAACTGATGATTCAGCACTGCCAACAATCTTTGTTTTCTCATCTGGCTGTTTCTCAATAGACTCCACTGCTGGTTTCTCTGGTGGTTGTTCTTCAACTGACTCAACTGCTGGTTGGACTACTGGCTCTGGAGCACTGGGTATGTCAGCATCAGGAAAGGATTCTTTTGCTTCTGTGGAATTATCTTCAACTGGAACATCCAAAACAGGAGTGTCATCAGTCTTCTCAACCTCTTTGATTATGGAAGAAGTCTCAGTCTGCACATCCACCATCTTTTCTTCTGGTTTAGATGAAGGAGCTTCTGGACTTTGCGATTCTGCATCCTTTGGTTTGTCTTCTTCAGTTTCCTGGGATGGTGAAATTTTCTCCTGTTCAACTTTTTTTACTTCCTCAGCCTTCAATTTTTCTTCTTCAGTTTCCTTGGATGGAGAAAGTGTCTCTTGTTCTACAGTTTTTATGTCTTCACCTGAAAGAGCATCACCGATCTTCTCAACTTCTTTGATTTCTAGAGAAGGCTCAATCTGCTCATCCACCATTTTTTCTTCCGATTTAGAAGAAGGAGCTTCAGGACTTCTCAATTCCCCAGCCTTTGGTTCTTTGGATGGATAAATTGTCTCTTGTTCAACTGTTTTTACTTCTTCATCTGAAACCTGAGCATCACTAGACTTCTCAACCTCTTTGATTACTGGAGAAGGCTCAATCTGCTTATCCTCCATCTTTTCTTCTGCTTCAGGCAAAGTAGCTTCTAGACTTTGTGATTCTGCAGCCTTTGGTTTTTCTTCTTCAGTTTCCTTGGATGGAGAAATTGTCTCTTGTTCAAGTGCTTTTTCTTCCTCAACCATAGATTTTTCTTCTTCAATTTCCTTCACTGAAGAAAGTGTCTCTTGTTCAACCGGTTTTACTTCTTCATCCACAACAGGACTTTCACCAGTCTTCTCAATCTCTCTGATTATAGAAGAAGGCTCAATCTTCTCATCCTCCTCCTTTTCTTCTGATTTAGATGGAGCTTCTGGACTCAGAGATGCCTCAGCTTTGGGTTTTTCTTCTTCAGTTTCATTGGATGGAGAAACTAGCTCTGGTGGAACTGTTTTTACTTCCTCATTCACCTTCTTCTCTACCTGATGCGGTAAATGAAAAATGATCAGCTTCAACTAAAAGGATTCAAGAACAAGAATGACACTTCAAAAAATACAATAAGAACAACAGAAAGAAACAGTGGGTGGAAGATGAAAATTGTTCGGTCTTCCCATTGAAGTTAAATATGGAAAGTCAGAGAGAAAAGACTAGATGAACAAATATAAGAACTATGATGATCCAAAAATGAAAATTGAGAATATTGAACATAGCGATAAAGGGGTGCCACTGACTGCAACAAAGTGTAACCATAATTAATTTTAACTCTTAAGCCTCTTAACTTCATCAATCATCAATTCTCTGATTGAAATCTCAGAAAGGAGTGGTAGGTTCCGATACTTCATGGGACAGCTTAAAAGAATAAGAAAACAAGATGAATTGACTAGATACTTAAGGGAAACTTTCATGTGAAGAATGCATGTTTCCTTGAGAGTTCAATTCATAAACACCTGATGGATTTACAGGAAAATCCATATTATAACCACTATTTGCTTCTCCCAAAGAATGAGATTAGATAGATGTCATTTTACTGACTATCTGATATACTTTGAAACTCCCTTCAGTTCACAACATAGAAATCACCATCTAATAGTAGACATACTACTTACTATTTCACACTGCAAATCCTGAATTTTCCCCTAAAAAGTATATTTGTATAACATTTGGTACCAGGACTTCAAAGATCAAACTTCAACTTGATATAGGACTAAACCCAGAACTATGAAAAACTGTGAAGGGAAACTATCGACTTCTCATAAAAGCTCAAAGGTTTGCCAATTCCACACAGCCAGATGGCTTTTAAGATGCCTTCAAACCAGATACTCAAGTAGATTTCACAATATAAACAACTTTAAATATGGGCATAATTATGACTTCGATCATCTAATTCCAACAATACAAACCTATGTCACAACTGGGTCTTTGCTCAAAAAGGATTTAAAAAAAAAAAGGAAGAAGAAACCCACAAAGTTCTAATCATTTTGAATTCCATAACCCAAGAACTACTTCACATCTGAATTTATGGTTACAACAAGGATTGAATATGAAAAAAGAGGATAAAAAACCAAGAGCTTACCTCATTAGTAGCAGTATGATCTGATATAACAGTCTCAGTAGCCATGGGGACTCAAGAACAGTGTGATCCTTCTCAGTTGCTAAAGATTGGATTAAAAGAAAGAAAGAAAGAGGGAAAGAAAGGAATGATATAGTTGATAACAATCTAAAAGCCCAAACGATTAAAGGAAGAAGAAGAACCCCAAGAAAAAGCAAAAAAGGTAACACACTATCACATGACCTGGTTTGAATGAATTGGATTCTTTAGAATTAAAATGAAAAAAAGAAAGAAAGAAAAAAAGATATACATCAGAGACACCAAATTGGCATGGCAAAAAGACAACTTCCAAATGGGGACCATCGTTTTCACCTTACAGCAACGGTCGAGTTTTATTTTGGACCCACTTATTTTTGAGTTGGTATCCGGTATTGGACATTACCTATTTCTCATTTTTTTAGGCACTACTCATCTGGCCCATCACATTAGTTGGTGTGGACTGGGTTCCCATTGCCACTGTTACACTCACATTCACCTTGCTAGGCTCCTTAATGGAACAATTGATGACTTCTATATTTGATTTTATTTGAATATCAAATTATGGATGATGATGACGTTCTGGAATGTTGTGACTAACTAATTCTAGTTGATTCATTCAAATCTTAAGATATTCCACAACCAGTGAATATAATACTTCTGGCTCCTTTCCTGAATGTGCTATTGCTGACTACGTCTGGTCTCTTTTGTAGTGCCCTGTTATGTTTTTCTGCATTTCTTGAACCAGATTGATTGGTTTTTCCATGGATGTATCAATCCTGCTTTTTGAATGGATTCCTCTTGACATCCTAGAAAGAAGACTACCTGAATTTCCATTGATGCATTCCTACTTCTCCTTCTTCTTAGACCCCTATTTGCTAACTACGTTAGTGTGATATACTAATATTTCTACAGAAAAGTCTTGAAGAAGCCAGATGAGGTGGATGTATTCTTTTTGACATGGTGATATTTTATATTTTGTTTCTTTTTGACATGGTGATATTTTAGATTTTGTGGACAAACTATGCACATAAAAGCAGGCTACAATATAGGTAAATCAGTGTGCACACAGGCCAGTTTGGTACTGTAACATCTGTAGCAAATGGGATGACTATTTTCGAGAAAATGAATTTTGGGATAGTGAAGGAATTTGATATCCAGTTCTATATTTTGGGTCATGGATGGGATTACACCGACTGGATGCCAAGTCCTACACCTTGTTTGGGTCAGAAATTGAATGATGCCTCAAATTGGGGTAGGTATGTGAGCCAGGACAGGGATAAGGGTTGTTCATCCTTGGCAACCCATCTAGCATATTGAGGAGTCTCATTGACAATATGCTTAGAATCTTTGTATATCATTAACAAAAAGGGGAAGATTTGCATTCTCTCCTCTCTATTGTCTTCAATGAGTAGTTTCTACAACATGACTGTGCTAAGATGGACAAACAGGAAAAGAATGGAAAAATGCAAGTGTCTCAGATGTCAATGCTGAATAAGCCTGGTAGTTTTGGAAAAAACAGCAATGTGGGAGTGTCTCGCTACTTGATATCTGTATTCCACAAACCTGATCTGAAGAAGCTGGCAAACAAGCTCCACAAACTAGAGGAGAAATTGCATTCCTGAGATAGATTTCAATAATCTGCACAGATTGGTCTAGTCAAGAGCATGGGGATTTGATTTGAACCAGATGCCTCAACAAGAGAGAATTCTGGTAGGATGTTGTGAATATGAAGTACATAGTCAAGAGCCATGGTGGTGGCCTTGTTGAAGTTTCTTTTTCAAGAACATGTTAATACTTTAGTGACTCTTTCATTCAACTTATATTTCAGCTATGTGGTGAAGGTAAGTGTTGATTTTTGGTTCAAGAGGGTGGATCAGATTTCTCTTATGCCATAACTTTTTGTTGGATAGGCTTGGTTCACATGTAATGCACTGGAGCTAGTCAGATTTATTGAACTAACAGTAAGTTGTGTAGTTCTGTTGTAGTCATAATGATCCTCCCTTGCTTCTAAACAGCTAACAGGCCCATTAATCCAAATAGGCCATGCATACTTATTTCGGATGATCATTGTAATTGACATCCTTGGCAGACTGCCAGCAGGATGCAGCTTCGTCTGCTGAAGTAGTGCAGGCAATGGAAGGCCTAAAACTCAATCCTGTATTTTTCTGAATGGTGCCCCTTGAGCTAGCAATGCCTTTATCTTCCAGCAGGATTTGCTCAACCAACATAGGGAACTATTCCTTTTTGGCTGACTGAGGGATATGTGTAAGAAGACAAAAATGAGATTAAGAAATTTTGTGCAAAGTTCTGTCCTCCCAAGCAAATGGATTTTCCAATTCCTCCAATGGGTTGCTTTTTTCAGGGAGATTTTTCTATTAGGATTAAGATCTCTGGTTTTCTGCAATCATATGACATGAAAAATTAATAATAAATATTTATGGGTCTTGTTAGTTAAGTTTGGGGGCAAAGATAACTTGGAGACAGCTCTTCACTCTTTCTCGCCTTGGCTTTCTTCATGAGCTCTATATTGGGTTGTAGAAATCCACATTAAAAGAATGTATCTCATATTTCTCCTCGTATAGAATCCATGATTGTATTGAACATGATCAAGCAAAGGAGATTAATGCAGGCAAGGCATGTGTGAACGGATCTCCTAAGGCACTGTCAGACAAAAGGAGGTTTTTCATTGTTACTTCCATGGCCAAACAGAAATGTCAACTTAGAAAGATTATGTTACTGTTGATATATGGCACAAGAACAGGGCAGAAATTTATGACAGCAAAGAAAAACAAATTTTTTTCAGTAAAGAAAAACTTGGTATCTGGAAGTATATTTTTATTCATTGCATTGCTCTTTATATAGAGCTGAAACATAACAGAAAGTCAAGAGAATTTGCTAATTTCTAGCCATGTCTAACCAATTCCTAATATCAAGCCAAAACAAAATATATATATATATATATCCAGAAAATATTCCTAAAGACTTGGTCTATTGACCAATTATTCAGCAACTTTTTGTTTGCCCATAACTGTAGCAACTAAAGGCACGTTTCCAACACTCCTCCTTGCCTTAGTAGCTGCAAAGGCCTATTTTACCTCTTAAGGTTTCAAATCTAGCTTTTGGTAGAGCCTTGGTTAACACATCTGCAATTTGATCCTCAGTCTTGCAATAAAGCAGTTTAACTTCACCATCCTTTTGTTCTTCTCTTAAGTGATACAACTTGATCTTGAAATGCTTAGTCTTGCCATGAAAAACAGAATCATTTGAAATTGCAATTGCAGCTTGGTTATCTACATGAATCTGTGTTGGCTCATTTTGCTTCATGTGTAGATCTGCAAGTATTTTTCTGATCCAAATTGCTTGATTTACAGTAGCATTGGCTGCTACATATTCTGCCTCTGCTGTACTTTGAGCTATCACATCTTGCTTCTTTGAGGACCATGAAAAAATTCCGGATCCAAAGTTGAAACAAAATCCTGTTGTACTTCTCATGTCATCAATAGAACCTGCCCAATCACTATCAGAATAACCATGAAGTTTAAAATTCTGACAGTAAGAATATTTAATGCCATAATTTGTTGTGCCCTTGATATATCTTACAATCCTTTTGGCAGCTTGAAAATGCACTTCACTGGCACAATGCATGAATCTTGAAAGCAAGCTTACTGAAAACATTATGTCTGGTCTGGTGGCTGTAAGATACATCAAGCAACCAATTAGACTCCTATATTGGCTTTCATCCACTTTTTCTGTTCCATCATCTTTGCTAAATTTCTCCTTCTGATTCATTGGTGTGCTGGTCCTTTTGCAATCATCCATGTGAAATTTGTTAAGAATTTCCTTTGCATACTTCTTTTGGCTTATGAAGACTCCACCATGATCTTGCTTCACCTCCATACCCAGAAAATAGGACATCAAGCCAAGGTCTGTCATCTCAAATACTTTGAGCATTTCAGCTTTAAACTCTTTTACCAGTTTCTCATTGCTACCTGTTACAAGCAGATCATCAACATAAACAGAAACTACAATTAAGTTAGCATCTGTTCCTTTTACATATAATGTAGCTTCACTTGGACTTTTAACAAATCCAAGACTTTGAAGATGTTCATCAATCCTACTGTACCAGGCCCTGGGAGCCTGTTTAAGACCATATAAGGCCTTCTTCAACAAGTAGACCTTCTCCTCCTGTCCCTTGACTTGGAATCCCTCGGGCTGCTCTACATAAATTTCCTCTTGAAGATAACCATTTAAAAAAGCAGATTTTACATCCAACTGGTAAGTTTTCCATCCCTTTTGTGCTGTCAAAGCAAGCAACATTCTGATTGTATCCAAGCGTGCTACTGGAGCAAAAGTTTCTGAGAAATCCACTCCAAACACTTGACTATACCCCTTCACAACTAATCTGGCTTTGTATTTATTTACAAAACCATCTGCATTAAGTTTGGTTCTATAAACCCATTTGACTCCAATGACCTTTCTGTGTTGAGGTCTGTCCACCAACTCCCAGGTGTCATTCTTTTCAATCATTCTAAGCTCCTCTTTCATTGCTTCAATCCACTTGTCATCCTTCTCTGCCTCTTCAAATTCTGCAGGCTCAAAAACAGCAACATTGTTTCTTTCATAAACATCAGATAAGGACCTTATACCTCTAACTGGGACATCATCTATGTCTTCATCAAAATATTGTGGAACCTTTGGCAGTTGCATCTTTATTGACTCCTCCCAGTTCCATTGTCTATCCTCCATGAACTTGACATCTCTACTTACAAGAATTTTTCCATTTTGTGGTTGGAAAATTCTGTAAGCCTTGGAAGAGTTGCTATATCCAATGAAAACTCCTGGTTCTGCCTTCTTATCAAGTTTGTCTCTTTTCACCTGTGGCACATAAGAAAAACAGAGACAACCAAAAGTTCTTAAATTCTTCAAATCTGGTTTATAACCAAACCAGGCTTCAAATGGAGTTTTTTTCTGCAAAACTCTAGTTGGCAGCCTATTCAGCAAAAAAACTGCAGTGTTTGTAGCCTCTGCCCACAATTTTTTTGGCAACTCCTTCTCATGTAGCATACACCTTGTCATCTCCATAATACTTCGATTTTTTCTCTCACTTACTCCATTTTGTTGTGGAGTGTAAGGTGTTGTGAGTTGGTGCTCTATACCGGCTTCTTCACAGAATTTATCAAAAATTTCATTTGTGTATTCTTTCCCATTATCTGACCTTATCTTCTGCATCCTGCAACTGCTTTGATTCTCCACCCATGCTTTATATTTCCAAAATACATTAGCAACCTCAGATTTGGATTTGAGGAAATAAATCCAACAAAATCTGGTATAATCATCAATAAATGCAATGTAGTACTTACTACCATTTAAAGATGGTGTTTTCTGAGGTCCTCCAACATCTGTGTGTACCAGTTGCAGCTT
Source organism: Vitis vinifera (assembly GCF_030704535.1). Taxonomy (NCBI): domain Eukaryota; kingdom Viridiplantae; phylum Streptophyta; class Magnoliopsida; order Vitales; family Vitaceae; genus Vitis; species Vitis vinifera. The sequence continues at coordinate 321,413 of NC_081818.1, read as the reverse complement.
GTGCATTGCTCTCCATGCTGTTTGAGGGAAGGGTCTTCTAGTTTGCTTGCCATATTGACAAGCCACACAATCAGCTAGCTTGTCTTCCAACAATGGCACACCTTTCACCAAATTCTGTTTCTGCATATATAGAAGTCCAACATGGTGGAAATGCCCAAGCCTTCTGTGCCATAATTCTGCATTGCTTACAGTGCTTGAAAATGCTATTTGCTCATCCTCCATTAGATTTAGAGCAAAGCTTTTTGCTCTCATTTTCACTTTGAATACATCTCTACCTTTCGCGTCTTTGATCATGCACCATTTGTCTTCAAATATGACTTTGAAACCTTTTTCAATCAGCTGCCCAACACTAAGCAAGTTTTGATCAATGTCAGGCACATATAGAACATCAGTAATATACTTCAAACCTGTTAAGCTTTCTATAGCCATAGTTCCTTTACCCTTAACTGAAATAAATTCACCATTTCCAATTTTTACTTTGGAGATGATAGTTTTATCAAGCTCCTTAAAGAGCTCTTGGTCATTGGTCATGTGGTTTGTGCAGCCACTATCAATCAACCAGGAATCGCTAGAACTGTTACTTGTTGTGAAGCATGTTGCAACAAAAAGTTGCTCTTCTTGATGTTGCTCAGTAGAAGCTTTTGCCTCTTCATGTTGTTGTGACTTGCAAATCCGCTCCATGTGTCCAATCTGACCACATTTCCTGCACTTGACATCAGGCCTCCACCAACACTTTCTTTGTGGGTGATTTGTCTTTTTGCAGTGTGGGCAAGGTGGATAAGTTCCATCCTTGTTTTTGTTGTTGTTGTCAGTCTTGTTGTTCTTCTTCTTATTGTTGTTTTTCTTGTCTTTGCCTCCTCCTGAATTTTCTGCCTTTGCTTGAAGCGCACCCTCCATCGATTCTTCTTTTCTTATCATTCTCCTTTGCTCTTGTGCCTGCAATGCATTCACCAATTCTGCCAAGGATATGCTTGACAAATCCTTAGATTCTTCTAATGAAGAAATTTTAGACTCATACTTTTCAGGCAGAGTTACAAGAATTTTTTGCACAATTCGTTCATCAGAGAAGTCCTTACCAAGCAACCTCACCTTGTTTACTATGCCCAGCAACTTGTCAGAGTAGTCTTTGATGTTTTCTGTCTCCTTCATTTTCAGCATTTCAAACTCCCTGATCAAGTTGAGTACTTTCATATTTTTGGTTCTTTCATTGCCTTGGTATTCCTTTTTGAGGTAGTCCCAAATATCTTTTGCTGACTCCAGGTTCATGATTCTTGTAAATATAGTGCTTGAAACAGTAGAGAATAAGTAGGCTTTAGCTTTGGACTTCCTGGTCTTCCTCTCTTTGTGGCTCTTAAGCTGAGCCATCGTAGGGTTCGCCGGCAATGGGGGAACATCATAGTCTTCCTCTATAGCTTCCCAAAGATCTAATGCTTCAAGATGGACTGTCATTCTAACAGCCCAGGCTTGATAGTTATCACCATCAAAAATTGGTGGTGCAACATGGGAGAAAGTTGTTTCAGTTTCCATTTCTGGATTCACTCAACTCACAGATCCCTCAAGAAGAAGAGCTCTGATACCAGATTGTTGATATATGGCACAAGAACAGGGCAGAAATTTATGACAGCAAAGAAAAACAAATTTTTTTCAGTAAAGAAAAACTTGGTATCTGGAAGTATATTTTTATTCATTGCATTGCTCTTTATATAGAGCTGAAACATAACAGAAAGTCAAGAGAATTTGCTAATTTCTAGCCATGTCTAACCAATTCCTAATATCAAGCCAAAACAAAATATATATATATATATATCCAGAAAATATTCCTAAAGACTTGGTCTATTGACCAATTATTCAGCAACTTTTTGTTTGCCCATAACTGTAGCAACTAAAGGCACGTTTCCAACAGTTACTTCATTGGAAAAGAAGACAAATGTTTGGCTCCTGTCTGAGGCAGGTACTAACCTGAAATTGAAAGGAATACTATCTATGGAAGATTGGCTTGCTTTCAAGGCTCCGAGTACTATGTGCTATGGTATTTGCTAAACAATCCAGTTCTAGAACCTCCTTTATTCACCCGGAGCATGTCTCCTATTGAAACTCCAAATCTTCTATTTGCACTATAAGAATACACGAAAATTTGTGTTCAGAGACACCAATGTCAAATTTTAGCCATCGCTTGAGATCATTGCCTGTATTAACAAGTCCCATGCCTGGACATATTCACAATCAAAGAATTAGATTGTGTTTCCCACTGCGAAAGCAAACCTACTTAACCTAGGTAGATTGCTACTAGTTGGTGAGCTCCGTAGAGGCTTTTCCATCTCTTATATTAGGTGGGATGAGAAGTGGAATTTGGAGCCATATTAGAATTAAGTATGCATTAAATTTCCTGTTGAAATACAGCATGGTATTTCTAGACCAGTCGAGACCAATACAAATGTTTGTGCATGCTTGATTCAACCATGTTGGTGAAGTTACTGGGAAGTATAATCTACAAAACAATGATACAACTTTACATCAATTATGAAACTGGACCAGTCAGCTGGTTCATGTAAAAGCCACAAAAGCAGAACTTAAAAGTAGTCTGATACAATTTATGAAGAATATTCCCTATCAATTTGCTGGATGTGCCTGTGATCAAATAACACCCAGTCAACTAGGGGGCATGTGCTCAATGATAACCCAAGGACAATCTCATGATGCAACACGAGAAACTGAGGGGCATAGTTTGAATCCACAAAGGAAACTCTGAGAAACTCGAGAAAACACAATGGATGATGTATGAACAAATTAGCACCATCAGTTGACTATATGGAGCCACTCTGCTCTACCAACCAATCATATATGCTTAGCTGAAAAGCTGATTTTTTTTTTTACCCAAGAATAAGGCATTTAAGATATGTCAACAGTGTGTTAATAGTTCCACTTTTATCCATGAACAAGGATTCAGCAAGGAGTCAGGACCTTGAGCATGCCAAGTTGATTGAGTAGTTGGGCAGAAAATAGTGTTGAGAATAAAATCTGGCTCTTGTTTTCTTTACTACAACAGATGTTTGCTTTACTCATTCTCAGATGCATTCAATGTGGAGAATCTCTCTGTTCTAACTAAGAATGCACAGAGCTCAGATGAGAGCCTCTGTCATTTCATGGTCTTGGCCCCCCCCCCCCCACCTAGGGGGTTTGGTACTCATGTGAGACTGTGAGAGTCCCTGGGAAGTGCTAGGGTGCATGTCAGGTGTAAGATGAGTCTGGTGTGTGCATAAGGTGAGCATTCTGATTATATCTCTGTACCCATAAATTTTGAATTTCACCATGGTGATTGAGAGGTGGGGTTTGGATTGAAGTCCCAATTTTCGGTTTAATTTTTGGTCTACAACTCAGCTGAACTGTACTCTCCCTTTGGGATTATTCAGTGAGATTGAAATGGGTTTGGTTCACTGGGGCAATGATCAGCTCCAGTTTGACATCATAATTACTAATTGAGTTTATCCTCTTATAGTCAGGCACAAGGGTCAATACCATGTCATAATTTCTATCTTCTCTTTTCTAATTTCATTGATAACTCTGGAAGTTGCTAGCTCCAAATTGGCTAAATGCCTTGTAAATCCAGTGACCTTGTAGGCCTTCTAATTGAAGTCAAGTCAACAAGCCAGTCTCCAGTTCAAATTAGGAGATGATGCCATGAAGGAACAATAGCACATGTGGGGCACTCCAGCAATCAAAACATTTTAGGGTGTTTTGGTTAGAATTGTAGAAGTGACTCAAATTGAGGTTTGTGTGCAAGTTTCCATGAATTTTCGGTTACGAACTTGATCAGACACCTTTAATAAACAAACTGTTAAGTCTGCTCCAATGAGAGCTTGGAATTCTAGAAGCACAGTGACTGAAAAGACTCAACTCAAGAACCCTATTAGAATCTCAAGTAGTTCACTTAGGGGCATAAGCTCTCTCCCAAAAACTGAAGGTAATGATGTAAATGTGAGAAGAAAGTCTATCCTCATTTCCCACTATAATGCAAAAGCATGAACGTAATTATTCAAGGTCGGGGGACAAAGAGAACATTTCAACCTGACAGCTTTTGCTAAACTGATGGGTTAAAGGCCTCAAAAGCTTGTCGATAATTGATGGGGTTAAAAGGCATTAAAACTTTCTTATAATGTTGCCTTCTTGCTAAAGTCAATTCCCAGTATAATTTGGGGCCTTGGTTTCTTTTCAGCTTCAATGAATCAGAGGCTAATGCTAATGCATGTTGACAAACCCACTATTACACTAACTAATCAAGGAGATTAATGGTGAATGAACTGTAGCATTTAAATGCTAATGATTGTTATTTAGATATTTAAGTTTCTATATATGGTAAGCGATGTAATTAAGTGGTGAGGCTCATGTTTCCATCATCATAGCTTATTACTTGACAAGACAAAAGATGAATGAATTTAGTTGTGATTTAACTAACAATTATGATATATCCATGTGATAATGTCTCCTACTAGTGCTAATGGGCCTATTAAGTAGGATACATTAAGGGTCATCTATAATGGACCCTTCTTGAACTTGAGCTATCAATTTCAGTAATCCAAGCAAGGTAACGTGGCATGTTTCCAACAAAGTTTATGAATCACAGTTCCTCCTCACTGATAAAAGTTTGAATAATTTCTAAAAGAACTGATGATGCAAAGACTTTTAGGCAAAAAGTGGACACTGCAATCCTCTAAGCCAAAAATAAGACAGTAACTTAGGTATCAGATTGAGGGAAAGGTCTATTTTGCTAAATGTTTGGTTTGATTTCCATGGTGGCTGCAACTGTTTCTCTACATCCCGATTTACATTAATGTGGTAGCACAAGTGTTTTAAGCCCACCTCTAAAATATAATTGAGATGGAAAATGATTAAGCATAAAGTATAGTGCCAATAGCTGGAGTGATAGTTGCTCTTTCTTGTCACTTAGTTTTCCTTGTTGGGAATTTAAAAGAGAATTTAGGAAAAGATGGCTTTGAGGATAATGAAAAGAGGCACTTCCACTCGTTCAAGGACATATGGATTATGTCTCCCTCCATTTCAAATAACAATTTCATTATAGTGCCCCAAAACTCAATCTTCATGAATTCTACTAGTCCTCAATCTCCCACCACTGCAATACTCAGGCAAGGCCTTTAAGGGGGTACTGGAGTAAAAGAATTTTTGAAAAAGTTAATTCAACATGGTTTGATTACACAGGGAATGAAATGAAAGCTTGCATCTATGGAACAGAGAGGCTAAGGCTGCACTGCTATGAGCTCTCCTCGTGGCATGCTTCTCAGTTTACATGCTGAATTAGACGGTGGAAAGAGGCCACCAGATCTTTCAGCTGCAAGTAAACAATTAGAAGGGCCTTCTACATTCATTCCACCTTTCATAATGATATGGGGTTTATAGTCTCTCATGGTGAGTTGCAGTACTAAAAGGAGCCTTTTTACTGACCACCCTTTTGGACATTCGTAATTGAGAGCTGGATCAGCACTAGTGTAGGGCTATCCAGTTGCTAATTGAGTAGACTGCAGGTGAAAATGTACTGTCTTGGAGCCACCATGTCCATCTGGGAGCCAAAGAACAGCCTGTGTGTTTTACCTATGATCATTCATAAGGTATTTAATCATGTCATGTCTTCATTAAAACTGTTCCAATATGTAGGACTTTGGCTTGCGTCAGTGTCCCTTGTTGAATCTATTCCTCGAAGCTACAGCTTTTGCCACAGGAATTGGAAGACCAGGGCCTAATCAATTAGATAAAGCTACTGCAGGCAGACGGTTGTTATCCCTAAAAGATTTGTAATTTATTAATTGCCTACTAGCTTTCTAATTTGAATGGCATCACTACTACTTGCCAAAGAATATCCGGCCAGTCTGAGCAGCAATGCTTCAAAGAGTAAGACAACTTTGTGGCATCAGAGCAATCACTAATACTAATTCAGCACATTCTGAAAAGGGTGCTTTTCTACTCAAATGGTTCTTCTTTCTGTCATTGCTCTTTGGATCTAAATAGTAGCTAATGTGATTGAAGGGCAAGGACTTATGTAGAGTGATGACATTTTCTTATCAGTAAAGCCCCACAAACCTTTTCTCACGCACTTCCTATTTAATGTTTTTTCCTTTCCTGCTACAGATGAACTCAGGGACCCGCCAATTCTAATGCTGTTAGGTCTTGGGGTAATAATATTCAAGCCATGTAAAAGAATCCCAGCTCAGCAGCTTCCTCGACAAATACAAACCAAAACCTACTATTGATTCTGGCTTAGATCGCCCCAGCCATGGTCTGCCTGTAACCATAATGTGTCTTAGACCCCTCACTGTACCTGTTGGCCTTGGTGACCGTCACCGACATAGTGTCAGGTGAACTTACCACTGTAACAATACTAAGCACCCCCTTCTATATGTTCTAGAAGCCCAGATTGACACAAGTCAGAGTTGGACACTGCTGTGAGTCTGTGACTCTCGCCTTGCCTAGGAGTCCAGGACTCCATATCAACAACTAAACATTTAGCAGGGGCTGTGTCTGAGAACAGAACAAATTGCAAAAGCTAAGGGTTATACAGCAGAGTAATTTCAGTTTGATGAGATGCTCAATAACAGAAAAGTCTGAATATTATTAACATGGGTAGGAAAAGAACAAGGGGAATAAACATGTAACGATGGTTGACTTGAAGAACAGCTCATATGCCCTATAAGATAAGCTCACGAGTGCATGATGAGGTATGGTGATTACAAGTATCTTTTCATGGGGTCTAATTTAATGTTCTTTATACAATGAGATGTCTGAAAATAAGACATTGCTAAGGTCAAGGAAGCTTCATATGTTAGAACAAGTGGACATGCTAAAACACAAAGAAAATATATTATTAATCGTTACTATTATTTATTGTGGTGGAGGAGGAGGAGGTGGTGAAGGCGGTGAAGGTTCTCTGATTCAAAAGCTCCAAAACAAGTTTAAGGAAAGTAATAAAAATAAAAAATTTGGAGAAACTCATCAGTTTGGATGTTTGTATGCCCATGCACAGCTTTTGGAATATTTTGTCATCCAGTGACAGAAACAATACTACTTTGATGAAAATTAATATTCCTTTTAACTGCTACTCTGTTTTAATAACAGAAGTCAGCAGACTCAGCACACTGTTCCTTCAGTCATAATTTTCATCAAATATTTCTTCTATCATACACTCATTTCCTAGTTGTGACCTTTGGCTTCCCATGTTTGTATTACAATGTCTAACATGATTATATTCCAAAAACATCAATTATCCCATATAACCAATATGCTACCCCACACAGTTCTATCACTAGCTTGGCCTATGATGTGTAATTGAAGGCAACCCGGGTCATCAAGGATTATCAAGAAGTCCTCAGCACTGGTTTTATGGAAGCTTCACCCAGCTAACATCTTTATAATGTAGAGTGTACATGTTTGTAAAGAAATAAAACATATGCTTGAATCATCAAATACTAATGTCACATAATTGTAACAATGCATGCCTCATCAACAGAGTTTTACATACTTGTTGCACACGTTATTTTCCATCTAAACAAATAGAAAATGATGAGGAGAAATTAAAGGCATTCTGCAATTAATATATTAGTCATATTGAGTATGTCAGTAATCTGTAATAATGTATCAGAATTTGTCTGCATTCAAGTTTCAGGAATACATAGGGCTGCAATCCATTAGAGGACAACCGCATTATTGTGGTTCTCCTATTTAATTATAGGATTATACCAGTTTACTTCTTTTGATATATTGGTTCAAGTCTTGCAGACAAGCATACACTTGCATGATCAAATCAGAAAAATAAAATGATGAAGAGATAAACAAAAGAAATGATGGGTAATTTTTAAATTGGAAAACATGAATGATTTGAGGAGTTGGTGGAGTTTTGAGTAGTTTTCTAAGGGGAAAAGGAAGATACCATTTATTTTTTAAAAAGAGGTTCAAAACATTTTGTTCTTTCCACCCAATTATGAAACTTTTCAAAGTGATCATGATTTTGGAAAATAAGTTGGAAAGCCAAAAGGAGAGAGAGGGTCAGTTTTATTGGAAAGGCATCTGGCACAAAAGTTAGTCAAGAAAAAGAGAGGAGTACTCAGAATTTCACACAAATTCTTGATAGAAAAAGAAAAATGGAAAACAAAGGAAAACCAAGATAAGAAACAAAGCTTCTGTTATCATCCATTTATTGCAGTATTCTATGTTTGCCAACCTTAACTAATCATGGGTATTTCTTGTCTGCAAGAAAATTTTTCCTTTTTCAAATCTTTTGGCTGATTTTGTAATAGGAATCTTGTGATAGACTTGGTTGAAATGGGGGATTACTTGAAACCAGATACAAACTACAAATCTCCCATATCTCAATTCAAAAGTCCACCAAATTTTGCTTGTTTTATTTGTGAGGACCTGGTTGATTCCCACACCATCTAAATCTACATTTTTACTGACATGGACTTGTCTGAGCATGGATTCTACCAAAATCCAGTTCTACACTGGTTAATTATCTGTCAAAATGACCCACCACTGCTGTCCAAGTCATTAAATCTCATACCTTGATGAGACATATGCTAGTTAGATTATTGGAAGCCCCATCCCTCTCACAGCCTCCTCCTCCATATGCTGTACACACTGGGTTTGAATCTGGACCATCCACTTCAGCATCTGGCTCCACCCTCCAGTGGGTCCTATAGGATGTAGACGGTCCAGATCAAACTGGGATGGAAAGGACTGAGGAACCCAATTTTAAAATCAAACAAAATATACATACATTTTTTTTAAAAAAAAAAAGGAAAAAAAAAAAAAAAAAACCACCATCTCCAATCACCCTCTTGGATGTGACTTCTGTCTTCAAGGCTCTTCCTATTAATTCCATTCCCTACCAGGCTGCCACTTCATTTTCTCAACCTCCAAGTCCACCCCCACCTCCTATATCCATTTCAAAGCTTCTCCTGTTGCTGACAACTAAAAGTTTTCTATACAAACTTTGAGCTTTTCCCCAGTATTGTAAGTGGCCTGCGCTCCACATGGGGAGGCACTCTTGCTGCTACAAGCAGAAGCTGAGGAAAGGCCTGTGGTCTCCCGAGGAAGATGAGAAACTTCTGATGCATATTACCAAGTATGGACATGGGTGTTGGAGCTCCGTCCCTAAACTAGCAGGTACCCATGTATGTTCATCTTTTGGTGTGTCACTGTAAATGCAGAACAGCAACCGTTATTGAGACCAAGTCTCCTGTGTTTTTTTTTTCTTTTTTCTCTTTCTATCATAATTGGCAGGTTTGCAGAGGTGTGGGAAGAGCTGCAGGCTAAGATGGATTAACTACTTGAGGCCTGATTTGAAGAGGGGAGCATTCTCACAACAGGAAGAGAGCCTGATAATTGAACTCCATGCAGTTCTAGGCAACAGGTACTTTAAATCCTGTCAGCAACCTCCTACAAGAACCCACTTTTAATATAGTAGTTTTCCTGTTGGATTCTGAAGTTTTCTGCTGTTTCATCAGATGGTCGCAGATTGCAGCTCAATTACCGGGAAGAACGGATAATGAAATAAAAAATTTGTGGAACTCCTGCATTAAGAAGAAGCTTAGACAAAAAGGCATCGACCCCAACACTCACAAACCGCTTGTGGAGGCTGAGAACGGACAAGATAAGCTGCCTAATTCCGATAAAAGCAATGAAAAAGCCAATGAACTGAACCTTGTTGAGGCCGAGAATTTAAAGCCACTTTCAACTGCTGCGGAGCAGTATCCAGTTGAAGTTTCTCCCAGTTCCAAGATCAACAGCAGCAGCAATGGAAACAATTTGACACCACCCCAACCCACCCAGGAATTTTTCCTAGATAGATTCGTTACCTCCCATGAAAGCTCCACCACCAGCTGCAGGCCTTCTGGCTTGGTGGGGCATTTCTCTTTTCAGCAGTTGAATTATGGGCCCAATATTGGGCTCTCAGTGAACCCTAATGCCACTCTCTCCTTCAATCCAAACTCCAGGTCTCCTGAGATCATTTCTGAATTCAGTTCTAGTATGACACCCACCATTCTCCCATCCATGTTGAGCACAATTCTCCCCACCCCAACAAGCATTAAGCCTTCCATTAGTCTTCCCTCCAGTAATCCTTCAATAGGCTCTTTTGATGTGAACGGAGTCCAGAACTGGGAAGTCGGCACCTTCAGTAATAATGCCAGCAGCAGCAATGGGAGCAGGAACAGTATTGAACTGCAAAGTAATAGTGCTTTCTTTGAGAACAACTTCTTCTCATTGGGACTGGCAGATTGCGGAAAATCTGATAAAGAAAACCAAATCCATATGTTGGAAGGTGATCCTGAAGACATCAAATGGTCTGAGTATCTCCATACCCCATTTCTATTGGGCACCACACTACAGAACCAAAGCCCTCAACCTATCTATAGTGAGACTAAGCCAGGAATACATTTCACAACAGATGGGTCAAGTACTGGCTGGCATCAGAACCAGCAGGAACAACCCATACAAGCTTCAGCTGACATATATACCAAGGATCTCCAGAGACTTGGTGTGGCTTTTGGACAGATTTGTTAACTTGTATTTAACATGTGGAGCCTCTAATTCAAGGGACGAGAGAATCACGGGGGGTTTTCAGTCCAAGAAGGATTTGGAAAAAACATCTTCTGGTCAGGTGTGTGCTATAGAATTTTCTTATGATTTTGTAAATAGGTCTGATACAAAAGGGCTGAGCTATTTCTTAATGAATATTTGTAATGGAAACAAGCTTCTGTTCATCTTTTTTCATGGGAGTATGGTATGGAATAAGGTTTCTTTTGATGTCTATTCCTCTTCTATGCTTCATTTGTTTCGGATTCATAGGTTGTGATTCTGTCCCTGTAAGCAATCAAAAGGCTTTTGTCTAGAGCTTCTGAGTTTTTTTGCCAGTATCATGGCTTTTGCCTACACAGTAAGAAATTCAAAATCCATGGAGACTGTGACTCTCTGTTGACATATCCAAATCTCTTGGTTTTCTGGAATTCTATTATTTCTTTATCCCTATCTATCTCTTTCTGTATGGATCCTTTTCATAATGAAAAATACATGAAAAATTCCATAAATGCTTTTCTAATGAAAGATTCAAGGAACCATTTTTTCTTAAATGGGTGTCTATCACTGTCTCCTAGAGACGAGATGTTTTTCACTTTTGACAGTCTTTAAGTCACTTCCCCTCCATCCTTAAGACAATAAACTAAAGTTGTCATCAACTCCTGCTTACCTCATCCAAGGGGCCTTGGAATAATGTAGCTTAGCTTATGGGTCCTTCCTCTACGCCCAAACAAGAAAAGTTCTCTCTGAAAAAGAAGAAAAGATCGCAGAGGGCAACAACCCCACAACAAATTGAAGAGAAATTCGCCTGCTAGTCAAGAAGGAATGAAAATGACCCTCTAGCTGAAGGCCATAAATTCCCCCTCGTCTTATAGTTTTCTTGAGGCACTAACATTATCTTAGGTAGGACATGGTAAAGCAAGAAACTTCCAATTCAGTTCATGGAAATTATTAATTAGGAGGTGACAAAAATCATCCATGGATACCCTGTGCCACGTCTCTAGTATTTCTACCACTTCTATGCAGAATGAGGGGGGGTCCTAGCCATGGCGGGCGCTCCATCATAAAGAGAAATGCCTTGGATAAAAGTCACTAAGGGGTGGTCCCCTAACTCATTAAGGTAGTTCATTTCAAAGAAGCGTCACGCCCATTAGTCACCAGTGAGTCTCCTGAGCTGGCGTATTAACAATTTAACATTATCATCAGCTTGGTTACTCTCTCCCTGATTCAACCCTTCAGCCTGATCAGCTGCAGGCTTTCTTCTGCAGATTTCAGCAAGTGGGTCTCTCTTATTACCCATACAAAAACCCCATGACATGAAGGTTAGGAATCAATTAGGAAAGAAAACGTAAATTTTTTCATACTAGGATGGAGCGGCCGCTGAGGCACACATGGTGGGTCATAACTCACAAAGGGGTCTCTCTCACACGCAGCGGCGGGCATATTCGTGTGAATCCATGTGCGCACATATTAAAGAAACAGGAAAAAAGTAATATCCTGCCTCCATGGAATATGTACAAGTGTCTTCTTTCCTCGCCGGCATGGGGTGTGCATATTAAATACACATATAGCCATGAACACATGTGAAGCAAATAATTGGGTCTTTTTTTGTTCAGGCCCTACAATCTTTAGTGAAGAAGAAAACAAAAGACAATTGAATTGCAATGACACATTCAGGATGGATGATGAGATGTCAACAATTAATGTTAGATTCAAAATTTCGATGGCAGGGGGGGAAGAGAAATTATTGAAGATTCATTGATGGTTATCTGATGGGATCCATGATCATGAAGGTGGGAACACAGGCGGAGGAGCAAGGGTTGATTTGAGCTTGAGGTGTCAAAAACAATATGCCTTCCCATCAAAACACTGTAGGAGACAAATGGGAAAAAGTGGGGCTTGCCAAAATTTTAAGTTCTGGTCACAACTCACAAGCATGAATTGATAGGATTTAAGTAATGGGAAAGAGTAACATGACTTTAAAAGTATGGCGGTTAATGAAAATTATAAGATTCCGCCTTGCCTCCTACCTAACCTACGCCAATAATTTAACATAGTTTTCTCAACTTCATGTACAGCTACTAATATAGTCTTCAAATCTCATAATTAATGTGATTTTCAGACAAAGAAATCAAAAGGAGAAGCGGATGAGATCTTATGAAATGGATAGAAAAATGATGGTCTCAACTTTCATCACCCTTGCAACTCAACTCAAAATCAACTTTTCTTGGCCTCTCCCAGCCAAATACAGGGCTTTTAGATGATGGTGCCAGGAACATGCAGGGCTTCAGACCACCATGTATTACTGCTCTACATGTCCACTGTCATGGTGGAGAATGAAACTAGCCAAGAATCCATGGTCTAAGTTAAAACGTGCATAATCTTGAGAATAAATCAAATGGATTAGTTTGTAACGATGTTTGCCAGAACAAAGGGAAAGGAGAGTATTTTCCATTCATACTCTACGTCCTCGTCTAGAATAACATCTGTGAACATTTTGACTGCCAAGCTCTGAAGCATTCTCATGGTCATCTGAGCATGTTGAAATGATTCATGACTCAACTAGAGATGAGCATGGCATGCCAAATGAGTTTTCTTTATGTAGTAACTGTCAAAATGATACACTGCATCTTCATCTAATTCAGAACTTAGTCTAATCAAATAAGGTTATAGTATATAATCCACAAGATGTTACAACTCAGTGAAGGGCCTTGACAGCAGTCCAAGTATGGGTAGGAGAATTTGCATAGGGCCATCGACAACTCAACTCAATGGCCAGCTACAACAAGAGAACAATGAAGATAAAATAAAATTGAAAACATGTTGAAGGTTCAAGAGATTGGAACAACAATACATAAGGCTTGCTGACTGTAAAATTGCACATCTCAGCAACCTTCATTTTTATTGTCTTCTATAAATTTTCTTTGAATTGCATTGTTTCTTTCAATAGCAATTGAGAAGATATGAATTACTCGATAGGATGACCATGTAAAATGATGAAATTGATCAAAATGGCTCATCGGAATACTAGATTGTGGCAGGTCTTGTCACAAGGGTAGGGGCAGTCGATGGCTTTAATGCCAGATCGGTCGAAGTACCAGTCTCCAACAGCTAAAGCAATCCCCTGCATATCATCAATTGAAAAAATTCAGTATTTAAAACCCTTTTTTTACAAAAACAATACACCTATCAAATAACAACACAAATCACAAGTCCTGCAATCTAACCAAGTAACAGCAAACATAGGCGCACTAGGATGACCTTGATTCATGGTAAAGACTAGTCAAATTAAAAAAGCACTTGGTTGAGACCTATAACATAGTGATCAGGTTTTTACTTATCTGACTTTCTTTAAAATCAAGATATAATATGGAAAATAACTAGATCAATGACAAAGAAAATAAACATCCAAGATATCATTATGTAAAGTAATAATTATCAGTTGTTGACCTCTTATTGAAACCATATTGCATTTCCCTTTTGCTTCTCGAGGCTTCTAACTTCATCTCTGGGTCATCTTCAATCTTCATTTTGTTACTTCTTGTTTTTTTAAGTGTGTTGATTTCCTCTTAATAAATGATCAGAGTCATAAAGTAATTTAGTTCTAGAATAGAAAAAAGCCAGACATTTTCCTCAAATTTTCTTCATAGAAAATCTCCAATCATAAATTCAGACAGCCTTGTGTTTCATTCAACTCATAATGTAGATTGCTTGGAATGGTCTCATGGGATGTCTAGAATGGACTTTCAGTCACAGGGGTCTCTATAAGCATATGCAAAGGCTCAACAAATATAAAGAAATTTGTAAGAAGATTTGGATAATAATCCAATCCATTTTGTTTAGTCAAATAAGGCATACCTTGTTTTTAATAATGGGAGAATTATCAGCAAACCACGTATCCTGCCTCTCTGTCTGGCAGTGAGCAAAACATGAATTTATGAATAACCCGTTTTGTTTAGACATTGAGAAGCCTTTTATTGCATTCAGCATTTGATTCCTGAATCCTGTTCCAAAGAATTAGGAAATACTTCAATAAAGAGATTAAATTATAATGTCATTATGTGGCCAATATGAACATAGAGCTTCAATAAAGAGATTATATTATCTTGTCATAATGTGGCCAATATGAACATAGAGCTTTATAGATAATTTGTCATAAATCACTTGATGCTATTCAACTCAACTGGCCTTCAGTTTGTGATTCAAAAGTTTGAGATAGTTGGAAGATGCCTTTGTGTATAGTTTTTGTATAGTGGGGTGTCTAGTCTTACTTTGATCAGAATCTGTATTTTTGAGGGAAGGACCTCTCATCCTTCTCTTGTACCTTAATTATTATTAATATATATATATATATTTTGTTTCTGATAAAAAAAAAAAAAAAAAAAAAAAAATTTGTCATAAATGAAATCACCTTGCAGGAATTGAATTTGTGATGGAGAACACTGGGCATGGTTCTTTTTGCATTCATTCCAATAGCCATGGGGATCAGCTGATGGTGGAGCTAAACTGGCCTGGACCTGATTTTGATTGGGGAAAAGATCGTAATTCAGATGGGTTGTCATCCAAGTGCTTCAAATGCCATTCACAGTGCAAGTCACTGCCACTATTGTATCTTAATGCACTGAAGGTGGATAAGAATTTAGCACTGATGGAATGAAAATCCTTACCTGCCATGAATCATAGGCTGCATTGAGAAGAAATAGCGGGGTTTTGATATTGGATATCACGTTCTGTGGGAAGAAGCACTGAAAAGGAGAAAAATATTGAGAAAAGAACAAGGTCAGTTTGACAGCTAATGCCATGACATAATTTCCTATTACTCCAATCCATTAAAATCATGTATTTGCCTAAGAGAAATCGAGGAAAAAGGATTACCGAGGTTGGATCAAGACGATTCAAACAAAAAGATGGCAGGTTCCTTTGCACCCCCTGCAATTATTAAACAAACATGAGTTCCGTGATGCATAACTTGGTCAAATAGCATATTAAGAATTGAATGTCTCAAAGGCTTACACTACTATATTGCTTGACAGACGGATCTAAATTTTTTGTCTAAAGCATTGCCTTAGCTTTTATTTATTTATTTGTTGCAATTCATCAATTTTTTTAGTTAATATGTTGGAGTTGAACCATCAGCTATCCCTCATCCTTTATTGATCTCAGTTGGTTGTTTTCCTAGCCAATTCAAGTATTAGGTGGATTCAGATCCATTAAGAGAAAATTTAAAGGATGAAAGGACTTCTTGCCCAAATGTTATTCATCAATGCATCTTATAGACCAAGGAAATTCTAAATCAGCCATTCCAGTAACTATAGAAAAAATCTGGCTCTGGAATTCTTAATGAGGTAATGCAACCGATTTTGATAATTGAAAATATTGTGATAATGAAAATGAAAACAATTTCTCCCACAATTCTTCATAGAGCTTGAGCCTCACTTACACTTTGGGTTTCAAATCTCTTCCAGATTTCTTAATTAAGTGTGATATATACATGGCTTTAAACTGAGGTGAACTCAATGAACTTCCACAAATTAAACTCACCTCTACTATCAAGTTTTTTTTATTAAATTTCAAGAATTGATCTTTTGGTTTCAAAGTTTGACAAATGACTTCTTCCATGGATGACTCACCCAAAGGTTAACCCAACTGAAGATTAGACACGTTCTATATAAGCAAGAGATAATGGATTTCCATAATGGAAGGGCTCCAAAAATTTAAGATCATTACACTACCTGCAAGTTAACTACACCACTGAAGAGATTCCTAAGGGTGCGCCCACCGGATACATCAATCCTACAATTCCAAAGAGAGGCATCATTAAATATTAAGTAGTAGCAACAAAGCTGAGGAACAAGTACATGTACAATTAGAACAGAGGATAGTAAGATCATCCAATACTATTTGGCACTCACGAATCAAGGAATAATCCAGCATCACTCAGGCACTTCACTTTAGTATTTCTTGGAAAAAAGCCTCGAAACTCATCACAGTGCAAAATAGCTGCCAGACCTCCAGCAGAGCACCCAGAAAGAAGAGCCTGAAACACAAAAAATTCACATGATGTAATAAGAAGAATTACTACAGGGAAAAGAAGAGAAAGAACAAAAAACATTACAGACATCAAACCTGGTTGGCATAGCGCATTCCCTTGGACATTAAATCTTCTATAGCAGCTGACCAGATACGCTGTCCTCTGAAATTCAGTTGTGCAGCCTAAAATCACATAAATATATCATCAGAAATCAAGTTATACAGATGAGCATTTGACCTAATCCCTGGAATGGAGTAGCTATTGATATTTTGTTTGACAATTAACACCATTCTTCTTCTCCTCTCTGTCTTCCACTCTTTTATTGCATAACATGCATTACTTCTGGTGACATCACCATCACTAGGAGAGATGGAAATCATGGACAAAGGTTAAGAAGGTTATTGGATTTTGTTCTGTCCAAGGTGAGCACCCAGACTTCTGAACAATTTTGCTTGACTTAGGCAGTAGCATGCCTGCGCAAGCCTTGATTAGGCACTCACCTGGTTACAATTAGCCAAGTAAGCATACTGTACATGGGAAAGCTTTTAAGCATGATATATTATACAACTGTGGCTGGCAAATAGCAACAAAATTAGGAGCCTTAGATAGATCCTAAAAGAGCAACCCAACTCAACTCAGCTCAACCAAGCCTTAGCTACCATGGGGTTCCACCTAAAGAGAAGGATCGGGAATGATGGAGATGATCAGACAGTTTAAGATATCTAATTTAAATCAGTTGCTTGAGCAATTGGATCTTTCTTTTCTATTTCTATTTTTTGGGAGAAATATGCAGAAAAAACCTTAGAAAAATGAGGTTCAAACAGTTTTTAAGTGTCTTTGAGCCCCTTCACCACATGCCTGAAACCAGAAAAGTAAGCACTTGAGCACTATAAGTTGGCACATGACACATGAACAGAGGTACATGACCATACACCTAAATTTGCATTTTGCAAGCTCAGTTCAGCTAAGTGAGCAACCTGATGTATTGTTTAGGCTACCCTATGCATTTCAACCACAAGAAAATAAACACCACTTAGCTAGAAGAGCATTCTCATTTCAGCTTCAAAGTCTTTTGACAACACTAAGGAATTAACTTAGCACAACCTTGTCTAGTCATCTAAAAATACCTCAAAACAATCCATTTCACATTGCACAAGACCCTAAAATTTGTAATTTTATCAATGTGTCAGCCTCAGAACTGCACCTTTTTGCTTCCATAATAATCTTGATTATGACACATAAAAGAAAATTAACAATTTCTATTATGTGATGTTTGGTAGTCAAGAATTTTGTACAAACTAGGTACACTTATTTTCCCAGGAAGACCGGGATAAATGGAAGATGTGGGATCTCAGAAGTAACAACTATTTTGGTTGGAATGTCAGTTGTAAGATAATATTAATCTGTCATGGGACACAGTACATGGAGAACTTTTACCACCAACCTGATTTTGGCTGTCACCAGTAAAAGAGGCACCATCACAATAACGAAGCTTTACTCTATTCCAGTTGAAAAAATCTGCACATGGAATTAGAAACTTTTCATGACAGAAAAATCTGGAGAAACTAAAAATGGAGAATATCATCAGTTGATTTGTCTTGACAAGTCAACATAAAGTTTGAGAAGAAACCAGGATTTTCTTCAGGATTATTGCTCAGAATTCCGGTAAATGGGATCTGCTTTTCCATATATATTGATGATCCTCTCCTAGTTTTCTTGCGGTAAACACAAGTTCTAATGCTATTACACCATCCTCCCCCCTGCCAAAGAATGTTTGCCAAGGTAAATGCAATATCAGTATTGTTGAAAAGATCTTTGATAAAGAAACAGCCAACCTGTTATCCAGGACTTGCCAAAAAAAAGCAATAATGAAAAGGAAATGGAACATTCTTATAATTTTGGAGATTGTAGAAAAGGCTCAATGAAGCATTCCTAGCTATACTTCTAAGGCGACAACAACAGCTGACCCAAAGGTGATAATAATGGTACAATATAGTCCTCGTAACCCTGGTAGCATAGTGTTTAAACCTGTTGTACCAATAAATTTTTTCTACAAATTCCTAGAGATTTTTGTTTCATTTGATATCAACTTATCATATATTAGATGCTTGGCCAGAAGATATGCTATTATATTTGCATGCATACATAATATGTCATGAATAAGGGGTATATGGTCAGTTTACTTTTTGGGAGATTTCTCAACAAAAACAGGTTCCTTCACATTGGAGATGTCAGAATTTATTTTCAATGAAGTAGGGATTATATTAGGATTGATTGTATTAGTTATTTTTTACTAGAAGGGTAGTTTTGTCATTATTGTAAGCTGAGCTATTTTTGAGTTGTTTTGTTCAGTTTGTTGTTAAGTTTTGTTTCTGTTTTTCTGGTTCAGTTTTTGTTGAGCCATTTTACTCTGTTATATAACAGAGCAGCCTTGTATTTTGCGACAAGAGGAATGAAGAGAATTCTTTTCATCTTTTCTCTCAATTCTTTCTTCAGATTTCTTTTTCTAACAGATTATTTGGAACCATTTTCTGGGATTAAAGATTTGAACACAAATGTTATGAAACTGGGAAAGTTTAGTTTGATAGCTGCTCTTATATTAGCTAAATGATATTTTACATATCTGGAGACCCAGAAAGAGAGGCACGGGGAGGCATATAAAATTTTGAACTTTTGCAAGAAAACATAAAGTGTAAAGCAGCATTTATATATTGAAAATTATAAAGTTCCATTGTTCTAACTCTGCTTCACAGACCTCCAATTGAATGAGCCAACTGTTTGCCCCTGACCCATATCCACGATGCAAATGATACCCCGGTAATGTTCCATCTAAACAAACTGCAACGATTTACGATACAAGGAGATGTATTAATGCCAAAAGGAATCCAGATTTCATGATTCTGAGTACTAAGCATCTCAGGTCACTGCTATTAAAATTGAGGAAAAGATAAACAAGTACAAGTTTAGAAATGAAAGATTGCGAATACAAGGGATTAGCCTTTAAAGAACTAAATTGATATGAAAGAGGGGATTGCGATTAGCTGGAGGAGCAAACAGATGAGAAAGATGAGAGAATGTGTGACTACTGTCAATATTCCTCAAATAAACAAAAGGAGAGGTGGTAAAATGTAGACTAACATAATCTACCATCACTATAATAGAAGCAAAACTACTAGCAGCATTGTGATAGTTGATAAATAACACAGACAAGAGAAGAGACGAAAAAGGAAAAGAAAATCTCAGCCAGACCAGTGTACTCATTGGAAAAGATGATTGCAAGAGAGGGAGTTCAATCAAAAGAGGAAGTAATAGATCAAAATGTTAGCAGAAAAAATCACAGGAAAAGAATGGGAAAAAAAAAAAAAAAAAAAAAGAGCTGCTTTTGGTAAATGAAAAATTAGTTAAAATAAATAAAAAGTTTGAAAAAAAAAAATCTGAATCAAGATCCCACCAACCTGAAGCAATCTCATTGGAGGTATGGTAGGGCAATGATGGAATAATCTAATATTTTCACACGGCAATTTTTTTTTTCCTTTAAAAAAAAAAAATACAAGCTACAGCTACATCAAGCAGCAGAGATATGAGAAGAAGAGTTTGAAAAAAGTACCTGCCCCTTTCGCAGCAGCAGCGTGAATAAGGGTTAAGCCTACCATCATAGGCCTGCTAGCAGCAGAGACTCCATAAGAGACTGAGAATGAGAGCTCTGTGACATTCAAATCATCAAGACCATGTACCCAACTCCCATTTTCTTCAAACTCAAAACCATAAACCCATTTGCTAAAAACAAGTCCAACAATGGCCACGACCACACCCACTACCTTCACCATTGCTCTGCTCCTCCCTCTTTCCCTCTCTCAATCACCCAAATCTTGAAAAGAACACGGCCGTTTAGAAGGCCCAAGTTTTGGATTTAACTATATAATTTCCACGGACTGCTGCATTGAATGATTTTTCATCCTAAACAAGTATAAATGAGACTAAAAAGAAGAAAGATTTACTATAAAATCTCCCTCTTTTATTCCACTTGCTTTACTTAGAGCAGAAATCACGAGGCAGGCAAGCAACCATGATACTGTGTAAATAAATGTAGAGAGAGAGAGAGAGCGAGTGAGAGAGTGTGTGAGAGACACCACACTGCAAAAGCAAATAGTATTGTAATATAGTAATAGTGTTCCCGGGTTCTCCTGCTAGATTGTTATTACTTATTAGCTCAGCGGTGGCATCAGCCATTGCACGTTAGGAATCTTTTTGGACCCACACCCACACCCACACCCACACCCACACCCGTACCTCAACGCACCGTGTGATTTTTTGAAGTCCAAGACAGATGGCTCTATCAAGTGTGAATTGGGTATGTTGATTTTGGCTAGATTTTCTTTGTGGGGGAGCAACGCATGGTTTTGGAGGTTTACAGCTGTGATGAATCGGTGCCCATAGGATAGTGAGATACTCTGATACATCTTCATCAGATCTCTTTCTCTCCATTCACTTCAACAAAATGTGACGCGTGTAATATGGTCTATACTGTGGTCCTGCTTAGTCTATTTCCACTTCCACGTCCCAGTCTCCGTTTCTGCTTTCCCTCTTCGGTAATTGAATATCTTACATTTGGAGTTAAACACCTCTCTAATTGAATAATGGAGCTGTCAAGTTTGAAGGCAGCCCCTCAATCACACGTAAAATGGAAACCATTTAAGGAAAAAGGGTTGGGCATTTTGGGATTCCACCATGGTCCCTGCCGACACATTTGCGAAAGCAAAGGGCCAAGCATCTTTGGCTTGAGGGGGGTTCGGTTTACTTTATTACTTTCCCAACTCTCACAAGCAAGGTTTGGAATGTTCGAAATGAACAAACCCCTTGCCCACCATTTGGGCTTTCAACTTTGACGCCCACCCCTTGAACCACTTCCTTTTCCTTCACTTCAATCCCCATACTTAAATGTATTTAAGTACAGATGATTCAGTCGTAGATGGATGGATAAACGACAACCCATGATCGTACATACTTGTTTTGGAATTGCATGCATGGGATGGGAGGTTGGGGCAAGTGGGACATAAATTAAACAAGATCATAGCTGATCATCACCCACCTTTCTTTTTTCTTTTTTCTTTGTTCTTTGTTCTTTTTCTGTGGTAAATCACTCATATTAATTTGGTCCATCTTTTCGGTGAGGAAAGCACTTGATGTTTCTCATGTGAAGAGGTTGATGTAGGACAGCCAAATGATGAAGGCGGTGCATCTATGTTATGAATAGGTTTCTCCTCCCCATTTTCAAACTGGGTTGAGTCTTGTGACCTCTGAGCTAAAGAGTAACTAATTGGATATGATTATAGTTTTTGAAATTTTTATGAAATCAACAACGTCAAAAGGCTACTTGAGTCAAATTAATAATTCATGATGCCATGTTATTACGGGACCGGAGACAACATTTAATGGTGAACCCAAAATTTAATCATGACAATTAATGAAAAGGAGAGCTTGCACATGAGAGGTTGGTCCCATAATCACATGCAACTTTTTGGGGCTTGTTGGCACAGCCCACCAACCGCTGTCAAGCACAAGAAGCAAGCCCCGGTATTTGTTTAACACATTAATTTGTTATTAAACATCTAATGATAGGTTAAAAAAATATGCTGATTTTTTTTTTCTTTCTTTTGAGGTTAATCTAGAACTGTCGGTGCGTCCTCATGTCGGATTCCTCTCTTAATTGCAACTATGTTTTGTTGGGTTATGGGGAAAACATGCAGTAACTAAAACAAATTAAGAGGTGAGTTGGAGCATTTAAATACTTGGGTTTGAATGGTAGTTGATGATTCCATAGTTTTTTTTTTAGTCGTTTTCCTACACATTTTTAATGGCCACCAATAAGAGCATTGAAGAAGAAGGGAAGAAGTAGAAAACAAAGAGAAATTAAATAGAAAGAAAAAGAGATACTGAAAGAGCACCCACCTTGATATTTTCCTTCCATATTGATAACAAAATAAAAGCATGGGAAATGCAAATTAGAGCAGGACAATTGATACAATCCAACATTTCTCTTTCAATCTCCACCAATTGCTCCTCTCCGTTTTACCACAATTATCACATCATGGAAAGGGAATGATTAGTGTTGCTTCGTTTTGTTCTTGTTGCTGATATGTGGTTGATATGAAGGCTGGGAGCCATATCCTATCCTTTCTGGATTGATTGAATCCTGGAATTATCCTAATGAGAGCTAGACATATGACACCATTAATTAAATTAGTTTATGAAGCCTGATGATCAATACTCAAAAATATAGTTTTAATCAATTTGTTTGTAGCTATATTTACAAATTTTGAGAATCTCAAAATTCAATTTTAATTTGTCATGGTTTATTTGTTTCCACTTGTATAGGGAATCATATATTGGTTAAGAAACTTCTATAATTAAGGACTCACTCTCACTCTCTGTATATATATATATATTGCCTACAAGGTTAAGAGTTCATATATATGTATAGAGTTATGGGCTTTTTTAGGATATCTCAATTAACCCTTAACGGACAAATGGATACCTTAATGTGAGAGTTTGTTTGACTTTGATATTATTTGTAACTATCCGCTCTCAACTATATAAAGTTAAGAGGAGTTCATGTATGTATAATGAAATGAATCACAACTTTTGTAATTAGAAAATTTTCTTAATTGAGTTGTATTGAACAGAAGAAATGATCAGTTATAGGATTTTGGTTGCTCGGGAAGACATAGCTCTTTACACAACTTCTGTCCATTTGACCAGCATCCTTTGAGTTAATTTTGAGGGAGATTTTCATCCTGGGGTTTAAAGTTGGGCTGGCCTGAACACTGCCTCGTATCAGGTAACCATAATGATCACTTGAGTGCATGCTAGTCCGTGGCAGACTCAAACTGAGGTTGGGCAGTGTGAGATATACCGTTAATTAGGTTGTGGCTCAGAATGGGCTGGAACTCATCAGCTTGGGCTCATCCAGCCTAGCCCTCTCTAGCCACGGTCTCAAAACCTCCTGAAAGTAGAATATCAAAATGGCACTGGGTCTTCCAAATGAAAGCAAACAGAAAAATCTTCACGCTAGAAAACATAACAAATCTATTGCAAGGCTGTAGCTGCTTACTTCATACTCAAGCTTTTAAAATTTTATTACATCTATGAGAATTGAAATAGTAGACGTGCAAATGTTGTGAAATGTGGCTTTTTAATTCTAGGCATCATAACACATTCCCTTCTCACTGATAATGCTTCTCAAAGAGCTAACAAACAAAAACACCAATATGTATATATGGAGAGAGAACGATCCATGCATACAATTAAGTACTTAGCAGCCAGTGTGAGCATCTGACTTTCTTGATTCAGAGGCTGGGTTTAACAATTTGCCACCATCTTCTTTAGCATCCTCTGTGTGTTCAGCAGAAGCTGCCCCGTTTGTTATAGCTCCAATATTATCTTGAGTGCTTTCTTTCCTGAACACAGGAGGAGCACTCAAAGCCTTTAGCTTTAGCTCAGTATCGGGACGATCTTCTGCTTTGTACTTGTACCACGAGGCCCAGTATAGATAGTTTACAAAGTTGATGCAGCTCAGGATGGCTAAGAAATAGTAGAAGAGATTCAGGTTGTTCTTATTGATATACGATCCATGTAACCATCCCTGCTTGCTTGGAGCTATTCTCTTGGTTACAGAGTTAATGATATCAACAAAGATAGTACTCAGGAAGTAGCCAAAAGACAGTGACACCCATGTAAAGGAAGTAGACAGTGATCGCATGCCTTTGGGTGCTTCCTTATAGAAAAACTCCAACAGTCCCACAAGAGTAAACATGTCTGCAATCCCAAAAATTCCATACTGAAAGGAGAGCCAAAACAGACTTATTTTCCTGGGTGGGATTTCAAGGGCCTCGTTCCTTCTCTTCACTTCCACAAGGCCTGCTACAGCCATGGAAATGGCTGAGAGAACTAGCCCAATTCCAACTCTTTGAAGTTGTGTGATCCCTGCTGGATGGCCAGTGATCTTACGCGCAAAAGGAACAAAAACGAACTCATAGATTGGAATGAGAATGGACATGAAAACTAGAGGGATTATAGGGATTGATGATGCAGGAACCTCAAAAGAGCCAAGAAAGCGATCCATTTCATTTCCTTGATGTACTGAAAATGTTTGGAGTTGTGCTAAACATGTGTTCATTATGATCGTGCTGAATAAAATAGGCAACATTCTTGTTAAGATCTTGACTTCTTCTACTTGGGTCACTGTGCAAACTTCCCATGGCCTTGGCTCTGAGTCTTTGCCAAGAATAGCAGCTTTGTCTAGACACCTGCTTCAACAAATTGGAACAATACATTCATGTCTTTTATCTTACTCTTCAAAAAAAAATAAAAAAAAATCCATTATGTACTATGGATATGAAGAATATCACCTAAATTGGTCAGTGTGTGCAAGTTTTGGGTCAGTAAAATCTGTTACTTGATCATTGATCTCATAAAGTTCACCAGGACTCTCTGGTGGTGACAAACTTCGATTTTTAATTGCCACAACTATAACCTGCGTCAAAAACCAACAAAATGAACTCTTTTAAATGCTATAAGGCATAACGCTGAGTGTGGACATGTTATTTTCCGGGTGTAAGAGAGAGAGAGAGAGAACGACCTGCACAGTCCTTATGATGGGGCTCTGTCCATGGGGTTGGATGCGGTAGAAACGCCTCCCAAGGGCAAGAACAATAAAACCAATGAAGGCAGTTACCAGTGATATGAAAAAACCCCAGTACCATGTCACTGTTGAGCTAACCCACACGATCACTGTTACTCCCACTGACGCTCCAACAGTGGCGCTGAGTATGACCCAGTTGAAAAAGCTGGCGAGAGCTTCCGCTTCATTTGGATCCTTCTGGTTGAATTGGTCAGCACCCAGTGCAGGAAGAGCTCCTCTAACTCCACCAGAACCCAACGCATACAAACACAGCGAAACGTAAAACATGACTGCTGTACCTCCTTCAACACAACTTGGCTTGCCACAATCAGCCGGATGCAGCTTGTTCGAGTAAGCTTGGATCGTCATCAGCATCAAACCCTGCAAACGCAACATGACTCCACTATGACCTAGATTATTTAAATGAAAGGAACACTTGTGTGTGAGCCCATGTGGTAGGGATTGGAAGTAAGTAATCTTTACCAGTAATTCAATTGTTCCAAAAATAAGACAAGTATTAAGTCTGCTCAAGAGCGTGTCTGAAACGAAGCCCCCGACCAGGGACAGCAGGAAAGTTGCACCCATGAAGTTTGTAAGAGTGTTAGCAGCACCACTCAAATCAAAATGCATCAACCCATAGAAGTACGAGAACAAGCTAACCATGTTTGCTACGAAACCCATGTTCTCTAGTGAAGTCAAGACTGTACAACAAATTATAGAGAAATAAAATATACATTTGAACTCAATATCAAGAACAGCATATTAAAAAAGGATCAACTTATTGGATTAGTGTAGTTAGCATACTGTAAATGAACATGGAAGCTCTGAATCCGCCTTTTCCGTTATTAGCCTTTTCGAAAAGGGACTTGTAGCCTGCCTTGGTAGCTTCCTGACCTCCCTGTGTGAAGAAAGTATATATGCATATGAGAGAACCAGATGATGAATATGATGATGAAGTCCACAATGAAAATGGCTTGAGAGTACTTTACCATGGTGGAGAGTTGAGAGCTGGTTTAGGTGAGGGCACTTAGGAGAGACGCTTACGCAGACGTGAGACTTCAACATATATCACGTAGAACCCTAGTTTATAACGGTGAATGGCATAATATCCATCGCCCCATCTCATTATCCATTTTGTTGTCTCTCGCGTGAAAATTCGGCTGGCATCTATACATGTAGACATTTTACTCTGTGTTTGATTATGGCCCATGAGCTCAAGCCATGAGGTTTGTTTGATGGGGACTCAAGGCATCTTACTTATCGTTGTTAGTGACTATTTTACAAGTGTTTGGCTGCCTATTAATCCTGTCTACGGTCCTACAAGGCACCAGCTAGAACTAACTAATTAGTTGCTCTCTTTGAAGAATGAAAAGTGAAATTTCTTGGTTTATATATATACACACAAGTAAAAATAAAGAAAGATGCAAAATATTTTTAACTTTGTTCCATGATTAATGTGCTCTCTACATCCACGGAGCATACCAATATCAAAAATCTATTAATCAAATGAAGATAAAACATTATAATGATAAATATTCTCTTTTTCTTCATAATTGCACCTATGTAAACGAAGAAGGATAAGAGTTTTCAATACAGTTTGATGATCAATCTAATTCCTATATATATATATACCCACGAATGCACCATCATCAAGAATCTATGTACTAATTGAATGAAAGTGGAAAAATTATCGTTTTTCTCATAATTGCTACTGCACTTACAATTTTTTTTCCTCACTATTGCAATTGCACATACATTTCTCTATTGGAACCCTATATATATATATAAGAATTTTAGTATTAAAAGGTTTTTGCTTCGAATTTTGTAACATGTGGGTGTATCATCCTTTTGTGCCCATGCCTAGGGCACTAATTTTGTGTCCCATATGAAAGCAACCGTGTTTATATAGATGGACTGATTGAGTTGCTAGGACAAGGCCAAATGAATGTCAACCCCCTCTTTCTCAGGAAAAGGAGTTCCATGATTTCTATTTCAGAGGGAGAACTGCACCAGATCATGACCCTTGTTGTCAAATATGATGGCCCAATAATCCAATTACTTTTTTTTTAGGTTTTAAAAACACAACTGAGGATCTTTCAGGTCTTTGGAGACCCAGTGATGAATTAGATGAAAGGACATGCATGCATGGTTGTCACATAAAGAATCTGTAGGAGTCCAGTCCAAGTTTCGTTCCTCTCAACCCTAATAGTTGTATGACAAAAACCATGTCTTGTTATTAACTCAAGTCATATCTAGTGGATGGTGAAAATCTCTGGCATATTTGATCATCTTAAACAACTTAGTAGGATAGGGAATCCATTGGGAATCTGAATGCTTTATCTTGTTCGATAGGCGGATTAAGCTAGGCTTACTTAATTGGTTTCGACATTTAATTTTAAGTGATTTGCCTTGATGCCTTTGCTGTCAAACAAAGCCGGCTATGTTCTTGTCCTCTCCTGTTGCGAGTTGTTATCAAAAGCTAAGTTTGTCACTGGAGGAAAAAGAAGAAAATTTTCTCCCCAAACGTGGATCAAAGAATTACTTCTCCTTGTGATCCTCCCACAGTTAAACAATGAAATCATACTCTGGCCAGTGGAAGTCTTTTTTTCACATAATCAATTTGTTCATATCTAGTAATGATCATAAGATGTCATGCTTAAGAAAATTAACCTGATTCTGAGCTATAAGCTTAAGATGATGACATTATTAGCAAAGGCTCACATGGGAGCTATAGACATAAAAAAAAAAAAAAAAAATTAGTGGATTAAATTACCATTAATTTGGTCTTCAAAATGACTAAATTAAAAAAAAAAATCTTCTTATAGATAAGTTTCTCTAATCTCTAACTATAAGAAGGATAATAATAATAAGAAGAAAATTATTATTATTATTATTATTATTTTATTTGTAAAACATCCCGGAAGAAAATTTGTTAAAATTAAGGAACTAAATCTCTTGAATTAAGCAACTAAAATTTGGGAATTTGAAATTCAAATTTTCTATCTTTACCTATAAATAGAAGTCGAAGAGAGAAATTGGAAAAATCATAAAAATCCAGAAAAGAAAATCTTAAGGAGAAAATCCAAAGGCAACTTCGTAAGGGAAAAGAGGTTTCACAACAAAAGAAAAAGTTTCATCAAATCTCCCTATAAATTTGGTAAATAGCAAAAGAACTGCTACACGCGTTCTTCGTCATTCAACGAATTCATTCGGGTATAAGCCACTTGTGACCCTTGATTGATCTTTAAAATCAAGAAAACGTCATCGTCGTCTTCCAAAGTGTGATCAAGACAAAAGGATAAGATGAAAAATATTCTTTTGGAAAGAATATTATTTTTTAAATTGTACCCACAATATTTTTAATTTCAATAAATATTTTGTTCGCATTATTTTCCTATTTGTTTTGCTAATTTTGCAGGACAAAATTTTTTTCGAAATTTGTGCGTACAAATTTTTGGCATGCCCGGTGGGACATCTCTACCTCTCATCTCTTTTGTTAGAAGATTTATCATTACTACATCAATGACACCCAAAAGAACTCAAGTTGTGCATGTCAATAAAGGCAATGACAAGATCGTCATTGCACAATCGACACACGACGCCGCTACGGGCCCCATGATTCATAGCAAAGCAAAATCAACATCTTCACTCTCAACAAAACAAACAAGTGACTCTGCTTGTTTGCTAAAACTGGTAAGAATAAGTGATGAACACCAACCACTCATCACTTTGGTTTCTTCGAGGGCAAAAAGCCATAGTCCTCGTAACAGGGGAAAACTCCCTTCAACACTATAGGACTTTAGGGATAAATCTCCTTGCTCTGTTACCAATGCCAACTCTAGCACTAGCTCATACTCCGAATCGCCAACTGGAATGTTAAATAAGGAAAACTACTTCAATCGTTCCGACTCTTTTACTTCTCCCTTCTCAATGACTATGTTGGTAATGGCAATTGACACTACATTTGTAGAGGAACAATTAGTAGAGATGGCTCATGCCATCACCAAACTCACCAAGACGGTCGAGGAGAAAGACATGCAAATAGTCTCCCTCATAAACAAAGTTGAGGCACAAGTATAAAATACGAGTAAGTCAAGTCAAGGACTCAACCACCTTCTGAATGTTGCATCTCCTCTCGATGATGTACCACATATGTATAGGATAATGCGAGTTGAGAGACAAAAGACGGAATCTACCTTAGTGGCATCATTATCTGTCCAACAAATTTAGGACGTGATAACTAACACCATTAGAGCACAGTATGGTGGACCCTCACAGAGTACGCTCATGTACTCTAAACCTTACACTAAGAGGATTAATAACCTACGTATGTCTGTGGGTTATCAACCTCCCAAATTTCAATCATTTGACGGGAAAGGAAATCCAAAACAACATGTTGCCCATTTCGTTGAAACTTGTAACAATGCAGGTACAGATGGTGACTTATTAGTTAAACAATTTGTTCGTTCTCTTCAAGGGAATGCTTTCGATTGGTACATAGACCTTGCACCTGAGTGTATCGATAGTTGTGACCAAATAGAATGTAAATTCCTCAACCATTTCTTTGGCACCCTATGAACTATAAGCATGATGGAGCTTACTAACACTAAGTAATGGAAATACAAGCTAGTTGTAGACTATATCAACCGTTGGCGTTATTTAAGCCTTGATTGCAAAGATAGATTATCTGAGGTATCGATCGTGGAGATGTGCATACAAGGAATGCATTAGGTTCTCCTATACATCCTCCAAGGGCTACAACCCCGTACCTTTGAAGAATTAGTTACTCGAGCACATGATATGAAGCTCAGTATAGCCAACCATGGTGTTAAAAATGACTTTCTCGTTGACCAGCAAAGAGAAAGACACAATGGGAAAGAAAGTGATAAGAATTCAATAAAACTCATCCAGGAGTCAATGACGGTAAATACAACTCCTATCAAAATCTCAACACGAGATAAAAAGAAGGAATTAAAAGAGACTAGACCAACCCAAGAAAATGAGAGGTGTCGATTCACCTTGAAGAAATTAGAAGAGAAGAAGTATCATTTTCCTGACTCTAGTATGCCTAGCATGTTGGAATACCAGCTCCAAAAAAAGGTTATTGAGCTACTTGAGTGCAAACGTCCAAAAGAAATGGGTCGTGTTAATGATCCGAACTATTGTCATTACCATCGAATTATCAGTCACCCGATGGAGAAATGTTTCATTTTAAAAAATCTCATACTGAAACTTGTAAACCAAGGAAGAATTCATCTAGATCTGAATGAAGTAGTAAAGTCAAATCATGTTATAGTCACATTTGGGTCCCTTGATCTTGTCTCATTACATGTTCCACCTACGACACTGGGGGCATGCACCGGTACTATCCAATGCAAGTCACCGAAACCATAGCAAACACAAGTGTCATGTCAAGACACCTTTCTTCACTTCTATTAGTCCAAGGGTTCTCCTAATCAGGTTTTGATGATAACAAACCATAGTAAAGTTACTAATTGGTTGGAATTGTAAAGAATTTCAGGTATTAATTTGGAAATTCATCAAATGACCTAATGGATACAAGATCAAGACTTTTGGAAGACCATTAATCATAGGAAACAACTTTAAGATGAATGCATGGGTGCACTTAGGTTTTACATATCATTTCATGCATCTTTGGAAAACTCGGTTTATTCTTTAAAGTTACAATTTCATTAAAACCCAAGTTTTATTAAACGTACCTTAGGTAAAACGTTTCAAAATTGACATATTAATTTACCTAAAGATCTTCCCTAAGTGTTAGAAAGGAAAAGAATAGAAAAAAAAAAGGTTTTCGAGGCCAAAAGATTGAACCGGTCGAGGCACTAGGCCAACCGGCCAGGGTACCGATCGATCGGTTCCTCTTGCCCGGTCGAGATCAGGTCGAGGAGTGCTAAAAACGCGTTCTCTCATCCAATAGTCTTCCCTTCCCGATTGAGGTATCCTCCTTCTCAGTCGACCTCCGATCGAGGTCCGGTTGAAGCAATGATAACCTGCCAAAGTATTAAATGCTCTAATGACTAGTGAACCGGTCGACCTCCAACTCGACTAGTTGAGGCTGCTTTTTGTTTTTCTTGGCTCCCAAGGTTAGAAACCTATAAATTGAGAGTTCCACTTCATTTATGATATAGAGAACACTTGCATTTAATTGTCTAACCACTTGTTTCTGCCTTAAAAACACTCATTTATTTCTTGGTGCATTAAATCTTCACTTGCATATCTTTTAGTGCACCTTTGTGTTTCATCTTAGCTTTTATTTGTATTTGAAATAGGTTGAGGGATTCATTCTTGTAAAATTGAGTGTTAAAGCCTTTAAGTGAGTTGAATCTTGAAGAGATTGTGTAAGAGCCCATTGGAGCCGAAATCCAAGTGTAAAGGAGATTAGAAGCTTGGTTGAAGCTTTAAGTTAGTGGAACCCTCACTCGGTTAGGAGCTTGAGGATAGTGGACATAGGCAAGAAAGTGTCGAACCACTATAAAATCTGAGTTTGAATTCTCTAACTCTATCTCATTATATTTGTTTCTATTGTGCTTGAATTTATTGTGTTGAAAAAGTTTTTGAAAAACCCAATTCACCCCCTTCTTGGGTGTTTTTCACATTTAAGATCAGTCTTTATTTTCTCAATTGGTATCACAGCAAGGCCTCTTGTTTAAGACATAATCGTCTAAGAGGAAATGGTTATTCCATCAAACTCATCTCACACTGAAAGTTTTGCAAAAAATAGAGCTCAATTTTTTACGGGAACCGACTATCCTTATTGGAAAACTTAAATGACTTGGTATTTACAATCAACCGATTTAGATGTATGAGACGTCATTGAAGATGGTCCAACTTTTCCTACAAAACTAGTTGATAGAGTCATGGTTCCAAAACCCAAGCAAGAATGAAATGAGCTTGATAGAAGAAATTTTCAATTAAATGCTAAGGTCGTTTTTACTTTGCAATGTGCTATGGATAGAAATGGATATAATAGAATATGTCAATGCAAATCGACTAAAGAAATTTAGAGATTGCTTGAAATAACTCATGAAAGAACAAATCAAGTGAAAGAGTCAAAAATCAATTTACTTGTTCATAGTTATGAATTGTTTTTTATGAAAGAAAATGAGACTATTGTTGAGATGACCACTAAGTTCACCGACATTGTCAATGGTCTTAAAGCATTGGGAAAAACCTACAAAGAATCTGAAAATGTGATGAAGATCTTGAGATCATTCCCATCAAAGTGGCATACAAAGGTCATCGCAATTCAAGAAGCAAAAGACTTGACCAAGCTACCTATGGAGGAACTCATAGGGTCATTAATGACATATGAGATCAATTTGGAAAAGAAGCTACAAGAAGGTGAAGACAAAAAGAAGAAGAGCATAGCTCTCAAAGTTATAACTAAGGAATAAGAAGATGTTGAAGAAGAAAAACAAAGTGAAGAAGATGATGATTTAGCCCTCATCACAAGAAAACTCAACAAATACATGAAGGGTGAAAGGTTTAGAGGAAGAAGGTTCACTTCTAGAAGAGACCTTTCTAAAAAGGAATCTTCATCTCATGGTGACAAAGAGAAATGAGAAAAGAAAAGAGATTTGGTGTGTTTCAAATGCAAGAAACTGGGACACATTAAATATTGTGAAACCAAGGTTTGGTTAATCTTGATTTTGATGATAACAAAACAAGGTTTAGAACTAATGATTATATTTCAAGTGTGATTAGGCAAGATGATTTCCAAAGTGGCAATCATAAAGACAAATCAAGTCAATGAGAAATCATGAAGAAAAAGACCACTTCAAAGAGAAGAGTTTTTCAAGATCCAAGCTTCATAAGATCTCTTTGTAAGGTTGTTGGTGTATTAGGACTTTCATGCATTTCATTCTTTGTTTATGCACCAAAATCATCCAAGAGTAATATTGTTTTAAATATCTTAAGAATTGGATGATTTCATATTTTCAACTAAAACCTTGTGTTAAATATCTTTCAAACTTGTTTTTAAAGGTTTTAAGTTGAAAAAGATTGGGTGTTGAGCCAAAAAATGGCCCAGCTGGTTCAACCGGTTGAGGAACCGGTCGACCGGTTGTGCTCGTCCGGTCGAGTACCAATCAAGGGAGGCCAAAAAATTTCTCTTTTTCCCAGTGGCTTTCTCTTCCTGGTCGAGGTCCGGTCGAGGTTCGGTCGAGGACCGGTCGAGGTCCGGTTGAGGCCAATGGTCACCTGCCAAGAATTTAATGCTAACGGCTAGTCAACCAGTCGACCCCTAGCTCGACCGGTCGAACTCCCAAACGGCTAGTTTGGTTTTTCTTTTCTATAAAAAGGCTCCAAACTTTATTGTTTAAAGAGCTTAACCTTCCCAAACCTTTTTTGATTATATTTGAGCCTTGGAAGAGTGTTTTTGAGTGCACCATTGTTCTACAACTTGCATATCCTTAGTGCACCTTTTAATCCTAGTTTTCTTGTATCATTTGAGCTTAAAGTTCTTGTGCTAGGATTTTTGTGAGATCTTTTGTTTGTAAATCTTTGAGAGGAAGTTTCTCAAGTGTGGGGTATCACTTGAGGGGTTGTTCAAGAGTGGGATATCTCTTGAAAAGTGTAAAGGGTGCTTGGAGCCAAAAGTCCAAGAGGGTGAATTGGAACCATAATCCAATTGTATTGCTTGAAGGCTTGGTTTGGAAGCCTTGAATTAGTGGAACCGCAAGCTCAGGATTGAAGCTAGAGGAGAATGGATGTAGGTTGGGTTGCGCCGAACCACTATAAACTCTTGTGTTTGCATTCTCTCTTCCCTACTCTTTAATTTATATGCAATTGTCTATATATTGCTTATTATATACTTGCATATAATTGTCTCTTGCATTCACTTGTTTAAATTTGCAAAAAGAGATCATCACCCTATTCCCCCCCCCCCCCCCCCCTCTAGGGTGATTACCATAGGTTGGATTAGCCTAATATTTCTAACAAATATGATTGTCCTTTCTATAAAAGCGAAGTCAAGAGGAGAATGAAGAAGACAATGATGGCCACTTGGAGTGAAAGTGAAGAATCCTCTGAAGAAGAAAATGAGAAAGAAGTAGCAAACATGTGCTTCATGGCAATAGATGAACTTGATGAGGTAGACTCTAACTTTAGTAATGAAGATATGCATGATGTTTTTGAAGAATTGTATGAGGATTTTGAAAAACTTAGTTTGAAAAATATTTCTCTTAAGAAGAAAATTCAACAACTTGAAAAAGAACTTGAAGAAGTAAAAGAAAATTTTTCAATTGTTGAAATTTCTAAAAGTCATCTTGAAAAAGAAAATGAGATTTTGAGAAAGAAAAATGAATGGTTGACCTCATCTCTTTCAATATTTTCTTGTGGACAAAAATCTTTTGAAATGATTATAACTAGCCAAAAATGTGTTTTTGACAAACAAGGGCTAGGATTCTAGTCTTCAAAAAATCAAAAGTATTTTAAAAACTATTTTGTAAAAGAATCCACAAGTGCAAGTCCTTCCACTACTTGCAACTTTTGTGGAAGAGGAGGGCACATTAGTAGTACATGTCCTTTAAGAAATGGTTCTCAAAAGAATTCAAATGCAAAAGCTAAAAATGTTTGGATTGAAAAATCCAAGGTTACTAACCATCAAAGACCCAAAAGGATATGGGTACTTAAATCAACTTGAGTTTTATATTGTAGGGTTCAAAGAAGGATAAGTAGTTCTTAAATAGTGGATGCTCAAGACACATGACCGAAGAGGAATCCAAGTTTGCTTTCTTTACAAAGAAAAATTGAGGATATGTTACCTTTGGAGACAATGCAAAAGGAAGAATCATTGGTCAAGGCACCATTGGTAATGACACATCCTGTCTTATTGAAAGTGTTTTATTAGTAGATGGTTTAAGACATAACCTTTTAAGCATTAGTCAACTTTGTGACAAAGGTTTTAAAGTGATTTTTGAAGCATCTCATTGCATCATTCAAGATATTCAAAATGATAAAACCATCTTCATGGGCCATAGATGTGATAATGTTTATGCTATAAATATTTCAAAATATGATGGTCATGATAGATGCTTTTCAAGCATGCATGATCAAAGTTGGTTGTGGCATAGGAGGTTGGGACATGCTAACATGAACCACATTTCCCAACTCAACAAATATGAACTTGTTAGAGGCCCTTCCCAAAATAAATTTTCAAAAAGACAAAGTTTGTGAAGCTTGTCAACTGGGAAAGCAAATCAAAAACTCTTTCAAAAAAAAAAAAATTCATTTCCACATCTAGGTTTCTTGAGTTGTTGCATATGGATTTATTTGGTCCCTCTAGGACACCAAGTCTTGGAGAAAAATCTTATGCATATGTTATTGTGGATGACTTCTCTAGATGTACATGGGTCTTATTTTTAAGTCAAAAGAATGAAGCCTTTTATGAGTTTTCAAAGTTTTGCAATAAGGTTCAAAATGAAAAAGGTTTTACAATTACTTGTATAAAAAGTGATCATGGGAAAGAATTTGAAAATATTGATTTTTAATAATATTGCAATGAGCATGGAATTAACCACAATTTGTCGGCTCCTAAAACTCCTTAACAAAATGGGGTAGTTGAAAGAAAAAATAGAACTCTTTAAGAAATGGCTAGAACCATGCTAAATGAAAACAATTTACCAAGATATTTTTGGGCCAAAGCGGTTAACACTTCTTGTTATGTTTTAAATAAAATATTATTGAGGTTCATTCTTAAGAAAACTCCCTATGAGGTTTGGGAAAACAAGAAACCCAACATTAGCTATTTCAAAGTCTTTGGGTGCAAATGTTTTATATTAAACACCAAAGATAATCTAGGAAAATTTGATACAAAATCAGATGTTGGAATTTTCCTTGGTTAGTCAACTTCAAGTAAAGTTTTTAGAGTTTTTAACAAAAGAACTATGGTTGCAGGGGAGTTCATCCATGTTATTTTTTATGAATCTAATAATTCTCTCAAAGAAAGAGAGAGTTTTGATGATGATTTAGGTTTGAAAACCTTCATGAAAAAATTGCAAATTGAAAATAGAAGGTAACAAGAAGAAATTAGAAAGGATCCCAAGAAAGAAGAATCATCATTGGCACTACCCTCTCCTCAACAAGTGCAAGGTGAATCAAGTTAATACCTTCCTAAAGATTGGAAGTTTGTCATCAACCACCCACAAGATCAAATTATAGGTAATCCATCTAGTGGGGTAAGAACTAGACCATTTCTTAGAAATATTTGCAATAATCATGTTTTTATCTCTCAAATTGAGCCTAAAAATATAAATGATGCTTTAGTTGATAAAAATTGGATGATTGCTATGCAAGATAAGTTAAATCAATTTGAAAGAAGTGAAGTATGAGAATTAGTACCAAGACCTTCAAATCAAAGTGTTATTGAAACTAGATGGGTCTTTAGAAATAAAATGGATGAAAATGACATAATTGTTAGAAATAAAGCAAGATTAGTAACCCAAGGTTTTAATCAAGAAGAAGGGATAGATTATGAAGAAACCTTTGCCCTCATAGCTAGGTTGGAAGCCATTAGGATGCTACTTGCCTTTGCATGTTTTAAAGACTTTGTTTTAAATCAAATGGATGTGAAAAATGCTTTTTTAAATGGCTTTATAAATGAAGAAGTATATGTTGAACAACCACCTAGTTTTCAAAGTTTTAACTTTCCTAACCATGTTTTTAAACTTAAAAAGACACTTTATGGTTTGAAACAAGCACCTAGAGCATGGTATGAAAGATTGAGTAAATTTCTTTTGAAAAAAGGTTTTTAAATGGGAAAAATTGACACAACTCTTTTCATAAAGACCAAAGAAAAGGATATGCTCTTAGTTCAAATATATGTTGATGATATCATTTTTGGTGCTACTAATGTTTCTCTTTGTGAAGAATTTTCTAAGTGCATACATAGTGAGTTTGAACTGAGCATAATGGGAGAACTCAACTTCTTCCTTGGACTTCAAATCAAGCAACTAAAGGAAAAAACTTTCATCAATCAAGTAAAGTATATAAGAGATCTTCTCAAAATGTTCAACATGGAATAAGCCAAAACAATGAAGACTCCAATGAGCTCATCCATCAAGCTTGATAAGGATGAGAAGGTAAATCCATTGACTCAACTATGTATAGGGGCATGATATGTTCTTTGCTATATTTGACCGCTAGTAGACCCGACATTATGTATAGTGTATGCTTATGTGCTAGATTTCAATCTTGTCCTAAAGAATCTCACTTAAGAGCTGTAAAACGAATTCTTAGATATTTGAAAGAGATAATGGACATAGGCTTATGGTATCCTAAGAGTGATAACCTTGAATTAATTGGATTTTCGGATGCTGATTTTACAGGTTGTAGGGTTGAAAGAAAAAGCACTAGTGGCACTTGTCATTTCCTAGGACACTCACTTGTTTCATGGCATAATAAGAAGCAAAATTCGGTAGCTTTGTCAACGACGGAAACCGAATACATAGCAATCGGTTTATGTTGTGCACAAATTCTTTGGATGAAACAAACACTTAGTGATTTTGATTTATCTTTTGATCATGTTCCTATTAAATGTGATAATACTAGTGTCATAAATATATCAAAAAATCTCGTGCAACACTCTAGGACTAAGCATATAGAGATTAGACATCTTTTTCTTAGAGACCATGAACAAAAGGGTGACATAACACTTGAATTTGTAAGCACAAAATATCAACTTGCCGATATCTTTACAAAACCTCTAAGTGAAGAACAATTTGTTGATATTAGAAGACAACTATGGGTGATTTCTTTATGATCTAATAATTGCTTAATGAATTCTTAATGAATATACCTTTTGATTGCATGAATTTTATGTCATATGCATCATATACACATATACTTAGATAAATGGTCAAATTTTGACCAAAAATCAAAATTCCCTTGGCATTGGGCATAAAAAATTGGGGATTTCAACTAAAAAATGCAAGAGAAAGATCAGAAAATGAGAAAATGCACAAAAGGTAAAAAGTCAAACCCATTGACCGTGTTGACCAGGCGGTCAACCAAACCAGGACTAGTCGACCGGTTCATCAGGATTGGGGATTTAAAGAGACTCCAATGTGTCGTTTTCTCCACTATTCTCCTTCATTTCTTTAGGGTTTTTCACATTTCGGCTTCCAGAGATCAGTTTAAGCAAGGTTTGGACTAATTGAAGGCTTTGGATTGGATTTTTTGGAGTATTAGAGACTAGGATTTCGATTTTAGACTGCATTTTCTTCCTCCTGTGCATCACAGCTAGGGTTTTTTTTCTTTCCCGCACACCTAGGGTTTTAGTTGTGAGTGTTTCTCTCTCTACCAACCTCGTCTCCTTTGTTTCTGTCTTTCTCATGGCTCATAGGAGAGAGTCGGTTGCCTCTAGGGCACAGGGCAAGCGCCCAACTGAGTCGTCTCAACCTCCTCAGCCAGAGGCTCACCGAAAGGCGAGGTTTGACACCGCCCTATTTAGCTCCATGGAGGACTACCAACGATATAAACAAAAGTTTGCTCAGAGGAAAGTAGTTCCAGGGAGAAGTATCAATTTCTCCCAACTCTAGTATTTCGGATTTGAGAAACTGTTAAGTAGGATGGGTTGGCTACCCATGGTGACGATTTCAGAGCCGTTTTTTCCGACATTGGTGCGAGCATTCTATTTGAGGGCAACATATGGCATTGGTGGCCCCATTATTTCCACTGTTAGAGGAGTCGAGATTCGGTTGGACCTAGAGAACATCTACCATATTTTCGATATTGCTCCAGTTGGACTCAAGGTGTACGAGTCCAAGATTTGGCCCATTATGCCGGGTTTCGAGCCTAGAGAGGTCATTCAGAGGATGTGCGGACTTGCAGACGTCTAGGGGATGGACAAACCATCGCCCCATAGTTTGACCCTAATTAGCAGAATACTACACCACATGATTTGCTCTATTATGCTACCACAAGGTGGACATTGAGACGAGGTCTCCTATTATGAGGCATTCCTTGTGGACTCTATTGTGACGGGGAGATGGATTCACTTGGGGCATTTGATAATGATGCACATGATCTCATGTTGTGAGAACACGATCTGTGTACTCCCCTATGGTCACTTCCTCACTAGAGTGTTCAAGGGTGTCGGGGTTGATTTAAGCAGAGAGACAAATTTTGAGGCCTCTAGCATTTATAATACATATGATGAGCAATCTTTGGGGCAGATGAATTTTGAGAAGACCCCTGGATTAGGAGAGTAGAAATACCACCAGCACAGGCCCAGGGACAAGGACAAGTGCATCCCGGAGTAGAAGAGGAAGCCGATATACGAGAAATGAAGGGTGAAGTAGACCCTTAGAAAGGATTTCAATAGAGAGAGCCCAAGCTTGACATTCCTCCACTCTAGTAAGAAGGTGTTCAGTTTGAGGCCACATTTTCTTAGCCGACTTATACAGCAGGACCATCTTCTCAGCCATCATTCACTAAGCTTCCTCACACAGAGATACCACCTCATCAAGTACCTCACGCTCCTGATCATGTGTCTTGGATGGATTTATCTGCTCAGATTAGCTCTCTCATCACTCGCATGGAGGAGCTTGCAGTAGCCAGTGATACTCAATTCTACTCCATGGAGGATTGCATGGATCAGTATCAAACTGGCTTCATCTCTCAGCTTGAGTATCTGTAGCAGAGATTGAAACGTATGGAGACTCGCATGGATCAACATTAGGTTGCGTTTGAGCATCTCCAACAGATGATTGAGTGCATTGAGGGTTGCCAGAATAGTCAGCATGAGGAGATGATGGCTTACCTATGCTCTGTGTTTCCATCTCCACCTCATTAGCCTTGATTTCATAGAGACCCCATTCGTTTCTTTTTTATGTTGCCAAAAGGGGAAGAGATATTTAGGATCTAAGAGACTTGCATGCATATCATTGTCATATCTTTTGTTTGGATCATATATATGATAGGCTTATATGTTTCGTATACATTTGACTTATATATGATATGCTATATGTTTCATGACTCACACTGTTTCCTATTGAAAATTCACATGTCTTGATTATCTAGGTTTTAACTTCATATATTTTGATTGATTGATCCATGCTTGGTTTGAGATGAAGATTTTTCTTCTCCTAGATAACCAAGTTTTGTCATCATAAAAAAATGGGAGATTGTTAGCTTAAGGGTTCTACTAATCAGGTTTTGATGATAACAAACCATGGTAAAGTTACTAATTGGTTTGAATTGTAAATAATCTCATGTATTAATTTGGAAATTCATCAAAGAACCTAATGGATACAAGATCAAGATGTTTGGAAGACTTTTAATCATAGGAAACAAATGTATGAATGCATGGGTGCACTTAGGTTTTACATATCATTTCATGCATTTTTGGAAAACTCGGTTTATTCTTTAAAGTTACAATTTCATTAAAACCTGAGTTTTATCAAATGTACCTTAGACAAAATGTTTCAAAATTGGCATATTAATTTACCTAAAGACCTTACCTAAGTGTTAGAAAAGAAAAAAATAGAAAAATATAGGTTTTCGGGGCCAAAAGGTTGAACCGGTCAAGGCACTTGGCCAATCGGCTCAACCGACCAAGGTACCAGTCGATCAATTCCCCTTGCCCAGTCGAGGTCTGGTTGAGGAGTGCTAAAAACACTCTCTCTCATCTAGTAGCCTTCCCTTCTCAGTTAAGGTATCCTCTTTCCCGGTCGACCTCCGGTCGAAGTCTAGTTGAAGCAACGATAACCTGCCAAAGCATTAAATGCTTTAAAGACTAGTGAACCGGTCAACCCCTAACTCGGCCGGTTGAGGCTGATTTTTTTTTCTTGGTTCCCAAGGTTAGAAACCTATAAATTGAGAGCTCCACTTCATTTATGATATAGAGAACACTTGCATTTAATTTTCTACCCAATTTTTCTTGCCTTAAAAGCTCTCATTTCTTTCTTAGTGCATTAAATCTTCATTTGCATATCTTTTAGTGCACCTTTGTATTTCATCCTAGCTTTGATTTGTATTTGAGCTAGGTTGAGGGATTCATTTTTGTAAAATTGAGTGTTAAAGTCTTCAAGTGAGTTGAATCTTGAAGAGATTGTGTAAGAGTCCATTGGAGTCGGAATCCAAGTGTAAAGGAGATTAGAAGCTTGGTTGAAGATTCAAGTTAGTGGAACCCTCACTCGGTTAGGAGCTTGAGGAGAGTGGATGTAGGCAAGGAAGTATCGAACCACTATAAAATCTGAGTTTGAATTCTCTAACTCTATCTCATTATATTTGCTTCTATTGTGCTTGAATTTGTTGTGTTGAAAAAGTTTTTGAAAAACCCAATTCACCCCCCTCTTGGGTGTTTTTCTCATTTAAGATTAACATTTATTTTCTCAACTTCTATTTTGATAATGAATCAATGTCGTATAACGAAGGAGACTGGATATTAGTGACATGAAGAAGACCTTGTAAGAAGCAAGAATCTCATCTATACCCAAATCTTCCTAAGAAGAAACAACATAAGCAAAATATTCATTGACATGCGAAGAAGAAAAAAGAAAAGAAACCTAAAAGAAAACAAGCGATTGTACAAGTTGATGACTTCTTGGTACAAAAGTTCATTACCCCTATCACCTTAGGAGAATACTTCCCTCCAGAGTTCTTCAATAAAGGGATGGTGACATCAACTCATATGGTCTCTTGTCATGAGATTTCGGAAGAAAATGAGTAAGGTAAAGATGAATAAAATGTTTTTGGTGCAGAACCAAGCAAAACCAAGGAAGATGATAAGATAGTAGCAAACTTATAATGCTTACCAGTCTTGCTCTTCAATATCCATGAAATGTTACAACTTCTTGAGGAAACACAAATTGCACTGATCTAGGTACTTAAGAATTCATCACTTTATGCCACAAAAATAAAGGGGGCAAAACGATCTAAGGACGAAGGCCACGATTATGCGACATGTCGTGCAAACATCACCTACACCAGCGACGATGAAAAGAGGATGACATCAAATTTTACCACAAATGTTTTCAAACCTCGACATTCTAGTGATGTGATGCTCTTTAAAGCATGAGCCTAAACTGCATATTGCTCCTATCCTACAAGTGCTTAAACTGTAATAAAAATAATAATAATAATTCTTGGCAAACTTCTTAAACCGAGAAACAAACTCTTTGTATTAAAGAAGTCAAATTGGGAGATTTCAAACTAAAATCTCTAATTTTTCTACATACAAGTGTTCTTTTCTTTCAGCATAACGCATTCTTAAAAGGGTCATGCAACCCAAAAGCTAAATCCAAAAATGAAGCTTCAAAAATCAAAATCAAACTCCAAACATTCTTCAACAAACTCGTGAAAAAAATATCAAACACAAACAAAAGTGTCATTCATCCACCTTCAAAGATAAAGAAGACAAAGTTAGGTTTTTCAAAACTCTTGAGGAAATTGTTGATAAGTTTACTTGAGATCAAGTCATCATTGACCCTCAATTAAATTTTGCTCCAAGAACACGTGTTTACCATCCTTGGATTAAAATCAAGTCCAAGCTTGACACATTCTTCAACAAGCTCGTGGAAGAATATTAAACACAATACAAAAGTGTCATTCATCCACTTTTAAGGCTGAAGAAAATCAAGACAAATTCAAAGGACTTTTTTTGTTCTCCAAAATGTTTAAGAAATGTCTTCACAAGTTTGGTTGAGAATAAGTCATCTTTGACCCTAAATTAAAATTTGTTCCAATGATGTGAATTTATCATCCTTCAATCAAACTCAAGACAAGTGATGCTCCTG
This sequence comes from Vitis vinifera, assembly GCF_030704535.1. Lineage (NCBI taxonomy): Eukaryota > Viridiplantae > Streptophyta > Magnoliopsida > Vitales > Vitaceae > Vitis > Vitis vinifera. The sequence continues at coordinate 278,365 of NC_081818.1, read as the reverse complement.
GCTTGCATGAGCATAAACTGCGTACAACACACCAAAAAAAGAAAATCCGCTAAGTTAAAAACTTGAAAAGGCAATTTAGGCAAAAGTTAGGACATATGCTCGCAAGATTAAATCTTTTTTTTAGTCTTGGCAAAAGTTAGAGCGTAAAAAAAAATACATAAAATAAAAAATAAAAAAAATGAAACTACGTTTAATTTGATCTTCTCTCTTTGAAGGGTACGTAGGCAACTCGGGAAAACAACTTAAGTTCAATCACTACAAAAAAAAAATAGGTCTCATTTTCATTAATAAATAAATTTGGCTTACAAATGCTAGACTTTATTACATCTTAATAAAAATAAAAATAAAAATAATGAATGAAGTAAAAGAATGAGAGCTAAAGCTAAGTAAAAAAGTACAACGGTCACATCCACACCAAGCATGCAAGCTCGTCATGTTGAGTCCTTAAGGCTTCTTGAAGGGTCTTTAAAGTCTTGACATTGACATCAGTAAGCACGGGGGTTTGGGCAATACTGACGTGTTATTTCCTCAAACGGGAGACATCATTCCATTTATTGGCTATAATCTCATCGATTTATAAGATTGAGTTGTGAAGACGTTCTTTTTGTATACCTAGTTGTTCCAATTCTTTCTTAATTGCTTCTTGTTTAGCATCGAGAGTAGCTAAGTCAACCTTTAATGATTGACAACGGCTTGCTTGTACACCCTCAGAGTTTAGATCATCCACAATCTGAGACGCAACAATAGATAAACGTTCACTTTGTACTTCCAAAGATATCTTCATAGAATGGATACGTTGCACTGCATCGAGTTGATCTACATTTTCCATGTACTTCTCAATCTGAAACTTCAATGGTGAAGGGTCCACTCCAATCTTTATGATAGCATTGAAAAGCTCATCAATTTTTCCTCTCAATAATGAGAGACATTCATTGGAAGTTTTGATAATCATCTTCTTAATGTCTTCTCCTATCATAAGTGCTACTTGGCGTTGGGCATTAAAGATGATTTGTTTGATGTCAAATGTGTGAATGGAAGTAGAAGGAGCAACCATAGTAGGGCATGGAGATTGTTGTTCAACAAATAAACCTGCAACTGCTAAAAGTGTCAATTCATCATATGTTGTATCTCCAATTGTGGTTTTTTTACCTTGAGATTCAATCATAATATCACTTAAGATGTTAGTAATACCTTTATCACCCAAACAAGAATGAGGCAAAGGTAATGAGATGATAGAGTGATTATCTTGTTGCATAGTCAAGGTAAAGAGCGTTGACTCCCGAGTAGCAACAACATTTTCAAATCGATCCTTAGGAAATGACTCATTTTATTCATCGAAAAATTGGTTGTCACTCCCCACCTAAGGCAAATATTTATTTTTGTTAGTATCAATGCAAAAAAGAAAAATAATAAAATAAAATAAAAATAAAAATTTACCTCTTTACCATCAAGTTCCATCGGTTAAGTAGAAGTTGGGATGTCAACAAAGAAGACACCTGCATCAAGATGATGAGATTTAATTTCATCATAGTACACAGGGCTTGGTTTAATCTTTTGGCATTTGAAGTGACATTCACTTGTATTTTTAGAGTCGTTGTCTGATACATAAAGACCCTGTGCATTGTTATGTTACTTAAAAGTCTTGTGATAGTGAGTACCACCACCATTGAAAATAGTTTCCTCATGCTCTAAGTGTGTAGAGATATTAGTTTGATGTCCACCCATTGAGCACCTAGAAAAAGCTCTTGAATCATCAGGTAAATCATCAAAATCATTCTCAACATTGTTTTTAACATTCTCCTTAATAGAAACACTTGAGTCATTCTTGCACGTTCTACTCTCTAAAGATTTTGATGGTATTTGTCGAGAAGAATTAGGAGGGGGCTTCATACAAGTAGCAGTAGGAATTTCTTTATCAGGATTACACACTCTGATCCACCAATCCGCATAAGCCTTGGTGACTGAAAACTCTTCAAGACTATGATAATCTGGTATAGTAAATTTGGAGTAGGTACCAAACTTAGTGCATGATTCCCAATGTTGATACACCACCTCTAAAGTTCTAATACGAAAAATCTATGGCAAACCCCTCAGAAGGTCTTGAGGATACCCAAATTGCTTGGAAAACTAATGAGGACAATATGGTTGGATCACCCAATGGTTACTTTGTCACAAAGATAAATAGCTATAGCGAAGACTTATGAGGTAAGAAGCTTTGGTAACACTAATAGATTCATTATCAGTCCAATGCACACTGTCATAAGATGCTTTAAATGAGCCTCCCCATAGGTTTATATAGAGCCTAGGAAGCTTCTGGAGACTCTTGGAGCCATCTACATTTAGCCATTAGTGAGAAGAGTGTGGAAGGTTCTAGAGATGCGTAGAGAAGTCCATACATCTCTACACTATAGTGGAAGGCATGAGAGGAGTCCAAGGCTTTTTAGAGAATTCTAGGAATCTCTTGTATATTCTTGTACATAAGTTTGTACATAGAATTGTGTAAGAAGTTCTAGATTATTCTTGAGTTGTAAGGAACCCTCCAAGGTTCCAGAGAGTTCCATTGGTGCCTATAAATAGGTGAAGCCCTCATTTGGCTAAGGCACCACCCAAATCACTTCCAAACCAAGCAAGTGAGTTCCCAAAGCATTTGTAAAGGCTTCCTTGAGTAATAAAAGCTCACATTCTTTAAGAGTTGCCTACTACGCTTTTTAAAGCTTTCAAGTCGTAAGCATATTAGCCTAGCGAGCTAAGCATTGGGAGTCAAGATGACTTAGCAAGATCAAGTGTCTTGACTTGTCTAAGTGTTGCACGAGCTTAGGAAGAGACTAAGTTCATGACAAGTGGTATCAGAGCGCGGCTACGAAGCGGGCATAGTAAAGGAAGCATGTCAGGCTCTAACGTAGAGGAGACTAGCGAGCAAACCCATGGGAGGGAAACCGAGCATGTTGCATGGGGCATGGGCAAGAAGGATAAATCTTGTGATGTCATTGCCAACATAGAGGCAAGGTTAGCTAAGGTGGAGCTAGCCATGGCGGACACTCGGGAAGGGTTGGACTTGATTGAGCAAGGCATGGCGAAGGGCTTAGAAGATCTAATGGAGCAAATTCAAGACCTTCGTGAGGGGGTGCTAGTCTCACAGGTTCAACCGGTGTCACACGAGGAGTTCATGTCCTTCCAAGAAAAGGTCTTGAGCATGCTTGCTAGCATGAAGTCAAGGATAAAGGCCTTGGCCACTCGAATGGAGTCCTGAGACCAAGATGTTAGGTAGGAGTTGACCATATACAAGGTTGCTATGTCGGCACGGGTCATGGCCACACATGAGACATCTAGGGTGGAGGTGCCGAAGCCACAAGGGTTTAGTGGCAAGCGGAATGCCAAGGAGTTGGATAACTTCTTATGGCATGTGGAGTGATACTTTGAGGCTATCACATTGACTGATGAGACGACTAAGGTAAGAATTGCAACCCTCTACCTTACTGACACAACTACTCTATGATGGCGTCGAAGGTTCGCCGATATAGAAAAAGACATTTGCACCATAGAGACGTGGGGGGGCTTCAAGTGGGAGATTAAGAGGCAGTTCTACCCTGAGGACGTGGCTTACTTGGCTAAGAAAAACATGAGGCGTCTCAAGCACACAGGCTCGATACGTGACTATGTCAAGGAATTCTCTTTGCTCATGCTTGAAATTCCTAACACGGTTGAGGAGGAATTGCTATTCAACTTCATGGATAACCTGCAAAGGTGGGCCGAATAGGAATTAAGACACTGAGTCGTTCAAGGCTGAGCCACTACTATGGCAGTAGTAGAGTCTTTAACAGATTACAAGAAGGAAGACTCCTCCAAGGTTGAGTCTTTGGAGGATAGCCACATTACGGGTAGGGGAGACGAGGTTTCAAGGGACCATAATGCTCCTATAATAGGATCAGGCAAGATGCCTAATGTCCGGGAAGGAAGGGGTAAGACGGAAAGAAATGAGTTTATGCCTAAAATCAAATGCTTCTTGTGTGACAGTCCACATTGGGCACGTGATTGTCCAAAGAGGAAGATGCTCAATGCCATGATCGAGAAGAGGGAGTAGGAACACGAAGCACATATGGGCTCGATGCAACTGCTAGGTGCCCTCCAAGTCAACCCAAAACCTAGTACGTTTAAGACCTCTTTTTTATCAGGGGTGCAAGTAAATGAGGCAAAAGAAGAGCGAGCTGAGGTAGCCCGTACACACATGGATAAGGTCACCAAGGAAAAGGTGAACTTGATGGGCAAGAGGAAACAACACTCCAAGCATCGAAAGTGCAGGGGTCTACATCCATTCGAGGCCTCACGAGAAAATGAGGTGAAAAATATCTTGGCTGAACAGGTTACCAAGAGACAAAGGGTTCTTCCTATGATAAAGTATCTAGTTCGATGGAAAGAACTACCTAAGAGGTAGGTAAGTTGGGAACATGCAGATTCCTTGAAAAGGTTCTAGAAACACATCGAGATGTTTCAAGAAGAGGCAATGACGGGGACGTCGACGGCATAGGTGGGGGAGAGTGTCATAAGATGCTTCAAATGAGCCTACTTATGGGTTTATATAGAGCCCATGAAGCTTCTGGAGACTCCTGGAGCCATCTACACTTAGCCATTAGTGAGAAGAGTGTGGAAGGTTCTAGAAATGCCTAGAAAAGGCCACACATTTTTACACTATGGTGGAAGGCATGAGAGGAATCCAAGGCTTTCTAGAGAATTCTAGGAATCTCTTGTATACATAAGTTTGTACATAGAATTGTGTAGGAAGTTCTAGATTATTCTTGAGTTGTAAGGAACCCTCCAAGGTTTCAAAGAGTTCCATTGGTGCCTATAAATAGGTGAAACTCTCATTTGGCTAAGGCACTACCCAAATCACTTCCTAACCAAGCAAGTGAGTTCCCAAAGCACTTGTAAAGGCTTCCTTGAGTAATAAAAGCTCTCATTCTTTAAGAGTTGTCTACTACGCCTTCTAAAGCTTCAGAATCGTGAGCATCTTAGCTTAGCGAGCTAAGCATTGGGAGTCAGGCTGACTTAGCAAGATCAAGTGTCTTGACTTGTCTAAGTGTCGCACGAGCTTAGGAATAGATTAAGTCCGTGACAACACATTCCTTATAACGCAATGCCAAGTGGTCCAATTTTACGCCTTTGCAAGACATTATCAAAGCTTGAGTTTGCAAATCATCAAAACACTTAGCAGAAAACTCATCGGCGTAATAAGTTATCCGTGGGGAATGGTTCCAAGAATGAGAAATGAAATGGGTATCGAAATATTCACCTAACCAGCCGTATAAATAATGAATAGGAAAAATAGATGCATTAGTCTCAGGCTTTGAAGAACAAGCAATTTCATTTAAGTCGTTGTAAATGCTTACTAACATGAACAACAAGGCTAAATGTCTCACCTTGAGCCATTCTACTAGCTACCTTGAAGACTCTAGGACGAATCAAGTTAACACCTCCCCAAGGAAGAACGAACTCACATAACATGCCAAGAAAGCGGCTAAGTCTCTTTAACATCTGCCTCAACTACGCCAAGGTTGTCAAAAATTTCCATCTCCGACTGAGTACAAGATTTAATAGGATCAATTTCCCCGGAGGGGTTATGAGTCTCCTTAGGCCTCTATGCCTTATTCCTTGTACTTTTCTTTGGAGGTTTTGCATACTTCATGGAGCCTTTGTTCCAAAATGACACCTAAGAGGCTAACTTGACTGAAAACTTCCCTTTCGTCTCAGAGCAAATTCGATAATATGCAAGGAATAAAGTTCGACAACTTTGTGGGAGTGAGGACTTTGTTGCATCATTAGATAACTCTTCCGCGCTCGGTACCATCTCATCATAAAAAGATCCAATGATGGGTAGTCCAACAATACAATACAAGTCCCAAAGAGAGATGAAAACCTCTTCAATGGAAGTATGTAAGGTGTGAGTGGTAGGACACCAATGTTTTCAAAAGGCCCTACTCACAAAGGCATGACAATCATAGCTGAATAAGGATGCAAAAATAGCTTCATAAAGCTTACATCCTTTAAGAAATGGTCCATGTCGACCCAATACCTCATCAATTCATTCCCAATATCCTTCGGTAAAGAAGGATTCCCTAAGTACTTTGAAAGAGCTTTCCCATTTGGCTTCTCCGTCACCAACATGAGAACTCAACAATCCAAATTCATCATGAACTTCAGTAATAGTTGGGTGAGAGGAATTCAACAACAGAATATCATAAACAAGTTTCACCTTATTAAATTTTGAATTGCTGATATTTGTAAGCTTGCAAGATGCAACTCAGGACTAGGAAGAAATGTGTAATGGGTCCTTTGTCATTGACACTAACAAAGATTGAAGGTCAGTAAGTGACTTATGCACTGATAAGGTAGTCCATTCCTCAAAATCTTCACTATCATCCTCAAGAATGGTTACGGTCTTCTCCTTGAAACATTTGAAGAACGCCATCCTACAAAAAAGAAAAAAAAAAAAAGAAAAATAGATGAATAAAATATGGGTCTAAGTTTTTAGATGCCACTATGTATTTAAATCAAACCAATTTGCATGAGTGAAGACCTTAGCACTCAAATAGTATTAAGTGTTGAAAGTACAACATCGTGTAACATCAAGGTCATAACTTGTTTGCATGAATACCAAGTATTATTATGGTTTTAATTAAATGTTAAAACTTGAAACACCACTATGCATTCAAGTCAAGCCAATTTGCATAGGTGAAGACTTTAGCACATAAGTGCCGAAAATACAACACCGCGTAGCATCAAGGCTACAACTTGTTTGCATAGATACCAAGTATTATTCCGATTTTAATTAAATATTAAAACTTGAACACCACTATGCATTCAAGTCAAGTCAATTTGCATGGGTGAAGACTTTAACACATAAGTGCCGAAAATACGACACCGTTTCGCGTCAGGGCTACAATTTGATTACATGAGGGTCAAATTTTAAATATTCATATATTTTTTTATGGATATTTAATTTTATTAAAAATTCCCCTCAAATATTAAGGTAATTAAAAAACAATAATTAATTAATTAATTAATTAAATTACCCGAAATCAAATTCATCTCTGCGAATAATGAAGGTTAACACGTGTTCGAAAAAGGTAAATCTTTTCCTTCCTAAAAAAAAGGTTAGAAAAAAAAATCAAATGTTATTCATATATATATATATATATATCCATCCACTTTGGGTTTACGTGTCAACGTATAAATACATGTGGAAATCACTTATGGAAGGTTTGACTTTTTCCATGCATGTTATATATATATTAAAGAGTTTAAGACCAAAATAATTTATTTGTAAAAAAAATGATAAGAATAGTATCCATTTGAAAATATTTGTCAAAGTAGTCTTCTTTATCCGCGTAAGCATCCACATGGATTTTAAGTGTAAAAAACCACCGTTGGTGACCGTGGTTTTAAAACTTACAGAAATTTCCTTAAAACCACAGTTACAAATTGTGGTTTTACAATTTCTCTTAGAACCACAGTTACTAACTGTGGTTTTAAAACAAGTATCCTTAAAACCATAGTTACAAACTGTGGTTTTATAATTTCCCTTAAAACCATAGTTAGTAACTGTGGTTTTACAATTATTTTTAATCCGCACCTATTTTAATGGTGTCATAATTTTAATATTATTTTTAAAATATTTTTTTATCAAAACAACCATAAAACCACAGTTACTAATTGTGGTTTTACTAATGGTGTTGTAATTTTATTTTTATTTTTAAAATATTTTTATCAAAATAACCATAAAACCACAGTTAGTAACTATGGTTTTACAATTATTTTCATTCCGCATCTATTTTAATGGTGTTGTAATTTTAATATTTAATGGTGTTGTAATTTTAATATTATTTTTAAAATATTTTTTTTTATCAAAATACCCATAAAACCATAGTTACTAACTATGGTTTTAAAAGAAGTATCCTTAAAACCACATTTACAAACTGTGGTTTTACAATTTCCCTTAAAACCACAGTTAGTAACTGTGGTTTTGCAATTATTTTTAATCCGCACCTATTTTAATGGTGTTGTAATTTTAATATTATTTTTAAAATATTTTTTATCAAAACAACCATAAAACCACAATTAGTAACTGTGGTTTTACAATTATTTTTAATCCACATTTATTTTAATGGTGTAATTTTAATATTATTTTTAAAATATTTTTTATCAAAATAACCATAAAACCACAGTTAGTAACTGTGGTTTTACAATCTATTTTAATGGTGTTGTAATTTTAATATTATTTTTAAAATATTTTTTTATCAAAATACCCATAAAACCATAGTTACTAATTATGGTTTTAAAAAAAGTATCCTTAAAACCACAGTTACAAACTGTGGTTTTACAATTTCCCTTTAAACCACAGTTAGTAACTGCGGTTTTACAATTATTTTTAATCCGCACCTGTTTTAATGGTGTTGTAATTTTAATATTATTTTTAAAATATTTTTTTATCAAAACAACCATAAAACTACAGTTAGTAACTGTGGTTTTACAATTATTTTCAATCCGCATTTATTTTAATGGTGTTGTAATTTTAATATTATTTTTAAAATATTTTTTTATCAAAATTACAATTATGTTGTAATTTTCACAAATATTTTTAAGGGAAACTCATGTGTAAAAAAGTATGGGATTTTAGAACTTTGTTTTTCACAAATTTTTTCGTTACGACTGTTTTTTAAAATATATATATATATTATCTTTATTTTTTCATATTTTCCTTGAAAATTTGAGAAAATAATTTGGTCTACATGCATTCCCATAAAAATTTATATATTTATGGTAAATAAAATATTTATTTGTTTTACGAATATTTTCACATATGAACTAAAGAAAATTATTTATTCATATTATTTTTAAATTTTAAAATAACTAAAGAAATTGTTTATATTATTTTAAAATTTTATATTTTCATATGAAAATTAATGCCAATGATTATGATTTTAGGTTATTTATTATTAAGTATGATTTGAACTTATGTCTTGGTTAAAATGTATAATTTTTTAATTATATGAAAGAAAAATAGGTAATGGTTGTAATAATTTATTTAGTTAGAATTTCTTTCATTTAGACTTTGAGATGCATTTGAGTTTTAATTGTTTAAATTATCAAGGAAACATGTGAATAACATAACATCACTAATTTGAATTAACACTTTATATAACCTTAAATGTATAAACCAAAGTATAATAGGTCGACAAACATGAAAAAAGATCTCAATGTGTCCCACATGATGGAATCTTTCTCTTTTATTGTGAACATCTACGGTAGATGGCCATATTTGTTGTATCCATCTGTGCTATCTGAAAAGTCTCCATCTCTATAGACTGTGACACGTCATCTACATGAGCTGTCGAGTTAGATGGAACTGATGGAGGTAGAACTCGACATACACGTGGAGCTCGATGTCCTTTAGGTACCCGTACATGTAATCGTGCAGCATGAGCTGTCCCCTGAAGAAAAGGTAGAGGTGCAATGGACTCTATAACAAGTGGAGGTGCAATAGACTCTGTAACAGGTGGGGGTGCAATAGACTCTGCAATAGGTGGGGGTGCATCCAATGATATAGATGGCTGAACATGGGTAATGGTAGATGGTATGGTAGTCTCGGGTTGAGATGAATGGGCTGGTATGGATACATCAGGGGGAGAAAGTGGCGACTCTAATGATGCAGATGGCTGAAATAAAGGAAAGGTAGATGTGACTGGTGGATGTGAGGGTTGTACCAAAGTAGATGCCAAAGGTACATGTCGGTGACCAACTCGACGACCACCTCTCCCCCGACCTCTAATGGGTGGTACCCTAACAGGCGTAATCAATGATGGTGGTCTCATGGATGACCCTGAAGATGTGGATGGCTCATGTGTCGAGTGTATGCGATGGTCCTCTCCTATAGCACGTAAAACATCAATAGCAATTTGGTGAGTTTCCTCCAAATCATTTGAAATAGCCATCTGCGATACGACGGTGATCTGTATAAGAAAATGAAACATGAGGCATTTGCACATAATTTAAGTTTAACATTCATTAAAAAATGGTTTTGTATCTCAAATGCTCTCACCAATAACTCAGTGGCAGAAACTATATTATGGAACCTCATATGATCTCTATGCAAAACAGGTGCGATCAGGCGTCGCGTGATACGTCGATACCACTGCATATATGGATCATAAAAAGACATGGTAGTAATCGCATGTGGTGCTGTCGCAATACGCTCAGAACGAGTAGCCCAAAAAGAAATATACTGAGCATGGAATGTGACCCAATCGTACTGATGTCGTCCTCGCCTATCCACTAAATGTAGCTCCATATCTATCAAACAAGGTGGATGTATCCCTTGTTGCATACGAAACTGGCGTAAAACTCGCTCTGGTCTATGCCACTCGATAATATCAAAGCAAATTAGAGGCGACATAGTTCGCCAAATTTCTTCATCAGCCTGATAAATAGTCGGAAGATGTGCAATCAAATCTGCTGTATATGGTTCCCATAATACCTGTAATTTTTTAAAAAAAATAATTAGTCACATTGGTGGAAAATATTGCAAAGGTAATCTTACGCATCTACACTTTACCTGATCCTGTGTTTGGGCATCCAATTGATCTCGATAGAATGTCAACACATGTGGTGATGAGTTATGAGACCAAGACAAGGGTACTCTCCACCTGTGGCCCAGTGGATCGACTAGGAGTGTCTCATCTGGCAATAAATGATCATGTAAACCATCAACTACATCATTGTGTACATATGGGACTACTATAGGCACTGGAGGATGACCGAAATCAGGTCGACCCACATGAAGTCTCTCCCATGACCACAACTACAAAATCATATAACATTATCAAAATTAGACAACTTACAACAATAATGTGAGTCAATTAATTATAATAGATAGTTATGTCGAAATACCTGTAATAGTGTGATAGGTCCAGAAATCTCTGTGGCACTATCTAAACTCGCACGACATAGCTCTCTATATAGGTATGCCAACACTGCACTGCCCCAACTATAGTGAGAAATCTCAGTGAAGTCTCTCAACAGTGGAAGGTAACATAACTGTACATGTATGCCAGTCTTGTTTGCGAACAATGCTCCACCCAATAGTGCTAATATGAAAGCATGCGCATAACGCTGTAAAATAACATCATCGACCCCTGCTTGTGGATATGAGAACTGCTCACGCAACCATCGTGCTGATATAGATGACCCTCTAATCTGAGATGGAGGTGGGACGACACCTAAAAGCTCATAACATAGTAGTGACCAATCTATGTCACATGTGCCAGTGATAGGAGGCCCATGAATACATAATCCTAGAATCATGGCTACATCCTGTAAAGTAACAATCATCTCTCCAATAGGTAAATGAAATGTGTGTGTCTCGGGCCGCCATCGCTCAACAAGACTCGTGATCAATGGCTAATCTAGTGAAATGTGTCCGACACGATATACACCATAAAATCCAGATTGCATCACATATCGCTGAATACGAGGGTCCATCTCCCACTCTCGCATGAATGTCCATAAACGTTGTCGACATGTCAATACTTGATTAAGCTACAAAAGATACCATTTCGATTAAATAAGAACTGAATTAAGGTTTATGATTATGTTTTTCTATACATCTATATTTATATATACATATATACTTGACCAGAATCCACTAATTAAGACCTATGTCTGTCCTGTAGCGCTAAAATAGAGCGATCTAATGGATCTGGATTGAATCTGCCCTCTCTATGCTCCATTACTATACTGTCATAATAAAATAATGTTAATATTATAATTTAAATTATTTATTTGCAACCAATATCAATATCCAAGTACAATAATTTAAAAAAAAAACTGTCAAACACTAATGTTCACATCCAAATTTTAAAATTTTCGGCAAAGTATCCCCTATAAATAGGGCATTCTCCAAAATACAAACAATCTGATTAATCAAAATATTCATCTACAACCAATATCAATATCCAAGTACAATAATTTTAAAAAAATAATCAAACACTAAAGTTCACATCCAAATATTAAAAATTTCGGCAGAGTATCCCCTATAAATAGGGTATTCTCCAAAATACAAATAACCTGATTAATCAAAATATTCATCTACAACCAATATCAATATCCAAGTACAATAATGAAAAAAAAATGTAATAATATGATGTTCGCATCCAAATATTAAAAATTTCGACAGAGTCTCCCCTATAAATAGGGTATTCTCCAAAATACAAACAACCTGATTCATCAAAATATTCATATTACAATTTTGAAATTAACAGCAAAGTCTCTCTTATAACATAAGTATTGTCCAAAATACAAATAACATAATATCAACATCCAAAGCCCAACACCCATCATGAAGGCCCAACACCCATGTTCTTATTTGGACAAGAACGACGATTGTGACCACTTTGTTTGCACAAACCACATGTAATTGAGGTTTTACCTTCTCTAACATTCATTTCATTGTGCAAATGAGTAGATTTAGGTCGTCCACCTGACACACGTTTCATTGAATCTGCAGGCACAATAATTGGACCAACATATGGTGGCCACACGTACTCATTGTGTATGGGGTTAAACAGTGGTGCCCAAGTGCTAAAGTATGATTGTATAGTGTAATAATGTTGAACAAATAATCTAAAATCAATTGAACGAAAATGACATGCCGCTAGAATATGACTACATGGGAATCCATATATGAGTGTTTTGCCACATGTGCATCCATGCTCACGTAGGTTAACACGATGTGTTCTTCCACCAGATGATGTCTTTTTACTACCCCTACTGGCCTTCACATGAAACAGTCCTTGGAAGTGATCATACAAAACAACCTCATGAGAACCTGCCTTAACAACATTTGCATTAATCTTAGTATCAACATAAGGAGTGTATTGTTCACCTGAAGCAAGTCGACTAGCACCATGTTCTCTTCTTACAGCAAAGTAACTATTAACTCGATAGAATGTCAATTGAACAAATGCGGTGATAGGGAAACTTTGTGCCCCTTTAAGCACACTATTGAACACTTCTGACATGTTTGTAGTCATTATGCCATATCGTCGACCTCCATCATGTGATAGTGCCCATTTTATCAAAGGGAATAACCTCCAACCAGTTGAGTGCGTCTTGATTGATTCTCCCAATTGTCTCCATATGCATGTTGAATTTTTCTACCTTAGTTTCTAAGGCGGCTCTACATAAAAGTTGTTTCAAGCATTTGTCCTTAAAGTGAGTCATAAAGTTGCTAGCAAGATGGCGCATACAAATTCGATGATATGCATTTGGCTCAGACCAACCAAGATAAACATCAGCAAACGCAGCCATAATGCCCGGATGACGATCAGAGATAACACAAAGACCCCTCCTTTGAGTTACTCGATTTCTAATACATGTCAAAAACCATCCCCAATGATTACTACTCAAAAAGTGCTATTTCATAGCTTGTAATTAACTCTTTTAAACACTTTTGAGTAGTAGTTATTACCTTTTAACTCAATTGGCATGTTAAGGACCCTTGCAATCAATTATAATCAAATTGTGTTAAGTTTTGGTGTTTTGATAGCTTTTTGATCACCAAAGCAATCCAAGATTGAGGAGAGTTATTTGGAATCCATGGCAAAGCAATAGAAAGCTCAAATTCATGAAGAACCAAGCTTTGGAGCTCCATAGCCCTTTGCCAAAGTCGTTCAAAGTATGCAAGGAAAGAACAACGGAGAGAGGAAAAACAGAGTGAAGAAAATAGAGGATAGCAGCTGCAATCTTCTTTCGCACTTTTGGAGCACTTTCCGAAGTCCATTTTCTACATGCTATATTTCGTTTCGAAGCTCAGGAAGTCAACAATCCAATGCTTCAAACGGTGCACGATTCGAAGTTGAAATGAAGGAGTTACAGCCATTGCAAGCCGATCACTCCAAGCTGAAGGAAGAATTTTGCACAGCGTTGCGAAATCACCCTTTTGCTGCGAAATGATTTCGCAGCCATTTTGCACAGTGCTGTGGAATTCCCCCTAAAGTTTCCTGATAGTTGTGACACGTTGGAAGCCAAACACCGCAAGCTGAAAGCCAACTTCGCAGGATTCGTGCCCAATTGGTGTCTCAGCTGATTCGTGTCCAGTTGGTGCTCCTTGATTGAGGGAGTAATCAACAAAATTTATAACCTATTACACCATTTACTAGGGTAACAAAGACAAAGCTACTATAGCATAGTGGCTCTAGAATCGTTCACTGGGATGAGTTTTCACTTTGCAAATGATATTAATTCAAAGCTGAATTGGTGTCTTTTCATTTCAAGGTTAGCTTTAAAAGAAAACATAAAGATGTTTGAATGAAAAAGGTTCGGTTTTAAACTAACCAAAAATAGTAACTGATTTTACTTACAAAGAAAAATGTTTCTTGGAGTTCAGATCACTAGGCTCAGGTTCCTCATACAAAAAGGAGAGTTCTGGTCACTTGTTTCTTTTCCTCGCATTAGAGAATTAACATATAGTTAATTCTCTAACCGGTGTTGTACAGATGCTTCCCATTAATGGGTTCAAACACTAAATCTCTCTCACTGATGCACCTTGCAATGGTTCATACCTCTCACCTAGCACTTGCCATTCAAGGTGATCTTTAACCTTGGATTACCCGTCAAAAGCTCGCAAGAGATAACTAATGGATGTCTCCTTGGAGTCCAAAAGCTTACCAAGTGTTGGCTATTCTAGAAAATCCTACCTTCAAGTCACCTCCCAAAGGCTCGCAAGAGATAAACTAGTGAATCTCCATGGACGGAGATCACTTGCCTTACCAAGTGTTGGCCCAGGTGATTTAAAGGTGTTTTAAGTTAACTAAAAAGATAAAAACCATTAACGGGTCACACTTTCTCTTCATTAAAAACTAAAACAACAAAACTTCCAATTTATGCATGTGGAAACTTACCCGGATTTCCTCACTCCAAGAGACGAAAAACCTAGCCTCTCATCCTCTGAGGAAAAATCCTTAGAGAATGTTTGGCTAGCAAGAAAATGAAAATGAAAGATAAGGAAAAAACAGAGCAAGGCTTTGTATATTCTATATATTTATATATCTATATCTATATCCCGTTGGATTACATGATTCTATATCTATTATAGTGGATGCAAGGGAATATATATAGAGACGTTTTTCCAACCTTCCTAACTAAGAAATCTTATGGTTGGTGGATTACAAGGAGAAGAATGGAAATTTATACAAAAATATCTGAAGAAAAGATCTAAAAGAGTCGGTGCACAAATATCGGGAAGCACTAAGGACCACTTCGCAGGTGAAAACGAGGTCTGCGAGGTTTCGCAGACGCACAAAAAGGGCTGCGAAATCACTTCGCAACAAAAGGCTGATTTCGCAGTGCTGCGAAGTTGGCTTTCAGCTTGCGGTGTTTGGCTTCCAACGTGTCACAACTATCGGGAAACTTTAGGGGGAA
Organism: Vitis vinifera; assembly: GCF_030704535.1. Classification (NCBI taxonomy): domain Eukaryota; kingdom Viridiplantae; phylum Streptophyta; class Magnoliopsida; order Vitales; family Vitaceae; genus Vitis; species Vitis vinifera. Next base: position 262,894 of record NC_081818.1, on the reverse strand, counting down.
TTCCACAGCACTGTGCAAAATGGCTGCGAAATCATTTCGCAGCAAAAGGGTGATTTCGCAACGCTGTGCAAAATTCTTCCTTAAGCTTGGAGTGATCGGCTTGCAATGGCTGTAACTCCTTCATTTCAACTTCGAATCGTGCACCGTTTGAAGCATTGGATTGTTGACTTCCTGAGATTCGAAACGAAATATAGCATGTAGAAAATGGACTTTGGAAAGTGCCCCAAAAGTGCGAAAGAAGATTGCAGCTGCTATCCTCTGTTTTTCCTCTCTCCGTTGTTCTTTCCTTGCATACTTTGAACGACTTTGGCAAAGGGCTATGGAGCTCCAAAGCTTGGTTCTTCATGAATTTGAGCTTTCCATTGCTTTGCCATGGATTCCAAATAACTCTCCTCAATCTTGGATTGCTTTGGTGATCAAAAAGCTATCAAAACACCAAAACTTAACACAATTTGATTATAATTGATTGCAAGGGTCCTTAACATGCCAATTGAGTTAAAAGGTAATAATTACTACTCAAAAGTGTTTAAAAGAGTTAATTACAAGCTATGAAATAGCACTTTTTGAGTAGTAATCACTCTCCCCAACCGACATATTGCTAGTCCCTTAGCAATGAAGGAGAGAAAAATAAAAATAAAAAGTATTATAATTTACAACATCATGCTGATCAAAAAACAATTTTCAAGTGGCATGATGATCTAACTTTCACATGGAACATTAAAGAAATAAAACTCAAACTTCAACAAGAGTTATCAAATAACTTGTCTAATCACAATTCTTAAAGAGAAGACATTATGCAAATTTAAGCTTTTAAAAGAGTTTCCACTCCCAAAGGGTCAAACCTTACTCTTCCACAAAAATCTAAGTGTTATTTATTAGCTTCCGAATATAGTATGTTGAACTAATCTCTCCCCCCAACCTAGTTCTTTTTCAAAGCTTAGCAAACTGATCAACCTCCAATAGGTTAAGAACACACCTCTTTTCTCACAATTTTTTTTCATTGTAGGAGTACAAGGCTTAAAGGTATTCTTTTTTAAATTGTCCATGTAACGGGGGTCCATCGATGACTCCCAACCAATTAAGGTTTAGGGCATCAAGTTTTAAGGATCTTTCAACCACTAACTCCTCGGATTTTACCCCGGACTTTTGAGAATGAATTTTAATACCCAAGCACCTACAGTATGTTAAACTCCACCTATTCACCCTTGTAACGAGCATTGAGGTCGGTGACTCCCAACCAATTAAGGCTTAGGGCACTAGGTTTTAAAGATTTTCACCATATACCCCTCAGACCTTGCTCAGGTTTCAAGGCAAGCAAACATTTTTTTTTTTTCAAAGACTCATTGGCCTTTTACAAGGTGTCCCAACACTATTAAATGAGGTCAAAGGTACCAAGTCTAAAATTTTCCTAAGTCAAGAGGGAAATAGTTTTTCATCTTATAATCGGAACCTATTGTGCACAATGTGTGAATAGCTTAAAGTGGAAGAACTGAGCTTGAATTCAATAGAAGTTTCAACAATTTATCAACTTTAGTAAGCATAATACAAACTCTAAGTCAAGTAAAAAGACAAAAATTCAATTTCTCCCTTTTCATTTTGAAAATTTTTTCCTTAATAACCATGGAGAGTAGAATAAAAACTTTCAAAAATTTTAAAAATTAAGCAAAATGCAACTAAATTACCAAAATAACTTAGCATTATTAACAATACTTACTTCCTCAACTCTTTCCCAACCAAGCTTAACATTGTCCTCAATGTGACAAAAGCGATTGAAAAATAGGGAGGAAGTGGTACCTCCTGAGTGACTTGGAGTCTGAGTCGTATAGGAGAAACCACATGTTTCAAAGAAAACATAAGAGTTAGTGAGTAAAGGAAATAGAAAAATGTCAAGTTTAAACAAAAAATGATGTCTATATATGATGCATCATCAGTAATACATCCAATCCCAGAATATAAGACATCAAAATATGGAATTATCTATACTAATATAATATGTAAAGACAAAAGTAAAGAGATGATCAAGTAATGGTAAGGTCCTGTGGAGTTGATGCGTCTGTGGTGGCCTCTTGAGTGGGTTGGATCAGGACTTTGGCCTCTGTTATGGTAATCTCCTTAGGTGGCATAGTCTCCTTAGCTGGAGCTATGGGCTCTGATGGTTTAAGGAGGTCAGAAATGGAGTGAGAGGCTTAGTGTGTGTGATCCCAGGGTGCGCGGGGCTCTCATCTTCAGATGCATGGTCGCGGGGCTCTGTTGGCATTTTTAGCAACTTCCCCTTGGTTTTTGGAAACCTTCCTCCATTTCGCAATTTGAAAGCCATTTCTAAGCTTGGAGGTGATTTCGCAACCAAATGGGAGTTTCACAGCCCAAATGTGATGAAAAGAAGGAAAAAAAATTTTCGCAGCCGTTTCGCAGCTGTAAAACACCCTGCGAAATGGGGGTTTGGCTGCGGAATTGGGAGTTTTTCTGCTTCGCAACCATTTCGCAACTGCAAAAAACCCTGCGAAATGGGGCTTTGGCTGCGAAATTGGGAGTTTTTATGCTTCACTGCCATTTCGCAGCTGCAAAACACCCTGCGAAATGGGGCTTTGGCTGCGAAATTGGGAGTTTTTATGCTTCGCTGCCATTTCGCAGCTGCAAAACACCCTGCGAAATGGGGATTTGGCTGCGAAATTGGTAGTTTTTATGCTTCGCAGCCGTTTCGTAGCTGCAAAACACCCTGCGAAATGGGCTGCGAAATTGAGAGTTTTTACGCTTTGGCACTTCGCAGCCGTTTCGCAACTGCGAAATGAGGGTCACTATGCTGCAAAATGGCACTCGTGTGCCAAAAGTGGCTTCGCAGCTGCGAAATCCTTTGCGAAATGGAGCTTTCCCTGCGAAAATGGAATCTTTCATGCTTTGGTGGTTCGTAGTCGTTTCGCAACTGCGAAATGGGGGCTCCTATACTACGAAGTGGCACTCGTGTGCCAAAATTGGTTTCGCAGCTGCAAAAATTTTCGCAGAGAGGGGTCTGAGGCTGCGAAATGGTTTCATAGCAAAGTGTCGATTTCACAGAGGCTGCGAAATCTCGTAGACCCTTGTTTTTCCCCTGTTTTTGCCCTATTTTTGACCCGTTTTTGCTCCGAAAGACTTCCTTTCAATTCCTTTGCAATTCCTCCTGATTTTGATCAACCAAAAACCTATTTTACATCAAAACAAATTAGAATTAAGACATTGAAATCAAAATTAAAGCATTTAAATCAAAATTAAAGCATTGAAATCAAAATTAAAACAAGTAAAAAAAAACAAAACAAAAAGATATGGACTAGCTAGTCTTTAAAAAAACTAAGTCCATCAAAAAATTTACTCATGATTCACTTTGCCCAGATCCCATATGAAGTTTGCATCCTTCACTTGAGACTTGGTTTGTATGATTTTCCCATACAAAGCTTGGAGAAAAGGTGGAGGCATGTGTTTCATCATTTCTTCCTTGATGACTATCATCTGTGGTTCTCTTTGTACATTAACATCATAACCATCTTTCTCTATGCTTTTCCCCTTTTTCTTTCCTTTAATTTCCTCCCTCTTTTCTTTCTCTGTTTTACTCTCTACCTTATGCTATAGCTTGCATGTGGGCAGATCAACCTCTTGAAACTTCAGCCACATAACTCATGAAGTTCATGGCTTCCTCTGCTATCTCGTATTCAACATGGCATGCACAACTAGCAATTTGTGAATTAAAAACAGAGAAAACAAAAGAAAACAAAAGAAAAACAATTCAAAGAAAAAAAAAATTACGGTAAACTAAAAACTAAATAAAAGGTATACTAAAATATGAACAATAAAGAAATAAAAAGAGTTAGTAAAAGGAAAAGAAAATTCACCAAACTTGTGATGAAGATCACAAGTACTCTAAAAAGGTAATATCACTGTAAAGTGGCACCATCTCCGGCAACGGCGCCATTTGATTCATGCCCAATTGGTGTCTCAGTTGATTCGTGTCCAGCTGGTGCTCCTTGATTGAGGGAGTAATCAACAAAATTTATAACCTATTACACCATTTACTAGGGTAGCAAAGACAAAGCTACTATAGCATAGTGGCTCTAGGATCGTTCACTGGGATGGGTTTTCACTTTGCAAATGATATTAATTCAAAGCTGAATTGGTGTCTTTTCATTTCAAGGTTAGCTTTAAAAGAAAACATAAAGATGTTTGAATGAAAAAGGTTCGATTTTAAACAAACCAAAAATAGTAACTGATTTTACTTACAAAGAAAAATGTTTCTTGGAGTTCAGATCACTAAACTCAGGTTCCTCATACAAAAAGGAGAGTTCTGGTCACTTGTTTCTTTTCCTCGCATTAGAGAATTAACATATAGTTCCTTCTCCAACCGGTGTTGTACAGATGTTTCTCATTAATGGGTTCAAACACTAAATCCCTCTCACTGATACAACTTGCAATGGTTCATGCCTCTCACTAGCACTTACCATTCAAGGTGATCTTTAACCTTGGATTACCCGTCAAAAGCTCGCAAGAGATAACTAATGGATGTCTCCTTGGAGTCCAAAAGCTTACCAAGTATTGGCTATTCTAGAAAATCCTACCTTCAAGTCACCTCCCAAAGGCTCGCAAGAGATAAACTAGTGAATCTCCATGGACGGAGATCACTTGCCTTACCAAGTGTTGGCCCAGGTGATTTAAAGGTGTTTTAAGTTAACTAAAAAGATAAAAACCATTAACGGGTCACACTTTCTCTTCATTAAAAACTAAAACAACAAAACTTCCAATTTATGCATTCGAAAACTTACCCGGTTACCTTAGCTCCAAGAGACGAAAAGCCTAGCCTCTCATCCTCTAAGGAAAAATCCTCAGAGTTTGGTTGGCTAGAAAAAAAAAGAATGAGAAAACAAAAATATGTATATATATGAAGGAAGAACAAAGCAAGTGCTCTGTAAAATATATATCTTCCTCCCGTCGGATTACATGATTCTATATATGATGCTCTGAGAACAAGCTCCTGAGAGCTATATATAAAGAAAATTACAAAACAAAATATCTAAGGTTATTCACCCCTTTTCCAAACTTAATAACTAAGGAATCTTATGGTTGGTAGCTTACAAGGAGAAGAATGGAAATTTATACAAAAATATCTGAAGAAAAATATCCAAAAGTGTCGGTCACAACTATCGAGAAGCTTCAGGAGAACACCCGTGCACTGTGCAAAATGGCTGCGAAATTCTCTCAACAAAAGGCTGATTTCGCAGCCGTGCAAAAATCTTCCTTCAGCTTGGAGTGATCTTCTTGCAATGGCTTTAACTCCTTCGTTTCAACTCCGAATCATGCACCATTTGAAGCGTTGGATTTTTGACTTCCTGAGCTTTGAAATGGTATATATCATGTACAAAATGGACTTTGGGAAGTGCTCCAAAAGTGCACAAGAAGACTACAGCTGTTGTCCTCTGTTTTCTTCACTCTGTTTTTCCTCTCTCCATTGTTCTTTCCTTGCATACTTTGAACGACTTTGGCAAAGGGCTATGGAGCTCCAAAGATTTGTCCTTCATGAATTTGAGTTTCCAAAAGCTTTGTCATGAACTATATACAGCTCTCCCTCATTCTTGGATTGCTTTGGTGATCAAAAAGCTATCAAAACACCAAAACTTAACACAATTTGATTAGAATTTATTGCAAGGGTCCTTAACATGTTAATTGGGTTAAAAGGCAATAACTACTACTCAAAAGTGTTTAAAAGAGTTAATTACAATCTATCAAATAACACTTTTTGAGTAGTAATCACCCAACTATCAACATTTTCACCTTCAGTTAATGCAAAAGCAAGAGGAAACAATTGATTATTTCCATCACAGCCCATGGCAATCATTACAATGCCCTTATACTTCCCATACAAGTGTGTACCATCAATAGTTAACACAGGACGACAATGCTTGAAGCCCTCTATGGAAGGATGAAATGCCCAAAAGACTCGCTGAAATACCTCTTCATTTCGCATATTTCCTGGGAATGTTTTAGAAATTACAACACATCCTGGATTGGCTTGCTCTAAGGCACCAAAAAAATGTGGCAGTTTAGCATATGATTTATAGAAATCACCAAACAAATTAGTTAATGCTATACACTTGCCTTTCGAAGCCTTAGTGTATGAGATATGGTACCCGAATCTTTCTACAACACTTGCTTGAATGGCAGCCACTGAAAATGTGAATTGTGTCTTAATCATTTCCTCTATATGGGCGGCTATCAGGTTTGAGTCTAACTAATGATGATCTTGGTTCATGCAAGGATTGACACATGTGTGTGGGCCACTATATTTGTTGATCTCAAATAAAGATGTCCCTTTAACAACTGTAGCACGTAGTCTCCAAGGACATTGAGACTGTTCAGCTTTCTTGCATCTTAGGACCAACAATTTCTTTGTGGATGACAAAATGATATACTCTTGGTGCGAATTAATAGAGTACATCTTTACAGCATGTTGCAAATCTCCTTTGGAATTAAATATTTATCCAACTATGAACTCTCCAGTTGGATGTCCTATAAGAGTGTTTCCCCATGGGGTCCATTCACTTGACACAACATGACCAATGTTTTCAACATTTTCAAACTGTGGTGATGGTGCCAAATGATATTGCATTGAAGATAATTCAATTGGGTCATCTAAATCCTTTGTATCTGGATTGTTTGACAAGTTACATCATTTCCCATCCATAGCCACATATCTCATTTGTTCTCTTTCAATTGCCTCACGAACAACTAAAAAAGGCGAGCTACCTTCCCTATCTTGATTATCATCATTATGAACATCCTCGGCTCCTACACTGTCATCATCACATTGTCTTCCTTCTTCGTTTTCCTCATCCTCTTCTGATCTATGCTCAAAAGTAAATGGATTTTGAATATTACTAGTACCATCATTTTCACCAAGTAACAAAGGCAGGCAATTACCAATTGGTGAATTCATTTGAAAGTCAATAGGTACTTGTTCAACAAATAACTCAACTTCATCCATCCCAAATCTGTTATGCATTTCTAACATTCGAGCTATACTACTATCATTCTTTACTAGGCAAGGTTAAAATTTATTCCCTTTTTTCATAGGATACTTACAACTAAGTAGTAATCGAAAATGTTCTTTATTGATGTCAGTGACCGAGTATATCATTTCCAACAGTTGTTCATATGTTGTCCCAAGAGGCACATCAATAGGTTCAACCACAACTCTATCCCCAACATAATCAACATCGGTCTGTGTTCTCACCATTTTCCCATTACAAAAACAAACTATTGCCACCGATAAATTAGACATAGTTTACTTATAGAAGAAGCCAAAAAAACCAAATCAATTTCATTTTTAACCACAAAATTACACAATATAAATCATTACTAATAACATCAATTTGTAATGAAATAACAAATAACAATAATAGGGTATGTTATTAACAATAATCAAATAACAAATAACACCTTAATATCCAAATAATTCAATGTTTTTAATTAATAATATTTTCTTATTATTTATTACCATTAAAATTGAATAAAAGGTTGTTATTTTTCCATTAACAATTAAAATGTCTTTGTTTAAGCTACCCAAATTAAGTGGGAATTTTTTTTAAATTTGTTCAAGAATGGATGTAATGTGTACATATTCAACATAATTAATAGTTACGACTATAAATGTTTTAATATTTTCCATTTAAATAATTAAAAAAGAGAAAGCGGAATAGTTAATACACTTTTGCTTATGTCTGGTTAATTTTTAAATTTTTTAATTTAATTAAATTTCTACAATTTATAATTTAATAAGTTAAATTTGAAGTAAAAACTAATATTTTCTATACATTAAATTTGGTTTTAGTGTTTTTTTATTTATTTATAACTATTGAGTTCTTCAAATATTTAATAATCTTTAGGAGTCTATCTCGATCTTATAGATTTTTCCCTCTATGGCCTAAAATATTTATAAAAATATTCTAAATAACTTTCCTTATTCTATGAGGAAATATGATATCACAATAATAAATTAACTTAGAAAATACTTTATACAATATTCTTTACCAAAATGAATTTATAATAATTGAGAATTTGATACATTTTCTAATATATGATACAATTCAAAAGCTAACCAATAATTACAAGCAATTTTCATGGTTTGGAGATCCAGCCTAGGTTCTACATGTCTTTTTACAGTTTTATAAAGTTGTTAGCATTTGTATAGGTGCTATTAAATGTTCCACATGCCATTAAATGATTCGAGTTCTAGGAGCCCTAGAGTTTGGTCATGATTCGAGTTCTAGGAGCCCTATAATGGGGAAGAGATTGTTATATGAGCAATAGTATTATCTTTATAAAAATGATGATTGAAAAATGACACACTCAAATCTCCTTGATCCTAATAATTTTTTTTTAAAAATATATATATAATAAAAAGTATATATTTTTTTAGAGGAGAAAAAGAAACAAAAATAAATTTAATAATCACTTCCAATTTTATAAAGTTAATAAATTATGAAAACAAATTTAAAAATAATTTCAAAAACTTAAGCATTTGTAATGATGGTTTCTCGATAAGTCTAGTAATTATAATAAATAAGAAGATAAAATATTTTAATAATAAACAAGTAATTATAACTCATAACCCTAAGGATTTATTAGGAAGTGTAGAGACTTTCACTTTTCTTTTTCTGTAACTTTTTGAAGTTGCTTCCATATGTCTTATGTCAAGAAGATTCCCATAAATATGTATTAAACCTGGAAGAAGCAGATTCTTACAAAAAATAATGAGTCATTTTTCCCAATTTTTTACTTTAATGCATAGGTGTTTTACAAAATCCACAAAACAAAGCTTTTTGAATTTTTGGCTATAAATTTTAGTTCCAGATTCTCACTAGGCAAATATTAATATTTGTTGTTCATATGTATTGTTGTACGTGTATCATTGTATTGTGCATTATATTTGTACCATAAAATACACTTCAGATGAGATACAACCAAGCAATAAATAAGATTTACATCAGGAAAATGAATTATATCATTGTATTGTAAGTTTTCTAACAAACATGCTTACAACCACTAAGGTACTTTTAGAAATAGTTGATGGATAAGATTAAGCAAGCTAATGCCTCATAACCAGCAATAGCAGGCCCATGTTTGTGAGGAATTGAAGCTTCTATCCGGGAGCGAGTAATTGTAAGGCTGTTGAAATTTTACCAGTAGTAATGGTTGAGAAAGTTGAACATGTAAAATATGCCACAAAAAATATGAAAAATTAGCACTAATGTGAAGAGCGTGCTTTGATCAGTGTAAAGCAAAGATCAGTACATTAAGCTCTACATTAAGCAGGAGTGTATTTCCATTCCATATTGGGATTTCATAGGTTTCCCCTAAGCACCCTGCTAAAGGCCATATTTAATTTCAAACCCTTCAACTTTCAGTCAGTAAACTCTCATTTTAATAACCAAGGCATAATGACGTCTTTCACATACTTATCCAAGAAAAGTTAAAAGGAAAAAACATCATCAACAATTATCATCATCCAATTTGTGATTGGAATTGGCTAAAAAGAAAAATTTACACTTCATGTGCAGGGATAACAGAAAATAATAAACCAAATGATATTGTAGTCACAAATTCATCAGGGGTGGCCCTGTCCTGTAATACATCATCATTATTCCAGGTATAATCAAAGCCAGATAGCAATATACCATTTGTCCCAATTTTGAGGAACTCACTGAAACATATTCTTTTCTAAGATTAATAGCCACTTGATGCATTGTAACTATGTTAATTTCCAACATATTAACTCCATTTTTATAGAAAAAAGAATTTTTTTTTTCTCCATTTCAAAACCCCAATCCGAAAAAACCTTAACCTCTCCAAGTCTCTCTCTCTCCCCCACCTTCATCCAATCCGAAATCCATATTTTGGATCACGATGAAGATGAATCATGGGCAGATCAACAGTTATCAGGATTCTGAGATGAGAGGAAAATGAGGCAAAGGTTAGGGTTTTTCGGGTTCCAGGATAAGAGGAATACAAGGTGGAGGAAAGGGTTTTTCAAGTTTTTTGGATAGCTATGAAATTGAAAACAACTTGAGATTTTTAAAATTTTCAAAACAACTTGTTTTCCTCTATTTGGTTGGTGAGAAAGCTAAGGAAAATGAGTGGGAAAAAACTCATGAACCAGAAAAAAATTTACCTAGCTGCTGGTGGGAGCCACTGGTGGGAGCTACAGCTGGTGAGGAGAGAAAATGGAGCCGCAGATGGTGGAGCCGTAGAGAAGAGAATACTTTCTGGATTGTTGATTTTGGGAAAAAATTGGGTCTCCAAAGTAAAAAAACAAGTTTGACGAAGATGGCTTGTTGACGTGAATTGCTGATGTGGATTCAAAAGAGTATTTTGGCAAATAGTTTGAAAACTGGATTAGTTCGGGTTTTTTTTCCCAAAGAAATACTACTTTGGCTGTAAACTCTATATTAAAAATCTCCATTAACTTTTGAAGAGATCACGTAAATGGATATATACTAAATCTTCGTCCATACACCAATTGAAGCTCCAATATATATATAAATATATATATATAAATGTATATATATGTAGGTGCTCACGTCACCACTTCGGCATACACCCGCTCAAGCTCATATATATATATAAGAGAAGTACTTACAAGTTTGAAGAGGTGAAGATTTCTCACGGTCAATTCAAGTCGAGTTTCTCAAGTTGGGTTGAAGAACACCCAAAGATTAAAAAAGCTCTCTAAAAAAGTTCAAGTCAAGTTTCTCAACTATTGTCCCTTTTATATAATATATATATATGAATGACAAATTGGAAGAGGATTTAAAGTGTAAAACAAGAAGGAAAACGAAGTGAAGTTTGGAAAAAAGTGGAAAATAAATATTTTTGGAAAAAATAGGAAACTTTCTATTAAAATATTTCTTTGAAAAAAAAAATTTACTTCAAGACTCACCCCATCCACATGACAATGCATGTATATGATGCGTCTTGAAGTGGGGACATTTGTAGACATAAAAAAATTAGTGGATTAAATTACCACTAATTTGGTCTTCAAAATGACTAAATTAAAAAAAAAAATCCTCTTATGGATAAGTTTCCATAATCTCCAAAACGGAAGAAAATTTGCTAAAATCAAGGAACTAAATCCCTTGAATTGAAAAACTAAAATTTGGGAATTTGAATATGAAAGGAGAAATTAGAAAATTCAAAAAAAGAAAATCTTAAGGAGAAAATCCAAAGGTGACTTCGTAAGAGAAAATAGGCTTCACAACAAAAGAAAAAGTTTCATCAAATCTCCCTACAAAGAACTACTACACGCGTTCTTTGTCATTCAATAAGTTCATTCGAGAATAAGTCATTTGTGACCCTCGATTGATCTTTGAAATCAAGAAAACGTTATCGTCGTCTTCCAAAGTGTGATCAAGACAAAAGAATTAGAGAGAAAAATATTATTTTGGAAATAATATTATTTTTGAGACTGTGCCTATATTTTTTTTAATTTTAATAAATATTTTGTTCACATTATTTTTTTATTTGTTTTGCTAATTTAGCAGGACCAAAAGTTTTACAAAATTTGTGTGTACCGGAGCAATTGCCAAATGGCTTCCTGTTGTATCATAATTCATACTTTAATGCTCCCGTTTAAAACTCCGTTGGAGTCTGATCTAGAGAGGCCCCTACACCATTGGGATGGCTCGGATGTAGGCAGGCTGACTTGTGGCCCAAAACTTTTAGGTTGGGTTGGGTCGGGCTTAAGATGGGCCCAATGTACGTATATATAATTGAGGCATTGTCCTGGGGGAGCTTGCTAATAAAGTTTGGGTGTAGGCTTTTGAAAGTAGAAGAGTTAAAATTTGATATGGGTTTCACGTTAAAGGTAGTATGTATTCAAGTTAAAAAAGACAGTATTAATTAAGGGATGTGATATCATGTATGCATTTTGATCCATTTTTGCTTCATTATTATTATTTTTATTTCTTTTTGTATTTTAATTTCCTTCTTTGATTGATGATTAAGCCCATTCAACGATTTTGATTTTATTATATATATATATATATATATATATATATATATATATATATATATATGTGTTTGTGTGCAACAGTTGGAAATAAATTTAGCATTAAAGTGACTTTCAATTTTGATTTTTGAGGTTTGACAAAGTGTGGAGTGGAAGCTGAGGAAGAGGAGGCGGGAAACACAGCAGTGTTTTCTCTGAGACGGCAAACTTTCCATCCCCCCCCTCTTTGTTTTTTTTTTCCTCGATTAATCTCTGATTGGGAACCCAAACTCCTTCTGGTGTCATGGGTATTAAGGTACACTCTTGCATTCCAACATCAATGTCTGAGATTTTATTCTAGGTTTCATTAAAAGTCTTCTTCTTTTTGTTCCTCTTGTGCTACTGCTAGGGTTTAACGAAGCTTCTGGCTGACAATGCCCCAAAGGCCATGAAAGAGCAGAAATTCGAGAGCTTCTTCGGCCGCAAAATCGCCATAGATGCCAGCATGAGCATCTACCAGTTCCTCGTCTGCACATTCTTCACTCTCTCTCTATACGTCTTTTTGTATATATTTATGATTTTTAATTTAAATGCTCGTGCCTTTGCAGATTGTTGTTGGAAGAAGTGGGACTGAAATGCTCACAAATGAGGCTGGCGAAGTTACTAGGTGCTTTCGCCACTCCCTCACTTCACAATTTTCCTCTTTTTATATGATATTCATTCATAATCCATTTGGGTTTTGTTGTAATTCTTTTTTCAGTCATTTGCAAGGAATGTTTTCTCGGACAATTAGGCTTCTGGAGGCTGGATTGAAGCCTGTGTAATTTGTTTCATTACCTCACTCTTTTCTATCTATTCATTTCATTTCCATACACGCTCTTTCTTCTAGTTATTTATTTATTTACTTGTCATTTTCTTTGCCTTTTTGTATCAGTTATGTTTTTGATGGGAAGCCTCCAGATTTGAAAAAGCAAGAGCTTGCAAAACGGTATCTTTCCTATCACAGTGCCCCCATTTATTCTGCATTTTTTTTTAACATGATTATGAATCTATAAGGGCTCGTTTGACATGCTTTTGTACCACACCCTTGGTGCAGTTTCTCAAGGAGGGCAGATGCCACTGAGGATTTGACAGAAGCCTTAGAGGTCAGTGCACAGCTTAAGCTCTTTTCCTCTCTTTCTCTCTGTCTCTAACTATCTTTAGTGTTCTTGCAGACTGGCAATAAAGAAGAGATTGAAAAATTCAGTAAAAGAACAGTGAAGGTAAGTTTTTTCCTATTCTTTTTCTTCCTTTTATCAATTGATCAAGGGCCCGGGATAGATGATTGGGTGACCCAATTCTTGTTAACTACATTCTGCTGAAAGCAGAGGCATTAAAAACTACAGTGAATCTGAATGCATTTGAGAAGCAAGTTTATAACCTGTAATCATTGGTAAATTTATATACCCATTGAATCTGTTTCCTTTGAAGTAGTTTTCTTGAAACAGCATATTGTTTTTCAACTTTCTTTATACCCAGTGGAGATTGACATGAAGGTTAGAACTGTTTACTTCAGTACTTCCATTTTCTGCTCCTTGTTTCAGGTGACAAAGCAACACAACGAAGATTGCAAAAAGCTTTTAAGACTGATGGGAGTGCCTGTAATTGAGGTGACATTTTATGATTTGAAGTAACTCATTTGTAGTGTGAATTTATCTGTATATACAATAAAAGTTTTGATTTCTTTTTTCGGTTCCATAGGCTCCTTCTGAAGCAGAGGCACAGTGTGCTGCACTTTGCAAATCAGGGAAGGTATGCATCTTTCTGGTTATGATAAGTTCATTATTTTGGTCTTTATGTACATCTTATAGAAGAAATTGCTGAAACATTTTGTTTTTCACATCGCTGGATCAAACAAAATTTTCACATCAGAATTAGTTTATTCTTGTTGCAGTTAAGGATAATTTTTTAAGGATTCCATAATGTGATCTCTAATTTTTCTTCTACACATTTGCACTGATAATCCCTTTCTCTTTATTGGATTAATTCCATGAAAGGACTTGTGCCTTCAAATTCTATTGGAACCTAAATATGATATCACAATGAAATACAAACATTCTTTTTCCATGGGATGTCCAAACATGTGCTTAGTGAATGAATTTTAAGAGTTTATAGTTAATTTATGCATGTTTCAGGTCTATGCTGTGGCTTCTGAAGACATGGATTCCCTAACTTTTGGAGCTCCTAAATTTCTTCGTCACTTAATGGACCCTAGCTCAAGAAAAATCCCAGTGATGGAATTTGATATTACAAAGGTGCTTAAAAATTTTGAATATGGAATCTGATTGCTGATTTTTCACTCTTTCCAATAATGAATTATGTTTCAGATTTTGGAGGAGCTGAATCTTACCATGGATCAATTCATTGACCTGTGCATTCTTTCAGGGTGTGATTATTGTGACAGCATTCGAGGTATTAATATCAAAGATTCTTGGTCTATCAAATGCATATATGTTTTTTTCCATATGTAGATATTCAGAAAATGATAAGACTATCCATGCATCTTGTAGTAATCTTTCCTTTTTATTTTTAATTGTTCTTAAAAGAAGCAACGCTGAAAAGAAAAGAAACTGAAATGTTAGTCCCTGTAATGGGAGAAGCTTGCTTCCATTTTGTTCTTTTGATGGTGTAGTGGGCTCTTTTATTGAGTAGTATTTCTCTTTCCACAACTGCTTCTTGCACTTTTTCTTGGGTGGTATTTCTCTCTGTAAAGTGTATGTGTGTTTAAAAATCAAATATGGGGATATTGATTGGCTCATATGGATTCTGCACTTCTGCTTATTAAATCCAGAACATGTTGTTCAGCTCAACTGTTAGCTACTCTTGCTTATGTCTATACATGCATATACACTTATTAGGAATGTCTCAATTTCCTAATCTTGTCAAGTTTTCTTTTTGTAAAGACTAACTGTTAATTTCCATTGTTTCAACAATGCTTCACAGATACCTGTGGAGAAAGATATGCCAATCTTTAACCTTTACATTTGTGTGAAGTTCACGATAACTTTTTTCATTTTTTGGTTTCCATCAAATCAAAGCAACTAAACTACTAAAGCCTCACTGTATTTTTAGTTAATACACTTTTCAAACTATATCAATATAACATAACAAGCATGCAATATTAATAAACATTAATTTCAACCAAATTTTGTGTTGATAAAGCTGAAGGAAAATGTGTTCTTCAGTCAAGAAACTCGCCTTCCACCAGCTTGCATAAAACACCCAATTCCCTCTAGTCTGTCCTGCATTTGTCTGCCCGTAAGATATTTTACTTGTTTTTTCTCTCTTTGTATTCACTTTTTTTTTTCCTTTTTTTTTCACAAGTTTAAACATCTTTTTCATTTTTTTTCCTCTTTTTTAAGTTGTTATATAAATATACTATTAAATTGTATTTATCCACTTCATTTGAAATTGAGTGCTTAATTAATATCTATAATTGCTATATTTATACTGAAATTCATTTTTCTGCTTCAATTTTCAATTAAAGCTCATTTAGTATTTTGTACCATCTTAATGCATCAGGTATTGGGGGGCAGACTGCATTGAAGCTCATCCGCCAACATGGCTCCATCGAGAATATATTGGAGAACATAAACAGAGAAAGGTGCTTTTCATTTTCCATTGTGGAACTTATAATTTAAAATGGTTGAACTTGTATTTCATGCAATTATGACGTTGTGACATGATTTGAAAAGACATTATCTTGGAACAAATTTGTGGAAAGTCCTCAACATTTTTGAAAGTTTTCTTTATGATCTCATGAATAAAGTTGTCATGTGTTCTATGTGTGAACTATCAATATCATCTTTGTTAACTCATTAGATCAATTTATGTCATTCTTATTAATCAATCAACAAATTTAATTATAGTGTTGTACATATAACAATGGAAGCATTGTAGGTAATGCAGAAAGAATTTATTGTTTACTGTGATTTGTTTCATTGATGATTGACCTTGATAAGTAACCATCTTTATGCATTTATCAACCATTCCTATTTCTGTATGACTTACATCTCTTTCTGTATGCAGGTACCAGATACCTGATGATTGGCCATATCAAGAGGCTCGGCGCCTTTTTAAAGAACCCCAAGTCTTTTCTGATGATGAGCAACTTGACATCAAGTGGAGTGCTCCAGATGAAGAAGTAAATGATTTTAGTTGGAAAATTTGTATTGTCTTTTGTTTTTTTTTTGGGCATGTTACAAGTGTTTTTGTTGTCTCTCACATTTTTAGGGGTTGATAACCTTTCTGGTGAATGAAAATGGATTCAACAGTGACAGAGTAACAAAGGCATGACCTCTAAACATTAATATAGATGTCTCATATTTTCTTTCCATGAGGTCACATTACTTTAAAACAAAAGATGTGTAATTTATCTGTTGTGGTTTGTCTATTTACATCAGGCAATAGAAAAAATCAAAACAGCCAAGAATAAATCATCACAGGGCCGGTAAGTAATGCTCGAATAATTAGAAATGAGTTCACAAACACTTCTTTTCTGTGGTCTAATGTTGTCCTTTGTTTGATGTTCCTTGATTTTTACAGATTAGAATCATTCTTTAAACCAGTCGTTAGCTCATCAATACCCATCAAGCGTAAGGTAGGTATCCAGTAAGCAAGTTAAGCGTCCACAGTTGATTTTTCTCCCTTCCATGTGTACTTTTTGTTGGTTCTAAGAATGCAAGATAAAACTTTTAATGTATTTGTCATTGAAGCATACAAATAAAAAAGTTCAATGTCAGTGTTCCATTCTGCTGAAAACCTTGTGGATCCACTATTATTTATGATGTAAGAATTCCTATCAATCATTAGTATAACCAACATAGGCCTATATTATTTGTTTATCTTGCCTGCACAATCACAGAACGTCTAACTGGAGGATGCACATGTTGTGCGATACACTGCTTGAAACCTTAGCCAAGCTACATTAATCATGGATGTAATTTCCCACAAAATTCAATCTGTTTTGAATTTAAATTGTATTATTATTTTGTTCTAGTTGAAGCAGGATAAGGAATAATTATTTTCCTTTAATATGCATATTATCGCATCTCATTGAGATTTAATATGCCATGCATAATTTTGTCAGTCCTATCCTCATTCCTTTGACTTGGAATTCTTACTATATCACTATAAAATTGCATTGGCTAAAAGGTGTCAATGTAAATTAAATGTGATGATATTTAGACATCTTAACATACTGGTTTATTTGTGTTCATTTAACATTTCATATGGCTAATTTCAAGATTAAACATATGTGAAACCTTTTAGTGCTCATCCTAGGACTTTTCTTATTTGCTATATTGTCCGTTTTCCATGTCAATGGTTTTTATTTGCTTTTAGATCAATTAAGCCTTTACTAAGTGCTGCAAGCAATAAAAACAATTTCCAAAGGCTGGTCCTACTGGTTGATGATACTGAAGGATTAATTCTTCCATTATTGCTTACGTATTCATACCAGAACACCTTTCCTCCAAAATTTTGAAAGAAAGTTTGACAAAGAAGTGTACAATAACCTTCAGCCAGTGCTTGTTCATATCTGTTGGGAAGCTTGGACCTGATTGGATATCATGATTTTTTGGTGCACTGGCTGACAGGAAAGCAAATGCATGCTTGGATCTCCAAAACCAATAATCAAGCATAAAATTTTCACTCAGCAAGTTTGTATTCAGTCCCGGCGATATATCATTGGCAGCTCAAGCATGCCAACTTTAGGTCTGGGTTCCAAGCACTCCACGCCATTATTCAGAGGTGTCTGCTTTGGAGCATGAAGTTGGAAACTCTGGTGAACATTCAAAGTGCATCTGTGCTTATTCTCTACTCAATTCATGTGGCAACACATTGGTCATTATTGCAGTAACTTCATGAAAGAATTTGTAGTGTTATTCCTGTTATTGTGTCAGTGCACAATGCTGGCCATCTATGAAACAATATTCCTCTTTTGGACTCGGTATTGATTGGCTAATATAAGATATAAAACATTTTAACTAAGCATGACAAAGGTGGAGCTACTACAGCCATAACAAATCCAAATACCAAAAAGGTTGCCTAGTGAACGTTTTGTCTGTAAAACCTCTTTACCTTTCTTTTGCTTCAGGAGATTAGTTGATAGTTGATACTGGAACTTGTGTGGCCATTTTTGTTGTGGAGATTGTTAATTTACTCAGTTCTGTCAGCACTATAATTCAAAAATTATTTCAAACTATAGTTTTGGAAATTTTAATGCAGGTTTCTAAGTTGGATATACAGTTCTAAAGAGGATCTGTGTCTATGTTGGACACTTTGTCATACAAGAACCTCCTCTTCTATGTTTTGATGCATTTTTTAGACACAAATCTCTTTGTCAGATGATTATTTTTATTTTTATTTTTTTGAAATCTAATGAAGGCAAACTTGCAGTTGATTCTGGTCAAATGCAGTGGACAAGTTGGTACATGGCTCAGCTGTTCTAATATAGAGAAAGAATGAAATTATAAAGAAAAATGAGGATGGGGGAGAAGAATGAATTAATGTTTCACCCATAATTCTACATGAGATATAAATTTATAGATTTTAATGATTCATTCATTCATTTAATTGCTGATGGTTCTTTCTGTCCCATGCCTTTTTTTTCTTTTAAATAAAGATTAGTTCTCTGGGTTGGCTTGTATGTCTATCGGTGTTTCTGGATATGATTTCTTCTCCTGAATATTCTTGTCTGTGCACCTATCTGACAGGAAACAGAGGACAAGGCTGCAAAGGAAACTACTAACAAAAAGTCGAAGGCTGGTGGTGGAAGCAAGAGGAAGAAGTAGCTGTGTTGCCATTATAGCACCTGAAGTTGGATTAATGGAACCGAGCCATTTGACAAGTTTGTACTACTTGTTCCTCCGGAGGTTGTATGGAAACTGCAAATGCTGTAATTGAGCCAATCTGTTTTGTCATGTTATGAGTAGCGAGTTTCAACAAATGGTTTCATGGGATCTATGTAATCTGCAGACTCCTGCTTTTCTTCTGCAACTTTCTGCATTACCTATAAACCGGCCATGATGCTTTCTGTTTATTGAAAATCTGAGTTGGGTCATTTTATATAATGCTTTGCCTGTTAAAAGGCCTTGCCATAATATCACTCCAATTTTAGCGTGATGATGTTTTCAGTCTTGATTGTTCACGCCTTCTTCGTTGGTGGTTCAGTTTCGAACTCACCTTATCAGAAATATTGCTCCGGCCGAATTCTTGGTGGCCTTTGGGATGAATTTTGGTTATGGCAATTGGATACTTAGAAGGGAATATCTAGATTTGGGGATAAATGGTATCAGGATGTGGCATTTGTGGAAACAAAGACTTGGTCCGGTAAGTCCATCAAAATGAATATGAATCATATGATATGATGCAATCCCTTCATTCCAATTCCAATTCCAATTCCAAATTCACACCTTTGATGATGGCGAACGCCAGGGCCATTCTTTCCCTCTTACAAGGATGTAACAGCATGAGAAAACTTCACAAAATTCATGCACACATCCTCATCAATGGCTACCAGCACAACCCCTCCATTTCTGAGAAACTCCTCAACTTCTGTGCCGTTTCTGTCTCTGGTTCCTTGGCCTACGCTCAACTTGTCTTCCATCGTATTCACAACCCACAAACCCCTGCTTGGAACTCCATGATCAGGGGGTTTTCTCAGAGCCCATCTCCTCTCCAATTACAAGCCATTGTTTTCTACAACCACATGCTTTCAGCTTCCCATGCTAGGCCCGACACTTACACTTTCTCATTCCTTCTTAAGGCATGTGAAGAGGCTAAAGAAGAGGGAAAATGCAGAGAGGTTCATGGATTCATAATTCGATTTGGGTACGACCAAGACGTGGTTTTGTGCACAAACCTCATCAGATCCTATGCTGGAAATGGATTGATTGAGACTGCACATAAGGTTTTCGAGGAAATGCCTGCAAGAGATTTGGTTTCTTGGAATTCGATGATTTCATGCTACTGTCAGACAGGTTTGCACGAGGAGGCATTAAAAATGTATGATCAGATGAGAATTTCTAATGTGGGGTTTGATGGGTTCACACTTGTTAGCTTGCTTTCGTCCTGTGCCCATGTGGGGGCCCTGCATATGGGAGTCCAAATGCATAGGTTTGCTGGTGAAAGGAGACTAGTAGAAAATATTTTTGTGGGCAATGCTCTGATAGATATGTATGCCAAATGCGGCAGCTTGGCTAGTGCTCTTTCCATCTTTAATTCGATGCCTAAGCGCGATGTGTTCACTTGGAATTCGATGATTGTAGGGTATGGAGTGCATGGGCGTGGGGATGAAGCAATCACTTTCTTTGGAAGCATGTTGATGGCAGGAGTCCGGCCAAACTCCATCACATTCCTTGGTTTGTTGTGTGGTTGTAGTCACCAAGGCCTGGTTAAGGAGGGTGTTCAATATTTTCACATGATGAGCTCTGAGTTCAATCTCAAGCCTGGAATCAAGCATTATGGGTGCATGGTGGATTTATTTGGACGTGCTGGAAAGTTAAAGGAGGCGCTTGAAGTCATCAGGAGCTCTCCTTCTCAACATGATCCAGTTCTGTGGCGAACCCTGCTAGGTTCATGCAAGATTCATAGAAATGTGGAAATAGGAGAAATGGCCATGAGGAATCTGGTTCAATTGGGATCTCTAGGCGCAGGTGATTGTGTACTTCTCTCTGGAATATATGCTGAAGCCAAAGACTTGCAAGGTGTTGCAAGGATGAGAAAATTGATTCAAAGCCGAGGAATAAAGACGACCCCAGGTTGGAGCTGGATTGAAGTTGGCGATCAAGTTCATAGATTCGTAGTGGACGACAAGTCTCATCCTGATTCCAGAGAAATTTATCGCAAATTGGAGGAAGTAATCCATAGAGCCTCCTTGGTGGGTTATGCAATGGAGGAGTCATCTCTAGTGGCAGCGCCTGAGTCCAACACCCAAGAGTACTGTTGGGAGACTTCCACTTCATACCACAGCGAGAAGCTGGCAATTGCGTATGGGCTGGCAAGAACTCCAGAAGGAACGAGTCTTCTGATCGTCAAGAATCTAAGAGTTTGTAGAGATTGCCACAACTTCACAAAGTTTGTCTCTATGGCATTTGATCGAGAAATAATTGTCAGGGACCGAGTTCGGTTCCATCACTTCAAGGGTGGACATTGTTCCTGCAAAGAGTTCTGGTGATAGACAGCTTCATCCCTTTCCAATGAAAATACACAAAAATCAGAAGGCAAGCTTGAAGATGGTACTCAGAACAACAATGGGTAAAAAACAGGATTTCTACTTGATGGTTGCTGTCCAGTTGGGAAGTTCATGTCCAAAATCTAATGAAAACACATTCTCCAATCAACGTATGCAGCTTAGTACCTATTTATTAGTCCACAGTATGTGAAGAAAGCAGCAATGCAGCATAGATTTAATCAAAACACATCCATGCATGTATTAAGCCACAACAAACACTAATCAATCTGCACACTCTGAGCCCGGCGGCCCGTTGTGGGCTTAGCCCTGCAGCCCATGGGCCACAGTGGCCAGAGGTCGTCTGAAGAGTTTACCTTATTTTAGGTTAATAATGTGTCTTGTGAGAACGTGATTGGTGGATACGTAATCACAGCTTCGAAATTAAGCTACTCGCCACGCTCTTTGAACTTTGAAGATAGATAGCGCATCACTTAAGCATGTTGTGCTTATATGTATATATGTTTGCATAGTCATGGAGCACCTTATATACTACCATCCACTTATATGTGGGGTTCCTCCACCAATGATAAGATTCTCATAATGTTGCAACTTTTGTGATTCTTGATGGGTTTTAGCCTTTTTGCTTTATTCATAATCATGTTTAGTTTCTTCTTGACATCAGTTCCTGTACGGGAGGTGGGAATTGGGATTCACTGGTTATTTTTTTCTTGATTTTCTTGAAACAGGTTCTGGGCTGACCGGTTGTGCAACTCAGTCGTCTTCGCCTTTAGGCTCCACATCCACAACTACTGCAGCAGGATCTCCTTCCTTTGGCGTTGGAAGCTCTTCGTTTTCCCATGGTTGGTACATTAATTTTGTCATTATTATTTCTAATACTGTGAGCGTCTCTTTTATCATTCATGGTAATATGTTTTCTCATCTGAATTATGAGAGTTGGTTGGTTTCGTCATCCGCAAACTGCTTATAATCCACGAAGGGTAACCCTTACGATCAACAAAGGTAAAGGCTTCATGGCAACCCCTTTCTTCCGACTAGTTGGCGTAAGGCATTCCTGCTAATTTTAACGGTCACTGCGGCTCAATTTCATCCTTCCACTATCTTTGTGTCTGGGTTACTTTCTGCTATTGTTCTCCTCTTTTGGATTCAAATTTTCACAGAATGTGTGTTAGGGTTACTTGATGCTATTTTTTCCCTCTCTGGATTCATATTTTCAAAGAATCTGTACTCATAATTGAGTAAGGGCTGTTGGCCTTTTAGTTTATTTTTGTGGCTTTAGTTTGAGAACAAATTTGACGTAATGTAACAGCAGGAGCGTTCTTCTCTTTCCCTGCATTCTTCTTTGTTTGAAAGCACTCATTCACATATGCATTTAGTATTTTATTTTGTGCCTTTTTTGCTTCTTTGAAGTAACTTTTGTCCCCAACTATTGATTAGATGGACTTTTGGGGTTGATTGAGGTTAAAGTTTGACTTTATGTTCTTGAGACAAATTTCACCCCGCTTAGGTGCTTACAGTAGAGGTAATTGACTCCTAGGATGCAATGATCACTTCTTGTGATAGTAGCACTCCAAATCACCAAGTGATATTTTGTGATTTGTACTTGAAAGTAGAAAGAGTGGAGAGAATGGATACATGAGTGAGTGAATAAGAAAAGACAAGGGGAAAGGGCACACTTATTTATAAATTTTGTTGGTGACTATTAGAAGAG
Organism: Vitis vinifera; assembly: GCF_030704535.1. Classification (NCBI taxonomy): domain Eukaryota; kingdom Viridiplantae; phylum Streptophyta; class Magnoliopsida; order Vitales; family Vitaceae; genus Vitis; species Vitis vinifera. The sequence continues at coordinate 239,950 of NC_081818.1, read as the reverse complement.
ATGTGTCTTTAAGATACTAGACACATCCATTAAAGAGTTGTCTTAAAACACCAAACACATCATTTGAAACAAGTTGTGTCTATTAAGAAACAATGTGTCTTCCAAGAGGAAAAGGAGTCCTAATTTCCATTCACCTATATATAAATTCCAATAGTAACATGATGGGACTTTTATTTAGACATAGGATTTCATTTTGTTTTGTTTTTTGTTTTGCTTTTTGTTTTTCTTTCTGATGAAAACATTATCTTCTTCTTCAATTTTCAACAAACTGTAATCAGGCAGAAACCTGATTTTGGAGGCTCTGGGTCAACTTCCAATCAATCTGAAAGTGCATGTCAACAAACAAATTCTGATTTTGGGAGCAGTTCATTTGGTTTGTCTCCTCCCTTTTGCACATCAGGTCAACCGGCATTTAGTGCTAATAGCTTCCCAGCCTCTAGTGCTAAAACTACCTGGCATTTTATTCCACTTCTGTATCAACACTAAGTAACACAGGCACGACATTTGGCATATCCAGCATCGCAAATTTTAGTTCAGGAGGGCCATATGGGGCTTCTACTGTGTCTGCTTTTGGATTTTCAAGCATGCCTGGACTGGGATATTCAAGCATGCCTGGATTGGGATCTTCAAGCATACCTACTTTTGTGGCTTCAAGTACCCTAGCATTTAAATTTGGTTCTGCGCCATCCTTTAGCCAATCAACTTCTGCATTTGGCAGCACTGTCAGTTGGAACTAGTCTATCTTCTTCTGGGGCACAGTTCCCATTTTGGTTGCATTTTTATTGTTTATGCAGTTTGGGATATTGAGATTTCTTTTTCAGAGGCATCCAATTTCTGAATTAGCAGTTTGTGCCACACGCATTTGTCCCACACACGTTTGTCTTTGTTAAAATAAGAAGCATGGTTTCTCTCCTGAATTGTCATGCAGCACCTCACATTACATCATCAACATTTGGAATTTGTTATAGATAAGAAGAATGATTTCTCTCCTGAACTGTCATGCAGGACCTCACATTACATCATCAACATTTGGAAGCACAGTTTTTGGAAGGGCAGGTATTAGTGATGAACACAGAGGAAGTAGAATAGCACCTTATGCTACAACAGCTGAGGTAGATGGGGCCAGTTTTGAACAACCTGCTGGAAGCTGATGTCGGTATCCGCCATACCCATCTACAGAGACAAAAACCACAAAGAACTAAGATGAGAGGGAGGACTATCAATTGGGAGATAAAGGTAGGCTTTACTTGCAACTACATAACCTTCACATACATTGATTGTATGGTTCTTTTCAAACATGAATTTACTGATTTATTTTTATAATTACAAATTTAGGTGGGTCTAATCCATACAAAACACCAAACTTTGGCTCAGGAGGGCCATGTGGGGCTTCAACCGTGTCTGCTTTTGGAACTTCAAGCATGCCTGGATTTGGATCTTCAAGCAGGCCTCCTTTTGAGGCTTCTAGCACCCTAGCATTTGGCTTTTGTTCCACTCCATTATTTGGCCAACCCACTTCGACATTTGATGTCAATGCAGTTGGAGCTAATTCATTTCCCTATGGGACACAGAGTTCCCATTTTGGTGAGTATTTTCTGCATTTCTTTAATCTTTCAAGAAGCTTCAAATTTCTGAATTTAGCTGTTTTCTGCGCTTGCCTTTGTTTTTTCTACTGATATGAAGTGTTGTTTTTCATCTGTATTGTCATGCAGGACCTCAGATTACAGCATCAACATTTGGAAGCATGGGTTTTGGAAAGCTAGCTTCTAGTGATCCATCTGGAGGAAGTAGAATGGCAGCTTATGCTGCAATAGCTGAAGTAGATGGAACTAATTTTGAACAACCTGCTGGAAAGCTGAAGTCAATATCTGCTGTACCCATCTACAGAAACAAAAGCCATGAAGAATTGAGGTGGGAGGACTATCAATTGGGAGATAAAGGTATGCTTTACTTCCAACTACATAACATTCACTTATGTAGACTGTATTCTTCTTTGCAAAAATGTATTTTCTGATATATTTTTATGATTACGAATTTATGTGGGTCTAATCAATTCTGCACGCCAAACCTTGGTTCAGGAGGGCCTTATGGGGCTTCAACTGTGTCTGCTTTTGGATCTTCAGGCATGCTTGCTTTTGGGCTTTCTAGCACCCCAGCATTGAGATTTGGTTCCACCCCATCCTTTGGCCAATCAAGCAATGCATTTGTTGGCAGCTCAGTTGGAACTAATCCATCTTCTTATGGAACACAGAGTTCCCATTTTGGTGACTATTTCCTGCATTTCTTATTGTTTATGCAGTTACAGTTGTTAAATTTCTTTCAAGAAGCATCAAATTTCTGAATCTAGCAGTTTGTATCACATGCTTTTGTTTTTTCCTATAAATAAGAAGCATTTTTTTATCCCTTAAACTTTAATGCAGGACCTTAGACTACAGAGTCAACATTTGGAAGCACAGGGTTTGTAAAGCCAACTTTTATTGATCAACATGGAGGAAGTAGAATAGCACCTTATTGTCACAGACTTAGTCTTTTCCTAAGCTCGTGCGGCACTTAGACAAGCCAAGACCCTTGATCTTGCTAAGTCAGCCTTACTCTCAATGCTTAGTTTGCTAGGCTAAGACGCTCACAACTCGGAAGCTTTAGAAGGCGTAGTAGGCAACTCTTAAAGAATGGAAGCTTTATTGCTTTCAAAGGAAACTATACAATGCTTAGAAGCTCACTTGCTTGGTTAGGAAGTGATTTGGGTGGTGCCTTGGCCAAATGAAACCCTCACCTATTTATAGACACCAATGAAACTCTCTGGAACCTTAGAGGGTTCCTTACAAATCAAGAAGATTCTAGAATGCCCTATACAATTCTATGTACAACCCTATGTACAAGAGATCTCTAGAATTCTCTATAAAGCCTTGAACTCCTCTCATGCCTTCCACCATAGTGTAGAGATGTGTGGACATCTCTAGGCATCTCTAGAATCTTCCACACTCTTCCCTCCAATGGCTTAGTGTAGATGGCTCCAGGAGTCTCTAGAAGCTTCCTGGGCTCTATATAAACCCATGAGGAGGCTCATTTGAAGCATCCTGCGACATTATGCTGCAACAGCTGAAGTAGATGGACCTAGTTGTAACCAACCTGCTGGAAGGTTGCAATTAATATCCGTCGTACCCACCTATAGAGACAAAAACCATGAAGAATTGAGGTGGGTGGACTATCAGTTGGGAGATAGAGGTATGCTTTACTTGGAACTACAAAACATGCACACATATAGATTGTATGGTTCTTCTCAAAAATGAATTTGTTGATTTATTTTTATAATTGCACATTTAGGTTCAGTCTTGCTACTCAATCTGTGGGTAGGATTGGCTTTGGAGGTTCCATGACAAAGTCAAGCCCCTTGGGTCCTTCACCTACATTCAGTCTATCAGCTATAAATCCTTTCTCCTGCTCAACATCTTCCAATCCCCCTAAAGACACCTGCTTTTGCTGCTTCAGGGTTTGGACCATCATTAATTCTGCCATTCAGTTCATCACCTTTTAATGCATCATACACCACAAACCCTTTTTGGACAGTATCATCCTCATCTGCCATACCTTATGTATTTGAAGCTATATCAACCCCTACATTTGAAACCAGTACTTCTCCACCACTTATCAGGGTCACTCTCTCACTAGAAAAACAAAAGGAACTTCCTTTAGCTTCTTTGCCAGGGGAGTTCCCCTGGACCCCCTTTTGTCACAGGGCTCCTATATAAAAGTGTCTGGAACTACTTTAAGACCCGTTCCTGCCTCTTTTAAGAGTCACTCACTCTAGATTTAATCAGTATTTTGTCAGTTAAAAAAATTAGTTTAAGTTTAATCGTATAGTGACAAGAGAAATAACTTATTCGAAAAGAAGGGACCCCTTGGTTAAAGGCCGAAAGATACTATATCCTTTAGACTCTCGAGGAGCGCTACATTTATATAGCTCTTAGGCGTGGGCGCCATCATCTTCTATCTTTAGTCATGCTTCAGCTCCAGGAGCGACTCCAACATTTACCTCTGGCTTGAGTTATTCTAGCACCCAATCATCCTCATTGTTTCTGTCTGCACCATTGCTTGGGTAGACAAATGCTACCTTAGGACAAACTGCTTCCACACTTGGGCAGGGAATTGCCCCTTCCTTGGGTCAATCAAATATATTGGGCATAAGATCAACTGTATTGGGGCAGAACATGTTTTTGAGCACACCACCACTGCATCCTACAAGCAATGAAGTTGGTTTTAGTCAGAAAACCATAAGTATCAGAAAGTTCATTTATTTTTTGTATGTCAAGCGAAATAATGGAAGTATGGAAGTAATCTATATCAATTTATTATTATTATTGTTGATGTCAATATCATCATTATCATTTTCAATCTGCTATCTACACATACAGTCCTCTCTCACTACTCTTCAGCCAGTACAAGTTGCTCAAACCGATGGTACTTCTAATACCAACTTTGGTCAGACATCAGGAGGTAACTTAAAGTTGATTTTATTTTGCTTATGTTCTTTCCTGGGATGCAATTGTCATTTGAATTCCACATCTGATGTGTAAATCTGAGGCATGTTGGCAGGTGTCACAAATGTTCTTGGTCAGGGTACCTTTGGTCAACTGTAAGCTTCATCAGTTTTATGCTCTGTATTTTGGATTGTAAAGCTGTAAATTAGCTATTAGTTGTCAATCTTTGTATTTTTAGGAAAGTAATTGTTAGAAGTAATTCTTTCCCTTTAATCAGTGATTTAGTTTCCAATTTGTATATGCTGTAAACTTTATAAAAGAATAATCTCAATGAAAGAATATTATTCCCGTGAAACCCTATTCTTCAAGTTGGTATCAGAGCTAGCAATTTGCTTGCCGAAATCCTCCTTCTTCCTCTCTTTCAATCCTTGTTCTCTCTGAAACCATGTCGGATATTTCAAACGAGTCCACTACTGTTCCTCAACCTTCTCTGAACAATCCCATCATCATTGATTCTTCAAAAATCAGTCCTACCACCTCGGAATCTCACTCTGTCCAAATCACCACGATTCGCTTGAATGGTGACAACTTTCTGAGATGGTCTCAATCAGTTTGGATGTACATCAAAGGACGTGGAAAGATGGGCTACCTGACGGGTGAAAAGAAGGCTCCTACAATGGATGATCCGAACTATGCTATATGGGATGCTGAGAATTCCATGGTGATGACATGACTTGTGAATTCTATGGAAGAAGACATTAGCTCTAATTACATGTGCTATCCAACAACACAAGAGTTTTGGGAGAATGTAAATCAGATGTATTCTGATTTAGGGAATCAATCACAGATCTTTGAATTAACCCTCAAACTCGGTGAGATACGACAAGGGGAGAACAACGTCACAAAGTACTTCAACTCCTTAAAGCGGATCTGGCAAGACCTTGACCTATTCAACACCTATGAGTGGAAATTTGTCGAGGGGACGTCATCATAAGAAGACCATGGAAGATAATCGGATCTTCAAGTTCTTGGCTGACCTTAATGTCGAGTTTGATGAGGTAAGGGGGAGAATCATTGGAAGACAACCCCTGCCTTCAATTAGTGAAGTTTTTTCAGAAGTTAGAAGAGAAGAGAGTCAGAGAAATGTGATGCTGGGCAAGAAGGGACTTGGAGTTGCTATTGAAGGTTCATCCTTGGTTACCACGGGTGGAGGCTATAATAAAGCCATTGTGTTTGAGCGCAAATCAGAGGAAAGACCACGGGTTTGGTGTGATTTTTGCAACAAACCTTGCCATACCCGTGAGAACTGTTGGAAAATCCATGGGAAACTTGCAAATTGGAAAGGAAAAACAGGTGACAAACCAGGCCGAGCCATTATTCCTACTGCTAATGAGGTTGAGACCAGCCCCTTCACCACTGAGCAAATGGAGCATCTTCCCGCACTGCTGAAATCCAACTTGACATCCGGTACTTCTAGTGTTTTTGTGGCACACACAGGTAATGAATTATATGCTCTATCTTGTCGTTTTAAATCTACTCCATGGATAATCGATTCTGGAGCATCTGACCACATGACTAATTCCTCAAACATGTTTGGATCCTATTTACCGTGTCCTGGAAATAAAAAGGTTCGGATAGCTGATGGTAATTTCTCACCTATTGCAGGAAAAGGTCTAATAAAAATCTCTGAGGGAATAGATCTTAAATCTGTTCTCCATGTTCCTAAACTTACTTGTAATCTCTTGTCTATTAGCAAATTATCTAGAGATTCTAATTGTTGTGTTATCTTCTATGAATCCCATTGTATTTTTCAGGACCGGAGCTCGGGGAAGACGATTGGCAATGCTAGGATGATCAATTGTCTTTATTATTTTGAGGATAATTTACCTAGTAATAAAATTGCTCAAGGACTAAGTAGTATTAGTTCTCTTTCTGTTCGTGATTAAATAATGGTTTGGCATTGCAGATTAGGTCATCCTAGTTTCTCTTATTTAAAACATTTATTTCTAGTGTTATTTCAAAAGGTTGATCCTTTATCATTTCAATGTGAAAGTTGTTTATTGGCAAAGAGCCAACGTAAAACTTACATTCCAAAACCCTACTATGCATATCTTTTTCACAGTAATGTTTAAGGGCCTTAAAAAATAACCACAATTTTAGGAAAAAAATGGTTTGTGACCTTTATAGACAACCATACACGTCTTTGTTGGGTATATTTAATGAGGGAAAAATTTGAAGTCGAAAGGATTTTTAAAGAATTTTATAGAATGATTGAAAACCAATTTCAAACAAAAATCAGTATTTTGAGATCTGATAATGGGACTGAGTACTTTAATAAAGTTTTGGAAACCTTTTCAAATGAGAAAGGAATTTTACATCAATCCTCGTGTTCTGATACCCCTGAACAGAATGGAATAGCTGAATGTAAAAATAAACACTTGTTAGAAGTAGCATAGGCTATGATGTTTTACATGAATATTCCAAAATATTTATGGGGGGATGCCATACTAATTGCTTCATATCTAATCAACAGGATGCCTACAAAAATTTTGCAGTATACCACTCCTTTGGAGTGCTTGAAAAAGGTATTTCCAGAATCTCGAATTAATTTTGAATTATCCTTGAAAATATTTGGATGCACTGCATATGTACACATTCCAAAAAGGTCAAGATCTAAGTTAGACCCAAGAGCAGAAAAATGTATTTTTGTAGGATATACTCCTAATAAAAAGGGTTACAAATGTTTTAATCCCCTTACAAAACGTTTTTACACAACTATGAATGTTTCCTTTATGGAAAATGTCCCATATTTTACCAAAAATTTACTTCAGGGGGAGAAATTAGTGGAACCAAATTTTTGGGAAATTGTTGAACCTTTGCCTAGTGTAATTCTTGATATCTCTCTTGAAAAAGAAAATAAGGAAACTAAGCCTACTGAATCCGAATATGAAATTGGTCTGTCAGAAGAAGAAACACTACAAATGAAAAAAAAATAGAAACAATCTTGAGCCTGTGGTTTATTCAAGGAAAAAAGTCCCTGGAAGAAGTAAAGACTAGCCAATCATCCCAGCACATGGTCAACCGAAAGCCCTGGGCAATGACTCTCTAAATGCCTCAGGTAACCTTCCTTCCGTTCCTACTCCTATACATGCTTCTTCTTCTTCTGTTACTGATCTAAGTTTACCATCACACTTTGATCCAAGTCCAAAAATATTTGCACCCAAACCTGGTTTAGGATTAACCCCAGTTTTTCCTACACAGGACCTTGACCTTGATCTCCCTATTGCTCTTAGAAAGGGAACCTGAGCTTGCACTAAACATCCCATTGCCAAATATATCTCCTACAGTAACCTTTCTGACAACTATAGAGCATTCATTCAGTACAAATATTTCAAAACTTGTGGTACCTAGAAATATTCAGGAAGCACTAGATGAACCGAGTTGGAAATTGGCAGTGTTTGAGGAAATGAATGCCTTAAAAAAGAATGACACTTGTGAGGTTGTAGATCTATCAAGGGAAAAAAAAGTTGTAGGGTGCAAATGGGTGTTAACAATAAAGAGTAAAGCAGATGGAAGTGTTGAGAGATACAAAGTCAGACTTGTGGCAAAGGGTTTTACTCAAACCTATGGGATAGACTACCAAGAGACTTTCGCTCCCGTAGCTAAAATAAACTCGATTAGAGTTTTGTTCTCCCTTGTAGTAAATTCCAATTGGCCCTTACACCAATTAAATGTTAAAAATGTCTTTCTTAATGGAGACCTAGAGGAAGAAGTGTTCATGAGTCCTCTACCAGGTTTTGAAGAAAGTTTTGGAGTTGGGAAAGTGTGCAAATTGAAGAAGTCCTTATACGGACTTAAGCAGTCGCCTATAGCTTGGTTTGAGCGCTTTGGCAAAGTAATAAAACATTATGGATATACTCAAAGTCAAGTTGATCACATGATGTTCTACAAACATTCAAATGAAGGTAAAGTAGTCATCTTAATTGTGTATGCTGACGATATTGTGTTAACTGGGGATGATTGCAATGAACTAGAGAAGCTGAAGGGGAAACTTGCTGAGGAATTTGAGATTAAGGACCTGGGGGCATTAACATACTTTCTTGGGATGGAGTTTGCTAGGTCCAAAGAAGGTATCTTTGTAAATCAGCGGAAGTATGTTCTTGATCTTCTTGATGAGATAGGTATGTTAGGATCTAAGCCTGTTGAAACACCTATAGAGCCGAATGTAAAACTGTAGCCTACAAAAGCTAAGAATGTGAAGGACCGGGATCGTTATCAGAGACTTGCTAGGAGATTGATTTACCTATCCCATACACGCCCTGACATAGCATTCTCAGTGAGTATGGTTAGTCAGTTTATGCATGCGCCTGGACCAGAGCATTTTGAAGCTGTATACAGGATTCTACAGTATTTAAAGGGGACACCAGGTAGAGGTCTTCTGTTTAAGTCACGAGGACACCTACAAATTGAAACCTACACCGATGCAGACTGGGCTAGAAGCATAGTGGATCGAAGGTCTACCTCTGGGTACTGTTCATTTGTAGGTGGCAACTTGGTTATGTGGCGAAGTAAAAAACAGAACGTGGTTGCTAGAAGCAATGTTGAGACTGAGTTTAGAGCTGTAGCTCATGGTATTTGTGAGATTATGTGGATAAGAAGATTACTAGAAGAGTTAAAGATGACAGGTTCATCTCCTATGAAGTTGTATTGTGACAACAAGGCAGCAATTTCAGTAGCTCACAATCCGGTTCTCCAAGATAGCACCAAACATGTGGAAGTGGACAAGCATTTCATTAAAGAGAAGATAGACAACAGATTGGTTTGTATGACCTATATCCCTACTGAGGAACAAGTGGCTGATGTCTTCACCAAAGGACTACACAAGAGGCAATTTGATTTTCTAGTTGGCAAGCTGGCTATGGAAGATATCTTTAAGCCAGCTTGAGGGGGAGTGTTGGAAAATCGAAACTGATATGGAAAGAAATAACTTTGTAAAGCTGTAAATTAGCTATTAGTTGTCAATCTTTGTATTTTTAGGAAAGTAATTGTTAGGAGTAATTCTTTCCCTTTAATCGGTGATTTAGTTTCCAATTTGTATATGCTGTAAACTTTATAAAAGAATAATCTCAATGAAAGAATATTATTCCCGTGAAACCCTATTCTTCAAGTGATATTTTAAAAGTGTTAACATAAACTAGATTTTTAGGATCATCATCAGCTCCATCTTTTGTCCTACTAGAACTACTGTTATGTGGCTGGTTCTGCCATTGGTAGGTACAAGCACTGCTATGTTCTTTTGTTTATTTGGGTTCTGTGACTAGCATTTATGCGTGTTTTTTAATATTGCATCTATTTTTTGGGGAAACAAAAAGGTTTTATTATAATGAAGAAGTTGAACCAAAGAGCAGAAACTCATCCATGAACACATAACATACTGAAAAAAACCCACTAGAAGGGATGATACTCCCAATATGACATTGTAAACTCAAGCTCATCTTTTGCTTGGGAATCAACTTCTTAGTGTAGTATGCTGAATTTGTTTGTTTTTGTGATATTTGTTCATTGGTATCTTCTCTTTTGTTCAATATGAAACCTATCAATGTGCTAAATGCTGTGTTGACTTTTTCTACCTTATTTTCTGATTTCATGTTTATTTACATGTTTTCAGTTCTACCACCCAGGATGCTGTGGTTGTACAGTCATCACCTGTTGTGAACCCTTTTGGAACTCTAGCTGCAATGCCTCAGACATCAATTGTTCGCCATGGATCCACGGTTATCCAATATGGAATTTCTAGCATGCCTGTAAGTCTTACTTTTGTTCCTAGAAATGTGGTCTATGATTAAATTTAGTAGAATGACTCCACAAGAAAGTGTTTTTGATTATTTATTGTAAATTGTGAACACAAAAATGTCTCATAATTTGTGAATGTGCTCTAGTATGTGCACATGTGGAATGCCATGGGGAAAAATCATAATGGTAAAAAAAAAAAGAGAAAAGAAATGTTATTCGTGGACAGAATTTTTTTTCTTAAGTGATTATACTAGCATTTCTCCATACAAATGATGCTCAGGAACACAGAGATATATGCATGGTGTCTGAGATGTTGATCATTGAACTAGGAAGCAACCTATATTAGGGGATTAGCTGACAGTTGTGAAGAAATAAGTGATGAGTTTGTTTTTGTGCTTGTCAAAAACAGGTGGCTGACAACCCTGTGCCAGCCATAGTTTCATCCTTACTGACTTCTCGGCACTTGTCAAAGAGGCAGTTCAAGTTGCAAGCCTAAAGGTGATGATCAAAAGGTGAGAATCATTAACATAACTCGGGGATTCATATAGACATGGAGAATCCAAGAGAATTGATCTTTGGCCCCACCAAACAGTGGCCTACAAGGAGTGAAGAGAGAGTGTCTCTCTTGAAGGATGCATCTACTTTTGTGCATGATAACGGTAAGTACTTTGTCTAGGAAATTAGACATGGTTATCATTTTTTGCTAGCTTGGATTAAAATATCTGAACATACTAATGAGTCTAGTACATTATATGTTGGCAAATTTGTTTCAATATAAAGTAGATCGATAATTTTTCTATGAACTAAAAATCCTTGAATTAATGTTTTGGAAAAACAGGAAACACTCGAGTGGTGGAAACAATGCTCAAGCGTTAGAACCACTTAAGCGCTTATCCAACGCTCAAGTGCCCAAGGTGCTCAAGCGGTCGTCTTGAACCTGCCAAAATATGGCAGATTTATTTCACGAGTATTAGCTCTATATTAACCCTCCTTTAACCCATTTAGGGTTGGACACTTGCCCTATCATTCCCAATCTCTCAAGAAAGATTCAATGCTTGAATCTTGGGTTGTTAGAAGACTTGCATCCTTTCAAGTAATGTGTCCTGCTTTGATTATCCCTATTATCTCTATCCAGTTCTAAATACTAGTAACCATGTGTGCATTTGGAGCAGAAAAGGAAATGGAGGGGAGAGTTCATTAGTCATAAGATAAGGCTAATGAGGCTATGACCATGCATGATCATTCAGCTGATGTGGAGTGGCTGATGCCAAAACTCCTTCACACTGACTACTACACTGAGCCTACAATCCAGGAATTGGCAGCAAAAGAAAGGGCAGAACCAGGGTTCTGCCACCGTGTGAAGGACTTTTGGTTGGACGCCGTGGCTATGGATGCATCTAGTTTTCTGGAGAGACATTCAGGGGCTTGATCTTGAATCCCTTGTCCAGTTTAACAATCGAGAGGTGCTGAGCGTGTCCTATGATCCAGTCAGAGGGGAGTGGAAATTTTGAGTTCCAGCACTCGAGTAAATACTGCTTTTGGGTTTGTGATATTTGAGAAAGAAGCTATGGGATGGTTTTAGCAAATTGGTATTTTTCAGTTGTAGCCCTTTTGGGCATGTGTCTGACTCTGACCCCCCATCTTTTATTTCCTACAGTTCCCTTTGTGTATGGTTTTTATTTTCTAGGAAACAGGTCTCTCATTGTTTGTTTTGCCTATGGTTTTTGTTCTCTAGCAAGTATATTCAGAGGCGTCTATCATTTGGAGGTCCAGTCAGATCACCGATGTGATGATGTCTCTCTCATTTGGTCCATGCAATTCGCCCAAATGATTACATGTATTACGAAGACATGATCTTTCTTTCACACAAAACATAAATTGACCTGTTTATATTTAATAAAATAACCGATTATTCATGGAAGTGGGAAACTGATGGTAACCATAGCAGAGGACTGAGGAACACCCACTTAAAGAATGGAGCAGAAAATGTTCTCATTCGAAATGAAGGCCGCGCCCACAGCAACTTGGCAATTATTACAACAAGCAGGGAGTGGCTTGGGTTCAGTCTTGGAGGGCTCCTTCTTTTCAGGAGGCTTGGGAGGTCCAACACTGATAATTTCTGCCATCTTTCCACTTTTCCTGATTTTCTTAGTGAGACACGCCGGGTCGACAGTCCCCACAACCGTTAATGTCCCTTTCTCAATATCCACAGCTATCTCGTCTATACCTGTTCAATCACAATTACACTCTGGTTTACAAGTAACAACCTGCCATTGCTACTATGCATAAGCTATTAATCAATTTATCTAGCTAGTTAATTGGCTGTTTGCCTGAAAATATTATTTAGCAGTTAGCACAAAATAAGCTTTGAGTTTTCTGTTTACCAGTAAACTTGGTGACAACTCTCAGCAAATCTCTCTTGCACTTCTGGCAGTTGATACATACTTTCAACACAATTTTCTGTGGTATACGTATGGCATGTGGCATGCAAACACAAAAAAATGACATTAAATGCATTCATGTTAGTATAACATAGAGGCAGCATATATAGGGCTGGGACATTACCTTCATAGCAGCTAGCGAAAAGAAACAAAAGAAAGGGGAGGAAACACAAGGCGAATTCAACTATCTTCCCTTTATGCAGCTAGTGATACAAACTAAGGAACCTATTTAATATTTATAGGACTTAAACACAAAAGAATACGGAATAAATAAAAGACTTTTGACCATATTTTAGTCTCTTCCTGACCTCTATCCAGCTTACTAGCCTAATCATGAGAGAGTTTCCCAATAGGATTCTTATAAATTATGTCACAATAATATTTAGAAACACCGGAAACTATCTCATGCAGCATACCACTCACAGTGATTTTTGGGTGGTGCAAGTCTTCCAGGATTCTTACATTATTTTAGTGAGGTAATGGACCAAGTCCTCGTAATTTTTATGATAATGGAAAATTCCATTGTCAATAATTGAAAAGAGAGGGAAAGAGAGGAGCATCTGGAACAGTGGAATATGAAAGGTGAGTATCATCTACCCTATGAAGCTAAGCAATTTAACTATCAGCATCTGGAACAATTGTCAATAAAGTATTCAACTAGGCACGATGCTTCAAGTTGACGGTGTAATATATTAATTCATGAAGCTGTTCATTTTTGGAGCTTAGGAGGTCCAACTTGACGACAGGGGTCTAATTAGGACTGGTCTCTCAAAACAATTAACCAGGGAGCAGTATGCACATACCAACTACATATATTAAGGCAAATGGGCCGGTGTCGTTTTTCACCTAACTTGTTTTGTTCTCTTTGACAAGAAGATTCTGAGTCTTGCTATGTTTCCGCACGGTCAGATGATCTTGGATGATAATGCACAATTAAACCCTTTTCCTTAATGCCAGGCATGTACTTTTTTGACTCTTGTCTTTTTTCTTTTTCTTTTTTTAAAATTTTCAGTAACTTCTCACTTTAAGCAAATCATTTTCTTTGAATCAGTTCATAGTACTGTTTTACAAGATTTGGTGATTGGGTTTGAAGTTCTTGAAAACTTTGATTTGTTTAATTATTTATATAAAAGCAAATATCAGTAATAAAACAACTAGCAAGAAAAAGAATTTTGGTTCTTTTGAGCTTCATCACCATCTATAGTTGCTTCAAAGTGGCTGGTTTGGAAATACTTGCTTGTCCTAGTGCAGAATGGTTGGCCATTGGTCATTATTTGTTATCAGCAGTTGTCACCTGGCATAGCTGTTGAAGCAATCACAATCATTTCCTCCTTTGCTGAGGGTTTTATATGAGGAAAAAAAATTATAGATATGCTGCTCCGATAAGATTAACAAAGAAGAGCTCTCTCTATATACATATTGATTCACGTACTTGAATTCAATTCAGAGAAACATTGAAGATTAAATCAATATTTTGTAATTGGGATTGTTGGCTCTGGACATGATTCTCTAGAAATACCATAGTGGTAGGGCCACCTATTACCAAACCATTGAAACATGTATTCCCATTTGTCCTATCTAGGGTTCATGATTCATCACCCAGAGCCATGGAATGTGTTACAAGTCCCCAACTATGTTCCTGTGTGTGTATGTGACTATGTGAGCTCAGGGATCAGTGTCATAGTATAGATTTTCAATGTTTGATAACCTGTGGAATAGAAAGTTGGAGAACAAACAGAGAAGTGGAAAGGGATAGAATTTCAAATGACATACATTCATGGTATTTAGGCAGGAGGAAAAATATGTAAATCAGCATGTAGTGAAAAAGGCATTCTTTGTTCATATTTCTGTCAAGCACTTCCTTTAGGGGAAGGTAAAAGTAAAAGATTAGAAGACAGAAAATGCACTGCTCAGATTTCCTTGCTGTTGTTTGGTCCATTGTCAATATCAAAGAACTGCTTAGAACAACTTTTTGTTAATTAAACATTTGTGGTACCAATCAAATCTCAAGCCTATTCTTCAAGTGATCACTTATCAAGCCTATTCATCATTGATCCATTGTGTTATTCTGCTCTATGGGTTAATCATGAGCAACATGAAAAACAGGGTAAGAAAATAATCTTCAATGCTTTCATGGATTTGGTTGATATTCATTCCCAAAGGTGAAATTGGGATTTACTAATTACACAACTGGAAAATTTTCAAAGAGATTGATGACTTTCTAAGGGAAAAATAAGCTTGGGCTGGGATTCAAGTTTGGGGCAATGAGGGTGGTGAATTTTTCTATTACCACAGGCATTGAAGCTAAGGGAAGGTGGATTTCTTGTAACTATTTGATTTAGCTGGAAAGTAAATTAATCGCTTCTCCTCTCTTCTCTATTTTCAATTCTGAAACTAATTTCCAATATCTCCAATCTTCATCCTCAATCAAACCCTCAAATCCCTAGTCTTCTATTCCTGAAGCATTTCCCTTTATTATGGATTACAATGGTCCTGGTTTCTCTCCAGAACAGGACTGTGCTACATCCCATTGGAGCATCATGTAAGAAAAATGACTAGCATTTCTTCTTTTTCATTTAAAAAAGATGTCACAATTTGCAAGAATTTTTAATAAGAGACAGAAAAATAAACCTTGGCTAAACCCAAAAGTGAACAATTATAAAGGTACAGCTGAGGAGGCAGAACTCACGCATAGGCATCTTCCAAGTAAAGGAAAAAACAAGGGTATCCGTACCTCTTTTGTCAACTCCATGCCCATCAAAGAGGTCCATCGGTTTGGGAAAAATGGTCACTTGCATTCTCGAGAAAGTGGGAGGATTGGGCCATAGGTCCTCCTTGGATTACTCTGCAACTTCAAACAAAAAGAAAGTTCCAATCCTCAATTTCTAACAGTGGCATAGATCATAGACCCCTTTGTATAATCTGGGGAAAATAGAAACACACCTCATCAAAATCAATGATCGATTTGTCCTTTGACTCCTTTCTTCTGTATATTGTAGAAGATCGCAATGTGATTTCAGTGTATATCATAATAACAAATTTAAAGAGAGGAGCTAAAACATTGCCTGTCCATATGCCGGCTATAATGAGAGATCACATTTTGCATCCATCCATGTGTAAGCTAAAAATCAAAATATCATACAAAATACGAAAGAACAACCACAAAAATCAAACAGGCTCAAAAGTAAATCAAGGTGCCAAGGTGTAAGGGAGAAATGCCAATTGTAAATTTATAAAAAAGAATAATGTATATTAAAGAATTAAAATACTATAAAAAGATGTAAGCAACATATTAGGAATTTTTAGTAAATAAATGATCTATTTTTTCTTTTATATATATTAAAGAATAAATAAATATGAAAACAGAACATTGAGAGAAATATGAAAGTAGAAGGCTTAAGAAGTAAATAAATTGTTTTTTTTTTTTTTTTTATATAAAGTTATAAAAGTATCTCAATAACAAAGAAATATGGAAAATAAAGTTTAGCAAATCTTAATCTAATAGTTCTTTTAATCGAGTTTTAATGATCACAAAATAAGATTAAAATTACTAACGGTTCAAATTAACCAATTTTTTTCAAGATTACTTATGAAAATTTAAAGAAAGTTCATGTAACCATGGAAGAAGATCAATCCCATGACAATTGGTATTCATAGGTGCAATTAAGTCAATTTTTTTTCCTTACACCTAAAACTTTTAAAATCATCTTTGAACATAAAAAAATCAAATCTCATGAAAAGTGGATGGTTTCTCGTTTTAAATCAAAATTTTGATCCAATTTTTTTTTCTAAACTAATCCTATGAAGGGTTTTAAGAAGGTGAACATAGGTTACTAGAGGTTCTAAGCCTCAAAACCAATTTGTTTAAGCACTTTATAGTGCAACTTGTCAATGTCGATTGGGCTCAACCAATTGAGGTGTGCTTTAGACATTCTCTTTCATCCAGTAACACAGATTGAGGTAGAACCTTAATTGGTCAAGGATTGATCAAACTAATTGTTCAATTTGAACCCCAATAGTCACCAATAAATGCATTATATGTATGACAACTAGCAAATAGGTTAAACCGATTGTTTGACAGATTGAGCTTCGTTTATTGCTTTTAGGGTCCCCAAGCTAGAAAACTATATCTTAAAGAGTTTAAGAGTATTTATTGATAAAAAAAAATTAATTGTGTTCAATTAGAAAACTTTCTCTCTTCTCATTTAAAGTTCTTCCAAAGTACATTCACTTATTAACTTGTAAATCCTTTTGTATACCTTCAAGTCCATCCCAATTCTTTCTTATATTGAGAGCCTAATTTGCTTCTAGGTTTGTATACCTTTAATTCTTCCCTACTCATTATGAAAGAAATTATTCAAATAGATTGATTACTAGAGGTTGTAAAAAGTCCATTGAAACTTTGGAAGCAAGTGTAGACATTGAAAATTTGTGGTTCAAGTTTTAAAAATAGTGAAACCGGTACTCAATTAAGAATTTGAGGAGAGTGAGAGTATACGAGAACAAATATAAAAGAGTTTGTAATCTTCTTTTTCCAATTTCCTCTTATTGTTTTTTATTTATTTATTATCGTTTCCATATGTTGTTTAAAAAATAAGTTTTTTAATTTTTTATAAAAATGGATAAAGAAGTATGAAAAAATCATTAAGAATTTTTAGTAAATAAATCATTTGATTTTCATAAAAAAGAATAATATGTATTAAAAAAGTAAAGAAATAAGGGAAAAAAATGCATGAAATACAATATAACTTTAGCAAATAAATTATTGATTTATTTATTTTATAAAAAGTTACTAAGGAATATTGAAGAATAAATAAATATGAAAAAAAAAATTATTAAATAAATTATGTAAAATTATTATAAAAAAGAATGATATATATTATAGAAATTCAGAAGGAAAAGACTTATTGGCATAGCTTGGTGGTAGTCTTATAGTTGATCCATTTCAATTAAGGACCCACACACACACACCCCATACGAAGTCTCAAAGTAACTGAAGCCAATGCCAAAATGTATAAGACTTAAGAACCACTATGAATATTATATTTAAGCACACGTCTAGATATCCACAGTCCACTCCATGACAAGAGTTATGGTTCAAAATGGCCCCCCAAAACAAACAAAAGTGTCCATTTGACCCAAAATTCAGAAATCTCCCTGTAGTGTCTTTGGAGTCAGTGCACCAAAAGACAAATTTAAGGAGGGTGCATGGCTCGTACCGAATGGGTGACTGCTGACTGCTCTTGTAAAGTCATCTAAGTAGAACCTTTGTATAACACCTTGTAAAGAAACCAACTAGCATTCACAGAGAGGAGAAATAAGCAAAGCAATGAACTTGGAAAGAAAAATCAGCAGGAAGGGCTATGAGCCCCACTTGGAAACCGTAGCCTTTGGTTGAAATTTTTTTCTTGAGTCACTTTGGAAACATCCTACCAAGGTCCAAACTCCATCAAACAGCGACCTCATCCCTTGCATGCAAGGCGATTTGGTAAGTGGAAACATCCTACCAAGGCCCAAACTCCACCAAACAGTGATATCATCCCTTGCATTCAAGGTGATTTGATAAGTACTCTCCATATTCAAGGTCCAAACTCCATCAAACAACGACCTCATTCCTTGCATTCAAGGCGATTTGGTAAGTGGAAACATCCTACCAAGGCCCAAACTCCACCAAACAACGACCTCATCCCTTGCATTCGAGGTGATTTGATAAGAACTCTCCATATTCAACTCCACCCATTATCTTCCAATAGAAAGACAAAAATGCAGAGCTCATCCACAAGCCATTTAGTCTACATATAAGCGAATTTAGAATTCCAGGTTTGAATTAAAGGCAAATTTATAGACATTTGAAATACTTAAGGTACCAAAATACTAACGGTTATAATTTGACATTGAAACAACCAGATGAACCTTTCTCTTCCCTCTTCCAAGAAAGATGGAAGACAAAAAAAATGCAGAGTCCTCTCTACAAATATAAAGCAATTTAATAACAAACATAAGAAGATTTGAAACTCAAAATTTTCAGTAAAAGGACATTAAAAGGGAAATTCAAAATATCATGCACCAACTTATGATAATACATGGAATTTTTATGGATGAGGATGGCATACTCCTACAGAAGTAGCAGCATCCTAAAAGAATGCACTAAAATGCTAATACAACTCAGGATTTGACTTTGAAGTAACCAGATAATCCTGTTTAATTAAATTTTAGAATGAAAAAAAAAACACCCCCAGCATAATTGAGAGCCCACTTACAGCTTAGATAACTAATAGCATGACATATTTCAGGAAACAAAGGAAGGCCATAGGCCCCAAGGCCCCCAACTCGAAATTTAACTTGGCACACGTGTAAATTACATTACTAAAACAATGAATGAACTTGTGCATTTGAATTTTAGACGAGTATTAATCGATAAAATAATAATAATAATATTATGAGCAAAGGTTAAAGCTTTCGGTGGTTGAAAGGGCAGTGCAACGCTGTTTCTTGGAGTACACACGGCCAAATGGGTCAGATCCCGTGGACGGCACGATGAGAAATGGGGAGTTAAATGGGCAGAATAAAGGCCAAGGAAGTTTCGGTGGAAGAAGGCATGTTTCGTGCTATTAGATGCGCAGTCTCCACCAAATCAACGTCACCTCTCGCCTCTCACAACACTCAAATAAATATGGGATAATATCAAAAGGGACATAATTACAAAACAATTAATATCCCACTTTTAATAGCCTTGAAAATGACCCATTTGGAAGAAAAAAAAATACCCTTACCCTCCTTTTGGTCACTTTAACTATTCTGGAAAATATGTTAAAAAACGTACACTCTTTAATAAAAGAAAATGTGCTAAAAAAAGAATAAAAAAGATAAATGGGAAAAAAGTTATAGTTGAAGGAAAAATAGGATGGGAGTATTTTTGTTCTGAATAAGCTAGCTACTTTTGAGGCTATTAATAGTGGGAGATGACTTTTTCCGTTATGAGGGAATTGTCCCTTTCAAGCCATTATCACAATAAATATCATTCCCACTCATACTTAAATCATCATTATAAATCCAATACCTCACTTTTGCTTCTCTTTTTCGTTTCATTATTATCTTTGTATTTGTTTCTCCAACCATGGTGGCTGTTGTGGCCTTGTTTGTCATCATACTCATTGTCTTCTCCAGCATCGTTGCTACAGATCCATACATGCTTTAGGACGTTTGTGTTGCCGATCTCACTTCTGGTACTCAGTTTCCTCCATTTTCCCCATTATTTTTCTTCTATATTTGGGAGAGTCAACACTCAAGTTCCATTTTTTCCAAGATGAAGTTAGAGGATGTGATATCCCACATCGGATAGGGGGGAAAGTTTCTAGTGCTATATAAGTATAAACTATTCTTAACCCTTTAAAGTTGTGAGTGTTCATTTGGGTCAAAAGCGGACAATATCTACACGGTTGGGAGTAGGTTATTACTGATGGTATCAAAATCAATCCCCGACCTCGATGTGGGGTTTGTTTGGCCCCATAAGGATGTTTGTCTATTTATGGACTCCACCCTGTAAACGCGTTTTAAAGTCATGAGTGCACCCGCTCCCAACCATGTAGATATTGTCTCCTTTAAACCCAAAGGGACACTCATGACTTTAAAACGCGTCTACAGGTTAAGAGGAGTCTATACTTATATAGTATCAGAAACTTTCCTCTTTTATCCGATGTGAGATGTCACAAACACTCCCATGCAGACGTAACATCCTTGTTGTGTCCCATGAGATTACGAGGTCAAACAAATCCCCACACCGAGGTCGAAGATTGGATTTGATACCATTTGTAACCATCTGCTCCCAAACGTATAGATATTGTCCCATTTAGACCAAAATGAGCCCTCACGACTTTAAAACGCGTTTACAGGGTTAAGACTCTATACTTATATAGCATCATGAACTTTCCCCCTATCCGATGTAGGATGTCAAAAAATCGTTACAGAAAAAGCTCAAAATGGGAGAACCTCATCATACTTTTTCTCGTAGTAACACTAATACTAATGGGGATTCTATCAGTCTTTCATTTTTATTTTAATAATAATATCTTCTTGAAGGGTTTTAGTTTTAGATTTGAGTTTCTCTCATGGAATGAATTATTGACACAAGCTTTGATTGATGGATTGATTGATCTTCGATTGCTTCAATCATGTCGCCATTAATTGGTGTTTCATTCTTAATGAAACTTAAGAATCTTCGGTGCGGAAAATGATCAGACAATTTTACTTGTTGGATGGTGGATTAGGTGTAAAGGTGAATGGGTTCAGCTGTAAGGACGCGACAAACATAACTGCAATGGATTTCTTCTTCGACGGATTCGTGAAACTAGGTTTGACCAACAATACCATGGGGTCTCTAGTGACAGTTGCTAATGTGTAGAAGATTCCTGGACTCAATACCCTTGGTGTCGCTCTCTCCCACATTGACTTCGCACCCAATGGTCTAACCCACCCCACACCCACCCTCGTGCTATAGAGATGTTGTTCGTGCTTGAAGGCGAGTTGGATGTGGGGTTCATCACCACCTCCAATACTCTCATTTCCAAGTCCATTAAAAAAGGAGAGATCTTTGTGTTCCCAAAGAGGTTGGTCCACTTCCACAAGAATAATGGCAAAGTCCCTACTGCCGTCATATCTGTTTTTAATAGCTAGTTGCCTGGAACCCAGAATATTGCAGTGAGCTTGTTTGCTACCTCACCACCAGTGCCTAACAATGTGTTGACTAAGGCTTTCCAGGTTGGTACTAAGGAGGTTGAGAAAATCAAGTCCAAGCTCGCCCCTAAGAAGTAGAATAAACTTTGATTGCTGCTCTACCGTGAATTTATGATGATATTTCTTTTGTTATCACCCCATGTCGTCTCCACGTTCACCACTATGAAGGGGTGATTTTGAAGTGGTCACACCCACGTCCTCCACCATGATCGCACTTTTTCCGTTGCATTAAAGGAGGGTGTGGCAAATCTGCAGAGACGTGGTATGATGGGAAGCCACACATATATATTTCACAGATGGTCCCGAACTCGTGATCTACCGTTTTTCTTTCTTCAGTAATACACCATCCATAGGAGATCATCAGAGTTTGGAAACCGATTACAGCAACTTGAATTAATGGTTGGAGGTAAGTAGACTATGCCTAGTTTTTTATAGATTCAGTTCATCTTGCAAGTGTTAATTTTGAATTGAATGTATCATATGAATTTCTCACATTTGGTATCAGAGCATGAATATCTTGTCTCTGCCTTGGTATCTATTTTGCTAGAGAATTGTTTTTTAATGGTTTCTCTTCTCTGTAAGATACTATCTATAAGTTGATCATGCTTTAAAAAGAGCAAATAGCTTCAGCCTTGCCACCACATATCACAGGCCTTCATGGCACTGATCATTGCCGCCATTTAGGCGCCATTTTAAGGCGTTCCGAAAGCGCATTTTCGGTGTTGTTTTGGGCTGTATTTTCAGCCACTACGGGCACCATATTTAGGCGCCATTAAAGCACTGCTGCTGGTGCTAGTTTCAAGGGTTGCAGGCGCCCATTCAAGTGCAATTTTCAACCCATTTCAAGTGCCATTCAGGCGCTATTTAAACGCCGCTGTTGGTGCTAGTTTCAACCGCTGCAGGCGCGACTTAAGGAGTTCCAAAAGCGCCATTTTTGGTGTTTTTTGAGGTTGCAGTTTCAGCAGCTGTAGGTGCCATATTGAGGCGTTGTTCACAGTGGCTGCTAGTGCTGCTTTCAAGCGCTTTAGGCGCCCATTTCGAGCACCATTTAGCAACATTCAAAGCACCATTCAGCCCCCATTCCAAGCTTGTGAATGAGGGAATCGGGCTGCACTCCGGTGGATGCAGCCCATCCCGTTGGCCGCGGCATGCATGGCGCTGTTGGGGATGAAGCAATCCACGGGTGGCTGAAAATTAGGAAGATGGGTTTTGTGTGGAGAACCTAGAGAGAGATTGGATTTCCAATGAAGCCCACTAACGAAATTGGGCTCATTAGTTAAATGAATGGGTAGTGGCCCATTTTACAAAATCAAGGGCTTTGTGTATTGGGCCATGAATTAAATAAGAAATTTGGGCCTATTTAGGTTCTAATGGGCCGGTCATGAATTACTTTTTATTGGGTTTTGAATTGATTAAGTTTTATATGGATTTAGGCACCCTTTCATAATCTGAAATCCTTTAAAATTAATTCTAAATTATATGTGATCCTTTATACATGCATATTAAATCATTAATTTTAATGTTTGTATGTGTAAAATGTAGCTTAATCTTGTGTTAGATATATTAAATGTTGTAGCTTTTAATGCATGCAATTGTTGCCTAAAATTTGGTTAAATACATTAAAATTATATCATATAGTTTTAATGTCTAGTGAATCCATATGATTTTTTAAATAATTAAGGAATAGCCACAACATCCTTCATTATATAAAAATTATATATTAATAAAGATCACATTATGGACATTAATTGTAATTAACTATATAAATATGATGATTTTACCCCACAGGGTTTTCATTATGTTTATATAATTAATTAGGATAAAATATTAAAATTAATTTTTCCTAATTTACCCACAGGAGTTAGGAATAATTAATTTAATAGGTTTATCATAAATATTATAGACAGAAAATATCAAACTATATTCATAATAAATTTCATAATTCAATAAAATAGTTTGATAAAGTCTATCATAAAGATAATTAATCTGATTGAATTAAAGATTTAGCCCATAGGCAATTTTTAATAAAAGTAGATTCAATTTTAAGCATGTTCTACATTGGTAAAGCATGAATTTATATTAAAGCCTCAAAATTTTAATAAGCTTGTAATCCTTTTATGCAGTTTTACCTAGCATATCTAATATTCGTTGTGAGGTTCCCGAACTTAGAGGAGATAACTTTAAGATATGGAATGAGAGAATTCTTCTTCAATTAGGGTGCAAGGACATAGATTATGCTATAAGGAAAGATGAACCACATAAGATCACTGATACCAGTACACCTGAACAAATTTTATTGTACGAACGCTGGGAGAAATCTAATCGCCTTAGCGTGATGTACATTAAGACAAAAATCAGTGCTGGTATACGTGGTTCAATCGAGCCACATGAGAATGTTCGTGAATTGCTAAAGGCTATTGACGAGCAATTCGTTACTTCAGATAAAGCCTTGGCAAGCACCCTAATTATGAAGTTCACATCCCTGAAGCTCACCGGTATAAGAGGTGTGCGTGAACATATCATGGAGATGAGGGACATTGTGACTCAATTGAAGAAACTTGAGGTAGAAATGTCTGAATCTTTCTTGGTACACTTTATCCTTAACACTCTTCCACCTCAGTATGGACCTTTCAAAATCTCTTACAACACACATAAGGATAAGTGGTCTATCAATGAATTGATGACTATGTGTGTTCAAGAGGAAGGAATGTTATTGATGGAACAGGGAGAAAGTGCCATGCCGGTGACACAAAGAAAAAGAAAGAAAGGAAAATATCAAGCTAGTCAGAAAGGGAAGCAACAAATTCCTCCCAAATCTGACATTAAGAAAGACGAAAAGTGTTTTTTCTGTAAAAAGAAAGGACACGTGAAGAAGAAATGTCTGAAATTTCAGAATTGGCTTGAGAAGAAAGGTAACCCTACCTCATTTGTTTGCTATGAATCTAATATGGTTAATGTAAACACCAACACATGGTGGATTGATTCTGGATCTACAATCCACATTTCAAATTCCTTGCAGGGTATGCAAAACCTAAGGAAGCCATTGACAAGTGAGCAATTCATCTTATCCGGAAACAAGATGGGCTCGCATGTGGAAGCAATAGGGATATGTTATTTAACTTTAAATAGTGGTTTTGTTTTAGAATTGCAAAAGACCTTTTATGTACCGAGTTTCTCACGAAACTTGATTTCAGTTTCTAGATTTGTACCATTTGGATATTCCTTTCATTTTTCAGAAACATCTTTCAGTTTGATTTATAAATCTGATTGTGTTGGGAATGGTATCTTGTCTGATGGTCTTTATTGTATATTCTTACAAAATGATACCACTCATAATTCATTACATGTCCAAACTGGCATTAAGAGATGTGTTGTAAAAGAGGATTCCTCTACATTGTGATACCGGAGATTAGGTCATATCTCCATAGATAGAATCAAAAGATTGGTGAATGATGGGGTACTTAGTACTCTAGATTTTACTGACTTTGAGACTTGTGTGGACTGCATTAAGGGTAAGCAGACCAATAAGTCAAAGAGAGGTGCTACTAGGAGTTCCACCATACGAGAGATCATACATACTGATATATGTAGTTTTGACATGGACTCTCATGGTCAGAAATACTTCATCTCTTTCATAGATGATTTCTCACAATACATGTATCTCTACATACTTCATAATAAACATGAAGCTTTAGATGCCTTTAAAGTCTTCAAGGCAGAAGTAGAGAAACAATATGGTAAACAAATTAAGATTGTGAGATCAGATAGAGGTGGAGAATATTATGGTAGATACTTGGAAGATGGAAAATCACCTGGGCCATTTGCGAAGTTTCTTCAAGAGCATGGGATTGTTGCCCAATACACCATGCCTGGTTCTCCAAACCAAAATGGTGTAGCAGAAAGAAGAAACCGAACTTTATTGGACATGGTGAGGAGTATGCTTAGTAGCTCAAAACTTCCTAAATTCTTGTGGACTGAAGCACTTAAGACAGCTGTGTATATATTAAACCGAGTTCCAACCAAGGCTGTCCCAAAAACTCCATTTGAGTTATTGAAAGGTTGGAAACCGAGTTTGCGACATATGCGCGTTTGGGGATGCTCGTCTGAAGTGAGAATTTATAATCCACAAGAGAAGAAACTGGACCCAAGGACTATTAGTGGGTATTTCATTGGATATGCTGAAAAGTCCAAGGGGTATAGATTTTATTGTTCATCTAACAACATTAGGATTGTGGAATCAAGAAATGCTAAATTTCTTGAATATGACTTGGTCGGTGGGAGCGATCAATTTAGAAACATAGTTTCTGATATTGATCATACAAAGTCTCAACCTTCCACTTCAAGCGATAGATTGTTTATTGTTCATAACACCCCTCAAGTACAAACGGGTGTTGAATGAACAATCGATGAAGTTCAACCAGTCATTGAAGTTCCACAAGTTGCTGACAACATTCCAATAGACCAAGTTGATCAGGAGTTGCCTAACACTTCTGAACAACAAGTTGAACCTCATACTTCCTCAAAAGATATTGGTGCAACCTTAAGAAGGTCTGCTCGAACTAAGAAATTAGCAATTCCTAGTGATTATGTAGTGTATCTACAGGAATGTGACTACAATATAGGAGTCGAAAATGATCCCGAATCTTTTTCACAAGCCATGAGTTGTAAAGAATCAGAACTGTGGTACAATGCCATGAAGGATGAGATGAGTTCCATGAAGTGCAACGATGTTTGGGACCTTGTTGAGTTGCCTAATGGTGCAAAAACCATTGGTTGTAAATGGGTTTTTAAGACAAAGAAAGACTCATTAGGCAACATTGAGAGACATAAGGCCAGACTTGTTGCAAAAGGGTTCACTCAAAAAGAAGGAATCGATTACACGGAAACCTTTTCTTCTGTATCTAAAAAGGATTTCTTGCGCATTATATTGGCATTAGTAGCCCACTTTGATTTAGAATTGCAACAAATGGATGTGAAAACATCATTTCTTAATGGAGAGCTAGAGAAGGAGGTTTACATGAAACAACCTGAAGGATTCCCCTCTAGTGATGGTGAGCAATTGGTTTGTAAGCTTAAGAAATCCATATACAGTTTGAAACAAGCATCCCGCCAATGGTATTTAAAATTCCATAACATAATTTCTTCATTTGGTTTTGTTGAAAATGTTATGGATCAATGCATGTACCTTAAGGTTAGTGGGAGTAAAGTTTGTTTTCTTGTTTTATTCGTGGATGACATCTTACTTGCAACCAATGATAAGGGTTTACTTCATGAGGTGAAACAATTCCTCTCTAAAAATTTTGACATGAAGGATATGGGTGAGGCATCTTATGTCATTGGCATTAAGATCCATAGAGACAGATTTAAAGGTATCTTAGGTTTGTCTCAAGAAACCTATATCAATAAAGTTTTAGAGAGATTTCGGATGAAGAATTGTTCACCTAGTATTTCCCCTATAGTGAAGGGTGATAGGTTCAATCTGAACCAATGCTCGAAAAATGATCTTGAGAGGGAACAGATGAAGAACATTCCATATGCTTCTGCAGTTGGAAGTCTGATGTATGCTCAGGTCTGCACAAGGCCTGACATTGCATTTGCTGTTGGAATGTTAGGACGATATCAGAGTAACCCAAGTAAGGACCACTAGAAAGCTGCAAAGAAAGTGATGAGATATCTTCAAGGAACCAAAGATTACAAGCTTATGTACAGACGGACAAGCAATTTAGAGGTTGTTGGCTACTCAGATTCAGACTTTGCCGGCTGTGTTGATTCACGTAAATCAACATCTGGATACATTTTTATAATGGTCGGTGAATCTATATCTTGGAGGAGCGTTAAGCAGACCATGACTGCTACTTTTACTATGGAAGCTGAGTTCATATCTTGTTTTGAGGCTACTTCACATGGTGTATGGCTTAAGAGTTTCATTTCTGGACTTAGAGTTATGGATTCAATATCTAGGCCATTGAGTATATATTGTGACAATTCAGCTGCAGTCTTTATGGCAAAGAACAATAAAAGTGGAAATCGAAGCAAGCACATTGACATTAAGTATCTAGCCATAAGAGAACGTGTTAAAGAAAGAAAGTGGTCATTGAGCACATTAGCACTGAATTGATGATTGCTGATCCTTTGACTAAGGGCATGCCACCGTTGAAATTTAAGGATCATGTAATGAACATGGGACTTAGTTCCCTTATGTAGTTTTTATTGTACAAACTCTTATTATGATGTTTTCTCATATTGATGTGCACCTTTATTTAATTTTGAGAAAATTCAACTTCATTGGACCAAGAATGAACATAGGGTTTATTCATTAAGTAATATTAATATTGCCACAAAGTAAAATGTTAAGAAATGAATGCATTGTAATACATGGAAGATAACACTCGTTATATAGATGACTTATCGCCATGATTCATGTATTTGTTACTTAATATGGATAATTGATGGATTAAGATAGGACATTAAGTTAAAGGTGTGGACCAAGTGGGAGAATGTTATCACCCCATGTCGTCTCCATGTTCACCACCATGAAGGGGTGATTCTGAAGTGGTCACACCCACGTTCTCCACCATGATCGCACTTTTTCCGCTGTGTTAAAGGAGGGTGTGGCAAATCTGCAAAGACGTGGTATGATGGGAAGTCATGCATATATATTTCACATATGGTCCCGAACTCATGATCTACCGTTTTTCTTTCTTCAGTAATACACCATCCATAGGAGATCATCAGAGTTTGGAAACCGATTACAGCAACTTGAATCAATGGCTGGAGGTAAGTAGACTATGCCTAGTTTTTTTACAGATTTAGTTCATCTTGCAAGTGTTAATTTTGAATTGAATGTATCATATGAATTTCTCACATCTTTGACATCTGCTGCGTGGGAATTTTTACTTTTATTTTTCCAATTGTTAAGTACCAAAAATAAAAACCCTCATCATGTTTACTACCGTTAGTTGGAAATCAGTGTTGGAATTATTATGGCCTTCATGACCACATGAAGTTAATATCCACTACTCTAAAAGTTCATGACCAAAGTTATGAATCTAATGTATTTACATTTCTTATTTTACACATTCAATGCATGGGAAAAATTAAATAAATATATGCTATATGGTATTTGGAAAATACAAGGTATCATGACCAAAGTCATGAACCTAGCAAGTTGTGTTCAAGGTACAATGATAAAAGTCATGCACCTAAATTAAAGTTTTCATATATCATGAATACTATATGGAATTAAGAAATGAGGATTCATGTATTTAGAAAGAAGTGTTAATTTGTGACTCTTGATGGAAGGTCACTTAAAATGATATAAAAAAAGGGTTCTTGGTCCCTCTCTCCACTTATCCTAAGTTTGTGAGGTTTTCCATCATTTTGTACAAACATCAAGTGTAATAGAGTAAGGAGAGGGAATATACAATGTGGAAATACCGATTCAAGAGATAGGTGTTGCCAAAAGTGAGTCAATATTATAAACAATCTACATAAGGTGATCTTTATCACACTATCACAAGACGAGTTTTATAGATTTATTTTGGTTCATTAAACTAGTAATGAGAGATCTTATTTACTTGATTTTCTAACATATGGTATTAGAGTATGGTCAAAGTTTATGAACTAGTAAAGTTGCATTTTGATGATTATATAAGTTATTCTAATAATAATAGAGCTTCCATAACTATATTTGTATGAAATTTTTGCATACTAAAGGCTCGTTAATCTTTAAAATATTTATATACATGTTTTGGAATGTTAATTGGTAGTCACCAAAGTGACTCACTTAATGTTAAAATAATTTATCATGATCATGAGTTGCTATCATACCTAAATATATATGACATCTCTATTAAAGATATCAAGTGAATATAAGTATATCACTTGTTGAGTGAATCATTAGCATGTTACCCTCACAACCCAAATGTGTGATATGATGATGCAATAGATTGCTCAATACAATATTTATGTTACTTGTTGAGTGAATCACTAGCATGTTACAATCTCAACCCAAATGTGTGATGTGATGGTGTAATAGATTGCTCAATCTAATGTTATTTTTTATGGCATGTTTTTGTTTTCAGTTGTTATTCCAACTTCATTTTCAAGATGTATTTTCAATATTTAAGAGTTGAATGGTTCAACTACTTAGATTGGCATGAGCCAGTGCTCATTAATTTGGGGTGCTTGGATTTGGACCTATCCCTTCGCATTGATGAACCTTCACAACCTAGTGATACAAGTACACAAACAGAACAAGCTCTTTATGAGAATTGGGAACGTTCCAACCACTTAAGTCTTATGATTATTAAAAATAAAATAGCAAAGAACATTCATAAGTCAATTCTTGATTCAACCAAGGCGTGTGAATATTTGAACTTCGTTGGGCAACAATTTAAGGCTATTGACATGGCTCTAGCAGGTACGCTTATGACAACTTTGACTACTAAATAGTATAATGGAACTAGTGGGGTGTGAGAGCACATTATGAAAATGCATAATTTGGTTGAATAATTGAATTCTTTGGATATGACCATCTCAGAGTCTTTCTTGGTGCAATTCATTCTCAACTCTCTTCCTCAACAATTTAGTCCATTTTAAATTTCTTATAACACACAAAAGGATAAGTGGACCATCAATGAACTCATATATATGTGTGTACAAGAGGAAAATAAATTAAAGAGAGAAGGATTGCAATTGGTTCACATAGTATCACAAGGCCATAATGGAAAAGGACCTAAGATTATAGGTTATGGAATAAAATCACCAAATGAAGGAAAGCATGAAGAAACATATGCCAAATACTAAAAAAAAGAAAGATATATATTTTTTTTTTTTGCAAGATGAAGGGACATAAAAAAGCAAGATTGCCTAAAACGAAAGGCATGGTTTGAGAAAAAAAGGTAATTTCCTTTCATTAGTATGTTATGAAACTAATTTAATTGAAGTACCTTCCAATACTTGGTGGTTAGATTCTATTGCAACTATTCATGTTTCAAATACCATGTAGGGATTCCTTACACCCGCAAACCAGAGATACATGAAAGGACAATAATAATGGGAAATAAAGTAAAATCACTAGTAAAGGCAATTGGAACCTACCTACTCTTTTCTACTGGGTTTTCACTAGACCTACACAACACATTTTATGTTCTTGATTTTATAAGAAATTTAGTTTTTGTACACCAACTTGATTTGAAAGAATATTCTTTTGAAATTGGAAATTCGTCATTTAGAATTTATAAAAACAACAATTTTATTGGAAATGGAATATTATTTAATGGGTTGTATAGAGTTAACCTTGATTCTTCTTTTTCCAAATCTCTCCTTGCTCTGTATGTTGATGTAAAAGTTGGAAGCAAACATAGTTGTGATAATGAGACTTCATCAATGTTATGACATAAATGCTTAAGTCATATTTCAAAAAAAAGACTTGAGCAATTAGTAAAGGATGGAGTTTTACCAACTCTAAACGTTATAGATTTTGGTACTTATATTGATTGTATTAAAGGAAAACAAGTGAAAAGTATCAAGGTGCCACCAAAAGTTTAGGACTACTTGAAATAATACATACTGATATTTGTGGACCATTTTCTCCTTCTAGTATAAGTGGAGAAAAATATTTTATCACATTTATTGATGATTTCTCACGTTATGGTTATATCTATTTAATTAAAGAAAATTTTGATGCTTTGAATGCCTTCAAGATTTTCAAAGTAGAGGTTGAAAATCAACTAGATGGAAAAATTAAAGTTCTAAGATCTGATAGAGGTGGTGAGTATTATGGAAAATATGATGAAACTACTTGTAATTTAGGTCCATTCATTAAATTCCTTCAAGAAAATGGGATCATTACACAATATACAATGTCAGGGATGCCTTAGCAGAATGGTGTAGCTAAAAGGCGTAATAGAACCTTATTAGATATGACAAGGTTTATGATTAGTAATTCAGTCCTTCTCCAATTCTTGTGGGGTGAAGCCGTGAAAAAAAACTATGTATATATTAAATCGGGTTCTTACTAAAGTTGTTTCAAAGATCCTTTTTGAATTATGGGTTGGTAGGAAACCAAGTTTAAATCATATGCATATTTGGGGTTGTCCAGTTGAAGCAAGGCTTTACAATCCACATGAAAGAAAATTGGATCCAGGGACTATTAGTTGTTTCTTTGTTGGATATCCTGAAAGGTCCAAATGATATAAATTTTATTCTTCTAATCATCACACCAGGATAATAGAAACAAACACTTATCATGTGAAGTGTTACCTTTTCGTGAAGAAAAATTAAATAACCTTGAAATTTCACCTATTAAAGATCAAAAGGGTGATTGATCAAGAAATTAACAAAGAGGTGACGGTTCACAAAGAAAATAAGGACACTACTCAATCCATACAAGAAAGTACACATGTACAAGATGATATGACAAATTTAAGGCGATCCCAAAAGGAAAGAAAATTTGTCATTTCAACTGACTATGTTGTGTACTTTATAGGAACAAAATTATGATATTGGCATTAATGATGATCCACAAAACATTTTCACAAGCCATTAAAAGTTGTGACTCTAATAAATGGATAAATGCAATGAAATATGAAATGACATCTATGAAAGTAAATCAAGTTTGGGAATTGGTTGAATTACTTAATGGATTTACCCTAATACAATGTAAATGAGTATGCAAAACTAAAAGAAACTCCAAAGGTAATATCAATCGATACAAGACTCGATTCGTGGCTAAAGGATTTACTTTAAGAGAAGATATTGACTATAACGAGACCTTCTTTCCGACATTAAAGAAAGATTTATTTAGAATTTTCTTGGCACTTGTAGTTCATTATGATTTAGAGTTATATCA
Source organism: Vitis vinifera (assembly GCF_030704535.1). Taxonomy (NCBI): domain Eukaryota; kingdom Viridiplantae; phylum Streptophyta; class Magnoliopsida; order Vitales; family Vitaceae; genus Vitis; species Vitis vinifera. The sequence continues at coordinate 207,650 of NC_081818.1, read as the reverse complement.
AATGGATGTAAAAACAACCTTTTTAAATGGGAATCTAGATGAAAATATTTATATGAGACAACCAAAAGGATTTGAGGAGAAAGGTAAGGAACATTTAGTATGCAAGCTATGAAAATCCATATATGGACTTAAACAAGCCTCCTGCCAATGGTATATTAAGTTTCACAATACCATAACAACCTTTGGTTTTCAAGAAAATAAATTTGATGAATGCGTATACCTAAAGGTCAGGGGAAGCAAATTTATTCTTTTGATGTTATATGTGGATGATATCTTACTTGCCACTAATAACTTAGCCTTGTTACATGAAACTAAAAGTTTTCTTTCAAAGAACTTTGAGATGAAAGATATGGGCAATGCATCATTTGTACTTGGAATTGAGATTTATCAAGATAGGTGTCAATGTCTTATTGGCTTATCTCAAATGGCTTACATAAACAAAGTTCTTGAAAGATTTCAAATATAGAAACGTTCACCAATTCTAGCTCCCATTGTTAAAGGAAATAAATTCACTACTGCAAAAAATAAAAACAATGCTATTTTTCTTGGTGCTTTAGGAAAAACGTCATTATTTAGTTTCTTATGAATAAATGTTGGCGCTTGTTAGCCATAGTGCTTCTACAAGTGTCATTGAACAGGTAATAGTTTGAAAATCTTGGCGCTTAAAATTAAGCATCATCATGTGTATACATTTTTTGCATTATTGGCACTTTTAAAAAGCGTTGTTGTCTTGTATAGTATATATTTACCTAAAATTTTCATTCCCCTCCACATGATTTCCTACCCATATGAACCCAATTTCCCTCCACAAACCTTGCAATCTCACAGTGGTAAGCAGTCAAAGCAACAAAAACTCTAAGCCTTCACTCACAATGAAATACTAGTGGTCAATAACTGCAACTATTTAGACTTTTCCTCCATGAATAACAAGCAAAAAAGCCAAGATTAATTAAGGGTTTCATTTCAAAAGCTGAAAAATTCGATCAATGTAATCTATTTCAAAAGAGTGTGCAGAATATGTATGATTCCTATTTGTTGCCTGAACAATCATAAAGCTATTAGTCTGTGATTTACAATGCACTGCTGCTCAAGTGCATATATCATATACATATTTAAATTAGCCCTGATATTTGGGACAACTCCTTTGTGGATTTTCTACATATACAAAGAAACACATAGTATAACTACCTACATGTTTTCCTTGCAGGACATTCACAAAATCACATTAATAACATCCATGTAGGTAGGGGATTTAACATTATCCACATGATGGTGCAGGAATCGGGCACCTCTGCATTCGATAATCTATAGGTAATAAGCCTTTAAGTGGGTGCTCTTAGTCATAATGAATGAAAGAATATAGAATAGAAGAGCAAGGTTTTAAAATAGTGAAATGAGTTTTTACTTTTTCCCCTTCTGTTTTTTGGGTAAGTGTCAAGATAAAGCATGGCTTATGCAGTTAGGCAATCATGAATTTATATCAATCTAAAAATTTGGCACTAGAGGAATTCTATTATTTTAAACAACAAAAATAACTTATAAATGCAAATGATCTCTTCACCAGTTAACTAGCACATACCTTCTTCTTTGTGATTAGATAGTCAAAGTCCATCAATGAAAGGTTAACCAATTCGTTTGTTTCAGGTAGCCAGGTAAGCTTCAATTTTGTGGTCTTGACAGATCCTTCGAGATGCAAAACCCCCATTAACTGTGTGACATTCCCATCCCGGTCCTTCCTGATTCCTTTTATGATGGCATTCCCCCAATCCATTAAGGTTATTTCCTCATTTTCTGAGATGGACACTGCATCAGCATAGTCAATCCATATCCACTTTTCTCCACCACCTTCATATTTCTTATGCCTTGGTATGTTGCGGGCCAATGGTTTCTCAGGACCATCAGCTAAGGTTACTAACACACGTTTTTCTTCAATAAAAGCAGTATGTCTGGGACACACAGGTCAATAATCTTCTTATTAATGGTCCAGAGTTTGTCCCATTCCATGAGATTGAGATTTTTCGATGCCCCCTGAAACCAAAGGATAGAAGAATGCTTATTAACCTTCAGTACGAAGGCCAAAATAACGAAGACTTTCACAACATAAAATAGCATGGATCTAATGTTTTCAGATGTAATAAATCTGAAATTTTCCCCATTTTATATCTTAAGGATTCATCAATCATAAAAGCAATGCTGCAAATATGTTATTTGGACAACTAAAAGGAAGACGAAAACCGAATATGGTGGTGTCTTACAAAATTGTCTGAAATTCATACTTGGAGAAATCCTATTTTGTGAGGATTTCTTCAGGCAACTTTGTTGAAATAGAAGCTGTACCCAAAGTCGAAGGAGGGAGTAGACAATTATAATAAGAGCTAAGTACACAGCTCTTAATGCAGCTTCATTTAAAGTTAGGAGAAGGAAATTTGTGGTGAACTGACTTATCAAGAAAAAAAAAATTGTGGTGAACTGGGTTTTTCTTGGATCCTGTCTTGGTGGATTATGGATAAATCCATGTTGTGATCTATTACTAGTAAAGCTTTCAATGTCATCCTGTGAATGTAGCATATTCACAGGAGGTGAACCGCATATTCTCTCATGTTTTTTGTTTTTTACTTTTTCATGTTAGTGCTTCTCTACTTTAATCTGGATTCAATATTGTCACAATTCCAACTAGAATCAAAGATCAGGAAATGATTGCAATAGGGCTTTAGTAAATAAATTAATTTTTTATTTTTTTATAAAAAGGTATTAAAGAATATTGAAGAGTAAAGAAATATGAAAAAAAAAAAAAGTTTTTTAAATAAATAATGTAACATTTTGGGATTGATTAAATGACTCATTAAAATATAAATGTATTTTAAAATATTTTTAATTAAATATAAATAATACTAATTTAAAATTTTTGAGTTTTTTTTTTTTATATCAATGGATCAAAACCCATTTTTTTCTAAAGTTTTTATAAAAAAGAACGATATATATTATAGAATTACAGAAGCAGAAGATTTATTGGAATAGTTTAATGGTAATCTTTTACTCGATCCATTTTAATTAAGCACCCACTCACACAACCCATAAGAAGTCTCAAAATAACTAAAGTCAATGTCAATAATGTGTAAGAATTAAGAACTACGATGAATATTATATTTAAGCACACATGTCTAGATATCCACCGTCCGCTCCACGACAAAACTTAATTTTGGTTCAAAATGACCATTTAGAACAAACAAAAGATCTATTTAAAGTATATTTTGAAATTTTGTATAAAAAGAACTCTCTCTCATATTTTATCTTTTATTTATTTATTTAAAAAAAAAACTTTCAAAATATGATTTCTAATAATTTAAAAAGAGAAAAAAAAAAGGAGGACTACTTTGGACAGTAATATGAAAACATGATTAAAATGAAAATTTTGTTGGGTAAAACTTCGAAGTGCCCATTCGACCCAAAATTCAGAAATCTTCCCGTAGTTTTGTCTTTGGAGTCGGTGCACCAAAAGCCCAATTTAAGGAGGGTGCATGGCTCATACCAAATGGGTGACTGCTGACTGCTCTTGTAAAGTCATCTAAGTAGAACCTTTGTATGACACCTTGGAATTTGGAAAACCACAAAATAATACAAATCAACCGCATCCAAGAATTGACTAGCTGCAAGCCTTGCAGCATTGCAAGAAAGCACAACCGTTAACAATAAGAGATATTATGGAGAAGAAAGCAACTGGCATTCACAGAAAGGAGAAATAGGCAAAGCAATGAACTTGGAAGGAAAAATAAGCAGGAAGGGGTATGAGGCCCACTTAGAAACCGTAGGCTTTGGTTGAATTTTCCTTCTTGAGACTTGACTTTGCAAACAGCCTACCAAGGCCCAAACTCCACGAAACAGCGACCTCATCCCTTGCATTCAAGGCGATTTCATAAGTATTCTCCATATTCAACTCCGCCCATTATCTTCCAATAGAAAGACAAAAATGCAGAGCTCATCCACAAGCCATTTAGTCTAATTCCAGGTTTGCATTGAAGGCAAATTTATAGACATTTGAAATACTAAAGGATAATCACGACAACTCCCATCAAAATGCTAACGGTTAAAATTCACCTAAAGCTCATAATTTGACATTGAAACAACTAGATAAATCTTTCTCTTCCCCCTTCCAAGAAAATGGAAGACAAAAATGCAGAGTTCTCTCTACAAATATAAAGCAATTTAATAACAAACATAAGAAGATTTGATACTCAAAATTTTCAGTTAAAGGATATTAGAAAGGAAATTCAAAATATCATGCACCACCTTATGAACGAGGATGACAACTCCTACAGAAGTAGCAGCATCCTAAAAGAATCCGCTAAAATGCTAATACAACTCACAATTTGACGCCCAAAGAGCTACCCACTTCAATTGAAAACAGCATAATTGAGAGCCCACTTACAGCTTAGATAACTTAGAGCATGACATATTTCAGGAAACAAAGCAAGGCCATGGGCCCCAAGGCAGAAGGCACCCAACATGAAATTTAACTTGGCACACCTGTAAATTACATTGGTAAAACAATGAATGAACTTGTATTAATCGATAAAATAATAATATTATGAGCAAAGGTTAAAGCTTTCGGTGGTTGAAAGGGCAGTGCAACGCTGCTTCTTGGAGGACTACGCACAGCCAAATGGGTCAGATCCCGTGGACGGCACGATGAGAAATGGGGAGTCAAATGGGCATAACAAAGGCAGAGTAAAGGGCCTTCTGATGCCTTTACTTTGGGTGGAAGAAGGCATGTTTCGTGCTTTTTTAGTTGCGCAGTCTCCACCAAATCAACGTCACCACCTCTCGTCTTTCCCAAGTCCCAACACACAAATAAATATCATTCCCTCAAGCTCATACTTAACTCATCATTATAAATACACAACCCCACTTTTTCTCTCTCCCCATTCTAATTTGAGATATCCATCTACTTTTTCCCCTTTCTTCTCTTTTTCATATCATTATTATCTTTGTATTTTTTTTGTTTCTCCGACCATGGCGGCTGTTGTGGCCTTGTTTGTCATCACACTCGCTGTCTTCTCCGGCACCGTTGCTGCAGATCCGGACATGCTTCAGGACGTCTGTGTTGCCGATCTCACTTCTGGTACTCAGTTTCCTCCCTTCCCCCCATTATTCTTCTTCTGTATTTGGGAGAGTCAACGCTCAAGTTCCATTTTTTCTAGGATGAAGGCAGGAGAAGCTCAAAATGGGAGAACTCCACCATACTTTTTCTCCTAAGTAATACTAATAATAATGAGTGCTCTGTCTGTCTTTCATTTTTATTTTAATAATAATTTCTTCTTGGGGGGTTTTAGTTTTAGATTTGGGTTTCTCCCATGGAATGAATTATTGAGACTAGCTTTGATTGATGGATTGATTAATCTTCGATTGCTTCAATCCCGCCGCCATTCATTGGTTTTTCATTCTTAATCGAACTGGTGCGGAAAATGATCAGACAATTTTACTTGTTGGATGGTGGATCAGGTGTAAAGGTGAATGGGTTCAGCTGTAAGGACGCGACAAACATAACTGCAACGGATTTCTTCTTCGACGGCCTGGCGAAACCGGGTCTGACCAACAACTCCATGGGGTCTCTGGTAACAGGTGCTAATGTGCAGAAGATTCCTGGTCTCAACACCCTTGGCGTCTCTCTCTCCCGCATCGACTACGCACCAGGTGGTCTCAACCCACCCCACACTCACCCTCGTGCTACAGAGATGGTGTTCGTGCTTGAAGGCGAGTTGGATGTGGGGTTCATCACCACCTCCAACACTCTCATTTCCAAGTCCATTAAGAAAGGGGAGATCTTTGTGTTCCCAAAGGGGTTGGTCCACTTCCAGAAGAACAACGGCGAAGTCCCTGCTGCCGTCATATCTGCTTTTAACAGCCAGTTGCCTGGAACCCAGTCTATTGCGGTGAGCTTGTTTGCTGCCTCACCACCCGTGCCTAACAATGTGTTGACCAAGGCTTTCCAGGTGGGTACTAAGGAGGTTGAGAAAATCAAGTCCAGACTCGCCCCAAAGAAGTAGAATAAACTTTGATTGCTGCTCTACTGTGAATTTATGATGACATTTCTTTGACATCCGCTGCTTGGAAATTTTCTTCTCTCTTGTTTTTTTTTTTTTTTCGATTCGTGAGTACCAGAAATAAAAACCTTGTCATGTTTACCGCCATTCGTTGGACATCACAACCTAACCGGCCTTCTTCCTCACTCTTTAATCTCATTTTGAGTATTCACGATTCTTCAGTCTCAAGACTTAAAAGATAAAAAAAGGGGGTGTGAGTTGGTGGGTGGGCTTTGAAAGCCCCTATCTAATCCCACCAAACACATTTCATCTGTGGTCGTGGGTTTACTCTGTTTTTGCCGTGATCATGGCACAGATGACTGAACTGCGCTCTCTATTACTTGATGTGAGTATGGACCCATAACTCCACAAAAGGAAGTGTCCCTCACAACTTGAGTCGTTCAATCACAATTACTAGGGCTTTGCAGCACAGACTGCACAGTTTAGAAAAGTCATTTGTGAAATATGGTAGTTTCGAGTTACTCTCACACCTCACACCTCACACAACAAAGCAACCATAGGAAGAATAAGAACATTTCTTAACCCAAAATCCTCTTAAAGTTGCGTTATCTTCAAAATTTTATTTTTAATAGTAAAATTTGAATGGTTTGGTAAATATGTTTTTAGAAGAATAAAATTATTTGAAATATAGAATTAATTTTATATAACAAATTTATATTATAAAAATAATTATGAATATATTATATTTATCATGTACATCCTCTTTTTCAAGATTCAAATTAAGTTAGAATTCTTGTCGGTGGAGATGGAAGTGATGTATAAAAATAATTACTATTTTATCTTTTAATTTAATTTAATTAATTAATTGTTTTAAAAAATGAAAATTAATTTACTTTTATAATCTAAAAGATAATAAACAATTTAATTTTTAAAGTTAATTTAAAAATTCAAATAAAAGTAAGTTTTTTCATTTGAAAATTTATTTAAAAATAACTCAATCCATTTAAAATTAATAATATGTTTTTTTTAATGCTTTATCATTATTATTTTTTTACTAAGAATAAAATAATAAACTAAGGGAAATAAATATTTCATTTTTTAATTTTTTTTTGTTTTAAACTTGTTACATATTTTCATTTAAAAAAATAATGTGATGGTTTTCTCCTAAAACCATCTCCTTAGGCATTTTTATCAAATTATTTTGGACTGAAATGGTTTCTTTACAAAGAGAAGCCGTGATAGTAATCTTGTAAATATTTGTTCTTTTTTTCTAATTTGAGCCACAGGCCCACAGCACAACAAAGATAACATGCAGCTTGAGAACACCCATGAGAGAAAAGGAATGAACAATGAAATGGCAAGGTGACCTCTAACATGTTTGGTGGAACATGTCAAATTATTGGGTAACATTACTAATGCCAATTAATAAAATATGAAGTAGTCGTAAAGGCTTCCTACATTTGACATTACAGCTATTGGAATCCCTTCCTTTGTGGTTTTCCTCCTCTTTTCTTTTTCCCCGTGACAGCAAGCAAGCAAGCATGGCCCTACTCATTCTTTAATTAAAGTTGCAAGGCTGATCTGACAGTAGTCAAGGAGCCAAAGTTGATGGGTGAAGTAAAAGAAAATTTAAAAAAAAATTAAAAAAATTATGACGATAGAACCATCCTTAAAAGGGTTGATCAATCAAATATTAGTTTCCATAGTTTAGGTACAATGTTTACCTCATGTGCCGCCTAGGCTTCAAACCAGATATTACAAATTAAAGCTTCACCATTATTGCTGTACCATGTTTCTGTCCACTATCAGAGTCCCCAGTCGCAGGCTGGCAGCTTCCTATACATTTTCTGATTTTCAAGGCTTATATCCACCATAAATCTTATGCAGTCATGTTTCTCTCTTCAACCTTTTATACTATCAATTAACTTAATATTTTTCTTTCATTTTCTTTTGCAGGTATCCATATTTACACTGTTAATAAGACGAAGAATCTAAATATTTCACAATAATTTGGAAAGTGTGTAAGGTGATTTTATGAGATAGGGGTCTACATTTTGGTCCTCACCTCATCAACGCGAAAGAAACAACAATAGTGGAGTATGGATTCCCAACATCTTTCCAATACATGTCAAAATTTGCCTCATTATGACAAAATAAAACTCCATAATATTAGAATTGCCACAGTAATTTATAAGGTTGTTCATCCTCAGAAAGACGAATCAATAAAACCATCAAAGCAACAATCTCCATCAGTTCCCATATCTAAAACAAAAGTAAGCGTAGGAACCTTCCTTTTCTCATTTCATACAATCACTGAATCAACGTAGTCTCTAATGTAAGTTCCAAAATTCTTGGGATATGGGTGGAAAACTCCTTTGGTGTAAAGTTCTTATTTTTGCTGCCTGCCATCTGGGATTGCAAATAGAACTACTGGTTTTGAAGGTCTAATGAAGGGAGCATCGCACCTATAATAGCCCTTCCTCTCCAGCTGCACTATCTCACCGCGCTTTAAATTCCGTATGTTAGAATCCCCAACTGCTGCAGTCTCTCTTTTGGTACACGGGTTAAGCGCATCAAGGAAATCATCTCCTTCATCCAGCTGCATTTCCAACAGTTAAAACGCAACCCACAAATCAAACTTTACAATCATTAAATTTTCAGCAAATAACCAATAATACAGCACATCATGGGAAATCAATAAGCCACACTGCTATAAAGATGTAAAATAAGTCTCTCTAGGAACAACCAGCCTGTCAAACAACAGCTGAGATGACACCATTCTACAAGTAGTATCCAAAACTAGTTTCAACACTCACAAACAAGTCCAATTTCAAAACAGTGTGCAGAATATGTATGATTCCTATTTGTTGCCTGAACAATCATAAAGCTATTAGTCTATGATTTACAATGCACTGCTGCTCAAGTGCATATATTACATACATATTTAAATTAGCTCTGATATATTTGGCTTGATAATTGGGACAACTCCTTTATGGATTTTTGACATATACAAAGAAAAACATGATATAACTATATGTTTTCCTTGCAGGACATTCACAAAATCACATTAATAATATCCATGAAGGTAGGGGATTTAACATCTCCCACATGATGGTGCAGGAATCAGACACCTCTGCATTTAATAGTCTGTAGGTAATAAGCCTTTAAGTGGGTGCTCTTAGTCATAATGAAAGAAAGAATATAGAATAGAAGAGCAAGGTTTTAAAATAGTGAAATGAGTTTTTACTTTTTCCCCTTCTGTTTTTAAGGTAAGTGTCAAGATAAAGCATGGCTTATGCAGTTCGGCAATCATGAATTTATATCAATCTAAAAATTTGGCACTAGAGGAATCTATTATTTTAAACAACAAAAATAACTTATAAATGCAAATGATCTTTTCACCAGTTAACTAGCACATACCTTCTTCTTTGTGATTAGATAGTCAAACTCCATCAATGAAAGGTTAACCAATTCGCTTGTTTCAGGTAGCCAGGTAAGCTTCAATTTTGTGGCCTTGACAGATCCTTCGAGATGCAAAACCCCTATTAACTGCGTAATATTCCCATCCTGATCCTTCCTGATTTCTTTTATGATGGCATTCCCCCAATCCATTAAGGTTATTTCCTCATTTTCTGAGATGGACACTGCATCAGCATAGTCAATCCATATCCTCTTTGTGTATGTGGTACACTTTTCTCCAGCGCCTTCAAATTTCTTATGCCTTGGTATGATGCGGACAAATGGTTTCTCAGGACCATCAGCTAAGGTTACTAACACACGTTTTTCATCAATAACAGCAGTATGTCTGGGACAGACAGGATCAATAATCTTCTTATTAATGGTCCAGAGTTTATCCCATTCCATGAGATTGAGATTTTTCGATGCCCCCTGAAACCAAAGGATAGAAGAATGCTCATTAACCTTCATTAGGATGGCCAAAATAACAAAGACTTTCACAACATAAAATAGCATGGATTTAAGGATGCATGCTCACACAATTTGGAAGAAGTAAATAAGAGGCACTGTGCAGATGTACAGATGTAATCTGAAAATTTCCCCGTCTTATATCTTAAGGAATTCATCAATTATAAAAACAATAACACAAATATGCTCTTTGGACAGCTAAAAGATGAAAACCAAATATGGTGTGTTACAAAAATGTCTGAAATTCATACTTGGAGAAATCCTATTTTGTGAGGATTTCGTCAGGCATTTTTGTTGAAATAGAAGCAGTCAACTCACTATCCAGAGGGAGATCTTGGCTTGTACCCAAGGTCGAAGGAGGGGTGTCAAGTAGACAATTATAATAAGAGCTAAGTACACAGCTCTTAATGCAGCTTCAGTTAAAGTTAGGAGAAGGAAATTTGTGGTGAACTGGGTTTTGCTTGGATCCTGTCTTGGTGGATTATGGATAAATCCATGTTATTGTGATCTCTTACTAGTGAAACTTTTCATCTTACCCATGAATGTAGCAGTTGTCAGGTGAACCACTTATTCTGTCATGTTTTTTGTTTTTTCCTTTTTCATGTTAGTGCTTCTGTAATTTAATCCGGATTCGATATTTACAGAATTCCAACTAGTATCAAAGATCAGGAAATGATAACAAGATATCACCACCGAAGCTACTTATCAAAAAAAAAAAAAAAAGATATCACCACCGAAGCTAGAATATTCCAAGGGCAACCTATCAGTATGCAAGCTTTTGGCAGTTTCTGGAGGATGCATTTATAACTGACTTCTCAAAAGTATCGATAAGTATAATAAAAATAACAACAAAAACATAGCTATATATTGTCTTACCTGTTCAAGGATGAATTGTATCAATGCGTCAATTTTCAGACCTCTACGCACAATCCCTTGGACAGTCGGGAAACGAGGATCATCCCACCCATCAACTTTTCCATTTTGAACAAACCAGAGAAGCTTACGTTTGCTGAGAAGCGTATACACCATATTCAACCGGCTAAATTCATAGATGTGAACCTTCTTTACTCCCATATCCTCTTGGATCCTATGATACTGAGCATTGCGATCATGGTACTCACTAGATCGAAGTGCATGAGTTATACCTTCTTTAGCATCAACAAATGGACAAGCAAAATCATAGGTTGGGTATAACTTGTACTTGGAACCAATCCTATGGTGGGGAAGCGGATTGCAACGGTAATAAACTGGATCTCGAAGCGATTTATTTGGGTCCTGCATATCCAACTTCCCACGCAGACAGCACATCAAACCCCTTTCAGATCCTGCAATCATTTCCTTCCACAATTCCATATTCTTCTGAGGGCTGTTATTCCTGCATTTTGATTCAATTCCATCCATCCGTTCTTTCTGCATTTGCTCACGTGGTGTATCATCAACATACGCTTTACCATTACAAATCAAATTTTCAGCCATTTCCATTAACTGAGGGAAGTAATCTGAAGTATATGTCACAGCATCATACTTAATACCCAAAGTCTCGATATCTTTCAAAAGATTTTCCACAAATTCATTGCTTTCTTTAGCAGGATTTGTATCATCAAAGCGCACAATCAGCTGACCTTGATACCTTTGAGCAAAATACTGGTTCATTAATGCAGCTTTTGAGTGCCCAATGTGAAGATAACCACTGGGTTCTGGTGCAAAACGCAACCGCACATTTCCGACTTCTGCATCCGGAAGATCCACTTCAGCAGTGGCCTTGCTGCTAGCTTTTCCCTTTTCATTGGCATCCCCACTTACATTCTTCATATGATTATTAATACCCTGTTGCTCTTTTTCTTTCATTTTGGCCGGCATTGGCTTTCCCAAGCCTCTTTTGCCAACATATGTTCCAGTAACTTCATTCAAGACAGTGTTGTATTCTGCATATATTGAATTGAACCACCGCACTAAATTCTGGTATTTCTTTGATTTCCTCAAACTTTCCCATCTCTGTCCACTTCCTGCGGAGCACAGCATATTAAGCATGTACAGGAGTAATGAATAGTAAGAAAGATGATATCTAAGGTACAGAAATAACGACTAACAGTGCAAAAAAGCAGAAATTTCCGGAATAGGAAAAATGTGATGGCATAAACTCTCAGAACCCTACAGATTTTCTACAGGTGATCCAGTGGTTATCCAAGCAATGCAAGAAGTTCTCCCAGCCTTCACCATATTCTTTCTGAATAATAAAATGAATGGTTTATAATACCCAAATATGTTGATCTCTGGATAAGAGATAATTCAGAACAGGTTTAGCATACACTAATGACCAAACAAGTAATACAGATATTCTGTGCAATCCACCAGCCAGATAGTCCCATGTGGAAAAACTCAACAAAAGCCACTGTCATAACCTTCTTTCTAATGGAAATTCACAAATGAAAGATTAGATAATTATAATTATTGAGGTGGACTAAACTTTTATTCAAGACATCTTCAGTGTGGTGAGCAATGGTAACAAGGCACATATATTTCAAGTGCACGGTACCTAAAATCTGAGGCATGAGTGCACCATCATTACACTTTACAATGCATGTATCTTAGACAAGTACCAATGGTGTCAGACAAAAAGTTAATAAAGTAGAGTCGAAACTTCACCTGCAAGACCTGACCAAATTGCTATATCTGCAATTGACAAACTATAACCAACCAAAAAGGTACGCTGCAACAAAATGCCATCCACATAGCAGCATGCATTCTCAAATTCAGAACCAGTTGAAAAGGTTGGAGCATATTCTAGCCATTCATCAATCTGAAAAGTGAAAGAGAAAAGAAGGCTGTGGGTCATTAGCAGATTTGAACAGAGGAAAAAAAACATAAGGAAGCAAAATTTGACAATTAAGAAAAGGGGGGGAAAGGTTCATCAGACCAAGAGAAAATCACCTGGCAAGATTCAAATGCATCCTGCCCATAAAAATTGGGAATGCTTGCAACCCGCCCAAGATAACGGAGAAGAGCATTTATTGATGTTCCCCTCAATTTGAATCTGGAAGCAGGTCGAGGTAAAACATTAGTATGCAAGATAATTTCTTTTCCTCATAATATATGGATGGCAATGAAACAAAATGGTAACAAGCATAAAGCATAAATCCAAACAGTCTAAAATTGCCACCTTTTGCAGATATTGACTTGAATATCAATAGATAGAAAAGAACCCAAAACAGACTAATAAAGAAACTGACATATATAAAATGTCTCTCAATTTCTCACAAATCTAATACTCTGAACCAAGAACAGCAAGTACAAAAATACAGATATAAATCAGACTAACTGTGCCATAGACTTGAAATTCAAAGATCTGGCACTGTAACTCAGGCAATCAAAATTGATGATATAAAAATAAATATTAAAATATAGAATTAAACTATAACTACAAAAATGCACGATTTATCAGAAAACAAACAAAATACTTGGAATAAAAAATGAAGTTTGGATGATGGATATAGTTGCAAAATGATATAAGAATAAAGCCACAGATGAGAAGAACTCTAAAGGATGGTGTGGATGATGGGTTGAGCCGAATTTTTTAAATTAAATTGATAAGATTGAGACCAAAATTAAAGTAGAACAAGGGAACTTACTCATTATCATTGCTGGAAATGAGAAAAGTGGGAAGAGAACCAGAAGCAAGAGATGAATCCTCTGAAATGGGTATTCCGGCGACCTTGGCTGTCGCGATGACGTACAATGGCGGATGATCCGCCGGAAATGAGAGCTTGACCTCCATCCTAAGCCGCCTCTATTGACTGAACAACAGTTGAAGATGAAGAAGAGAAGAAGAACTTGGCGTTAAACCTAAAAAAGCCGAAGCACGGAACGAAATTGCGTATTCTCAATTCTGGCTTAGATTCTCAAAATCGTATTTGGGCCTGGCCCAACTTGCATATTTTATTATTAAAAAGGATTTTTCTTTGATAAATTAATGGGAAAATAATTTTACTTTTATTTCCATAATACTTTTATAATCTATTATGTTTGATTCAAAAAAAATTAAGAAAAGAAAGGGAAAAGGAAAAATATAAAGAAATTAGATGATAAAATTCTTGAAAAATATACTCTCTGTTTTTTTTTTTCAAAATTTCTTTCTTTTTAATCTAAAAAAAGAGGAAAAAAAATTTTAGTAAGTTTTTTTGTTTTTGTTCTTTTTTTAAAAAAAGAAAAATACTTTCTAGTAATTAAACATGGCTTGAGGTTTGCTTGAAGAGTTTGAGAAAAAGAAAAATAAAGAGATTAGTAATTGAAAAACTTTCATGTCTTGAAGGACAGAGAAAAGAGAGGAAACAGAAGGAAAAAGAGGATTAAACGGAAAATTAAAAACAAAAAGGGAAAGCCTTTTTTGAGAGAAAGAAATTAATTTTACTAAGAAAACATTTTTCTCCTAACTTTTCCCAAATTTCCCCCTTTTCTTTAACATTTTTTTCATCAAAATCATTTTTCTTAACGCTTGCCTGTTTCTTTTCCCTCAAAACTTCTGAAACTATAATTCATAACTAAATAAGTAAATACGCCTGAAAAAAAATGATAAAGAACGGTAGAAAAGAAAATAGAACCGGAGGAGAAAAGAAGCTTAAATTTACAGACTTATGCCAAATCTGTTTGAATTTTTTGGTAAGGTTTGGGGAGTCCTTTCTCATGCACGTTAAAGTTAAAGGTTCTCTTTAAGGCAGTTTGTGATGATTATTATCTGCTGCTGTCTTAATCCTTAATCATCACAAATTGGACATCTGCAACTGGATTTTTCAATCCAAGAACTGGTCGTGCAGTGATTAAAATTTAAAACAAATGTTTATCAACGATGGCACATCAATATGTACAACTTGAAAGCTGAAACAACACAATCAGAGTAAAGCCAAGATTAAAAAAGAAAAACAAAGCCTACCACAGTGCGTGGCATAGTACAACAACATTACACTCCATTCTCTTTTGCCTGTACAAACCAGACTGTGATCTTGCTTCCTCACACAGTTATTTAGGCCTGTGGCTTCTTTCTAGCAGCAGCTAGTTCGATTGATATGATGAAAGTCGATTTTCCCGCTTCCCTTAGATACTGGACATCCCCATTCATCAGCTTCACCAGTTTCCTGCTGATAAGCAGACTTATGCCCTCCTCAGACGCGTCTCCATTGTTTCCAAACATCTGGTTCAGCAATTGTTCTGGTACCCCATTTCCTGCATGTGTTATCCTGAATCAACAAAACAAACCCAACAGGTGACTTTGACTGCTCAATTTTCTGAATAAAAGAATCCATATACCAGGAAATACTTTCAATAAACATCACATTCTTCTATTTTATATTGGATGTACAAAATCAATGGGATGATTATAAGCATCAGGTCAACCATCCGCCCAAGGGAGATCAGCTAGGCAGTTTCTGAAGGGATAGACCAGATGATCAAGAGTCAAGACCAACCCTATCCTATCTCCCCATTCCCATCTGCGCTCCTAAACCACCAATTTCCTTCCATTTCCTACATGATATGGTGATGTACAGACTATATACAGCAGAATTATTTAGTTTTGACGTAGCATACACAATCTGGGAATTTTTCTGACATTTGCCACCCACAAATTGTAAAAAATATTATGCCAACTATGAATATATATACACCTAAAACAAATCATATCTAGGGTCCAGAAGCTATACCTGAGTTCCAGATGCACAAGATGGACAGATTCCCCCAACCGATCTTTGATCAAACTAGCTGCAACAGAAAGCTGGCCTCCACCTGGTGTAAAATTTACTGATATCAACAAGAAATCAGCTAGCACCTGT
Source organism: Vitis vinifera (assembly GCF_030704535.1). Taxonomy (NCBI): domain Eukaryota; kingdom Viridiplantae; phylum Streptophyta; class Magnoliopsida; order Vitales; family Vitaceae; genus Vitis; species Vitis vinifera. The sequence goes on along the minus strand of NC_081818.1, from coordinate 191,863 downwards.
TGAAGCCTAAGACCATCTCCATAGAGTGTTTCAGTCATGATCCCCTCTTCCGCATCATTAACTATTTGAATACCCTTTCCATTACTCTTTATCATGACCTGGCTGATGGAGGCAACCAATACTTCACGCAGAGTAAACTCGACCATTTCCAGATCCAAGTAACTGTTACAAATTGAGATGAAAAAGGATGGTATAAGATTCCAACAGGTAATAGTGAGAAACATCTAAGAAACAGAGTTATACTCCTTCAACTCTTTTATCATTCCTCAATTAATGGCCCAGTAGTTTCTCAAGTCTTCATCATGTGACTGAACCACTAGAATGAGGAATTTTCATGCACAGAAAATGGTAACTATTTGAGTACAACTGAAAGGTACTTTAACATGGATCACATACCCATCCCATTCAATGTTAGACACAAGAAACTCTGAAGTGCATTGCTTTATCCTCTTTTTATCTCATCCTAGTGGATCTTGTTTTCAATATTTTTCTTTGCTGTTACATGGATCCCAATGTGGAACCTTTCCAAGCCCCATCCCAACAAATTGCCACTTGAGCCAAGCTTCAGGGGATCATCCTAGTCTATCTTAAACACGCAAAAAATGCTCTTGAAAATTAATTTATGCTTCTCAAACATTCATTCAAAGAGGCTCATTCATTCCAAATGGGGACATGATGAGAATGATAATAGTTGGTGAAGCTTAGGCCCTTAGTGGTATTTTGTCCATAGCCTCGAACCAATTCGGCTGGGAGACCCCAATCAGCCCTCATATGATGGAGTAGCAACTAAGATAACAGTTAAAGCAACAAAATATTTCATGTATCGAAGTGTTAACAATTTTTGTAAACAAAGCAGGACAACTTGAGCAAACACAAAATTCTTAAATTAGGACTCCTCACAAAAACCTCTATTCAAGATTAGCATTCAAATTTAGTCTATAAATTTCTCTAAGAATCTCGGATCTTCATCATAAGGTAAATTCACATGGAAGACCATGAGAAGCTATATATGACCTCCTAGGCAGCCTGAAGGAGTTATAGAAAGATTGATCTACAGGAAAATATAGATTCTGTTCAAATGAGAATGAGGATACAGGCTGAGGCGGTGAGCCAGTTTACTCCATTGCCATTTTGATTAACAAAAAAATGCATAAAAATGAAGTTGCTTAATGCAAGAGCATAGCAAAATTATCAAAAGTGAATAGAGTTGATTTTATCATACCCTTCAATAATACTATCAAGATCATGGTCATCAAGAATCTTGCTGAGTTGACGCTGGCACTGGGCACTAGTATGAAGAATCTGTTGCTGTTCCTCTCCCAAATCAGTATCCTCCATCATCTTCCGAGAAAAGATAATCCCAGAAAGAGGATTCTTGATCTGCCTTTTTATATAAGCTAATGCTTTCAATCTCTTCAAGGCAGTTTGCTCCGACAACCGCTGGATATGAAGTGCTTGTTGCAGCTCTTGGCTAGCTAACTGCAAGAAGCAAAATACCCCAGTGACTGCACCCTCTCTGTCCAATTTCTTGCTCACAGAAAGCAGGCATTCTACATACTTCCCACTCTTTGAAAAGAAACCAAAGGAAACCTTTTCTGATTCCCGACCAGTCATAACACTATTGAGCACAATTCCCAAACCAACAAAAGCCTCTCGATTCTTGAGACGACAGCATGCCATATGGGTCCCAAACACTTCCCCTAAAAGCATTTTATCCATAACTTCTTCCCGATTCCACCCAGATAACTTTACCATTGCCGGATTCCACTCAGAGCACCAGCCAAATTCATCTGTGCCAAATATTGGGGGAATCAATGGGTTTGGGTTCTGTACTATTGCTTTGTAATCACCTTCAATTCGGGTGAACTTATCCATCACCGTCTTCTGACTGGTTATATCTTGGGCCACAAAACATACCCCCACAACATTTTCATGGAGATCCCTGCTTGCACAAGCATTTACAACTAAGCTGATGGGGCCAGAGTCTCTTTTAGACCCATGCGTTTTGATCTCAAATTGGACATTTTGCTCCTCTTGGCCTGATCAGAAAAAAGGCAGAAGGGAAAAAATCAAATTGATGTAAATTAAAGATAAGTATTAGAGATAAAAACTGAATCCCTTTATTTCACCCAGACACACAAAACATATGCAAGCATGCACACACAACCTTTTTCCCATTTTTCCTGATCAGGATAAAATGTTCCCCATTTTAAGGATATAATGTTTGAAGACATGGAGGTTCGAGTTTTTACTCTTCCATAGCATTGTGATGAACATGCAATGCACATTAAATCAGTTACCAAACACATGCATGTCTGCTTGCGCATGGGTGTGCACACAAGCATCCCTGTACATCTATTTATTACAACTAGAACTGATAAGTAAGGCATACCCTGCAACGCCAAATGCAACATCTTTTTTACAGTATCAGCTGAAGAATCTTCCACAAGCGTGAGCAAATGCATCCCAATTGCTTTATCTACAGGCAGACTAGTCAACTCAGAAATTTTTGTATTCCATCCATTAACCAGACCATCAACATCAACTGCCAAGATTGGCACACTGGCTGTTTCAATCAAACGGACCATCTCACTGGTCACTGCTTCTAGCTCTTGCATTCCTTCAATTTTTAGGTCATTGAGCTTTGTGTGGATCGCATTGGTGTTTACATCCATGGCCTCAGAATCTTTGAAAGCATTCCTAAGGATAAGCTGCAAAGAATGGATTGCATCCATTTCATAGTCCTTCCAAGGTAAACTCCTCGTCTTAACGACTTCAAGGAAAGCTTTAAATGATGATCTTGGGTGCATCTTCCTACCATCATCCTTCTCACCCGGTTCATGCTTTGCCCCACCCCATCGGACTTCTGCAGCTGTGTGGGACCGGAACCAGAAAAGAGTATCCTTTGAAGTTATCTTCACAGCTGCCATCCCACAAACTGCATCACCAAGGGCAAGAGCCCCTGGGTATCCTGCATCATACAAGCTATCTGTGCTTAAACCAGTTGAATCCATGTGGTACTCGGATAGCCATGAACAGATATCATGCAACTGGAAGTCACTTGGAGTTATTCCCAATCTCCATACTTTATTTTTGTATAGTAGAGCAGCTCCATCACATTTCACAAGATCCATTACATTTGGGCTCTGTGACACTATGCCTAAGGGCGCATCTCGCATCAGCATATCACACAAGAGTGTCTGTGTACGCAGAATATTCTTCTCAAGAATCTGACTTTCTAATTCTAACTCCTTATTGACATGGATGGCAAACACTTGAGCTAGAAACTCGCAGGCATAGCGAAGAGGGAAGGGAACAAACCTTGGAGTTGTATGATGGCAAACCACTAAACCCCAAAGCCTCTTTCTCTTCTGTGGCTGCCCAGAATTAGAGCTTTCACCCTCTTCATCCCCGTCATTGACAACAACTGCCATAACAAGAGAAGCAATTGAATTCATGTTCTCCATATACTGTACATGGCAACTGTGTGGAGCCCGTAGTGTTGAACCACATAATGTTAAATCAAATGGGAGTTTCTCATCTTGAAGAACCTGTATGTGTTTTGCACGACAATCACAGATCATTCGGACCTTATTCTTCATGAATAAGAAACGTGCAGCCTGAGGGATATCTGTGGCAGGATAATGTAAACCCAGATATGGCTCAAGGCCTGGCTTTGTTATCTCAGAGACAACCTCCCCATGGTCGTCATCATGAAATTTATAAGCCATCACCCTGTCATAACCAGTGAGTTCAAAAACCTCTTGAACCATTGTATCACAAAGCCTTTCCAAGCTACCACTAGGCAGCGACTGCAACCTCGTGATTGCTTTGGCTGCAAGCTTATAGGATTGCAGGGCACCAGCAGCAGTCATGGGAACTTCGTAAGGCTTCACCGGTTCAAAGTCAATGATCAAGCTACCAGTGACCCTATGGATGATTGCATAAAAGGGCTTCCCTGAGGTTTTGCAATGGACTAAGATGGGATTCAGAAGAGAAACCTCTCCAAATCCTAAGGCCTTGTGCAGTGCAGATGCACTGGGGCCACTGAAGATGGTCCTCACATCAGTACCAATGCCCAGAACTGGATGCTCACCAACGCTTGGGACTGCATGACTAACCATTGTCAACATTTCAGGGGCATTTTCACTGTAGGCAATGACTTTGAAAGTTTTCTCATCTAGGGCTAACAAAGAGCCAAATGGTTGGATCAGTTTGCCTTTCTGTATGTGATGGAGGTAAGCTGTTGTTACTTTGTCAGATCTGGGCTGTTGATCTCCACCAGCTGGAGTAAAACGCACTGAACTTGAGTAGTCAAATGAACTACCTGACTCCTCAAAATCCGCATGTAGCTTTGCATCCACGGTGGTCTGAGCAATAATCCTAGCACTGTGTTTTGATCGACCTGAAGTGCTGGATGACTGAGTAGGTCTAGAAGAAGACATTTTTCCTCCAACTGAGAAGAGAAAAAAAAATTATAAAACTAACAAGGCAAAATTGAATGTGAGATAAGAAAAATAACTTCAAAGATGTTGAGAACAATAACAATAATGATAGTTATAGCAGTGACAACAAGAACAACAAGAAAAAGAAGAGGAAGAATGATTACACTATAATAGTGATATCAATACGGATGATAAGAGCAACAGTTTTAGTAATAGCGTTTGTTATATATGGCTCTGGTAATATCCAAATTTTGAAGGGGAAAAAAACCCCATCAAGATGAGAAACTCGGTTATAGGGAATCCAAGGCACTTGTGTTCTAACCCCAACGGCAGACAAACACAGATGCTTGAGGATCCATCTTAAGTTACAAGAACATTTTTTCATCAAAAACAGGTTAAGTCCTATCAGTGACTAAAATTTTTTAAATTACTGATAATAAATACTGACGGCCTTGTTTCAATACAAATTTCTTCATCCTATAATTTTAAGCATCAATAGAGTAAACGTTTCCTCTATCAGATATCCACATCACTAGATGAAGAATAAGAAAATAAGTCAAGTGTAAAAGGAAAATGAAAAACCTGCTCCAAGGAGAAAGCTAGTACACAACAACCACCCCCACAGGGTACCCAATCATCTCAAAAGGGAAACTTGTAAGAAAACAGATAAGTTGCAGAGAGTACTCACAGTAGATAAGTGCAAAATAAGGGACTTTTTCTCTTAAAATAGAGAGGGAAGATGATGTAAAAACTGACCCTCTTTAGAATTGCAGAATGCAAAAGACACTAGTCCCAGAGCTGAAGAGCTTGAAAGTAGAAGTCCCAACTCAGCTGAGCAAACCCCAACTTGAGAATAGAAATAGCTTAAAATCCATCACCCGGGAGCCTCGATCACCGTCTCATCTGAACCCTTAAAGGGGAGCACGGGCCATACCCAATTGCTCAGAGAAATAGAGAAATTACCTTAGGTTTGCTCTGGCGTGCATCTCTATTATAATATATTAATTGAACATTCTCCAATGCATTGAGAAGGGGGAGAGATTTGACTGGAATAACATGCCGAACACTAGAAAACCCATGGGTTTGGCCGTTTGGGTTTGGGTTTGGTTTTGGTTTCCAAAGATGGATAATAGAGGTAGTTGATCACACTATAAATAGCATAAACTGGAGTTTTGATTCGTTCCTGTTCCAAGTGCCCAACTGACTTTTATATGTTGATTATAATTTATAAAGAAATCCAACTCAAAAAAACTCAGAATTTGGAAGTAAAGAAAAAGGGGAAAAATATATTGCTTTAGTTTTGTTTGTTCTGTCATGTCTAAAGTCAAATAAAAAAATGATAAAAGGGGTTTGGCTTGGGTGAGGCTGAGCGTAGTGGAAGTGATCCAGAGGAAGAGCGAAGATTGACAGCCCATGCCTCGGGTAGCAACAAGAGAGTGCGTTATGGGATTCACGTGTAGACAACACTCCCGTGTCAGACCCAGATGATCATGATTCCTGCCGATCGGCCTGTGGGTCAGATTCCCGATTACCCGCCTTCTGACCCACGCACCATCCTCCACCCACCACCCGCTTTGTATTTGTCTCCATTCTCCCATTCTCCCATCCCCAATTGCCCATACATACACCATACACCCTGTGTCCGGCTGACTCACCACTTTTACCCTTTCCTATTGGGCAGTGATATTGATTTCCCATTTACTCGCTGGGGAAGGCGGTGACTCTGTAAACATGGATGAACGAATGGAGGGTTGGGCTGATGTCGGTTCTCAACGCCTATAGATTTCCCATTATCCATTCCCTTTTGGCTGGGCTTTCAATGCGGGATGTGAATTGAATAAAGGATATGGTTGATCCTCCGCAAAGCCATGTGAGTCAGTGGCTGTATTATATAATTTATATTGGGAAAAAGAGGACGGCTCTCATTGCACACTTTCCTCTATTAGTATTATATTACGGAAAATCGAATCCAATGGCACTCTGAACCTCTTCTGTCTCCTCCCCTTTGGATATTTTTGTATTTATTAATATATATATATATATATATTCCCCTTTGTTGGTGGATTGGATGTAGAAATAGGCTGGAATAGACTGGGTGTGCATTATGAAGTTGTTAGCTTTCCTGGCCAACCATGTTTTTGTGCCTCCCCTTGGCTAATAACAAATAAGGTTTCCTACTATGTATCCTCATCCAATGGAAGATGGCTTTTAACTCTGTTCCATGCAATAATCAGACTACTCCTGGGCAGCTTAAAGCGGCTTATTATCATCACTGGAATTGGATTCCGGTTGTGGATGAGTTAACTCTGCTCACTCAAATTCACCTTCTCACAAAGAAAGGGTACTTTATGTTGAGATATTAGGAATGCTTTCCTTATATCATTCTTTCCTTATATTATTTAGTGTTGAGATATTAGGAATATTTAGATATTGGAAAGTTGAGATATTAAGAATATTGAGATATTAGGAATATTGAGATATTAGGAATATTGAGATATTAGAAAAGTTGAGATATTAGGATATTAGTTGTTATTTCCTTATATCATTCTTTCCTTGTATCATTTTTTTCCATTCTTAGAATGGTGATTACCCTCTATATATACTCTGTACATGAACGAATGAAATGATGAATGAAAAATACCATTCATCAATTTGAAGATGGTATCAAAGCCATGGAATTAAAATCCTGGATATTTTGTCGCTATGGTAGTCCGACAGTAATCATCCATCCTAAGACAAGCCCTAATATTGATAAGTCAACCTTCAAATGCACTCACTGCAATAAGACTGATCCCACCAGTCTGGATATTCCACAATTTCAAAGCAATGACTCTTGGTATGATCAGGAAAACAATGAGGAACCGAGGGTTTGAACCATGGACCTTTAGATCATGTTTAGGCTATCAACACTTTGTTATTAATGATATTAATCATGATCAATGGAAGACGGATTCCAAGAAAACCTCGATTGCAACTGTTGCCAAAATAAAAACAGAGGCTAATGTTGTTGAGAAAGCCTTTGCATTGGTAGCCGCTACATGGTGGTAAGTTTTTAAATACTTTTACACCTGTTATTAATAGTGCATGGATAATTGATTCTGGTGCTACAGATCATATGAATTTTGATTCTAGACAGGTTTCACCCCTTAGACCTTCCTCACAAAAAATTGTTTCTACAGCCAATGGTAACACAACCCCAGTCTTGGGAAGGATCCTTAACTCTTACTAATACTTTGAATTTGGATTCTGTTTTAGTTGTTCCATATTTAGATTACAATCTTTTGTCAGTTTCTCAAATCATTGCAGCCTTATCTTGTATTGTCATTTTTTAGCCTGAATTTTGTGTGATTAAGGACATCCAAACAAGACAAACGATTAGTTGTAGTATTAAGCAGGGAAAACTCTATTACTTGGACTTGCAGTCAAAGGATTCAAATAAGTTGCAACAAGCCTTGATGACAAATGGATCTGAGGGGGAGAAGAAAAAGTCTGAAATTTGGTTGTGGCATCGACGTCTAGGACATGCTTCCTTTGGTTATTTAAAAAAATTGTTTCCTAGTTTGTTTGCAAAGAGTGATATTTCTGGTTTCCGTTGTGATATTTGTGAATTGGCTAAAAGCCATCGTGTTTCGTTTCCGTTAATTTTGAACAAAAGTCCGTTTCCTTTTATGGTTATACATTCTGATGTTTGGGGCCCATCAAAAGTCCCAACTTTGAATGGCTCACATTGGTTTGTTACTTTTATTGATGATTGTACCAGAATGACATGGTTATGCTTGATGAAAACCAAAGATAAAGTGAACTTGTTGTTTCAAAATTTTCATAAAATGATTGAAACTCAGTACAATGCAAAGGTTCGGGTTCTGCGTAGTGATAATAGTGGAGAATATCAAAGTTCTGATCTTCAAATGTATTTGGAAGGATATAACATCATTCATCAGACTACTTGTTCCAATACACCCCAACAAAATGGAGTCGTTGAACGGAAAAATCGGCACTTGTTAGAGGTTGTTCGTGCTTCCTTGATAGCAGCAAAAACATTGATATCTTATTGGGGAGAAGTAATCACATCTGCCGCATACTTGATCAATCAGGTACCTTGCAGCTCAATTAACTTTCAAACACCTCTCCAAGCTCTTACTAATGTTGTAGTTGCCCCAACTGTCCCAAATCTACCTCCTCGTGTTTTTGGTTGTGTGGCATTTGTGCATCTACACAAACACCAACGCACCAAGTTAACTTCCCATGCATTGCAATGTGTGTTTGTTGGATATGCATTGCACAAAAAGGGATATCGATGTTACCATCCTCCAACTCGACAAATGTATATTACAATAGATGTGGTGTTTCATGAAGATTCGATGTATTTTTCATCTGAGTCTGAACTTCAAGGGGAGTACCGTAAGGAAATTCAGACTCTCGATTATGATTATCATATCTCTGAGGAGAATGAATATGGACAATCTGAACTAGTGAACCAGAAAGCGGGTGAGTTTGATATGAGTGGTCAACAATTTGGGTCCGAAGATGTCTTCATTGAAATACCAAACCAATTGTAGTCTGTTGAGGATGTTCTCAATTTGGAACCTGATCCATTCATGAAACGGTTACCACACCGTCATAATAGAGGTATTCCTAAACCCACATATGAACCTGAATTGTCTACCAAAGTCAAATATCTCATGAGCAACTATGTGTCTAACCATCGTTTGTTTGAATCAAATAAGTCATTTGTAAATCAATTATCTACTGTAGTTATTTCTAACAGTGTGCAGGAAGCCTTAGCTGATCCAAGGTGGAAAGTAGCTATGAATGAAGAGATGAAATCATTGCAGAAGAATGAAACATGAGAACTCATAGAATGTCCACTAGGAAATAAGCCAGTTGGGTGTCGTTGGATCTATACTGTGAAATACAAGGCAGATGGTAGTATTGAACGATTTAAAGCAAGACTGGTAGCAAAAGAGTACACTCAAACTTATGGAATTGACTACACAGAGACATTTGCACCTGTAGCTAAGATCAACACAGTTCGAGTATTACTGTCTTTAGCTGCAAACCTAAATTGGCCATTACAACAGTTCGATGTGAAAAATGCCTTTCTGCATGGCGAGTTATCTGAAGAAGTATATATGGATCTTCCACTAGGATGCATAGTGTTAGAAAAGCAATGTCAGAAGGTGTGCAAATTGAAGAAGTCATTATATGGGTTGAAGCAATCCCCGAGAGCATGATTTGGAAGGTTCACAAAGTTAATGAGAGCTTTTGCCTATCGTCAAAGTAATTCAGATCACACTTTGTTCCTGAAAAAGCAACATGGTAAGATTATGACACTCATCGTATATGTGGATGACATGGTAGTTATAGGAAATGATCCTGAAGAAAGAAAAGCTCTGCAAAATTATCTATCTAGAGAAATCGAAATGAAAGATCTAGGTCCTCTGAAATACTTTCTTGGGATTGAAGTTTCTCGATCAAGTGAAGGAATTTTTTTATCTCAAAGAAAGTATGTCTTAGATCTTTTACAGGAGACTGGAATGTCGGGATGTCAACCTGTTAATACACTAATAGAAGAAGGTCTGAAATTGTGTGTTGAGTCTAATCAAGTATCAACCGATAAGGGAAGATACCAGAGACTTGTGGGGAGATTAATGTACTTAGCTCATACAAGACCAGATCTTGCTTATGCATTGAGTGTAGTGAGTCAATACATGCATAATCCTAGAGAGCAACATATGAATGCAATCATACGTATTTTGAGGTATTTGAAGAATGCTCCTGGGAAGGGAATTTTGTTCGCTAAAAATGTTAATCATCAGAGTATAAAAGTATATACTGATGCTGATTAGGCCGGTGCAGTGGATGATAGGCGATCTATATCTGGTTACTTTACCTTTGTAGGTGGTAATCTTGTGACATGGAAAAGTAAGAAGCAGAATGTCGTCGCTCGTTCAAGTGCAGAAACGGAATTTAGAGGTATGACTTTAGGACTTTGTGAGGCATTATGGCTAAGACTCCTCTTACAGGATTTAGGTTACCTATCTAGGCAACCAATCCGATTGTTTTGTGACAATAAAGCCGCATATGACATTGCTCATAATCCAGTACAACATGATCGTACAAAGCATGTCGAGGTGGATAGATTCTTCATTAAGGAAAAGTTGGATGATAAGATTGTGGAATTGCCTAAGATTCGATCAGAATATCAATTGGCCGATATCCTCACCAAAACTGTCTCAAGTCAAGTGTTCTCAAAAATTTTAGACAAGTTGGGCATGTGTGACATCTATGCACCAACTTGAGGGGGAGTGTTGAGATATTAGGAATGCTTTCCTTATATCATTCTTTCCTTATATTATTTAATGTTGAGATATTAGGAATGTTTAGATATTAGGAAAGTTGAGATATTAAGAATATTGAGATATTAAGAATATTGAGATATTAGGAATATTGAGATATTAGGAAAGTTGAGATATTATGATATTAGTTGTTATTTCCTTATATCATTCTTTCCTTGTATCATTTTTTTTTCCATTCTTAAAATGGTGATTACCCTCTATATATACTCTATACATGAACGAATGAAATGATGAATGAAAAACTACCATTCATCAATTTGAAGACTTTAGGAGCTGTGGAGTTGGGTTGGGGGTTGAGGGGTTGGAATTATAAGACCTAGTCTTAAGCATAGAATTTCTAAACATCGCCATATTGTTTATCTCAGAAAAATCTCCGAAACATTTCAAGATTTCAATTTACCTCACACATGTTATTGCATCATTAGCTCGACCCATGAACTTCCATTAGCTATTTCTTTTCACAACTTCTATAGTTGCTAATGTGAGCGTTATTGTCTTATATTCTTGATGATTTTGTCACCCTTACATATGTCATTAACTGTCTGCTCCTGATTAGTAAATAACAAATAAATTCAATAGGTAAACTAGTGGGGAAACCTACATTTAGAGAGATTCGTAATGCGTAAATGAAAAGATGTTGGCATCACTCTTTGGTGTTACAATTGACTACGAAGTTGGTTCTCTTGAATGTCCTTGCCAGTGCCATATGCCTCAACCTAATGCTACCTTTTAATCTAGGCACCTATGAAGCTAAGAAAACTGAGAGTGGTGGAATTTCGGTTGCTGCTCACCAAGCATGCAAAGTGGAGAGACAAGGTCTAAACAAGAACAAAACTTGGTTTAGTGACAAGTGAGATACTACACGAGGGCCTCTTCTCTAAAGTCCTTGGACGGTTTGAGAAGTTGATGAATGTACCAATTAGGTCCAACTATCCCACCTTCCCGGTTAGAGTCTCAGACTGGGTCATTTCCCAGTTAGAGATTTTAGTGGAGTTGATCGTTCCTCCTTAATAGGAGAGTTCTGTTAGAACTAAACTTATAAAAAGCTCTCTTCCTCTTAAAGTCTCTCATTCACAGAAAACTGCTCCATGCTTTGCTCTTTGAAGATTCTGCTCCATCATTGTTGCTACCATTCCTTGCTAGTTAGTGCCTCGTCCATCATTACTACTTCCACTGTTGCCATTCCTTATTCTTGCCTATTGCAGTCCAATCATTCACAACAATCGACCACAGCACCAATTATTGTCAATCTTATTCTTTTATCACTATTCCTAGCTGCTATAGACACACCATCACTATTACAATTCAATCCCACCATCAATGTTGCAATCTTTGTTAGAATAGAGTAACAAAGTTAGATTTGAGTTTCCACTATTTTATCCATTGTTTGCATTGATATTGATTTGAACATTCAAATTTACATCACTTGCATTGTACATAACTTGGATGCATTAGAAGATCCAAATTATGTGTAATTATATGTTTCTTGCAATATTGTTGAGTTGTTCATAATTAATCCATGGACTTAGACAATCTATATGAAGTTATAGTACACTACCTTTTAATTGGAGAGATGACTTGTCTTGGTTATTGAGACAAGTTTTCCATGGTGAGTGCATAAGTGTGTATGGTTACAGGTTAGATAAGACTTATGACAAATTATGACATTAACTATCAAGTAGTCATAATTCACCAAACTATTATACTGTATGGAATCTCAACCTTAAAAGGACATTGGGTCTATGTTGAAATCATCAAGAGGCTTTGATCTATGAGTGAGACTCTAAGGTGGTCATATATTCCTTACAAATAGAATCACTATTAATAGATACTAGTGACAAGAGGTGTTTTCAATAAAAGTACTATGATATCTCATTAGATTGAGATAGTGTATCCTTTTGGGGAACCTAAGGACTTATAATCATGAAATCTATGACATCGCAATAATTCCTTAAGTAGAATTTGACATAGTCTTTTGTGACTTAGAATGTATCAATTGATTACATAATAGGAAAATTTGTAACTTAAGAATTGGAGAGGTAATCTTGAGAGGTTGATAAAATATACCTAACTAAACATGGACACTAGTTCATTGATAGTTTGCATGTAGTGGATAGTATATAATGAACCTAAGTTCTATTTCAATCTAATATCATATGATATTAAAGTACAATTGACTCTTTGTAGTGGAATATTAAATCAACTTTACAATTGGATTTTAAGGGAACCATATTTTCCTATGGGTCTTAGTGGTCCCCATTCAAGCTTATATTCCTATGTGGCATAGTATTTTAGGGTTAGTTGAGTTATTTATTCACATTAGTGCATAAGGGCATTTTAATAAAAACACAATATTGCATAGGAGCTTATGAATATTATCTTTAAACTATGATAATTGATTAATTGGAGCCTAATAAGGCTAATTAATCAATTAGGATCCAAGTGGGTAGAATTAAGCGACACAAGCCCAAGATGTGCTTAAGTCACTTAAGCCCACATGACAACCTACGTAAATCCCTTTAGGGGTTAGGGTTTTAGTTTTTTTTTTTTTTTTCTCCTTCTTCTTCTTCTTTTTTATGTTTTAAAATCCAAAGAGACAAAACCTAGCCACTGCCTCTCTAAGAAGATTCTATCATCCCCAAGTGCCTAGATTTGGGAAAAGGAACCATCGAGTGATAGATCTCTTAGTTTTTGAAATCTACATCGGCTTCTTCACCAACTAAAATTGATTTGATGACATAATTTTATTTGATTCAATGTTTTGAATGCTTCCATTGCATAAATCTAGAAATCCTTAAGATAGTTTTGCATACATCCTAAAAGCATAAGGCTTTGAAAGGAGCAATCTAGAGATTCCAACAGTCTTATCCACCATAGTTAGTACAACACACCATCTTATTGTAACTCATCCTAGTTCAAATACTGCCCTAGTGATGATAGTAAAGTTTGTTCTTGCCTATAGTCCTTCATTTTTTAGTAATACTATTTCTCGTCCAAGGAGAGTGTGGTGAGTTATTGGTTGTTGAATCCTAGAGGTAAGACGTTGATTCCTTGTTATACTTTAAGGATGCTGCTCTATCACACCTCAACCATACTAATCTAATAAGTGCCCTAACTCCAATTTGAAGACTTTGTTTGTTTTCTTTGGGTTCAGTTAGTCTTGGATGAAATTGGGTAAGTTTTGCACAAATATTAAGGTAATAAAATTGATTTCAAAATCAAAAGCTTGAATCAAAATTTTTTATTTTTAGGTGTCTACTTTCCTAAACCAATTTTCAAAGCAATTCTTAAATCCTAATTTGGAATTTTGATTTTGGGTGCCCACTCTTCCATAGAGATTTCATAATTGAATTAGAAATATCACAATCCAAATTTTTTATTACTTGTTGAGTTTCACATTTTTCATGTAATATCGACAATCTCCATATTAGTTGAAGCCTAGATGAAAAATATTATTCGATTATGCCTTGGATTGGAGAGGAACACATGCTAAAACTTGGAGGTCCATCGTTCAACTTCTTGAGATAAAAATAAATAAAAAAATGTAAGAAGAATGAGGGAAGTAAACATGTTGAAATTTAGAGGAAAACAAGTGGTGCAATTTAGGATTGGCTTATAAAAAGCACAAGAGAGAACAGGTAGAAGGGAACGTTACATTAGGTTGAGGGGAAATTTTGGAGGATTTATTTGGCCTTGGTTATTCTTTAGTCTTTAGCTAGGATTTGAGAGTTTTCCTACTAGGTTTGGATGAGAGCTTTTAAGAGAAAGCTTTGGGGGAGAATTTGGAAATTTCCTTAATGAGCTCCCAAATTCTCATTTAGTGTCTACTTAATATTTTAACATCCATATTGTCATTTTCTAAACTTATGCATACATAAAAATGAGATGACAAATTTGAAACAATTGAAGTTTCTCATATCGACCATAAGGATATTTTAAGTATATGAAATCTATAAAATAAAATTGAGTCTCATATGCTTAACATGTTCCTTATATGCCTTAAGTGGTAAACCTTTTTTCAAGGATTCATAATCATCATTTTAGTACTACTGTGTTTAGTAACCACCTTGTTTGATTTCACATGTTCTCTATAGGTAAGTACTCTTTGTCGATGTGCTTACTATGACTTATGCTCTTACTATTATTAGCTAAAAACATTGAAGTAAAGTTATTCTAGTAAATATCCAGTGGCTTGGTGATTGAGTTAACAACCTTAAGCCTTAAGATAAAACTCCTCAACTAAATATCCAATGATATTGCACCAAAGCGTGACACAAACTTCGCTTCTATGGTAAAAGTAGCAACAAATGATTGCTTTATACTTCTCCAAGAAACAACTTATCTAGCTAATAAGAAGACATATCTTGATACCAACTTTCTGTAGTTAAGGTATCCAACAAAATCAAAATCTAAATATCAAACCACTTCCAAATGATCAAATTGGTTTTAGTTAAGCTTATTGTCTTTAGTCTTCTAAAGATATTGCATGACTTTCTTTGCAGCTCTCCAATATTACAAACTTAGATTACTTTGATATTTTCCCAACATCACTATTGCATATGCAATGTCAAGTATTGTACAAACCTAAGCATTCATTGAACTTTCAAAGAAGCACAAGGAATGGTCTTCATTTATTTGATTTCTAAATCATTTCTTAGGCGTTGTTTCAATTTGAATGTCACTTTTTATGATAGGTGCAACACCGAATAACTTTCATACAAAATCTCTCTAAAACTTTATTATTATAGGCTTCTTGAGATAATCTTAATATCCCTTAAGATTTGTCTCTCTCAATTTTTATTTTAATGACATAAGAAGATTCATTCATATCTTTCATGTCAAACTGTTATGAGAGTAATCACTTCACTTCATGAAACAAGTCCAAATTAAATCATTTGAAGTAAGTAAAATACGATCCACATTTAATGTTAGGATAGATCCCTTGAAAATTAGAAATGATATAACAGAATAAATGTCCTAAATGAATTTATTTATTATGATTATGGTTTCTTTTTCTATCATTATTTGAATTAATTATTATTTGACCATTCACATCTCTATCAGTTACATTGTACATGACTTGGGTATATTAAGAGTTGCACAAAAGATCTATGTCATGAGTGCCTTGCAAGATGGTAAATAGTTCATAATTGGTTCATGGATTTAAGAAATCTATTAGATATTGTAATGCACTATTTTCTAATTAAAGGGATAATTTGTCTTGCTCATCAAGATGGTTTTCTCATAGTAAGTGTAAGTTAATGTGTATGGTTACGCATTGGATAAGAGTTACGATGAATCATGACATTAGCTATTGGATAGTTATGATTCACCAAGCTACTATGTTTCATAGGCCCTCAACCTTGAAAGAAGATTGAACTAGTGTTGAGGTCTTTAGTGGCTTTAATATATGGTTGGAACCCTAAGGTAGTCATATGTTCTCCATAGGTTTGGTTAATGTTGATTAAGATAGGTGACAACAAGAATCCTTTATATAAACATCATGTTATCTCATAGGTTTGAGATAGTATGTCCCTTTGGGTAATCCTAGGAATATGTGGTGAGGAAAATTATAGTCATAATTATTATTTAATTGAAATTTGACATATGTTTTTTTGTGAGTTAGACTATGTCAATTGATCGCATAATAGGAATATATGAGACTCAAGGATTAAAGAAATAATCTTAAAAGGTTGATAACATATACCTCCTTAAATTACAAGCACCAATTCGTAGAGAGCCTCCATACATTGGATAGTAGTAGATCACAAACCTAAGTTATATCTCATTTTAATATCATAGGATATTGGAGTATAGATGACTCTTTGTAGTGAGATGTCAAACTAACTTCAGAATTAGATTGTGAAGGAGTTGTTATTTTCCTATGGATCCCAATGGTCATTGCTTAAGCTCATTTTCCTTGATAACACTTTTGTTAAGTGATTTTTAGGTTCCTAATTCATATGTGTGCATAAAAATATTTTAGTAAAAATACAAAGTTGCACTAGATCTTACGAATGGTCTTTTTAGACTGAGAAAAATAATTAATTGGAGTTCAATAGGGTTAATTAATTAATTAGGATCCAAGTGACCTAGATTAAATGACCTAAGACCAAGATGAGCTTAAGTCATTTAATTAAGTCTATATGGAAGCCTATATAAACCTCCTTAGGGGTTTATCTATACCTTTACCATTACCATTTAGACTCCAAAGCGGAACCTTAGCTTCTACCATTTCAAAAAGGATTCCACCTTTTCCAATGCTAGGATCCAATAATATGGCTATCAAATGAAATACCGTTTGGTTTATGAGATCTATGATGTCTACTAATCTTCATTTTCGAATTGGATTTGATATTAGAACATACATATCATAGGTATGACCTCTCCCTCTTTGGATCTAAAAGTTTGTAATGTTATTGCTTCCATTGTGCTTAGATCTAGGTAGCCCTGGGAAAGATTTGCATGTAGTTTAACAATTTAGAGATAAGAATAGATAGATTTAGATATTCCTAACATACAAGACCAATAAAATTATTTTTCTCCTATTAACGTTTTGGCATAGACATTGATTCATAATAATTTCTATAAAACTAAATGAAAAAATAACATTATGAAATTTTAAATACCATTAGCAAGAGGCTAGTTATTGTTGGGATTGAGCCCCTAAAAGTAAAACACAATATTGCAAAGTTAGACTTAACTATCCTCTTATTATCCCTTTGGTGTATTGACATTAATTTGAGCATGCACCTCATGTCTCTTACATGGTATATGACTCGGGTCCATAAGGAGTTGCACAAAAGATATAAGTCATGGGTTCCTTGTAAGTAGAAAAATTGTCCACGGTTGGTTTATAGATTTGGGCAATCCACTAGAAACTATAGTACACTACCTCCTAATTGGGGGGATGACTTGTCCTGGCCGTCACGATGAGTTTCCTATAGTGAGTACACTAGTGTATGTAATGTACACTGAACAGTACCTACGATGAATCATGACACAAAACTATCAATTATTATGATTCACCAAGTTACTATATTGTATCAACTCTCAACTTTGATAAGATATTGAGTTTGTGCCAAAATCAACATGAGGCTTTGACCTATGGGTGAGACCCTAAAGTGGTCATATATCCCTATGGATTGGGTCACTATTAATGGAGATTGGTGGCAACAAGTATTCTCAATAAAGACACCATGATATCTCATAGGATTGAGATAGTGTGTCCCTTTGAGTGATCCAAATGATATGCGATCATGAAATCTATGGTCATAGTAATTATTTTAGTAGAATTTGACATATGCTCCTTAGAAATAAAGTATGTCAATTGATCACATAATAAGTGGGATTTGTGACTCAAGGATTGGAGAGATAATCTTGATAGGTAATAACACTACTTTATTATATTACGGACACCAGTTCATGGGGAGTCTGCATGCAATAAATAGTAAGTCACGGACTCGAGCACTTGGTGTCTCGTTGTAATATACATAAGGTATTGGAGTGCAGTCGACTCTTTGTAGTAGGATGTTGAGTCAATTTTAAAATTTAATTATGAGGGGGCTAGTACTCCTATGGGTTCCAGTGACCCCCGCTCTGTGCTTATATTCCTTGATGACATGGTTTATAAGGGTTGGATGGATAATTAGTTCACTTTTTTACATACGGACATTTTGGTAATTACGTAAGATTGCACAAGGATAAGTGAGTGATATGTCTAAACTAGCTAGGTTAATTGATTAATTAAGGTCTTGTATAGTTAATTAATCTATTAGCAACTTTTTTGGGCTAAATTAAATGATCCAAGCCCATGGTAAGCTTAAGTCACTAAAGCTCAATAGGAAACCTATAAATACCCCTTTAGGGGTTAGGGTTTCCAAGTCTTGTCATTCTCTCCTTCAGTCTAAAGAGAGAACCCTAACCTTCACCCTTGGGATTGTCACTATCTCAGTACCTAGACATAAGGAAGAGTCATTAGGCGAAAGATCATGGTGTTTATGATATCGATTATGACTTTAGAGTTATCTACATCAATTAAAATTGATCCAAAAACATTCAATCAAAGGTATGTGGCTTTATTCTCTAGATTTATGTTTTTTATGGTATCCATATTGTTTTTAAATAAATGTTTATCCGTTGTGATATATTTAGAGAGCCTATGATAGATTTACATGCACTCTACACTATCTAGAGCATGAGAACGGAGTAATCCAAGGTTCCCAATAACTATATCCCATATATAGATTTATTAAGTTTGCAACTAAATAATTATTCCTATTTGAGATGAATCATTATGGTTGTTTCATATAAACCACCTAATCTTTCTTGACATGGATCTAGGCATGAAAGAAAGGTGAGGTTTCTCCATTTCCTATGAGGGTGGCTAGGGTTTCTTTCTAAAGGCTCTCTATAAGATGACAAACAAATGTCTAAAACCCTAACCCTTAAGGAGGTATTTATAAAGCTTATTGGGGCTTAAGTGACTTAAGTCTAAATTGGGTTTAGGTCAACTAATCTAGCCCACTTGAGTTCTAATTAATTAATTAGATTTATTGGGCTTCAATTAATTGATTAAACTGGTCTAGAAAGACAATTCATAAGATATAGTGCAACTTTACACTTTTACCAAAATGTCCTTATGCACACTTATGAATTTGAAACCTAAATCCTTCCAATAAAATGTATTACCATGAACTAAGAGCTCAAGCAGGCACCATTAAGACCCATAGGAAAATACTAGCTCTCTCATAATCCAATTTTGAAGTTGGCTCAACACTCCATTAAAAAGAGTCCACTGCATTCTAGCATCCTATAAAATTACAATGAGTTAAAATTCGAGTTTGTGAATTACTATTCACTATATGCATATTCCCCATGAACCGATCTTCATAATCTAATAAGGTAGCATTATCAACCTATTAAGATTACCTTTCCATTCCTTCAATAACAGATCTTCTTATTATGTGATTGATTGACATACTCTAACTCATAAAGAGCATATTTCAAACTCCACTTAAGAAGTTACTAAGACTACAAATTTAATGATTACATGTCCTTTGGATCACCTAAGGAGACATGTTGTCTCAATCCCATGAGATATCACGATGTCTCTATTGAGAATACTTGTCACCACCAATCCCATCAACAATGACCTAATTCGTAGGAATATATGGTCACATTAGGGTTTCACTCATAAGTCAAAATCTCTTGTTAATTTCAATAGTATAATAGCTTGGTGAATCATGACAATTCGATAACCTTATGTCATGATTCACCGTAATTCATGTCTAATGTGTAACTGTATTATATACTCACCATAGGAAACTCATCATGACGACCAAGACAAGGAGATAATGTACTACAACCTCTACTAGATTGCCTTACTTCATAAATTGATTGTGAACTACTTATCATCTTGTAAGGAACACATACTTGTATTTTCTGTGCAAATCCTAATATACCCAAATCATGTATGATGCAAGTTATATGAGTCTGAATGCTCAAATCAATATCAATGCATAAGTGGATAACAAGTGGAAGGTTAAGTTTAACTTTGTTACATCATGTCTCACTTTTAAGGGCTCTATCCCAACACCCAAGTCACGTACAATGCAAGTGATACATGCATGAATGCTCACATAATAAATAATGCAATTAAGGATATAAATAAGAACAAAAAATCTTAATATATAAATATATTAACGAAAACTTATTTTATTACTTCAAGTCATGCTTCTAAGGGCTATATCCTAACAGGTTGGAAGTAATAGTGTCTACAATCCACTCAACTCTTTGGTCACCTACATGTAAACACTCATTTGGGAGTACCAAAACTTCATCACTCTTGGATGTAAAGTTATGGTGTCTTATCATCTTCCTTTTTATAATTCTACCTCTTTAGTTTTCTTTTCAAAACATGACATTTTTTTTTCATATGCTCCTTTTTGCCACAATAAAAGTATTTAATTTTATCTTTGGACTAACACCTTCATTTGGACTTATTGAGACCTTTTTGTCCTTTACTTTTACTTCTTTATCTACATTCTATAATGAAGTTCTATGTATTTTTGAGCTAGAAGTTTTCCTTATTGTCTCCTTATTGTAAACATTATTTTTCACAAGTTCATAAACAATGCATCGTTCAAAAAATAGTTACTAATAGTAATAATAAAAGTTTCTTAATTGTTTGGTAGTTAACATAACAATAAGGAAACTTGTATCTCATCATCCATCACCATTTTCATAGCATCTAATTGATTTATCATATTCTTTAAGAAACATTCAAGTGATCTGCCATTGGAATTTCTTCATTTTTAGCTTCATCATGTATGTTCACTAACTTCTTTAGTAAAAAGATTTTGTTCCCAACAATTTTTGTTCAAGTATCAACTCCAACTTTTTTTATAGAACATAGACACTTGTTTCATTTCACACATGATGGTGTGAGATTGTACTAATATAATACCTAAAATAGGCAATTGCTTTTTTCCTCATCTTTTTCCATGAGATATCCTAGGCTCTAGTTTCTTCACACTTGAGAGTATTTGTTTAATAGCCCAAAATGTGGGCTTAAGAAACTTTGATGGGCAGAAACCATATAGGCCTAGCCCAAAAATATGGGGATTGATTAGTTTCAGCCTCATGATATGCAACTTTGGTTGAAGAGTAACTGACGCCCTCAAATTCTAAGTTTTCACTTCAGTTGTTGGATTAATTGATTATTCTAATTCATATGCCTTCCTCGTGTCTTTATTATATAAATGCTATAAAAAAATTTGTGATATTATTAATTGAGATTCTGACATATGCTGCAAATGGGATGATGTCTTGTTCTCGGTATGCAGAAAGCAAGGAAATTATGGCAGCAGACTAGTCCACATGACATGATTTGTTAAGCAAATGAATATGATATACACACATATAACGTGTCTTTGTGATTTGGATTGGTTTCTGGAATTGGGAAAGCAGATTAGAATTAGGCCCCGCTGTGCCAATCTCGCGGCCCTCGCCCACTCCACTTGTCCTAGATTCCGTCTTCCTTTAATTCTTCTGCTTACCAACTGTCTTGTCTCTCAACAGATGTAGTCCTCCCATGTTGATGGCCCAATGGCTCATGACTGGGAATCAATTCTAATTCTGGTCCTGCTGCTCCAGCATTAGTTTTATTCTCTACTTTTGTAGGATTATTAAAGTAAAATGGAAGGCAAAGGGGCAGGGGAAGGCGCGTAGACAAATCATAAACAAAGTGAAACTGAAGGGGGGAGAGGGATGAAGATAACGGCTCTTCTGGTAATGAAATGGCAAGGCGATTCCATTGATCCTGTGATCCTGGCCAACGCATGCGACGTGAGCCAATTCGGCTATTTCCAGAGGAGTGGTGCCAAGGAATTCATTGTGTTCGTGGGACGAACCGTGGCCAAACGAACCCCACCTGCCCAGCGCCAATCTGTCCAGCATCAAGGTTGCACCTTCATTTTTTTAGCTTTCCATGCTTCTCTTTCTTTTTTGACATAATTCTTATTTTGTTTGTTTTAGAATACAAGGTTCATTCTTACAACAGAAATGGCCTCTGCGCTTTGGGCTTTATGGATGACAACTACCCAGTGCGAAGTGCCTTTTCTCTTCTCAACAAGGTATCATATGTTAAAACCTCCAAATTCTCTCTGCACTCTATTTACTGTTTGCTCGGTGTACTTCAAACTCCAAAACATTGCAGCATCTTTATCAGTTTCTGGCTATTATGTACCGAGTCCTTTGGTTCTACAAAATTGTCTTCTAATGGTATAAAATGGGTTGCATTAGATTGTCAGTCATCCCAAACCCAGCCTTTTACACCATAATTCAGCCGATGACCTCTAATAATTGGAGATTAACCCAGATCAAATTCACTTCACTTAGCATAATATTGGCAACCCCGGGTGGGAAAAATCAAGTTTTGAATCATGCTGCTTGGTTTGATTAGGCTAGGTCTGCATTTTTAGATTCCTTCATATGGCAAATTGATAATAAAACAAACAAAAAGTTGATCCTTTCATGTGAAACTTTAAAAGCACCAACTCAGAGTACTGCAAATTTTGAATTTTTTACCACTTGAAGAATAACTTTAAAATCAGCAACAGAAACATACTAAAAAGTATCTGAATAGTCTTTTTTTGGAGGGCTTAAATAAAGGATGTTGACATTTTTTCGTTGAGAAAAGGACCACTTTCTTTTCTAGGAATTTGCTGAAATCTAGAAATTGTTAGTATAGATTGATGACTAAACTTAGTCTAACAGAAACAAAGCAACATTTTTTGGCAGGTATTAGAAGAGTATCAGAAGAATTTTGGGGATTCTTGGAGGAATGCTCAGGCAGATGTCACTCAACCATGGCCTTATCTAAATGAAGCTCTAACCAAATTTCAGGTACTTTTCTGTCTTGTTAAGAAATTTTTATTCAGTTTCTTCTGTTGCTTTCTTTAAAATATTCTACTGGGTGTCGATAAGATTTTAAGCTTCAATATCTTGGCTAAATATGATCTGTTTGCACAAATTTCTTCTTCAGGACCCTGCAGAGGCTGATAAGTTGCTGAAAATTCAGAGGGATTTGGATGAGACCAAAATTATCCTTGTGAGTGCTGAAATTGTGCAAGATTTTACTTGTAATGCATTCTGCGGCCTCCCCATTACTCTTCTAGTATTCCCTTGTGCTTTTGCCCCCTACTTTGATTTTCTCCAAGATAAGTTTTTATCCTTCTTCCAATTCATATATTCCTTGGCCTGTTCAGTACTTAGAAAGAAAAAAAAATTGTCTTTGTGGTCAATAAAGAAGTTATGTGACTGGGTCTGTATGACTATACCATTAAAATGAATCTATACTTGCTGAATTTATGTTGGATACTGCATGCTAATTTTTGTAACACTTCTGATTGGACTAAAAACAACACTTCATATAGCTTAAATTTAAAATGTCCATTTGATTAATCTGGCTGCGGGTAAAGATTCATAAATCAGAAGAAGCTAATTCTGATTTTTAAGTTAATTATGCCCAGGAATTTGTTTTCAACTCTGGTTGTTGCTATATCTGTCAGTGACTCCCTATTTTAGTGGATTCATATAAATGCATTACCCAAAATCTTTGCATTACCAGTGCCTAACATTAATGTAAGAGATGACAAACTAGACATAGAAAATATACAAACAAATACAAAAAAAGGAATGTACTAATTGATTAAAAAATTAGTACATTTATATTCATGGGAGATTGAACAGCACCGTAAGTTAGGGCGTCCTGTGTAGGACACTTTCATCTGTATTAGTTCCCAGCAACCATGTCAGTTTCCAGTACTTTAAATTCCTTTATGTTACATATATGATAAACATATGTTTATGCATATATCAAGTGAACCTAGCAGTTGAACCAGTGAACATCTCCCTTACTCACCTGTGTCCTTTCCTGGTTTGATAACCATAAAACATGGGAATAGAACTGGGAAGGAAACATATAGATTTGTTTTTGCTTCTTCCACATGGATTTGCTTTTTCATCTGCCATATAGAGTTTCTTGGTTCAATTTGTATGCAACGTCACATATTTACTTCTGGCAATGAACTCTCCATCTTTGAAACCGTGTAAATTCAATTTTCCCCTTTTAGACAATTTAGCAGCACCAACCAATCAAATACGGCTGGACCTGTTAATAACAGTTTTAAAATATCCTTTGTGTCATTCATGATTGTTTCCCACCCTTGATTTTTCTGGCCATATTTTGTGGGGCATATTGCTTAGCTGTGCAGTAGACCGATAATTCATGTAAATTCTGCAAATCTATGTAGATAAAAATGATGGGAGGAAAAATCTAAAAGGTTTGCCTTCATTTTGGATCATCTTCCAAAAGTGGAAGATGCTTGGTAGTTCAACTGACAAAATGTATTACAATGTGGGTGCAAGTTCCTGATGAGATTGAACACCTCCTTCATTTGCTTGCATATAAATTTAGAAGGGATCAATGTTTAAAAAGTACTTGTTTTGATCAGGAATATCAGTTGCAGAATTGAAATGTTCTGCTGACTTTTTCTGTTTTCTTATCTTACTGATACAGCACATGACCATTGATAGTGTTCTGGCCCGAGGGGAGAAATTAGACAGTTTGGTGGAAAAGAGTTCTGATCTGAGCATGGCCTCCCAGGCATGTAAAGCTTACTTACCATGCATCTGCAAGTCTACATTTGGGCATGAAACACTTAGAAATCTAGACATGCATCAGTAGATTTCCATTTTCCCATAACTTAAAATGTATGAAATAACATAAACAAATAGCAATAAATTTGAAATTATTTTTTATTGGAGAAAGTTATGTAAAAATCAATTAATTTTTTTAAAGTAGCTTCATAGACTCTACTTAAGACATTGCACTGTTATATCATATGGAATTTTATTTGTTGTTGTTCATGTATACAAACTCATGGCTACGTTTTTTTCACTCAAGACATTACATACTTATCATGTATGCTTTTCATTTATTCTGTTCATATTTTAGATGATGCATCATTGTGTTTGCAAAATTTCATTTAAATTTTCTATGATTAGTATTAATATCCATCATTTTCTTAAGACCAGAATCGATATCAAGACTACTTGTTTCTGAGCCTTTGCTACCCTTGTCAGTATTGAGATTAAGACCTTGTTTGTACTATCTATGGCCATGTAGATACTAATATAGGAGCCCATTTTTTAGTTTTGGGGAACTTGATGTCTTATCCTCTTAGATCTCCCACACACAAAAATGATTTACATACAAAATAAAATTATCAATTGTTTGTAAAGAAGTGAATAAGACAATGAGAGTTTTGATATTGATGGATAATGTGTCCAGTTTACTTTGAAATGCAGGGTAAAAAAATGATGTCAAGTGAGTTTGTATAAACTCATGAAATATCACGACTCTTTGTTTGGAATGTTTTACTGTCCAAATGGCAAAAGTTGATTGCTAATATGGCAAGTGTGTGTTGGGGGTGGAGCTAGGGGAGGGAAGAGGTCATACTAACTAGGTGCACCCTGGGCCTCTGTGCCACGTTAACCTGACTAACTGAATTGTTCTCTGGTAACTGAGTGTGTGCCTTGGTACTCTTGGAAGAATATAGCATACATTGTGAATCCTTTTCTACTGTTCTTGTGATGCCCAGGCACACACTAGCACAGAAGTACTTATCTGTTGACATAGGTATAGAATTTGAACTTCTCTGCTGTCAGACTGACCTGATAGTGGCGCTGGAAGCAGATGTTCTACAGGCAGGCAAGGAAAACCAACCAGTGCTGCACCATATTATAGGTCTCCAGGAGGAGGATGAGAGCAAAGGTTTGGCAGTTCATGGAGGAAATTTTCTTGGCAAAAGCTATTGACTTTGCCTTCATGATGTAATGATAACAGGTGATATTTATGGTGGTTGTAATGTCTACACATCATGTGAAATGGAATCGTGTCTCTGATCACATACATACCGTTTGTCAAATATCTCACTTTCATGAAGGAGAGTATGATCCTAGGCTCCTAGCTAATATATCTATGTAGCTGCTTCCCTCTTGTTTCTGGGTCTGCTTCTCTTGCCTCTGTTTTTTGCTTGTGCAATTCTTTTCCAAGTTTTTTATTTGACATAGTGCATGAATGCTGACAGTTTGGTAGTATGTTCAGTTTGTACGTTTAAACAAGCAACTGATTTGTTCCTTTTCTTAAACCTCTTTAAGATCTCCAGCTTCATACATCAGCATTAGATGTTTGGTCCAGAAGCAGCAGAGATGTCAGAATTTCTGGCGGTTCCACCCCTTTCATTGGGTTGGCAACTTCATGTCTTTGAAAATCATTTTGAGACCTGTTCAAATATTCATCAAGTGGCTGCACCTATTTGATTAGGGTGAGGAACTTGAGACTAGCCAATTCAATGAACTCTCCTGGTTGAAAATGGTGTGGTTATGTTTTCATCTCAACATCTTAGTAGCTGTTGTGATGGAAACAAAAGAAAAAAAAATCATATATCTGCATCTTCCCCGTCATTCTTGGAAGCACACACAACACAAAGATCACAATCCCTTCGGTTATTGACAATGCAGCAACAAGTGATCAGTATCTGAATAAAAGCTTCCTCCATATGCATGATTTGGAGTTCGTAAGTTCTGCCCACATTCTGTTTGGATGGAATGTTTCTTTTCTTGTGCTTTGCCACATGCCAAAGAGTTTGATCCCCGCTTCACCTCATATGACTTTGACTCCTTCGATGTCCCTTGTGCAGGTAAAAAGGTATAATCAATTAATCATAGATCCAGAGTTATGCGGTAAAGTATAATTCAAGATCCAGCAGCCATTTCTTCTCATCAGTTGTCAGTGTTTAAAGATCACCCACCTCATAAGAAGCATATACTAACTAGGTCTTCTGGCAATTGCAAACATGTGAACGCGATTGTTACAGTAAGAGCAAAGAATAAATCCCCATTTTTCCTGAACTCAATTCCACATGGTTTAAGAAACAAGGAAACATAAATTAAGAATAAGTTCCACAGCTGAGTTCTATGTGTTCAAAGAAGCTAGGAACTAGTACGTCTAAACTATTCCAAGGAAAGAGTCGAAACCACAACAATCTATATAACAGTTTGAAGTCACTTGAAGAGTAAAAAGAGTAGCTTATCAAAGCTAGCCTGTCGCCTATGATTGTTACACTTTACTCAAAGGAACAGAGATCCTTAACGGATAAATCTGGGAAGGAAAGATGACCATACCACATCTGCCTGATTCGAAGATTGAAACTCTTTTTAACTCCAGAAGGTTATATAGGTGACACTTCTGAACAAATCAAGCAAAAATAGGACATAGAGTTAAAAGTCACATATGAAGCAAAGAAGACCTTTGCGACTGTACAAACGAATTGAAAATGATGACAAAACATTTTTGTTTAACTCAGAAAATGCCACTGGAGGATGGTGATGCAATGGAAAATATTAAACTAAGAGTCTGTTGGCAATAATTCCAGGCAGCAATTTTAGGAATCTTTTTTAAGTGTTTTTGACAAAAACTTAGATCTTTGACGAAATTTTAAAAACATTTTTAAAAATCTGAAAAAACACTTGCAGTTTTTTTTTAAGAAACACCTTGACACGTATTTCTCCTAAAAATACTTCTACTAGAAAAAACATTTCTACTAAAAATACTTTGACACTCCAAATTAAAAGCAAAACCTCTTAATAGAGATTTTTGCATCATAGGCACCGAGAATTCCAATCAAGCCCTCCAGGCCCTCATTGCTATCTGTCCCTTTATCCCTGGTAATCACGACAAAGGAAGAACGGCTTTCTATTATTATCACCTCAATTTAAGTAGTCAGTCACCATGGGGCCAGCTTCTCCAAAACCCACCGTCAGCTGAAGACCATCCTGGATATGTTCAAGGTAAAAGGAACCTTATTACCCCAGTCAAGAGACCCACTCACCCAGAGGAAGAGGATGTGAAGACATATTTCTATAACAAAAATTATTTACTCCAACACCTTCATTTAGAGATTGAAAATCCTTCACGGATTGCTGTCACGAGTGTTTGAGATGTACTGACTTGTTAAGAATAGCAAGAAAAAAAGGCAACGAGAAATGAACAAAATCTTGAATTCGTTTCGGAATCCAAAAAATTTAACTTTACAATCTTCACAGAATGAATTTGGTAATATAAAGAACATGGGAGGGGAAAAACTCCACAAATTGAACAATTTTCAACACCAGATCCACTGCTGCAGGGAATCAAGGAACTCTTAATTGTCTTTGTCAAAACTTGCCAATGAAACTAATGTGTGTATTTGCACATGATCTCCCATCCAATGCAAGAATGAAATCTATCTTTCCCCAACTGTTCTTGGTATTTTTAACTTCAATTAGAATCCATGCTCCAGAAAAAGTACATTGGATAAAACTGAGGGGGCAATGGCTTTAAGTATGCTAATACTTTAATTGGCTTTAGGCAATATTTTTCTTTCTCGAAAGGAATCCCTCAAAAGTGTAGTCTCTGGGAACTAGCCTCTCACATTGAACAATTATTAATGCCAGAGTGCCCAAAAACATTGCATTCATATCCCTTGCACTCAGAGAAAAATCAAAGCTTTATGTTCAGAAACCCCATGATTTGAAAAGTCCTTCAAGCAATCAAGAATCGTCTCAAGGATAAGGATGGCAATAGCAGCAGCAGCAACAACAACACAACAACAGAAACAGAGAGAGAGGGGGGATGGATGTATCAGTCTGCAAATGAGGGAATATCTATATGGGGATTGCATTCCTTGGAATAGAAATCGTTCTTCTCAATCAGAACTTTCAAATGCTCATAAGTAAATGCTGGGTTGTTGGGGTCGCTTGTCTGAGAATTAGCAGGTGATTCCATAGTCTGTGGCTGCTTGAAACAAAGGAAACAACCCACAAAACCCTCCCTCTTACCTGAAAAACTTGCAGAAGAAGAACTCGATCTGGACCTTTTTCTCCCAGAATAAACCAGCTGTTTCTTGGCTTTTCTGAATGGAAATAAAACCACCTGTTTCGCCTTTACGAGATTCCTTCCGCACCCATATTCTCTCCGCTTCTTCCCATCATCCCTGCTCCTAACACCCTCATCATCCTCATCGCCATCGTCGCCATCGCCACTGCCACCACCGCCGCCGCCGCCCCCACCGCGAAAGTTGGATCTCTCCTTACCAGACTTGGACATATCTATTAATTGTAAACAAAATTTATTCACAGATACACGAAAGGAGGAGGATAGGGAGACGAAGGATTTGATTTAGGTTTTGGGTTTGGGATTTTGGATTTTGGATTTACCATGCAAAACTGAGATTTGGCATTGAATTCAACTCTGATCGACAGATGCAGCAACAGTCGGGCCTTCGGCCAGAGTTGTCGGACCAGACGGGTTACTTTTCAGTGCGCTCTTGGCTATTATTGTTCTTTATATTTATTAAATTTAGGGAGAAGGCTGGGGAAGCGGATAGATTTGATAATTCCTACGAATGCCTCATATTTTGCCAATTTACCCTAAATTTCCCAAGTCTATTTATCAAATTTTTATTAGTCTAATTTATCTTGAATTTTTTAGATCCGTTTACCAATTGAGAAGTAGTATTTTTTCTCCGACACTTAAATCAATTTATTTCACAATATTACAACCAAAAATTTTTTTTACAACAAATACAAAATAAACAAATAAAAATTATAATTAATTGAGATATATTTTATGTAATAAAGAATAATATTTATTATATATTAGACATATTAGGGATATACCAAAAAAACCCACAATTATCCAATTTCATAAGAAATTTGAAATTTTGAAAATTTTACTTTATCTTAATGTATTGTAATATTATTATATTTGTATTGTAATTGTAGTATATTTTTATATAAAAAATTTAATTTTATAAATTTTTTTTATACAGCATTGAATTACCATCAATAACTTCATATATTAAAATTATAATAAATTAAAAATACTATTTCAGTAAAAAACCGAATTCAATATTTTGTCATTTTAATATATTGTAACATATTGAAATGTTAATGTTTTTTTATTGTAACTATATTACATTTGTATTGTACTTGTACTTTATAACTAAAGTAATGGTTCTTTTACATAATCTTTCAACTACTAGACATTCAACACATTATACCAAAATAATACTTATACAAAATTCATAATAAAAGACAAAGTCTCGTACAAAAGGGATTTCAGTTTTCAATGAAAATCAAAATATGTTCATAAATATACAAACAAAATGATTCCAAACAAGCATGAAACAACTGATTTTTTTTTTCTTTTGTCATGTCAAACAAGTCTCATCAACAAAACTAAAGTGTAAACCTTTTTAATGGAAATCAATAATAATCATATCAAGTAACCCACCCGAAAAATAAATTAAAAATAAAAACACATCTTCAATATGACCAAAATAATACAAAAAAATTAAATAACATTTTACAAAAAAAAAAATGTAATTTCTTTCTCAAAACCCCATTCAATATTTCAAATCTAATATTTTAGATCTACATTTATTAAAATTATTAACATTTCATTCATTCAATTTGATTTTTAAATTATTTATTTATTTATTTTCATAAACTGACTTGTTTTTATTTTTTTTAATGGATTTCTTGCTAAATTCACATAAAAAAACAAGTTTTGTAAAGGTGATTTTAGATCATGACCTGAAGTGTTAAAGTTTTTTCCTTTTTTCTTCTTCAATATCGACAAGGTGTAGTTGGATTAAAGAAGATTTTTTTTCTTTTTTTTTGCTGTAGCTTTTCACTTATTAAAGGTACTCTTGAAATTTAAACAAAATAAATTTTTTTTGAAGAATTATCATAATTTGACCGTACTCTTCAAAAAAAATTATCAAATTTACGAATCTTTCTCCATAATATGTTTTTCCAACCTAGCCTAAAGGGTAATTTTCCCTTAATTTTATTTCAAGTTACTTCGTCTGCGTATCATTGTATCCGACACGCGTTGTGCACCCATGGTTCCACTTCCAAGCACACCCCTCCACACATCCTAAGCTTTCAAAACCCCACGTGAATTTGATTTGGACCTTTGCGGTTAAGAATGGTTCCACCTTGATCTGTCGAGACAACCACTAAAATCGAGCATATTGTTTTGATGAGGCAGAGCTATGCAGAAAACTGGTCTCATCACTTTAATGTATGCCTAAATCAACACAGACAATCTTCAAAGCAAATTTCATCTGTCGCATCACTTAATGTATGCCTAAATCAACACGCAATCTTCAAAGCAAATTTCTTGCAAGAGCACAGACTTGGTATGTGTACCACCAATTATTTTATTATTTTATTACTTTATTATGTGTGTAATTCATTTCTTATTATTTTATATTTGAGTTTTTTATTTTGTATGTTAGTTTAATTGTTTTATATCTTGTTATAATATTCAAAATTTTAAACTTCTTCTTCCCATGTCTTTTGCAGCAACCAGTCAGATGGATAATGAGGGATCTTTATGTCTTAATGATGTTGAGGGAATAACATTTTTATATGTGAAAAAGAACAATGACTCTTCCCCTGGCAGAGCCTCAGCAAACCACAACCCCGGGAACGTATCTTCTACTCAAGTGAAGTTTTATTGGTGAGTGGCAGCCACACGTTAATTGACGGGGAAAAGGCCATCTTGCTCTTCAAGTTTGTTGTTTTGTAATATACATATAGAATCATAGATAAGTAACTCAAAAGACTAATGGGATTCCCTATGCACGAATCATATCAAATATAGAGCTGTATTTGACTGGAAGCTCGTATTCCTGCTACTGTATTTTCAAGGGAGTTTATTTTTTGATCTCCTTTCTCTCTTTGGTTAAAGCAAACATTTACGCTCAAAATAGATAGCTGCCAACGAGTAATCACGTGTCAATCGGGATCGGACAGCCTAACATGACTGACCCAGCATTCTTCCACGATTGTAAGCAGTTTGTGCCTGCACTGGGACCATCCTATTTTTGAGAGAGTGAATGAAACTTGCCCATATTGCCACTTGTTGATGCAAGGCTCAATGCCTATATTTCAGATTGTTAGCAGTTTGCAAATGCTACCTGGTTTTGGAAGTTCCTCAAGCACCAGAATGGGAATTGGAAACTGGAGACATGGGAAACATGGTCCAAAATCTATATGGAAATTGAGGACTGGAAAAACAATTTACAACCAAATGGAAACCTGTCAGAAAACATGACTAGGAACAATGACAAAACCAATTCAAAGCCTTAAAAATGTGAGGGGAATCTAATAGGGAAGGCTTGGTTTACATTAAAAGAAACATCTTAGACTCGACTACTAATCCCTTGTTGACTCATTCCTTCAACACGCGTTCCAGATTTTGATTCATGGCACAAGCAATGCCCTTCGATCCGAGGGTAATCAGTTCTGCATATAAGTTTGACTGCATTAGCCCAGTTCCCTTTCTAGTCCTGCTCGCCAAACACTCAAGAGCTACACTAAAGTTTCCAAGAAGGAAACTCTGTGAGCTTGCCCAAATTATCAAATTTCAAGGAGACAAGTATGTTAATAATTAGGCCTTCATGATACTTCGTTAGCCATAGCCCACATCATAAATGAGAGATACTGGCATTTCAGTTGAGGGTGCCTTTTTTCTTTTTAATTGAATGGGGAACCATACATGTGGTCCTCTAGTTCCCTACACCCTTCAAAGTGTTGATTGTTCTGACGACTGAATTACAGCTTCCATGGTTGGAAGAATATGTTCCTCATATTATGTTAAAAAAATACAGGGTGGTTTCAGGGGAAAGAGTAAAGCCAGTGAAGGAAACCGAATAAGTTTATTTATCTTTCCATTCTAAACAAATGATTTCGCTAAAAACAACATTATTTTCTATAAAGAGAGATGTCACTCTTTCTACATTTAACAGAGGAATGAGAAAGAACTGGAAGTCCCCACTGAGAAGAGAAGATGATCGTGGGGCATATACCATCCACCATCATTCGATTCACAATATCAGTGTAGATCCGCACAACCCTTCTTGGAAATAAAACTACAGAAAATCCCTTCAATATTAATTTTCTTGACCTTGATAGCCGAAGGCCCTTTAGCCTTCCATTCATTTTCTTCACCCAACTCCTTCTAGGCCTTGCCGCCTTCACATCATCAGTGGTTAGCCTCTCATAGCGACTTCTCAAGCGTCCCTCTGCAAGCTCTTGGAAACCCATCTGCAGCATCGAGGAGTGAGTCAAGAACAGAAACCGAAAAAAATGCTGAGTTTGAAGTATTTTTAGTGACTAAACCGAACTCTATGTATACAATATATAGAGAGAGAAGCAAAGCTATGTTAAGAGGAGATAATGAATGTAAAAAGGCAAATGGCGAATCTGATTCTATTTAGTACTTCGAATTGCATAATAGTCAAAGAAAGAGACGACCATTGCCTACTTTATTCCTCAAAACACATGCTTAACATCATATTTTAACGCAATATACTCTGCACTGGGGAAGAGAGAGAGGGAGATGTTGCCTTCTAGCTCTCCTTTCAACACATGGCTAACATCATGCATATTAGCGAACTCAGTAATTGCTTTCGCTCTCCATTTCTCTCTCTCACACACAATTCCATTTTTGTGACAGTGTGATTAGTAAATGATGAGAGGAATAATGGAGGCATGTGCAATGATTGATGTCCATGTTAAGACACAAATGAAGGCAATGATTTGACGAGGCAAAAGAATTTATGTGGTTGTAATCTTTCATCAAAGGCAGATCCACTGGTTTCTTATTTTATTGGACAGGGTTTTGTAGTTTCTAATCAGGTCAAGCCTTTGAATCACTGGACCAATTTGTCCTGAGTAGCTAATAATTGTTCAGTCGAGGCACACACGGCTGTGCCTTGACTAGTTAATCACCATTGATGGGCCCTGTCTACAAGTTTCTCTGATGCCAAACATCGTTCTGATCAGAGTCAGATGCCAACCTGTCATTAGTGCTTCAAGATATTCGCCTTATGAAGGAAAACCCAATGGAATAGTAAGTGATCATGTGATTGATTGTACTAGCTGAACCTAGCTTTGACCAAACTGCTAGTGAATTCTCTTTCTTCTCAAATGTTGCTTGTTTAATTGAATCCTGTTGCCAGTGAGAAGGTAGAAAAGGAAACAGTTACGTAATATGATACAGAAAGAAATATTGCAAAGACACAACCTTTTTTTGTTAGTTGTTCCTCATTCAAGGAATCAGCCACAGGGAACATTTCACCACTTAACAATTTGAAGACTGAATTGAAAAAGAAATTGAATGAGAGAACATGTCAGAAACAGATAGAAAGCGTCATGAAGAAGAGAAATCACAAGAAAGAATTAATAGATTCTCTATTTAAATGTTGCAGAGCATTAGAAAACACGTTTAAATATTTACATATATATGGTGAACACAACAGTTGGGAGAATTTTATAGGCTACTATGGTTCAACAGTGGTATTATGGTGCATAAATCTTTCAATAATATATAGCAAATTATATTATAATATATTGATTTAGGTTGTATATTTAGAGTCCAGTAGTTAAACTGGTTACCAAGTCATCGAGAGCAAGTTTCCAAACTTTTGAATGGGATTACTCATGCTTCTGATTTTCCTCAAAAAGTTTTGAGTGACAAAAGGATGCAGCAAGATGAACAAACAGCATGCAGTATGCTGTTTTTTCTTAGTCCTCGGTATAAGTTAGTGCAAGTGGACGGTATTAACTAGATTACACCATAAGACTTGTGTCCTCCAAATCTAGAAAAGGGGAAGGCAAGCTTCCCCGAACCAAGGGGAAAAGATATAGAAAGAGAAAAGTGGTAAAGTCGGTCAAAGGGCAGGGTGTATTGGGGCTTCCAATGCAAAGGAAATATTAGAAATGTTTGGTAGTACCCTCTGTAAAATAAGAAGAAAGGGAGAATAAAGAAAGGGGAAGCAGAAGAGGGTATCCTCATTTATGATCTCCTACCCAAATCTTGAGAGAATCTTATCACAGGCTAAGAATCAGTAGCTGTGACCATTCTCTTCTAGCTAACGTCAAGCAAATCAATTATTGTAGTATATGGCTCATAAAAATGGGTAAATGCCGGAGTAGAGCGGAACGAGAGAAGCATATAGGGGTATTTTTGGAATTTCAATACGTGAAGGTTAGTATAAATATCATTTTATGTAACCCTAATTGATATATAGTGAAAATCTTCCTCTCTGTTCCGTGGACGTAGACAATCCATCGAACCATATTAAATTTATGTATTAATTTGGTTCTCGGAAAATATTAAGGAAAGAAAAAAAAATGTAAAGAAAAATGATTTTTTTCTATTTAGTTGTCTTATAAAAATATAAAAGAAAATAAAATATAATTAAAACTAATTAAAAACTTATGTATTTTTAAATTATTTAATCTTTATATTGATGAGTTAAAATAAATAAAATGAGTTTGAAGTAACAAAAAAAATAATTTATCAACTTTTAATCTATTTTTTTATTTTCCTTTACTTTTTTTTTCTTTCCTACTTTTCCTTTATATTTTCTTTCCCTTGCATTTTCCCTTAAATTTTCTGGGAACCAAACACAACGTAATTTCTTCACCAAGAATTGTTGCAAGAAAATTAACAACAACAAATCAGGACTCTGAACACTTGCTTGCTTACTAAACACTCGACTTTCTGTTAAGTTGGAATGACCGAATGACTCAGCCAAGCTCCATATTGATAGAAGTCCTTTTCTCCCTTCGCGACACTCTTTCATTCAATCAGCCTTGTAATCTTAAAAGAGGAACGTTTCCTCTTTTTCCATCCCACTGCTTCCCATCCCAAAAATGAGCCATGACACAGATACCATCCAAACATACCGTATTTTCTTTACACCACAAACAACACAGCCAACAACCAAAAATAAGGTTTTCCTTGGAGAAAGAAAAAAGTTGTGCACTTGGGTAGTACTTCTAAAACCATTTCCTCCCTTAAAATATCAAGTGCTGCGTCCCGGAGTGGCTGCTTCAAGCCTGAAGAGAAATTTATATTGTTGACAAGGGCTTGTCTAATAGCAGCAGTATTATGAGTGCATCCCTTGATCGGAGCATGAGATTTATGTTTTGCAATGGCTCTAATCTCTTGACGAAATGTGTATCACTTGTAAGCCGTTATGAACACAACCTCAGTCCTCCAAAAGCTTGGCCAATGTAGCATTGTCTTGGTCAGGTGCTACTTCTGCATGATCCATCAACAGAGATGGAATAGATCACGATAATTATGTTACCACTAACTGGTGAGTATTTGAGGAATGGTTTTGAATACATCTATGTGTAGATTTGCAACCAAAACAGGAATGCGAACACATACCTAAGTGCCAAGGTTTTCCCTGCCACGACAACATCTTCAAAGTTGTT
Organism: Vitis vinifera; assembly: GCF_030704535.1. NCBI lineage: Eukaryota > Viridiplantae > Streptophyta > Magnoliopsida > Vitales > Vitaceae > Vitis > Vitis vinifera. The sequence continues at coordinate 155,145 of NC_081818.1, read as the reverse complement.
TCATCTTCTTGACCACCACAGTATTTTCAATGTTGTTTCTTCTTATTTGTGTAACATATTGTATGCCATCATGCCAATGAAGTAGAGGCTTGATCAGAACAGCATTCATCCCAATATTTCTAGTTAATATCCCCATTTTCTATTCTAAATCTTTATTTTCTGACCATGTCCATATGTACGTATTAAAAACCATATACACGTGCTAACACTGGACAGAAGAGGTATCACCCTTCATCTGGGATGAAAACCCTGCCAATTCCGTTAATTTCCATGAAGGTTAAACAGCCTTGTATTTGTATTTTTCCCTTTGCATATATATCCCTACTGGTTTGACCTATAACTAGCAAAGGTTGGCCTTGCATTGTTAGGATTCTAACCTATTGAAGAGGAAACAATTCTTCAATAAAGATTAGTGAAAGTGAAGGATGGATCCCGCATTCAGTCTATTCATTAGGTATTTATAGTTCAGGTAAATTACACATGTCATTTGAGGGGGTACTTTTAATCTTTTTCAACTAGTACTTTCTGGTCACATTCTATTTTTGGGTTTATTAGACTGGAAGTTTTTATTTTACCTTTGGATTATCTTTTCAGGTGACACCTACAATAGGACCTACCATATACTATTTTTCAGTTCCCCTTTCAGGTAATGCCTGCAACTCAGCCTACCGCATGCCATCTTTACAATCGGGATGCCCCGGCAACCCAAACTGTCATTTTTCTTATTTAAAAAATAACCTCAATTTCTAGTTTGACAGTGTCTAGTTCTATCAATTTAGATATCATCGTGGTATGGGTTATTGGCATCTTCAGGAGATGGTAAAATATATATCATTTCTCCTTTTTCTGTATTATATGGGCTTTGTTAAGCTAACCAAATTCAATTAGGAAGTTAGCTAACCCGTGTAACTATAACTATGGTCAGTTAGTAACTACAATTAGTTGGTAACCAGAGTTAAATTCTAGAAGTTTTTTATATAAAAACATATGTAAATCAATAAGATGAATGTGAGGAAGGGAAGAACACGTTTTCACTTTTTTAGTTCCAGAATTTTTTAATACTCTGTTTTCTCTTCTTTATACTATGTTTTATGCTACAGTCTTGTTCTCTTTATTTTTCTTCAGCAAGACATGGTATCAGAGTTCCATTGACACACGTCCAAAATGGTGACTGATCACATCGATCTCTTTGCACCAGAGATGTCCTCACAAGGACTCCAATCTTGGGCAAGAAACTCGTCAGAAGTTTCCTCAGTTCTTACGGGACAAATTTCTTCTACGCTTCATCCGATCTCGGTGAAGTTAGAGAGGAACAATTAAACAATATGGCAATCTCAGGTATTACCAGCAGCTAGAGCACATCGACTGGATCAAATTCTCATCGGTAAGCTACCAAAACCTCCAAGATTTTCTCAATCAACATCAGTTAATTCATCTCAACCTGCATCCAATCTAGAATATGATCAATGGATGATTTTAGATCAATTCTTGTTGAGTTGGATTCTTGCTTCCATATCTGAAGCCATGTGATTAATTGTCAAACATCAGCCAAAGTATGGAGTGTTCTTGAAATTTTTTGTCTCGGATTCAAAAACAAGAACTCTTCAACTATGTTTCATGCTACAATCATTGAAGAAATGTGCTTTAAGCATAAATGATTATGTGCTAAAAATGAGAAACATAGCAGATATGCTCTCTGCCTCAAGAAAACCTGTACCAGATGAAGTTTAATTCTTTACATTTTAGGTGGATTAGGACTAGAATTTGAAACAATTGTTGTGAATATTACATCTATATCTGAGGCAAAATCTCTATAAGAAGTCCATTATCTGCTACAAAGTCATGAAATTTGTCTTAAGAAACTTTCAGCAGCCTCTATTATTGACATTCCACCAGCAGCACATATTATAGTTGGAGGTGTTCAAAATTCTAACACTAATGATGGACAGTTCAGAGGCTCAAGCAACAGAAATTTTCGTCCTAGAAATGTACGTAATCCACAAACTTTAAGAATTGTTTGTCAATTGTGTGGAAAAATGGGACACACTGCTATGAAGTGCTTATACCGTTTTGATGTGTACTTCCAATCTCCACCACGTGCACAAAATCAATAGTTTCATCTCTTCATCAACCTCAACATCGGCCACCTCCATTGCAACCTCAAATGCAGCCTCAATATTATTCCATAGGGCCACTGGTACCATCGCATCCAATTCAGAATTCACACCAACAACATGATTCAACAAACACATCTCCTCATGCCTATATTGTTGCTCTGGATCTTGACTCAAACTCTTCATGGTTTGTTGACAGTGGTGCTACTCACCACATGACCACTGATTCCAATACTCTTGATGTCTCCGATCATTACTCTTGATGTCTCCGATCATTACTCTAGCATAGGTAATGTTGTGTTGGGCAATGGACAAACACTAGATAGATCTAATGTTGGTCATACTTCTTTTCCTTCACGTAAATCTTCCAAGTCATTATATCTTACCAATGTACTTCATGTACCTCAGATCACTAAAAATCTTATTAGTGTAGCTAAATTCACTCAAGATAATGATGTTATCCTTGAGTTTGACTCTCATTGCTGTTTTGTTAAGGACAAAAAGTCCAGAGAGATATTACTCCAAGGCAGCCTTAAGGAAGGCCTATATCAGCTGGATATCTCCAAGGTCTCATCTAACCGGCAATTTGCAAGTTTCTCTGAAGATACAAATGTATTCCTATCTCATCTAGCTACTACTCCATCTACTATCAACAAACAACCAGCTACTCCATCTGTTGGATATAGCCTGCAAGTAAATAAAATTGAGTCTACAAGATGTGTAAAAGACAGCAACGCGGGTGTTGGACACCTGTGGCATCAAAGATTGGGTCATCCATGCAACAAATCTGTGTCTCTAGTACTTGACAGATTAGGCATTAAGTCCAAGCTCCAAAATGAACTCAGTTTTTGTACTGCTTGTCCTTTAGGCAAGGCAAAACAGTTTCCACTCCCTACTACTATTAATAAAACACAAGTTCCATTTGAACTAGTTTTTTTCGGATGTGTGGGGTCCTGCACATACAACTTCATGTGATGGGTACAAATATAACATTGCATTTGTAGATGCTTTTACAAACTATACTTGGATTTATCCCGTGCAACAAAAGTCTCAAGCAACATCAATTGTCTTATAGTTCATAGCGTTGGTTGATCGACAATTTCCTACCAAACTTAAGTGTCTACAAACAGACTAGGGTGGAGAGTTTCGTCCCCTTCAATCTCTTCTGCAGAAGAAAGGCATCATCTTCCGTCATCCTTGTCCTCATGTTCATCAACAGAATGGGAAGGTGGAACGAAAGCATAGAAGCATTGTAGAAATTGGATTGACTTTGTTGGCTAAGTCTCAATTGCCATTTACTTTCTGGTGGCATGCTTTCTCTACAACAACTTACCTTCTTAATAGACTACCAACTCTGGTTCTCTATAGTAAGACTCCCTATGAACTCTTGTTTAAATCCTCACCTAATTTTTTTATTCTTGAAGACTTTTGGTTGTGCTTGCTATTCGTATCTCTGACCTTACAAAAACCATAAACTAGAATATCAGTCAACTCAATGCACATTTATTGGATACAATCTTTCCCATAAAGGATACCTATGTTTGCATCATTCCGGGAAAGTTTACATTTCAAGAAGTGTTATTTTTTATGAAAAAACATTTCCCTATTCATCTCTACCAATGAATGATTCCAGTCCTACTCCACACACTTTCTCCACATCTTTCACTATACCTCTTTTACAAACCATGTCACAGACCTCTTCTCATCCTTCCATGTGTCCAACTGCATCAAGACCAGTGTCCCCTTCTATACTCTCACCTCTTATTTCAAGTCCTTCCCTTCATCCCATGACTACTCATTCAAAGGTGGGTACATTTAATCCCAAACTACTCCCATACCATATTACATACCTGTCTACTTCCATTTTACCCTCAGGCCAACTTCCTACCATTGTTAATCAAGCATTGAAAAATCCCAACTGGAACACAGCTATGGTTGAAGAATATCAAGCCTTAGTCCGGAACAATACTTGGACCTTGGTTCCCTTTCATCCGTCTATGAATGTCATAGATAGCAAATGGATTTTTCGTGTCAAATATAATTCTGATGGTACTATCCAACGCTACAAGGCCAGACTAGTAGCCAAAGGGTTTCAACAATATGCAGATGTGGAATTTACTGATACTTTTAGTCCAATTATCAAAGCTTCTACTATTCGAGTTATATTTACATTGACTGTAACACATAATTGGGAGATTCGACAAATTGATTTCAACAATGCCTTCCTCAATGGAGAAATTGTAGAAACTGTTTATCTTTCCCAACTAGCTGGATTTATTAGCACATCTCATCCCCAATATGTTTGTAAGCTACAAAAAGTGTTATATGGTCTTAAACAGGCACCACGTGCCTGGTTCCACAAGCTCAAGGACGCCCTCCATACCTGGAGGTTCATCTCCTCCACATCAGATACATATCTGTTCATCTACAAGCACAATGGCAATTTTCTTTTGTTGCTAGTCTATGTTGATGATCTACTTATTACAGGCAACAATGCTCCACTTATTCAAACTCTTATTCAGGATCTTCATAATAGGTTTGTGCTAAAAGACCTGGGTCTTGTGAAAGACTTTCTTGGATTTGAAGCTCTTCACACAACAACTAGTCTTCATCTTACACAGTCAAAATACACGGTTGATCTCCTCACTAGGCCTAATATGCATTCAGCTAAACTAGTTCCTACTCCCATGAGTGCAGCCCTTAAACTTCATGCAGCTTCCGGCCCTGCATTTTCTGATCCCACACTTTATAGAAGCACCATTGGTGTTATCCAATATTTGACTTACACAAGACCGGACATAGCGTTTGTTGTAAACAAACTCAGTCAATACTTGTAGCAACCTACTGAGCTCCATTGAATAGCGTGTAAAAGAGTATTACGATATCTCAAGGGTACAGTTCATCGTGGATTGCACTTCACTCCGACTTCATCTCTGCATCTTCAAGTATATGCCGATGCAGATCGGGCAAGTTCAATTGATGATCGTCGCTTTACAACCGGCTACTGTATGTTTCTTAGCACTAATCTTCTCACATGGAACTCCCGTAAACAGTCTGTGGTTGCAAGATCCTCAACTGAAGTAGAGTATCGCGCCCTCGCTCATGCATCAATTGAAGTAGCATGGCTACATTCTCTTTTTTCAGAACTTGGAATTTCGCTTGACAACACACTTGTCATATGGTGTGACAATCAAGGTGTTGGTGTCTTGGCTGCTAATCCTATATTTCATTCCCGAACGAAGCATATTGAAGTGGATGTCCATTATGTTCGTGAGCAGGTACTAGATAAAAAAACTAGTGGTATCTTATGTTCCTTCTGTAGAACAAGTGGTTGACTTGTTCACTAAGCCTTTGTCTATTCCTAGGTTTCACTATTTGCTAACCAAACTCAACCTTGTTGTCTCTCCAGGTTATGCTTGAGGGGGGGTGTTAAGCTAACCAAATTCAGTTTGGAAGTTAGCTAACTCGTGTAACTATAACTATGGTTAGTTAGTAACTACAGTTAGTTGGTAACCAGAGTTAAATTCTAGAAGTTTTTTATATAAAAACATATGTAAATCAATCAGATGAATGTGAGGAAGGGAAAAACACGTTTTCACTTTTTCAGTTCCAAAATTTTCTAATACTCTGTTTTCTCTTCTTTATACTATGTTTTCTGCTACAGTCCTGTTATCTTTATTTTTCTTCAGCAAGACAGGCTTTCAGTTGGGGATATACGATGTGCCTCTTGTTGGTGCTCCAAGGGTCATATTTTATACCTTTATTGTGCCTCTTAGGCAACCTCTACTTTTTTCGGTTAAGAGACTAGAAAAGTCAGAGATTTTTTCTTATTTCTCCTTGGGAAATGACAATGGACAACGATGGCTAGATGTAAATAGTTTTCTTTACGCAATGACGGTTTCCCTCACAAGCATTAAATGGATCCCATTTTTTATTAATGCATCCCATTTTTTAAGGTTTCATCTCTAGGGGGGTCCAAACTGAGTATTTAAATAGGCTCTAAGGAAACAGTTTTAGCGGGTTTAATGTCACAGACTGTTTGTTTGTGTTCATGACCGTAGTGAGGTGTTAATCAAGACTATTATGTTGACTGGTTTGAACTGAATGTAATGGGAATTGCTCCTAGGAAATGGCGTGTATGTGATGTTGGAATGTTTCTTTAGAGTTCAGGCAGACTAACCCGGTTAAGTTTGGGGAGCTTGTCGCTAGTCAAGGACTTGACAATGAAGAGGAGTTTGGTCATCTCCTACACAAATTGGTCAGGAGTTGAAGTCGTTCCCTTAATGAGTCCATGGTAGGACAAAACCAGTTAGCATAGTGGTATTGAAATGTATGACCGTGCAGGCTGAGCCCCTTTGATTCTTGCCCATGGGGTCGTCGCACGGGTCGTGTAGTAGGAACTCTAGGCTCATAACATTAAGGTGTTTTAGTGGGCTTGGTAAGATTTAAAGTGCTTAAATCTTATTGTTACTACCTTAGTTGTTCGTATTTGATAGTTTTATGTTTGTTTTATAGGTTTTTAAGACTCATTTATGCTTTAAATTCAATGGAAAGGGCTATTTGAAGCTTTAGCAAGGCTACGAGGAAGGTTCTAAGACAGCAATGCAAGAAAAGTTAAGTTGGAAAGGAGATAAGAACTTGTATGGGTATTGCACCTAAACCCACATAGGGAAATGGCTTAGAAAATGCTTAAGTAGTTTTGTGCAAGTTTGAGCAGTATGAGCCTATGCAGGCTAGACCTAAGCAATGGTGAGTATTTGCATATAGGAAGGCATAGGCATGTGACATAGGATAAGTGAAGTCCAATGTCCCACATGTTGATTACCTATGTTGGTTGAGCTACCTTTACCCCCCATTAGCTTAAACCTTGAGGAATGTATGTGGTCTCATATTATTTGGTATCAAATTGAACTTTGACCTAACTTGTCTTGCTCTCATTGACGTGGGCATTAATAATTGAGTGGAAGTTTCTAATACAGTACAAACGGAAGTCCAATGTCCCACATCGACTGATCAACAATGTTGGTTGGACTTATATGTGAGGTTACTTTTCCTCTTATTCGTTAAGCTTGAAGGAATATATTTGATCCCACATCTTTTGGTATCATATCGAGGTTTGACTTGGTTTGCCTTGTACTTACTAATGTGGGCATCAACAATTGAGTAGGGGTGTCCAACTGATTAATACTCAAAAAGAGCATATTTTATATAATAATTCTCATGAGTTTCACATCTTTTGAATAATAATTATGCCTAAAACACTCAATTAATATGTTGTTACCCTTGCAAGAGTTACTAACAAGTTTTATGAAGTTTTGGAGTCATTTCAAGGTATGATTTTGATAAATTGGTGACAAAAGAGATGAATCAAATTGAAGAGAACAAATAAAGTTGATGATGATCCAAATGCATAATAAAAGAAGTAATGCAATCAGTTTGGACCAAGATTTGGAGGTAGTTGAAGTGGAGTCAAAAGAAAGAAATGGGAGAAATGACAAAAAGAAGTTGAAAAACCATGTTTTCAATTTCGCATGAACATGCGAAAAATTCGCACAGACGTGCGAAATGGACCAGGAAGGGATTTTGGCTACAACTAAATGGGAGAAGTGAAAACTGATTTCGCACAGTCATGCGAAACGCTCCAAGAAGACGAAAATGGTGCTGATGGATTTTCCACTTCGCACAATCGTGCGAAATTGTTGGAGTTCGTGCGAAATTGCATCTTTTCCATATTTCTTGATGAAGAAGCCCCCGGAAGACCTCTTAGATGATGTCAAGTGTCCACTTGACCTTAGCCTATAAATAGAAACTTCATTGACTCATTTAAAAACTTTTTTACATTTTTCTAATTGTAAAACTTTCCAAATTTATTCTCTATATAATTCTCTACTTTCTTTCATTTTCTCTCATTTTCTTGGTAGCCAAACATGTCTTGTGAGATCAAATCTCCAAGCATGAGTGACTAAATCTCGTTTTTCTCGGAGGAGGGAGGATTTAGAGGTAAGATCTATGGTGAATTAGATAATTGAGCTTGAATTGCAAAGGTAATTTGATCCAATTGATTGATTAATTGAAATTTGGGGATTTTTATCTTCAAATTGTCTTGGATGATTACTACAATGCAAGCTAGGTAGATTCATCAAATTCTTAATGCTAGATTTGATGAGATTGAATAGTTGCATTGTGTGAATCATTGGAAGATAATTTAAGATGAATTGAATATATGATTTGAATTAATCTCTCGAATTAGATTATCTAATTTGAAAAAAAATTAGATCTAGACTTAAAGTTAAATCCAAAATCGGTTTAGATGAAAATTTAGGTTTTCAATCTAACTTGATGAAAATTAGATCTCAACATCTATTCACCATGGAAATTGCTTTCTAGAAAATCCTAACTCCGAGAATTTCACCTCCTATTAATTTTCTTCTATTTTACACTTCATTTTCCTCTCAATTTGATATCTAAAGAGAAGAATAATAAATAAAAACTTTATATAATGATCATGATATGGTAACAAACGAATAGTACAAATCAAAAGATTAATCTAATCGAAGCAAGTAGAGAGTTATGGATGTCTTTCAATTAATATGGACTGAAACTAAGAGAATAAGCAATGCAAAAATCAACTCAAAATGATGAATAGATCGATTATTATGATAACTAAAAGAAAATGGAATTCATGTGAGAATGAAGATATAGAAATATGAAAAAGTATGCAATGCACGTGTAAATATGGATATACATGATGTCAAAAGCATAAATATAAAAAACTATGTCTGCCCTGAATTACCAAATAAAATTAATCTAGGCAAATTCATAAAGAAAAACAAATAAGCAACAGAAAACCAATGGCATAACCTGTATCATCAATCCTAGCATATTTCTTATAACAAGATCATCTTATAAATCAATTAATTATTCATGAATTAACCACTCGACACTTGAACCAGGTCTTATGGGCTCTAGGTCAGGATATTCTTTGTGCCTCTTCTTGGAGCTATCGGGGTCATATTTTTTGTACCCTCACACCAATATATATCCTGGCAATATACTCCAGAACCGCATGAGGCTTTCCACAAAATATAATCAGTATCCGGCTAATCTCAAGGTCATAATGCCCCTATCCAAAACACTAAAAAAGGAGACCTATTCATGATAACTTCTTCCGTGAGTGCTTCCAAGCCCAGAAACCGGATCCTCGGATCTGTCCATATCATTGACATCATGAATATAATATTTAAACTAGTGCAAAGTCAAACCATCTAAGCATGGGTGTCACATGCCACCTTAATATTTAAGCTTGACAAGATGTTCAATATTGATTATAGTATCTTTATGTTGATTCCTCTAATCTGGACTTTTCACATCTTCTTAAAGTTGGACAAACAATATTTTTTTCACGTTCAGATTTGCTCTAAGTACGCTACCTTTAATCTGATAAAATTAAACACTGACCTACAACAAACTAAAATCCTTTTAACACCTCCCTGAATGAATCTGATCATGCAGAAAATGACCCACATGCTGCGGTTTCTGAACCTTCACATTTTTCAGGCCGGTAGCAAATATAATTAGAGAATTGCTGAACAGGGCCAGACTTGATGTCCTCGTATAGTTGTGCCTTTTCACCACATTGGATTTTCAATAAACTCATGTTCTTTCAGCCATGAACAAAAGAATGGGTACCACTGTATGGTCGATTAGTGGATCATGTTTGAAAGAATATAGAAATTCAACAGAAACAAAGACAAAAAGTTTGGTCAATTATGATGACTTTGATTTGTAAAAAATCTATGGATATTATCTCTTTTTTTTTTTAATTATTGTTATTATCTTCTACAAATCTCAAATATGGGTGTACTTCGGAGTTGAAACTGACCCAGTTCAACCAAAAAAAAAATCCAATAGAAAAGCATATATTTTACAAAAATAATGATGAAATGCGATGATAAAGTCCCAATCATTTTTTTCCCCTTACTTTGTATGAAAATCCGGGAGATACCCATTGAAAATGTGCAAAGATGGAATAGTTGAATATATAAAATGTTTAAAATAATCACTAGTTCTCACCAAAAACATCAAACCCTATATTAATGATCTTTATGTCTCAACTGAAGTCTGGAAACTAGCTCAGCATTTTGGTCAAATTTTTAAGCTTTCCTAATAACTATTCAGAAGAAGAACAGAGCCAGGATCAGAGTGGTGAAAACTTAAAGAGGGAATGGGGTCTCAGGCGGGTCCAAACAGATTCAATTTTCCTGCTTTCTTCATAATTAGTAATAGCAGCAGCTAATAAAACTGACATGATCCGTGATAAAAGAAAAAGTCATGCCAGCAAGGAAGTTATGGTGGGTAAAGGCTCTGAGATCAGAATTGGTAGGTTCCATCCATGAGCTGAGAAAAAGAAAAGAGAAGGGGTGAAAAAAAAAAAAAAAGTAGATCGAGGGTCATTCATTTTTTTTTTTAACTTATAAAAATAAATAAATAAATGATGGTATGCATTGAATGTGAACAAGAGTTACATGTGTGAGTGCAAAGTAAAAGTCACGGTTCCCCGATGACTTTATTTTCATTCAAGCTTGGATCCTGGACTTTTCTAAAAGCCTGTTGGACTTGCCCTCCCTCGAGGATTCAAATTTCCCTGGCTTCATTGAGGTTTGTGCAAATCCATTTCACTTTTCTCCCATTCACATCTTTAGAAGGTTTGAGTTTGGTATGGCTTTAATGGTTTATTGGTCCCCGCTCAAACTACCCACTTCAAACATTTTTATTTTTGTGAAAAAGAGTAGGTGAAGGACATCTGCAAGAGACTAAATTTAAAGGAGAAGAAAAGAAACTTGTCATACAAATTACAATTAGCAGAAGAAGAAAAGTGACTTGTCATACCAATTAAAATTAGCAGAACAATAGGAATAATGGAAAAATAACAGGAATATGAATTCAGAAGATTAATTTTCCTGTGCTATGGAGAACAAATTAGTGATATGGAGGTTGCACTGCAAAGAACAAACTGAAGAATATTCTTATCTGGATGCATATATGACTGTAGACTAAAGCAAAGGCGTTGCAATCTAAGAGGGCTAGATCCTTAGGTCCTGTGGTACTAGTAGAAGAGAAAACTAGAAAAGTCCTTGTCTACTCTACCAGAAGCAGGAAGAAGGGCAGTCTGAGCGGAGGAGGAGGCTGTGATGGCGGTGATGGTGGGTCATGTTTAGGAGGCGGAGAAACCTTCTCCTCTTGTAATAAAAAGCATATCTGAGTCTGGACCAGACCAACTTTCTGAATTTGCGAGCAGAGCGTAGCCTGAGACAGATGACCCTCTTTACACGGATGAAGGATGTCTTGATCCTGTCTGCCACACTCCTTTTCCTGCAGAACTGGTAGCTTCTTAGGAACAGCTGCCTCTTCTCCATGTAGTAGTTTTGCTCCGCATAATACCCATTATGATCAATTCGAAATATGGGTTGATTCAAGGCCGCCATCTACACCACCTCCTCGTATGATGGGCAGGAGGGATGGAAAGATAATGAGGGAGGGTAGTAGGGTACGCTTCTAGTCAGACGGCAAAGAATGGAGTCTATATATATATAAATATAAATAAAAGGGTGTGACTCATGGCATACCTGTTTTCGCTTTGCGACCACTGCGCCGTCGCAGTAGCAAGATAGCAAAAAAAATTTGAATTTATTTATATATTCACGTGAACTTGTATTTATGGCTTGGCCAAGAAACAACCCCAAACCAGTGTGACGTGTAATATATACTGGTAACATTATCAACCCATACAGCGCCGTCTTATCACTAGGTAAATTGTTGAAAGCAAAAATAAGAAAACCAGTAAATTTCTTTACGTGTAAGGAAAATTAAAAAAAAAAAAATCTCTTTCTTTAAGTACTCAAAAATTCCAAACCCACACCATTTTTTCCTTACTTGATAAAATATTTGATAGTTAATTTTTCATCTCCGTTGGTGAAAAGGTTCATCTAGCTGTTAAATTTGGGAATTAAATATTGTTAAAGGAAGAGTACTTTTAATATCCTTCTTTAATTAAAAGAAAATTTCATTATTTTCTTCCAAATCACTAATCTTGTGAGTTACAGTTGGCAAACCTTTTCTTTGCTTATGATTAAGAATGATGCACTATTTTACGAAATATTTAGAGGGGCGTAAAATAGAAACATCCGAGGGATAAGTATTACGTATTAGCCGGCCAAACAATTGACGTAGAGAGACAGGGAAGCTTGATTACAAAGTAAAACCAACGCATATGAGAGTGGAAAGATGATCAAGGGCAGGTGCAACCAACCCTTACATTGCGCATGTGCTGCCTTGCAAGTTTAACCATACCCATGCCCGCAGGTCAAACCCATTAACAATAAATTATTATTACATTCAATATTAAATTAGTGCACCCACCCTTCCCTTATGCATGCTGGCTTCATTCCTGATACCCCATCTCATCAATTCAACGTCAAGCCAAATACGTATTAAGGGGTTTTAATTATGTGTCGCCCTCGAAACTCACTCCCAGATAAGTCCAAAGGAGAAGTTGCCTCCTAATTACATAATTTCAAAGTGAGGTTGGCCAAAACCTCAAAACTCTTCTACTTAGTAGTTACTAGAATATGAAATTTGAATCTAAAACTAAATTTATTTCACTGTGAAAAGGTCTTTCACAACCATGAGAAATGAGAAATGTTTTTAGTATTTAAGAATATTTACGTTTTAATTATTATAAATATTAAAAACATTTTTTAGAATTATTATGAACATTTTCTAAATATCTTGAAAAATTATTCGTCAATGTTTGGATGCTAATAGTACATCTACGAGGAGTCAAAATAAAGTTTTCTCATCGCTCATTGCCAGGAGGACGATGATATGAGCCATGTACAGAAAGATTGTACCATTTTCTTAAATCAGCCCTTCCACCAGAAACCCCCTTATGAAAACTGCTTTACTTCATCATCATTTACGAAAACAACCTTTTGCTATGGGCTCAAGCTCCGAAATACGAACACAACTCCGCCCAATGGTGGTTGGGCTGAGCTCTGGGCTGGGCTTCCCAAAGACTTGGTATTTTTATTCTCGCCTCAATGAACATAAAAGGATAACTTATTATATTTTATTTTATTATTTAAATAGATTCAGCCTTCATAAAAATAACTCTATTAATTGTCATATAAATTATTTTATTTTTAAAATAATTTTCATGATTAGTAAATGCTATAACAAAAACAAAATTTGACACAATTATAAATCTTCAACTTGAATCAAACATGCTCTACAACATCTTAAATGGCCCAAAATGGGAAATTTTTAGGCTTATTTGATATTCTCTTTCATAATCTCAATTGTACGACCTAAATTATGTTTGTTAAATCCTAAAATATGTTGGTTAGTTTATTCATAATGACCAACAATGTATAGTAAGTGGTAAAATTCATCATTTTTTTTTATGTCAAAAGTATAAAAGATTATGAACTTTCACATGTAAATTGTACCATTATATTTTAAAAATATGTTTATATGATTATGATGAGCCAATTAGATATATGGAGTTACGAACCACTACTTGATATAAGATATTACAATCAACTCTTATACAAATAACATATCCCCATTATGAGTTCTTACTTTTTTAGAATGCATCTGCATGGTTAAAATGAGTGATAGATATTTATTTTCTTGTCCAATATGGGATATCACAATTAACTCTCCCTTCGTCCTCTTTTACAATTTGTGGCTACTCAAAATACTTATTTTGAATCTCACACCAAAGTTAGGAATTGACTTTAATATCATCTATAACATATTCTCCTTTTGGTATAAATATTATCTTCTTTATGCCTAATATATCTTTATGATTTTAAAATGTGTTTACATAGTTAAAATGAGTTCACTACAATGTAGTAATAGTATTCGAACTTTTTTCCCTAATTGATGCAAGATATCATAATCACCTCTCTTGTAAATATTACATCTTTTTGTGTTTTATGAGATTACGAGACTTATTAGAGTAAAAAATATATACTTTAATAACACATAAACACTATGATTTATGCATTATTAAAGGCTTGAATCACTCAAATTAACTCAATAGAACTTCTTATTCATAATCATATTTAATTTTATTAAAATTTAAATTTTAAAAACAAAAAAAATTCATGAATAATGATGGCCTTGATATTTCAGACATCCTAAATACTAGGATCAAAGGTGAATCGAATTGAAAAATCGATATTGCAAGGAACTCTTAGGTGCAATCTCTATTTGATCAATCAACTAGTTTAATATGTTAATTACCTCATTAACCATTTGCCACAATTTTACTTTTAAGTAACTGATCAATCCACTAGTCAAGTTTTTAATCTTCATTTAAAAACTAAATTTAATATTACATATATATATATATATATATATATATTATAAATATAGGTCATTATAATAATGATGCTTAAGAGTAAAGCGTCCCTGTTATTGACATATGGCTCCTTCCCATAAAACACTTACACACCCATCTTTATTATAATAGAATTCACCCCAAAAATCAGAAAGAAAATATCCATTTATATGAATATTTCCATCATTAGATTTTATAGATATATCATTAGGTTTTATAGATATATCAAAAAATAAAAAATATTGATAAAATAAAAATTGATCAAAATTCAAGAGAACATCAAAGAAAACCTAAAAAAATTATAAGAGAAGCAATAATATGCCTATTAAAATAATTTTTATTGGAAAACTTGAAATATATAATATATATAAATTTTTTTTAAAAAAATACTTATAATTTTATTTATAAATAGTTATTTTTTTGTATTTAATTACAGTATATATAAACAAATTATTAAGATATAATGGTTTTATCTTTTTAATAATAGTTTAAATTAAATGAAATTTAAATTATTTTATTTGATAAATATTTATTTTTATTTTATAAAAAGTTTTTAAATATATATATATATATATATATATATATATATATGTTAGAAAATATGAGAATTTATCAGATAATGGGAAATTGTGGATGATCATCCATACTGATGTATATCTCTTTATGACTCCCTATAAATGGGAGATACTTCTAATGAAATTCTATTATATTCTCTTCCTACATTCTAATTTCTCTTTCTTGTTTTCTTCTCATTTCACTTTATAATTTTACAACATGTTATCAGCACAATTAGTCTCTACAAAAGAAATAGAAAGATTTTTCTCTATTCAGAGAAATAGAAAAGACGTTCTCCTTTTCAGAGAAATAGAAAGACTTTTCTCTCTTATTTCTCACAAAAATGTATGTGATAAACTTATATCACGATTTTCTATTTTATTACCCTTTGAATTCTATTTTCATTTATTTTATTTGAATACATAAATATGTATAATCCCTATAACCATAAGTTATGGGGTAAATTATAAATCATAGGGTAAATTCATAACCAGAAATTATGAAAAATATGTACAATTCCTATAACTAGAAGTTATGGGGAAAAATTACAGAATTACATATACATGATCAGAAGTTATATATATGATCACTAATTATTTATTTTTAATTATACGGTATAACTGGATGTTATACCAAACAATATTATATAGTCAAAAGCTATAAAATAAATAAATAAATAAATGTTCATAGCCTGAAGCTATGTACAAATTGACATAATGAAATATCACAACCCGAAATTATGCACAAATTTACATAAAATAATTCATAGCTTGAAGCTATCTATTACTTTGCACATTTTTGTTATGATAAAATAATCATAGCCCGAAGCTATGAAAAAGAAATATATATATATATATATATATATATATATATATATATATATTAAATTTTAATTCTTATTTCATATTCATACATTTTTACCATATTTATAATTGATAAATTTTAGGTCATAATATTTTTAGATATCGTTTACTTGAAATATTGTTAAAGCATTTTATTAATAGTTTATTATAATAATTGAAATATTTCTCTGATTAATATTATATATAGCTTTCAAATAATGTCAAACCTTGCAAAGCTTAAATTTGTTGCACTCGATATTTCGAGCAAAAACTACTTATCTTGGGTTCTGGATGCTGAAATTCATCTAGATGCGATGAATCTTGGAAATACCATTAAAGAACTAAATGACGCATCCTTGCAAGATCGCGCTAGAGCTTTGATATTCCTTCACCTTCACATTGATGAAGGATTAAAAGGTGAATACCTTACAGTTAAAGATCCTTTCATCCTTTGGAATAATCTAAGGGAATGATATGACCACCAAAAGACCGTAATCCTTCCAAAAGCACGCTATGATTGGATGCACTTGAGATTACAAGATTTCAAGTCTGTTAGTGACTACAACTTGGTCTTATTCAAAATTAGCTCACAATTAAAATTGTGTGGAGAAAAGGTCACTGAAAAATATATGCTTGAAAAAAATTCATGACTTTTCATGCCTCGAATGTGCTCTTACAGCAACAATATTGAGAACGTCGTTTCACTAAATATTCAGAATTGATCTCATGTCTTCTTGTGGCTGAACAAAATAATGAGCTATTATTGAAAAACCATCAATCTTGTCCTATTAGGTCTATGTCATTGCTTGAAGTCAATGCCACATCTATTCAAACCCTTAGACATGGACAATGACGTGGATATGGTCGAGGTCAAGGACGTGGTTGCTGTCAAGGTCGCGATAAACACAATTCTTCTCATCGTAGTGGTTCTCAAAGTAAAAATAACAACTCAAACCACCAGAAGTGGAATAATTCAAAGGCACAACCTGAAAAGGGGATAGAACCACAAAGTAAACATGCTCGTGAGAATAAGTGTCATAGATGTGGCATGAAATGACATTGGTCACATACTTTTCGTACTCCAAAACATTTTGTTGACCTTTATCAAGCCTCAATAAAAGCAAAAGGAAAGAAAGTTGAAATGAACTTCATTGATAGTGATGACCCAATAGATCTAACCCATTTAGATGTTTCAGATTTCTTTGAGAATCCTAATGGGAAATTGACCATCTAATTGGTGATGGAAATGTTTGTAATGATTAAATGTTATGTTCTTATTTAGTTCTTTGCAAATAGGTTTATTTTGTTATCATCTTTAAACACATTATTTATTATTCATTTTTTATAGTTTATTTCACATTTTATTATTTTCATAGCATTTAGAGCCCTAAGCTCTCGACCCAGAGGAGCTCATGTCATCCACAACGCTGAGTTGTTCATAACATCTAGAGCTCTAAGCTCACAAACTAGAGTAGCTCATGTCATTCACAATTCTAAGTTGTTTATAACATCAAGAGCCTTGAGCTCATGACCTATAGTATTTTATGTCATCGACGACCCTGAGCTATTTATAGCATCAAGAGCCCTCCGCTCATGACCTGAAGTCATTCATGTCAAGCATGGCCAAGAGCTATTGATAGCATCTAGTACCCTAAGCTCACGAACAAGAGTAGCTCATGTCATCAACAACCTTGGTTGTTCATAGCATATAAAGTCTAGAGCTCACAACTCGGAGTCGTTCATGTCAACCATAGCCCAGAGCTGTTCATAACATCTAAAGCCTTGACCTGAAGACCCAGAGTCGTTCATATCAACCACAACCCAGAGTTGTTCATAGTGTGAAACCAAGGTTTGGTTAATCTTGGTTTTGATGATAACAAAATAAAGTTTAAAACTAATGATTATATTTCAAGTGTGATTAGGCAAGATGATTTCCAAAGTGGCAATCACAAAGACAAATCAAGTCAAAGAGAAATCATGAAGAAGAAAACCACCTCAAAGAGAAGTGTTTTTCAAGACCCAAGCTTCATAAGATTTCTTTGTAAGGTTGTTGGTGCACTAGGATTTTCATGCATTACATTCTTTACTTATGCACTGAAATAATCCAAGAGTTATTTTGTTTTAAATATTTTTAAAATTGGATGATTTCATGTTGTCAATTGAAACCTTATGTCAAATGTTTTTCCAACTTTTTAAAAACGTTTTAAGTTGAAAAAACTGGTTTTTGAGCAAAAAACGGCTTAACCGGTTGAACCAAATGAGGAACCGATTGACCTTCAGCTCAACTGGTTGAGGTCCGGGTCGACCCCCAGCTCAACCGGTCGAGGGTGAAAAAAAACTCTTTCTTTTAGAACAGTTGTTCAACCGGTCAAAGTTGAACCTCAACTAGTTGAAATCCGGCCAAGGTCCAATGGTCACCTTCCAAGCATTAAATGCTAACAGTTAGTCAACCGGTCAAACCCCCAATGACTAGTTTAGTTTTTTTCTTCTATAAAAAGGCACCAATCTTTATTGTTTCATGAGCTTAACCTTTTCAAACCTTTCTTGAATATATTATAGCCTTGGAAGAGTGTTTTTGAGTGCACCATTGTTTTAAAACTTGCATATCTTTAGTGCACCATTTAATTCTAGTTTTCTTGTATCATTTGTGCTTAAAGTTTTTGTACTAGGATTTTGTGAGATCATTTATTTGTAAATCTTTGAGAGGAAGTTTCTCAAGTGTGTGGTATCACTTGAAAGGTTGTTCAAGAGTGAGATATCTCTTGAGAAGTATAAACGGTGCTTGGAGCCAAAAATTCAAGAGGGTGAATTGGAACCATAATCCAATTGTATTGCTTGAAGGCTTGGTTTGGAAGCCTTGAATTAGTGGAACCTCAAGCTTGGGATTGAAGCTAGAGGAGAGTGGATGTAGGTCAGGTTGCGCCGAACCACTATAAAATCTTGTGTTTGCATTCTCTATTCCCTACTCTTTTAATTTATATGCAATTGTCTTTATATTGTTTATTATATACCTGCATATAATTGTCTCTTACATTCACATAGTTTAAATTTTCAAAAATAGACCATCACCCTATTCACCACCCCCCCCCCCCCCACCCCTCCCCTCCTTTAGGGTGATTACCATAGGTTGGATTAACCTAATTTTTCTAACACATAACATCTAGGGCCTTGAGCTCATGACATAGACTCATTCATGTTAGCTAAAACCTAAAGCTATTCATAACATCTAGAGCCTTGAGCTCATGACCCAAAGTAGCCCATGTTATTTGTAGCCTTGAGCTATTCATAACATCTATAACCTTGAGCTCACAACCAAGAGTTGTTCATGTCAACCATAACCCTGAGTTGTTCATAGTATCTAAAGCCCTAAGCTCACAACCCGTAGTCTTTCATCGACAGTCCTAAGCTCTTAATAACATCTAAAGCCCTAAGCTCACAACCCGAAGTCATTCATGTCAACCACAACCTAGCGTTGTTCATAGTATTTAGAGTCTTAAGCTCACGACCCAAAGTAGCCCATGTTATCAACACCTTTAAGCCATTCTTTGCATCTATAGTCCTAATCTCATGACCTAGAGTCATTCATGTCAACCACAACTCTGATATGCTCATAGCATCTAGAGCCCTAACCTCACGACCTAGAGTGTTTCATGTCATCCATATCCCTGAGCTATTCATAGCATCTAAAGCTCGGAGCTCATGACACAAAGTCGTTCATGTCAACCACAACTTAGCATTGTTCATAGCATCTAGAGCCCTAAACTCACGATCCAAAGAAGCTTATGTTATCCACAATCCTCAACTGTTCATAGCAACTAGTGCTCTAATCTCACGACCTAGGATTGTTCATGTCAACCACAACTCTGAGTTGTTCATAGTATCTAGAACCTTGAGATCATGACCCATAGTCTTTCATGTCATTGCCAACCCTGATTTGTTCCTAGCATTAGGAGCCTTGAGCTCACGACTCAGAGTTGTTCTTGTCAACCACCACCCAGAGCTATTCATAGCATCTAAAGACCTAAGCTCACGACCCGGATTCGTTCTTGTCAACCACAACCTAGAGTTATTCATAGCATCTAGAGCCTTGAGCTTAGGACCTAGAGTGGCTGAAGTCATCCACAACCCTAAGTTGTTCATAGGATCTAAAGTTTTGAGCTCCTGAATCGGAGTCTTTCATGTCAACCACAACCTAGAGTTGTTCATTGTATCTAGGGCCCTAAGCTCACAACCTAGTGTTGTACATGTCCTTAACATCCCTAAGCTATTCGTAGAATCTAGAGCCTAAGCTCACAACCCAGAGTCTTTCATGTCATCGACAACCCTGAGTTGTTCATATCGTTTAGAGCATTAAGCTCACAACTCGAAGTCGTTGATGTCAACCACATCCCAATGTTGTTCATAGCATTTAGAGCCCTGAGCTCACGATCTAGAATAGCCCATGTTATCCATAGCCCTGAGTCGTTCTTAGTATATAGAGCCCTAGGCTCACGACCCGGATTTGTTCATCCCAACCACAACCTAGAGATATTCATTGAATTTAGAGCCCTTACATCATGACCCAAAGTTGTTCATGTCATCCATAGCCCTGGCTTGTTCATAGCATCTAGAGTCTTGAGCTCACGACATGAAATCGTTCATGTTAACCACAACTGAATATTGTTCATAGCATCTAGAACCCTGAGCTCACGACCTACAGTAGCTAATGTTATCCACAACCATTAGTTGTTTATAGCAACTAGAGCCTTGAGCTCACGACCTACAGTAGTTCATGCCAACCACAACCTTAAGTAGTTCATAGTATCTACAGTCCTTAGCTCATGACCTGTAGTCTTTCAAGTCATCGACAACTCCGAGTTGTTCATAGCATCAGGAACCCTGAGCTCACAACTTGGAGTCGTTCTTGCCAATCACAGCCCAAAGTTATTCATAGCATCTAGAGCCTTGAGCTCACGACTTAGAGTACCTCATGTCATCTACAACCCTAAGCTATTAATAGCATCTAGAGCCTTAAGCTCACGACCCTGAGTGATTCATGTCAACCATAGCCTAGAGTTATTCATAGCATTTAGAGCTATGAGCTTACGGCTTAGAGTCTTTCATGTCAACCACAACCTTGAGTTGTTCATTGCATCTAGAGCCCAGAGCTTAGGACTAAGAGTCGTTCATGTCATCCACAACCCTGACTTGTTCGTAGAATCTAGAGCCCTATGCTCACAACTCCAAGTCTTTCATGTCATAAAAACCCTGAGTTGTTCATAGCATCTAGAGTCATGAGCTCACAACTCAGAGTCGTTCATGTCAACCACATCCTAGAGCTTTTCATAGCATCTAAAGCCTTGAGCTCAAGACCTAGAGTGGTTCATGTCATCGATAGCCCTGAGTTGTTCATAACGTCTAGATCCATGAGCTCACGACTTAAAGTTTTTCATGTCAACCACAACCTAGAGGTATTCACTACATCTAGGGCCTAGAGTCATTCATGTCAACCACAGCTGAAAGTTTTTCATAGCATCTAAAGCCTTGAGTTCACGACCCAGAGTGATTTATGTCATTGACAACCCTGAACTGTTCATAACTTCTAAAGCCCTCAGCTTAATACCCGGAGTCATTAATGTCAACCATAGCCTAGAGCTGTTCATAGCATCTACGGCCCTAAGTTCCTAACCTAGAGTCGTTCATGTCATCCACAACCTTATGTTGCTAATATAATCTAGAGTCTTGAGCTCATGATATGAAGTCTTTCATGTCATCAGGAACCTTGAGTTGCTCATTGCACCTAGAACCCTGAGCTTACCCCTTGGAGTCATTCATGTCAACCACATCCCAGAGTAGTTCATAGCAACTAAAGCCATGAGCTCACGACCCAAAATAGGACATGTCATCAACAACCCTGAGTTGTTCATAGCATCTGAAGTCTTAAACTCATGACCCGAAGTTGTTCATGTAAACCACAACCCTGAGATGTTCGTAGTATATATAACTTTTAGTTCACGACCCTAAGTCATTCATGTCATCCACAATCCTGACCTGTTCATAGCATTTAGAAAACTCAACTCATGACCAAGATGAGCTCATGTTATCCACATGTCCGAGCTGTTCATAGCATTTAGAGCATCTTGAGTTCACGAACTAGAGTAGCTCATGTCATCCATAGGCCTAAGTTGTTCATTGCATCAAAAGCCCCGAGTTCATAACCTATAGTATTTTATGTCATCAACAACCTTGAGTTGTTCATAGCATCAAGAGGCCTCAGCTCACGACCCGGAGTCATTCATCTCAACCACAATCAAGAAATGTCGATAGCATCTAGTGCCTTGAGTTCATGAACATGATTAACTCATGTCATCCATAGCCCTGAGCTTTTGATAGCATCCAAACTCACGACCTAGAATCGTTTATATCAACCATAACCTAGTATTATTCATAGCACCTAGAGCCCTAAGCTCAAGACCCAGAGTGGCTCATGTCATTGATAGCCTTGAGCTGTTTATAACATCTAAAGCCTTGAACGCACGACCTAAAGTCGTTCATGTTAACCACGACCTTTAGCCCTTAGCTTAAAACCTCAGGTCGTTCATGTCATCTATAACCTTAAGCTCGTGATTCGGAGTCTTTCATGTCATTAACATCCTTGAGTTGTTCATAACATCTAAGGTCCAGAGCTCACGACCTAGACTCATTCATGTCAACCATTGCCCAAAGCTGCTTATAGCATAGAGAGCCCTAACTTGAGGATTTAGAGTCGTTATGTAAACCACCACCCAGAGTTGCTCATAGCATCTAGGGTCCTTTTCGTTATTTTATGGTTTTAATTGATGCATCAACTCGTTGGTCTCATGTTTGTCTTTTTTCAACTAGAAATACTACATTCGCTAGGTTACTTGCTCAAATAATTCGACTCAAGGCACAATTCCCTAATCATCTTATTAAGACAATTCGTCTTGATAATGCTAGTGAATTTTTCTCTCAAACATTTCTTGATTATTATATGTCGGTTGGTATTGATGTTGAATATCCTATTGCTCATACCCATACTCAGAATGGATTAGTTGAATCTATAATTAAGCGTTTGCAACTGATTGCAAGACCATTACTCTTGAAAACAAAATTGTCCTTATCTGCTTGGGGGCATGCTATTCTTCATGTTGCCACTTTAATTCGAATTCGCCCTACATCTAATCATGATTACTCACCTTTACAACTTGTTTTAGGCTCCCAACCAAATGTTTCACATTTTCATATTTTTGGTTGTGTTATCTATGTTCCCATAGCTCCACCTCAACATTCCAAGTTAGGACCTCAACATCTACTTAGTATATATGTTGGTTTTAATTCTCCCTCCATTATCCATTATCTTGAACTAGTCACAGGTGATGTTTTTACTGTCCGCTTTGTAGATTATCATTTTGATGAAAATGTTTTTCCATCATTAGGGGAAGACAAGTCAAAAGAATGGTAAGACATTACATGGTATGTACCCTCCTTGTCTTATCTTAATCCTTGCACAAGACAATGTGAGTTAGAAGTTCAAAGGATTGTTCATTTGCAAGGACTTGAAAATCAATTACCTGATGTTTTCACAGATATAAAGAAAGTAACAAAGTCACACGTGCCAACTGTGAACACCCCATCACATATTGATGTCCTTGAAAGACAATTGGAGAATGCCATCGCAAATGAATCTAAGACATGCCTGAAGCGTGGTAAACCTATTGGCTCGAAGGATTTAATTCATAGAAAAAGAAAATGAACAACATATGAAAAACTTAGTACTTTTGAAGAGTTCACAAATATGAAAAGGTCAAATGATGAAACCCAACTTGACAAACAGTTATCTCCTGAAGAGACACAAATTGATCAAATACCGGTATCTAGAACTGAAGAGATCTCAATGAGTCACATGAGAGAAACAAAGGATTGTAGCGACATTATCATAGATAATATATTCGCATTCCAAGTGGCTATGGACATCATGAGAAATTATGAATATCAAGAACCACAAGCTGTGAATGAATGTCAAAAAATGAATGATTGGCCAAAATGGAAAGAAGCAATCCAAACAAAGCTAAACTCATTAACAAAACGAGAAGTACTTGGACCTATAGTTCAAACACCTGGAAACATAAAGCATGTTTGATATAAATGGGTCTTTGTGAAAAAATGAAATGAGAATGATGAAATCATAAGATATAAATCACGACTTATTGCTCAAGGTTTCTCTCAAAGACTTGGTATAGACTACAAGGAAACTTATTCCCCTGTAATGGATGTAATCACACTTTGATACTTGTTAAGTTTAATAGAAGACTTGGTATAGACTACAAGGAAACTTATTCCCCTGTAATGGATGTAATCACACTTTGATACTTGTTAAGTTTAATAGTCTCTGAAGGACTAGATATGCGTCTTATGGATGTTGTTACAACCTATTTATATGGGTCTATAGATACTGACATATATATGACAATCCTTGAAGAATTCAAATTGCCTGAAACAACTAATCCAAAACCTCGAAACATATACTCAATCAAACTACAAAGATCTTTGTACAGATTAAAGCAATTTGGATGTATGTGCTATAATCGTTTGAGTGAGTATTTGTTAAAAGAAAAATATGTGAATAATTCAATTTGCCCATGTGTTTTTATCAAGAAATCAAAATTTGGACTTACAATAACTGCAGTGTATGTGGATGATTTAAACCTTATAGGAACTCTTAAAGAGCTCACAAAAGCAGCCAATTATTTAAAGAAGGAATTTGAAATGAAAGACTTGGGGAAAACAAGATATTGCCTCGGCCTACAAATCGAGCATTATTCAAATGGCATATTGTGGACCCCGTATTTCGGCTCATGCGTTTTCCACTCGATGGCGAGCTCGATTTTGATTTGAAAGGTGATTTTCATTGATTAAAAAAACATGACTTGGAGTCGCCACTTATTTTTGTTTTATTTTTAAAAGGGTAAACAAAATAAGAAAGAAAACCCTAAGTGCGACTCCTTATTTTGGAAAAGGTGATCTACGAAAAATCGGATCGGGCTCGGGGGTCAGGTTACTTATCGAGAAGGTACGGTAAAGACCATAGCACCCCTCTAAGTCCCTAAAGTCGGGTCTCTACTAATAAAATGAAGCTGACATGACAATCAGTAGGAAAATCAATGGATACTCAAATTGATCATGCACATATGAGAATCAAAACACTCAATAAAAAAAACGATCAAAGTGGGAGCGGGGCATACCTTGGCATCAAACGATCAATGCGCTATCAAGAGAGTGGGTTAGTGCACAATTAAGAAATAATCTCATGCATGTTAGAGAGCAATATGTATGATAATCCAATCAAACAATCGATCAATCAATCATAAAGTCACCCAGGTTGGGCCCCCACCAAAGCCCGTTTATTTTTGCATGACTTAATGTCACATACTTCATTATTTCGGAATTATGAAAAATTCGTTCATGATTATTAGAATCAAGGGGAGCAGAAAATCGTTTGAAGACCAGAATGGAATTAAAACTATTTGAGAAAATCGGTTTTTTTGAAATTCATTTGAAAAATTGGAGTCTTGAAGGTTGCTTAAAATTTGGAGTTTTTAGAGTTCATTTGAAGGTCGGACTTTCAGAAACTAAATGTGAGAATGAGAATTTTTAGAAATTAAATTTGAACGAGATTGGAAACTTGAAAACGATTTGAGGGTTCGGGATTTTAAATGAAAACTAAGTTACGAAAATTGGGGGCTTTGGGAATTAAATTTTGAAAGAAATCAGAATTGTAAGTTATTTGAGAAGTAGAGATTATGAATGTCGATTTATATATAAAAAAAAAAGAAAAAAAAAAGAAAAAAAAAAGGTAGCAATCTTGAAAATCATTCGAATGCAGAATTTATAGAAATAATGAATAAAGTAATAGCGATAATGATAATAATAAGTAGCGGGATAAATACGGGGATTAGAGCATGGGAAACTGAAAATTAAGTTCGGAGATAGGACAATTGGAATTTCAGATAGCTAAATTTAGAAATCGGAATTTTGAAGAATTAGACTTTAATGATTGAGATTTTTAAGAGAAATAAATAGGTAAGTATGGGACAGTGCTACTAATTAGTCAAAACGATATTGGAACGGATGAAAGTGAATAGTGAGATTTGTGAGATTAAAAATTAAATTTTGAAAGATTGAGATTTTTAAAAGAAACAAACAAATAAATATAGAATAACGTTACTAGTTAATTAAAAACGATATTTGCACGGATGAAAAGGAATAGTGAGATTCGTGAGATTAAAAATTAAATTAGGAAGTCAGGTTTTTGAAGAATTGGACTTTGAATAAATAAATAAATATAGGATGACAATTCTGCTTAAGGAAAATAACATTTAAATGAATAAAGAAGAATAGTGGGATTTTTAGGGTTGAAAATTAAGTTAGGACATCGGATTTTTGAAGGGTTAGACTTTAAATAATTAGATAAAAACGGGATTGTAATTCTAATTGATGAAAATAAGACTTAAACGAATTATTGAAAAATTAAGTTAAGGCAGGGGATTTTCGAAGGATTAGACTTTAAATAAGTAAATGAATATGAGATACTAATTCTAATTAAAGAAAATAACATTTAGACAAATAGTAGAATTTTAGGATTGAGAATTAAATTATGACATTGGATCTTTTTAAAGGATTGGATTTTGGATAAATAAACTAATATAGGATCTTAATACTAATGAACGAAAATAATCATTTAAATCGAATAAAAAGAATAGTGGAATTTTTAGGGGTTTGAAAATTAAATTAGGACATTGGATCTCTGAAGGATTGGATTTTAAATAACTAAACTCGTATAGGATGATAATACTAATTAACGAAAATAACATTTAAATGGAATAAAAAGAATAGTGGAATTTTTAGGGGTTTGAAAATTAAGTTAGGACATTGAATTTTTGAAGAGTTGGACCTTAAATGAATAAAAAGGTAGGGGATAAGAATTCTAGTTAACGAAAATAACATTTAGGCGAATAATAGAATTTCTAAGGTTGAAAGTTAAATCGATATTTTTGAAAAATTGGACTTTAAATAAATATGGGATGATGATTCTAATTGATAAAAATGAAATTTAAACGAATTGTAGAATTTTTAGAATTGAAAAATTAAATTAAAAAAATATGGAATGTTCGAAGGATTAGACTTTAAATAACTAAATAAGTACAGGATTGTAACTCTAAGTGATGAAAATAAGATTGAGTTGAATTGTAGAGTTTTTAGGATTTGAAAGATTAAATTAAAACATGGAATTTTTTAAGGATTAAACTTTAAATAACTAGATAAACATGTGATAATAATTCTAATTGACGTAAATGAGATTTAAACGACTTATGGAGAAATTAAATTAAGACATGGGATTTTTAAAAGGGTTAGACTTTAAATAACTATATATGTATGAGATAATGATTCTATTTGATGAAAATAAAATTCAAACGAACTATTGAAAAATTAAATTGAGGCATGGGATTTTTAAAAGGGTTAGAGTTTAAATAACTATATAAATATGTGATAATAATTCTAATTGACGTAAATGAGATTTAAACGACTTATTGAAAAATTAAATTGAGGCATGAGATTTTTAAAATGGTTAGACTTTAAATAACTATATAAATATGTGATAATAATTCTAATTGACGTAAATGAGATTTAAACGACTTATGGAGAAATTAAATTAAGACATGGGATTTTTAAAAGGGTTAGACTTTAAATAACTATATATGTATGAGATAATGATTCTATTTGATGAAAATAAGATTCAAACGAACTATTGAAAAATTAAATTGAGGTATGGAATTTTTAAAAGGGTTAGACTTTAAATAACTATATAAATATGTGACAATAATTCTAATTGACGTAAATGAAATTTAAACGACTTATTGAAAAATTAAATTGAGGCATAGGATTTTTAAAAGGGTTAGACTTTAAATAACTATATAAATATGTGATAATAATTCTAATTGACGTAAATGAGATTTAAACGACTTATGGAGAAATTAAATTAAGACATGGGATTTTTAAAAGGGTTAGACTTTAAATAACTATATATGTATGAGACAATGATTCTATTTGATGAAAATAAGATTCAAACGAACTATTGAAAAATTAAATTGAGGCATGGGATTTTTAAAAGGGTTAGACTTTAAATAACTATATAAATATATGATAATAATTCTAATTAATGAAAATGAGATTTAAACGAGTATTTGAAGGATTAAATTCAAACATGGGATTTTTGAAGGATTACTTAAAGACCTAAGTTTTGAAAATGGAATTTAAAGTCTAGAATGTAGAAACTTCTTTGAGTCCAATATAGATTAATTTATACAAAAGTTTTTCATATATGGTGATTAGACATAATTAAAATATAAATTATTTTGTGTTTCAGAAAAACGATGTTCACCCCTAATGATTTATCCCTTAGTTATGCTCAAGTCAAATTAAAGAAGGTAGGTAAAAACGTAATAAGGTGTAATAAAAAATAAATAATAAATAGATTATGAAGATTAGGAGTTTAGAGATTTTTTTTTTTAGAGTTAGGGCATCCAAGTGGGCTAACCCAACATGGCCTTGGGCCATGAGGGTGGCTAGTTTGAGGAACAATGAGGCTCCCCATCAATGCGTGGGCTGGGCTCCAAACCCAAGCCCAAATCCGAACCATGGGCAAGCCTAAAACAGCCATTTCCATTACAAACTTGGGCTTGGGCTCAAATCTGAACCCGCTACCACCAGAAAAACCTACATTACCGCCTTTGACACCTTGAGTCTGAACTTCACCTCCTCATTTAAGCTCGTCATCGACGAACCGTACACCGCCTTCCCCATCGAACCTGAAGGCTCCAACTGCCCTGACTGCCGCCCCCCGACGCCACCAGATTTCTTCACGTCGTCTCCGGTAATCGGCGCTGCACGTGACCCTGTCGTCGGCTGCCGCTCCTTGTGTTGATCCCACCGCTTAGACATGTGAAGGCCACTGCTGAGCTGGTGAGATGGGATTCGCGTACCCATTGATAACTTGAAGAGAGGAAGATAGAGAAGGAGCGAAATGGAGAGATGCTTTAGAGAGAGAAAATGTGGTGTTTCTGATGGAGAGAGGAAGGGTGACCACATGCATGTACAGTCCTCATGCTCGTGGAAGGGATGATGGAAATGAGAGGGTGGTGTTTCTGATGGGTGGTGAGATGAGGGTAGCCATGCGCATATAGTGTTGTGTTATCCATTCTTTCAATGTTGTGAAAGTGCAATCTTTTCAAAAGGGCCCCAACAACACCACTATCCCCACTAAGAGCTGTTAAGCAAGATATGAAAAGAATGGATGATTCCTTCCCATGTCTAGATCTTTTAACATTCCATGAAAACCCAACTGCAACTACAGAATTCCTGATGGTATAAACCAATGGCTGAGAAGATCCAGGTGACAAAGATGGGCCAGGAACTATACCAAGCCTAAGAGATCTAGATAAAAAAAACACTTACCGAAGGACTTTTCCAGCTCATTGGGTCATTGTAAATATAGCTGCATTGTTAACCTTTGGAACTATTATTGTCAAGTCAATAGTGGCATAACACAAAGGATCCATGGCACACTTATGAAACATTGTACAAGTAGCTGCAGTGTAGCATAGGCTTTGTGTATCTAGCATAGAAAATACCTGGACCAAAACGAGAAGCTCCTCCTCTGCTCAGCTCGAAATCACCTCCCTATAGCTCCTCTTGCTTACAGCTTCTCCATGGCTTTCAAACTCTTCTTCTCAGTTCTCTCTCACTCTTCCTCATGCACTCCAAATTTCCCAGAACCCTGAATCTCAGGAAACTCTCTCCCCTATCCTTACTCTGTTTCTTTTTATTTTCTCCGTTTTTCTTTCCTTCCTTCGCAAGCCACTCCTCCCGTCCCCTATTCACCAGTCAACAACATGGCCTCCTTTCTCTTTTCCTGCCTCATCTAATCTGGCTTTCAGTAGACAAAGGGCCCCCCTCCCTCACTTATCCTAGGTGTCGCCAGCTCCTCCAAGTGGCGAGACATCATTCTTCCCATGCTATCAAAAAATCCCTAAAAAAAACTAATTGTCTTTGCTCTCTTAAGGGGGTCTATAATCCGTCAATCGACATATATAGAGAAAGTATTAAAATGATTTTATATGGACAAATCACATCTAGTCAATTCCCCTATGGTTGTTCGTTCACTTGAAGTGAACAAAGACCCATTTTGTCCTAAATAAGAAAATGAAGAACTGTTTGGTCCAGAAGTATCATATCTCAGTGCAATCGGTGTACTAATGTATCTTGAAAATTGTACTAAGACCAGACATAGCATTCTTTGTTAACTTACTAGCAAGATACAGTTCTGCTTCAACTAAAAAGCATTGGAATGAGATTAAACATATATTGTGATACCTTCGTGGAACAAGTGACATGGGTTTATATTATTTAAAAAAATCAAAATCATAATTGATTAGGTATGCAAATGCAGGACATCTTTTAGATCCTTATAAAGCTCGATCTCAAACGAGATATGTCTTTACTTATAATGGAATGACAATATCTTGGAAATCAGCCAAGCAAACAATAGTAGCCACATCTTCAAATCATTAAGAAATTCTTGCAATTCATGAAGCAAGTCGTGAATGTGTATGGCTAATGATCCAACATATACAAGAAACATGTGGACTATCTTTCATCAGAGGCAATGCAACCGTGTTACATGAAGATAATGTTGCTTGTATTGCACAAATTAAAGAAGGATTCATAAAAGGTGATATAACTAAGCATCTCTCCCCTAAATTCTTCTATACTCATGAGCTCTAAAAGAAATGTGAGATTGATGTTCAACAAATTCGGTCATGCAATAATCTAGCAGATCTATCACAAAGGCGTTACCTTCGACCACATTGAAAAAGTTAAGGTATGACATTGGAATGCGAAGATTGAGAGATCTACCATTTGAAATGTTGAAGAAATCATAATCATATTTACATGAAGAGGAGAATTCTAATATGGATATATTGCACTCTTTTTTCCTTCGTCCAGGTTTTATCCCACTGGGTTTTACAAAAAAGGTTTTTAATAAGGCAGTTACCATATTCTTCTTATCATCCAAGGGAGAGTGTTAGAAAATATGAGAATTTATCGGATTATGGAAATTTATGGGTGATCATCCATATTGGTGTATATTTCTTTGTGACTCCTTATAAAAAGGAGATACCTCTAATGAAATTTTATTCTATTCTCTTCCTACATTCTAATTTCTCTTTCTTGTTTTCTTCTCCTTTCACTTTATAATTTTACAACAATATAATATATATATTTATTCATCAAATATCATTAAGATTCAAATACTCCATTTGGTTTGTGGTTTAGATTGGGTCACTCTTCTTCAGCCTTCAACAGCGATAAAATCGAATTTTTGATAAAAGTACGATAATTTTAAAAAATAATTAATAAACTACCATAGTGGGAAAAATAATTTCAAATCTACCGTAGCTTTGTCCAAGTAGGAAAGAGAAACATATTTTTTTTATTATAAAAAAAATTATCTTTTAAAAAAGTGAGAAATCGACTTCTAAAGAGACGATTTTCAAATATATATATATATAAAGTGGGAAATCGCAATCATCTCTTCAAAAGACTACTTTCACAAAAAAAAAAAAAAAAAAAAACTTCAAAAATCCATTTTTTTCATTCCCTAAAAATAATGTACTTATACAGTAATATAATTATTATATATATAGATATAAATAAATAAATTAATTTTATTTACTCAATCTAATATATAAAAATAATTATAATTATTAAGATATTTATCAACAATAATATTTATAAAATATAAATTATGTTTAACATTCCATATTTAAAAAATTTATATTAAATTATATATTGAATTAAAAAAAATTTCTTAACCTTCAATTTTTTATTTAAATTAATTCAATTAATTATAATTAATAAAATTAATTTAATTTAATTTTTTTTTTATTTATAAGATAAATAATATTTATCTATTATTTTTTGTTTCTTTTATTTTGGAATTTAAAAAATTATTATCAATTTTATGTGAAAAATGAGTTTATATAAAAAAAATTATTATTAATTTGTTAAATAATTATATGATTTTTGAAGTTTTTTTTAGAAAATCAATTTCTTTTTTTTTTTTTTCTTTTTTTTTTAAATCTCATTTTTTTTAGATTCTCACTTTTTGATTCTGGTTTTTTTGTTTTGTCTTTTTGTTTGTTTGTTTGTTTGTTTGTTTTTTGTTTTTTATGAAAATTGTCTCTTGAAGAGATGATTACCCCCCACCCCTAACAAAATCGTCTCTTCAAAAGACGATTTCCCACTTTTAATAATTACTTTATTTTATTTTTTTAATAAAATCGTCTTTTCAAAAGACGATTTCTTACTTTTTTTTAAAAAAAGTATATTTATCCTCTTATTTTATTCAGGTTTCTTCAAGAGACGATTTTAGTCAAACGATTTTTTTTAAACTATATATATTTTTCTCTTTCCTATTTGTCCAAAACTATGGTAGATTTGGAAATATTTTTCCTACTATGGTAATTTTAGAATTATATAGATTGGGAATTGGCTTAGCTTAAAAATATCAACATTTTAAATCTTGTTCCTAATCGATTTCAACCTCTCCAAAAAAAAAAAAATTCATGTTGTAGACCCCCATTTTGGGGCTCACTTTCTTGCGGATCATTTTGCCATGTGTCACAATTTTGGAAGACCACGTGTCGACTCTTGAGAGGCCATTAGGGAATCATGTTAGTGGTTTGGAGAAACAATGGGAGGCTGACACGTGTCATGGGAATATTCAGAAATAGTTTTTTGGGGGAGCGTATTCTGTTGAGGGTGAAAGTGAGATATTTTGTGAGGGATTATAGAAGGACTTTTAAGGTGGCTTTGGAGGCAAGACAGAGGAGAGGGGAGAGGGTTTTGTGGGGATTATAGAGATAGTGAGTTGTTAAAGAGAATGAGGAGACTTGAGGAGAAAAATAGCATGTTTTTAGGATAGCTTGGGAATGGAGATAGCTAGAGATGTGGGAAATTAGCTGGGTTTCTTTGTGAGAGGAGCCTGGTGGATGCTAGAGCGAGTAGGGTAGCTTGAGGAGCAATAGTGTTTTTGGGTTACATAGAGAGAAGATCATTTTGGTTATTGTGACAGAGAAAGAGGAGCTGAAGAAGGAAAAACAGAGGAAAGTTTATGTTGTGGACTTCTAGGTAAGGCCACCTTGAGCTTGACCTGTTTCTATTTTTCTTAATATTTCATTTCATTCTCTACTAAGCATTATTCTATTGTTCAGTTTGAATATCACAAGTTTCCTAGTTATTTTGTTTGAATATGATTTGTTTGTACATAATACTCTGTTTTGGTTTCCTTTCATACTCTTGATTTTCCCCTGTAAATAGCTGGATTCCCCTTTGGATTTGGGTTTGATGTTTGATAGTTGTATTATGGACTTCCAGTTTGTCTCACATTTGCCTCTGCCCGTTTATTGCTCATGAAACGAGGTTTTGCCTAATAATTCCTTGAGTCTCTCATTCTTGCTCTGTTTTTAGCTATTTCATTCCCCATACTCCTCTGCTCATGTGCATCTAGTTATGGAAATGCCTTGGTCTATGTATCACCCTTTGAGAGAACATTGGCTGCTCCTAACCTGGTGGATGACTATCACTTGAACTTACTGGACTGGGATAGCAGCAACGTTCTGGTTGTTACTCTTGGAGGCACTATATATCTATGGGATGTTTCACATGGTTCCACCTCAGAACTTGTTGTGCTTGAAGACGAAAGTAGCCCCACTACAATCTTCACATCATATAATGAGGTCTATGATAGTTTTGATGTAGTGGGGTTCATGTCATTCAATATGGGTTTGCACCTTGAGTACCGAAAATTCCGTCACTGTCCACTTCAAAATTTCCTGTCCAAATATTGAAAACAGACACATCAATTTACCCAATCTAAAACTGGGGATATGGGTGTTATGATTGTTCATAAATGCAAGGAAGGAGAACCCGAATATTGGCTTCCCAATGGAGAGACTAGTTCAGGAAAGCCTGTTTCTCAGCAATGTAACAGAATTGAAATCAAGGGAATGGATTTTTGGTCTGAGAGGAAAAGCAGAGGTGGAGTCAAGTCAGATGATACTGCATTTTTTATTAGTGTGCTTTGCTTGTGGGCATCTTGAAAAATTATCTTCAATATTTTCTTTCACTAGCTTTTCTATAGGGAATTCAATCAAATAAGCCTCTTTAAGTTCCTTCTCCTCTTTGGTTCCATGATTCTTACATGAATGAAAAATGTTCAGCTCAATTGTCATGTTACCAAAGGTAAGTTGCATCACCCCACTTTGACAATTAATCAATGCATTACTGTGGCAAGGAAATGTCGGCCAAGTATAATAGGAACATGGTTGAGTCCACTAGTTCCTTGTTTCATATCAAGCACCACAAAATCAACTGGATAATAGAAATTATCGATTTGGATCAACACATTTTCAATAATTCCTATTGGAAACTTGACTGATCTATCCGCAATGAAAGTGTGATGGAAGTATACTATAGTTCTCTAAGCCCCAATTGCTTATATACTAAGTAGGGAAGAAGATTCACACTTGCCCCCAAGTCTAAAAGTGCTCTTTTTACAAAAGTGTTGCCAATATTCACCGAGATAGTTAGGCATCCCGGATCCTTATACTTGATTGGAGTCTTGCATTGGATGATTGCACTAACTTGTTCAATCAAGAAAGCTTTATTTTTCAAATGCATCCCTCTCTTTATGGTACACAAATCCTTAAGAAATTTGGCATAGGCTGGAACTTGTTTTATCATGTCAAGGAGTGGTATATTGACTTTTACTTGCTTGAGAACTTCAAAAAATTTTGGAACATTATTTGCCACTTTTTTGGATTGAAGAGCCATGGGAAAAGGTGGAGCTAAGAGCATATCTTTCTTCTTAACCTCTTCTTTAACAATCTCATTTTCCTTTGATCTATCATCCTCATTCACTTCTTTCCATTTTTCTTGTTCTTTCATATTTTCCTTTTGTTTCCCTCTTTTATTCTCTTTTGGTTTTGGCATAGGTTGATCAACTTGCTTACCACCTCTTAAGGTAATGATTGCTTTGACTTCATCTTTCTTAATAGAACTTTCACTTGTCTCTCCAATTTCATGGGCTCCACTTAGATTTTGTTGGGGTTGTGAAGAGAATTTTCCTTTTTCTTGCACCATATGCATGCTTGTGAGTTTAGAAATAGCAAGCTGCATATTATCAATCTTTTGTGTGAGATTGGTTTGCAAGCTATCAAATTTCTGATTGAAAGATGTCTCCACATGATCTATCCTTTGGTTTACTTGAATATTGATATTCTTTTGATCACCAATAAAATCACCCAAAATTTTACTCAAGTTTACAATAGCTTGCTCAACCAAAGAAACTTGTTGTGGAGAGTCTTCCATGAATTGTTGGCTTTGTGAGTATTGCCTTAAAGAAAATTGCTCTTGTCCACAATTCCATGACATGTTTGGATGATTCTCAACAAGTTTTTTCCCTATAGCTGGTATTGTAGGACAATCACTCACTTCATGTTCTATAGATTGACAACTAGAACATTGCTCCATGTAAATTGGATTATCATATATTGCATCCACCTCATGAAATCCCTTAACTTCAAGTTCTTCTAGCCTTGTTGTCAAAGCTACCATTTTAGCTTGTAGATCAACATCTTCATTCCACATATACATTCCTCCTTTTGAATTGTTTTGAGACTTGGACTTGTGTAAATCCCTTTCATGTGACTCATCCCACTACCTTGATATGTCAACTACATAATTCAAAAATTCAAAGGCTTCATCGGGACTTTTGCTCATAAAGTCACCTCCACACATGGTTTCTAGCAATTGCTTCATAGTTGGCAACATGCCCTCATAGAAGTAACTCACCAACATCCATGTGTCAAAACCATGATGAGGACAAGCATTGATTACTTCCATATATCTTTCTCAACAAGCATAAAAAATTTCATTGTTCAATGCCGCAAATTTGGTAATTTGCCTTTTCAAGCCACTTGTGCGATGTATGGGAAAAAATTTCTTCAAGAAGGTTGTTTGTAGTTCCAACCATTACCTTATGCTTTGGGGCCTTAATGAGTTGAACCACAACTTAGCCTTATCCTTCAATGTGAATGGAAAAAACTTCAATCTCATAAGCTCAATGGATGTGTTTCCCTCATGAAATGTATGACAAACCTCTTCAAAATCCTTGATGTGAGTATAAGGATTCTCATTCTCCATTCCATGAAATTGAGGTCAAAAGGGTACCAAGTGAGTTTTTATCACAATAAGCTCATTAGGAAAAACTATACATGATCCCATGCCAATCCTTTGAGGATGCATATATTATCTCATTGATCTAGACATGTGAGAATTGCCATTGTTTGGTCCTTGTTGAGTTTGTTGATTTTCCCATTGATTTTCCATTTTCTCAACAATTGGATCACAAACCAAAAATGATTAGCAATATAAGTCATTTTCAATCTCTCCTTTGAGTTTTATTCTCAATGTAGCATGCAATGGAGAGCCTACAAAACAAGTCAAGAAAAACCAAAACAAACCAAGAAGAACAAAAGAGGAATAAAAGATAAAAATGGAATAAAAAAATAATAAGAAAAATAGAGAATCGGTAAAGAGAACTTCACCAATCTTGTGATGTGGATCACAAGGGCTAATCCTCACCAAAAAAAAAAACATGCCTTAATCACCTAGGCACCATCCCTAGCAGCAGTGCCATTTTTTATCGCTCATGATTTTGTCGTTTATTGGATCAAAACAAAATTTATAACCTAATTCACTATTCTATAGCAGTTTGTACCCGATCAAAAAGTGGTTTTAGTACAAACTACTGTAGTATAGTGGTTTTTAGGTATCGTCCACAATGATGGATTATTCTCGGTAATTAAGGCTTGAATGAGATGATAAGAAATGATTGTGATCAAGTGAAATTGATTTGAAAATGCATGACAAAATTTCAAAATGATAATGATTTCAAATTGAGAGGAAAATGAAGTGTAAAAGAGAAAAAAATTAATAGGAGGTGAAATTCTCGAAGTTAGGATTTTCTAGAAAGCAATTTCCATGGTGAATAGATGTTGAGATCTAATTTTCATCTAAACCGATTTTTTATTTAGCTTTAGGTCTATATCTAATTTATCTTCAAATTAAGTAATCTAATCCAAGAGATCAATTCAAATCATATATTCAATTCATCTTAAATTATCTTCCAATGATTCACACAATGCAACTATTCAATCTCATCAAATCTAGCATTAAGAATTTGATGAATCTACCTAGCTTGCATTGTAGTAATCATCCAAGACAATTTGAAGAGAAAAATCCTCAAATTTTAATTAATCAATCAATTGGATCAATTTACCTTTGCAATTCAAGCTCAATTCTCTAATTCACCATAAATCTTGTCTTTAGATCCTCCCTCCTCCGAGAAAAACGAGATTTAGCCACTCATGTTTGGAGATTTGATCTCACAAGACATGTTTAGTTACCGAGAAAATGAGAGAAAATGAAGGAAAGTAGAGAATTATATAGAGAGAAGAAGTCTAAAAAGTTCTACAATTAGGAAATGTATCAAAAGTTCTTAAATGAGTCAATCAAGTTTCTATTTATAGGCTAAGGTAAAGTGGATACTTGGCATCATCTCAGAGGTCTTCTAGAGGCTTCTTTATCAAGGAATCTGGAGAAAATACATTTTCGCATGAGCCCCAGCAATTTCGCATGATGGTGCGAAGTGGAGGATCCATTAGCATTATTTTCGTCTTCTTAGAGCGTTTCGCATGACTGTGCGAAAATTTCGCATGGTCATGCAAAATTCAAAAACATGTTTTTCGACTTCTCTTTGCAATTTCTCCCATTTCTTCATTTTTAATCCACCTCCACCACCTTCAATTCAGCTCCAAAGCTTGGTCCAAACCAATTATATTACTTCTTTCATTGTGTATTTGGATCATCATCAACTTTATTTGTTTTCTTCAATTTGATTCATCTCTTTTGACACAAATTTATCAAAATCATACCTTGAAATGACTCCAAAACTTCATAAAACTTGTTAGTAACTCTTGCAAGGGCAAAAACATGTTAATTGAGTGTTTTAGGCATAATTATTATTCAAAAGATGTGAAACTTATGAGAATTATTATCTAAAATATGCTCTTTTTGAGTAATAATCACCTGGGTACATTCATAAACCAGGACGTAAAGGAATTGTTTCCTGATTTGGTACATTGACATATGAAAGTGGTTTTCCAAACAACTGTAGTTGGTCTGGGGTAATCTACTTGTGTAGGAATTGGTGAGGATGTCGGGTGCTTTACTGTTGCATGAGAACTTCACCAAATGCCATACAGGCTTGGTT
This sequence comes from Vitis vinifera, assembly GCF_030704535.1. NCBI lineage: Eukaryota > Viridiplantae > Streptophyta > Magnoliopsida > Vitales > Vitaceae > Vitis > Vitis vinifera. The sequence goes on along the minus strand of NC_081818.1, from coordinate 116,772 downwards.
TTCTCCAATGCTAACCTTATTGCTGCTTTGACCTTGAATGACGAAAAGTTATCTAACTATGAGAAGTTCTAGAAGATGCTTGGGAATTCTTTCAGAGCATGAACAGGATGATGGGTCAAAGAATGCTCGCTTAGAACTCCTGGTTACTGGTTATTCATGTCTGCAAATGTGAAACCAAGTTGGTCCATGATGGTTCTAGCTTCTGTATACTTTGGTTTTGCTGCTTCCGTGGTATGGGTTGCAGAGAAAGACTATAATCTTGCAAAACACCTAGAAATTGATCAACCTTTAAATAATTGTGCAAGATATGAAAAGGAAAATGCAGTTTACTGAGAAAAGCATAAATATAAAAGGCATTGAATTTAATGCTGAGGATGGGACAAACATAGGAAGAAAGCTTCTTGAAGATGACTTGCCTTATGTTAGGAACTGCTCTAAGATTGATGATTTGGGTTAACCAAAAGAATTTCTCACCTGAAACCCGTTTGAAGCTAGTGATTTACAATACCAGCTTGACAAAGGTTCATGGAGGGCTTTGAAGAACTCTACTGTCAATGCTGATGGTGGCAACAGATTTGCCAATGGTGAGGTTGATCAGTTTGGTGCCAATGAAAGCAGCAGCATGAGTTCTGGCACATTTCAGAATGCAATATGGAAATCTGATCCATCACAGGTTTTTTGGAAATTATGGAGCTCAAACTAGTTGTCGTCATTATGAGCATGTGAAACATTGGAAAATTCCCTTGAACAAAGTCGACATTGGTAGAAAAACAGGACGTTGGCATTCTACATGGAAGACACGTCGAGTTCTATTGTTCCAGAAGTATTATTGAAGAAAGAATATGGCATGGGATGTGATTAGTGATCGTTAGGTGCAGTTATGTATGAGATGTTTGTTGGACATTCCCCATTCTATTCTAAAAACCCAATAACAACACGCAGAAAGTTTGTGCATTGGAAAAATCACTTAAAATTCCTGATGAGGCAAGGTTGACCCCTGAAACAAAGGAATTATTTCGTTAGCAGCCGCCGCACTTTTCACTCTTGATGAATTACATTCTTCTATATGGGAATGCTTTGCTACATCAGGCCCTTGCAATGTTTATGGAAGACCCTGCCACTAGCTTCGCCACAAGAGACATAGGTACGTCTGGGACAGTTGCAGATGATCAAAATTTGGTCTTTGCTCTTCAATTACCTATACAGAACACTAGAAAAGATTCAACTAGCCAGACCGACATGATCAAAGATTTGCCAGCGTCCATGCAAGGTGAGTCAAGGTTCCAACAAAGGAAAAATGGGGACAAGGCACTAGGTGAGGAAGACAAGTGAATAATCTGATGTTGCTTTACAAAAAAGGATTGGTGCATTGAAGCTCCTTACATCCAAGGGAATGTGACTACCACAACTTTCTTAAAAGTGATGGGCCTAGTACTCTAGGCTGATGATATTCTGGCAAAAGATGGAATCAGAGTTGAAAAATCCGCATTCATTCAAGTCTCTGGGTCCACCAGAGCATGGCCACCTTTAGGCCACGTGTCATCTCCCATTTCATCATCTTTGATTTTGAAAATAATTTTCCAAATCCATTTCTTCAAATAATTTCTCGAATTCTAGTATTTTTAAAATAATCTCAACCCCACAATTTTTCATCCCTAGAGTTTTTAGGTTATAAAAATCTCACTTCCAATAAAATTTTGCTGTCATTTTCTTTCTAGCAAGCCACTTTTATATTTTCCTTGATTTTTAAAAATGTTTTGAAGTAAGCATGAATTTAATTCCGTAATTCCAAATAATGGAAATTCATGGGATTAATTTATGTAAAAATAAATCGGGCTTTAGTGGGGGCCCAACATATGTGATGCTCTCATTGATTGATTGATTGCTATACATGATTGACTTATTCCACTCTATGACATGCATGCGATTATTCTGTACTTGTTTACTAACCTTTGTTTTCTTTGAAGTAAATCCGCTCATCACTCAGGTACGCTTTTTGCCTCTCTTGTTCATTCGATTATTTTGTTTTGATTGATATTCATTCGGAATCCATATTTGATCAATCAATTGTCATACTTGCTTCATCTCATCAGTAGAGACTCGTCTTTAGGGACTTAGAGGGGTGCTACGGTCTTTACCGTACCTTCCCAATAAGTAACCTAACCTCCGAGCTCATATTTGGTTTTTCACAGACCACATTTTCCAAATAAAGAGTCATACTAAGTGTTTTCTTTCTTATTTTGTTTAGCCTTTAAAAATAAAACAAAAATAAGTAACAACTCTAAGTCATTTTCTAAGTAATAAATCATTTTTAAAATAAAAAGCGAGTTCGCCATCGAGTGAAAGTGCATAAACAGAAATACGGGGTCCACACATGCTAAAAATTGTCTTAGCCTAAAAATCATATATGCAAAACTTCTCTGCCATTATCTTTTATTACAATTGAAAATTGAATAAATAAAAATGTGTAAATCATTTATTTTAATCATTTATAAATTTTATATTAGTATTTTTAATAAACATAAATAAAAAAACAAAGTGTTAAACTTTAGAATCTAATAAATATAAAAATAGATTACAAAGGTTTTTTGAAGATAAATTTAAAAATGGAAGAAAAAATTATCATTTGAATTATTTTTTTTTTATTTATCAATTTATTTGTAAAGATTTAAAGATAAAAATAAAAATAAAAATATTTTAATCGATTTTTAAGATAAAATTTAAAATTAATTGAAACATAATTTATTTTTTAATCTTATTTAAATTATTATGAAAAAAATATCTATTGTTATAACAAATTCCACTTTTTATTGCTTAATTCTTGTAAATGTATAATTTAAAATTGCGTAAATATTTTTAGAAAGAATTGATGTGATGTATTTTTTTGAATAGAAAATATGCTACATATTATCTCCTTGTTAAAAGGATAAAAAATCTTTTATGGAGGCTATCTTGATTCTTATTTTAACATCTTTTTAATTAGTTAGATTTTTTTGTAACGTGGATGGACATGTTTAATTTTCCTTAAAATGTGATGATACAAAATTAATTTTCAAATTTATGGTTTTGGAAGGTGCCAATTTTACCATTTATAATTAAGATTGAAAATCTTTCAAGTATAAAAATAAATATTATTTTATATTAAGTTGAACAAGGATTGGAAAATATTTTTTTTTTAATCTTGAATTTTCTCTTAAACTTTAATTTACATTAATCAATTTTGAAAACGAAAAATTAATTTTTTTAATTTTAAAAACAAGAAATTGATTTCTTTTTCTATGTTTTTATGAGTTTTTTTTTCCCCAAGAAATGGTTTTCAATTATGAATAGAACAATTAAATTTTAAGATAAAGATTTTTTTTTTTTTAGATTTTAAAGTTTACTTAATAAAACTAATTTAAAAATTAAAACAAAATAAATAATTTTTTCATTTCAAAAATAATTTAATACGGAAAGGAAATCATAACATCTTGTTTTTGGCTAAAATCTTCTTTAAGAGCAACGACGTCTTTATGCAGTTTTTTTTTTTTTTTTAATTCTAAAATTGTAATGGTTCCCTTTGTTTCTTTATCTACTTAAATCATTTGTCTTAAAAGATGATTTCGGGTCTTGAAAAGTCCTTTGACCCCTTAAGGGACCAAAGGCCTTTTTTTTGCACTGGAAGAACGGGGAGTGAGCTGCATCTTCATTTGGAGGAGTGGGGGACGGTTTCAGAAGAGTGAAGCTGCATGGGACACGTCACTAACTCACCATGGTGGTGGTTGATGAGAGAGACATCTCTGAGTAAGAGATGGGGGGATGGAACAGGAGCAGTTGGGCAAAAGGCAGTGAGAAGAAAGGTTGGCATTGGAGGTCTGGTTTGTTTTTTCAGGGTGGGGATATTCAGACGAGGGGAACGGGAGAGAGGAAGGTTAGCACTCTGGATTTTCAAGTAAGGTCTTCTGTTAATCCATGAAGATTATTTTGTGATTGGCTGTGGGCATCCAGGACCACAGATTTGTTTTAGTTGAATACGATTACCAACATGTGCTTGCTCTGTTTTTTGTTTTCTCTAATTTTGTTGATCTTTCCCCTGTAAAAGGCTGGCCATTTTGGTTTGATGTTTGATTATGGTAATGAGAGTTTCCAGTTCTCTCCACTCTTGCATGGTCATGCGTCGCCACATTGAACCCATACCATGCTCACCACCTCAGCTATCCTAGTTCCCATCCAACCATCCAACCCATTGCTCCATACCTACCAAATCCATCCCTCATACCCATATAATTTGCTACTTAGCCTCCATATCTTCCATACATACCACATGCATGAATATAACCATCCCATTTCACCACCTCATACTAAACCCGTAAACCCATTTTCTCTCTCTAAACCTTCTCTAACCCTTTAATCATTTTCTCACCACCCTTCATTATCTATTCCACCAGCGGCATCCACCACTCTTCATGCATATCCTTCAAACCCCTACCCACTCACCATCTACATACATATAGCATACCATGCATGACCATCTCCATCTCCATCTCCAACTCCACCTCTCTCTCCTCCTATCTCACCCTCCACCATGGATGCTCACGAGACTGGCTCCGCTGGTGGTGCCATCAAATCTGCTTCCTTCCACTGCATAAAGCTTTTCTATGTTCCCAAACTCACATATTCGGATCGTGGAGAGTCAAAACATAGCTTCTTATTTTGTTTATCTCTAAAGAAACTATAATGTTGTGTCTGGTTGCTGAGAAAGCAGGGAACAATGAAAAAAAATATAAAAACCCACATGCTTGAAAAAACAGAGAGATGGAATTTTCTTTCCCTTCAAATAACTAATCCCTTAATACACTTTATCCCTTAATACAAGCAGCTTTCCAAACTATCATCATCATCATCATCATCATTATTATTTAATTTAACTTTCCAAACTTCTATTTTCAAATAAGTTTTCGAAATTCCAAAATTTTTAATTTAATTTTTCAAAACTCTAATTTTTAAGTTTAATTTTCCAAACTTTAATTATTTTTGAATTTATTTTTTATTTAAAAAAAACTTCAATTTTAAAATAATTCTTCAAAATTTCGATTTTCAAATTTAAATTCCGTTTTTCATATTTATTTATTTAATTATTATTATTTTCGTTATTATTATTACTTTATTTATTTATTTATCTATCTAATTTTAAAACTTCTATTTTTAAATAATTCTTCAAATTTTTCAATCTCTAAATTCAATTTCAACTTCCAAAATTCCTATCTTTGTAATTATCTATTCGATCATTATTATTTTTATTATTCCATTCATTTATTTATTCACTCCTTTATCTATTTAAAATCTCATCACTAAATTACTCTTCAAAATTTTAATCTAAAAAATTCCACTATTCACGTTCATTCGTTTAAATATTATTTTATTATTATTATTATTATTTCATATGTATTTATTTATTTATTTATTTTAAAAATTCTAAACATTAAAGTTTAATTCTTCAAAAATCTGATTTCCGAATTTAATTTTCAATATAAAAAATTCCACTATTCACGTTCATTCGTTTAAATATTATTTTTGTTATTATTATTATTTCATATTCATTTATTTATTTCTTTTAAAAATTTCAATCATTAAAGTTCAATTCTTCAAAAATCTTACTTTCGAATTTAATTTTCAATATCAAAGATTCCACTATTCACGTTCATTCGTTTAAACGGTATTTTTGTTATTATTATTATTATTATTCCATATTTATTTATTTATTTCCAATTTTAATTTTCAATCTAAAAAATTTCACTATTCACGTTCATTCGTTTCAATATTATTTTCATTATTATTATTATTATTCCACTAATTTATTTTATAAATTCCAATAATTAAAGTTCAATTTTTCAAAATTCCGTTTTCCAATCTAAAAAATTCCACTATTCACATTCATTTGTTTAATGATTATTTTTGTTATTATCATTATCCCGTTCATTTATTTATTCACTTATTCATATATTTAAAATCTCGTCTTTAAATAATTTATCAAATTTTCAATCTATAAATTCAATCTCCAATCTCTAAAATTCTACTTTTCGCACTTATTTGTCCAATCTTTATTATTTTCGTCATTCCATTCACTTATTCACTTATCCATTTATTTAAAATCCCCTCTCTAAATAATTCTTCAAATTTCCAATCTCTAAATTCAATTTCCAATTTCCAAAATTCTCATCTTCGTAATTATTTATCCTATTATTATTATTTTTGTTATTCTATTCATTTATTTATTCACTTATTCATTTATTTAAAATTTCATCCTTAAATAATTCTTTAAATTTCCAATCTCTAAATTCAATTTCCAATTTCCAAAATTCTCATCTTCGTAATTATTTATCCTATTATTATTATTTTCGTTATTTCATTCATTCATTTATTCACTTGTTCATTTATTTAAAATTTCATCCCTAAATAATTCTTTAAATTTTCAATCCCTAAGTTCAATTTTCAATTTCCGAAATCCTAACTTCCACAATTATTTATCCAATCATTATTATTTTGTCATTATTATTATTCCATTCATTTATTTATCTACTTATTCATTTATTTAAAATTTCGTCTTTAAATAATTCTTTAAAATTCCAATTTTCCAAATTTAGTTATCTAAAATTCCAATTTTCCAATTTCCGAACTTAATTTTCAATTTCCAATATTCCAATTATCGCATTTATTCCGTTACTTATTATTATTATCATTATTGTTATTATTTTATTCATTTATTTCTAAAAATTCTGCATTCGAATGATTTCCAAAATTTTCAATTTTTATAATTCAATTTCCATAGTTTCTGCTTCTCAAATAATTTTCAATTCTGATTTATTTCAAAATTTAATTTTCAAGGTCCCAATTTTCTTAATTTAATTTTTTAAAATCCCGAACTCTCAAATAATTTTCAAAATTCCAATCTCTTTCAAATTTAATTTCTAAAATTCTCATTCTTACATTTAATTTCTAAAAATCCGATTTTAAAATGATCTCTAAAACTCCAATTTTCAAATAATCTCTAAGACTCCAATTTTTCAATAAATTTCAAAAATCCAGTTTTCCTTCGAACCGTTTTAATTTATGTTTGGTGATGCATGTGATATGTTTTGTACTCTTTATTGTACACTTACCCCATTTTTATGATAGCATATTGCTCGTTCGTGGCCAGGTACGCATCCACTCTCATTCTGGTCATTCTCTATGCATCCTATTGATTGTCATATCAGCTTCATTTTATTAATAGAGACCCGACTTTAAGGACTTAGAGGGGTATTACGGTCTTCATCGTACCTTTTCGATAAGTAACCTGACCCCCGAATCCGATTTAGTTTTCATAGACCATATTTTCTAAAATAAGGAGTCACACTTAGAGTTTTCTTTCTTATTTTGTTTACTAAATAAAATCATTTTCAAATAAAAATCGAGCTTGCTATCGAGTAGAAAACACATGAACCGAAATACGGGGTCCACACCCTTTTTCTAAATAAAGAAAAAATTATTTTTTTTAATTTTGAAAATTGTTTAATAAAACACGATTTTTTTCCCTACTTAGCATTGGCATAAAGCTCCGTATATCATAAGATAATTTTTTAACCGTCATTTTTTTGAACTTTTTTTTCAGAAAAATAATTTTCTGTAAGACGTAAAATTCAATTTTGTGCATAACAAATGGTCCTTCACCACCAAAAAATAATTAAGGAATCAAAAATAAAAACAGAAACGGGCAAAATACATAGAGAGGCGAGAAAAACGGTGAAAGATATTTATATAGGGTTAGGGCAGGGGCTGAATGGAACTTTGGGAGATATTTGCATAAAAAGGATCTGCTGTGGTTCCGACACTTGGGAACGAGGTGGAGGTTTGCAGCGCCATACATTTCGAAGGGGTGGCCTTATCTGAGTTCCACCCTATCCCTCCTCTCTCTCTGTAGCCCACGCCGCCTCTCTTCTTCTCTCCCTCTCTTCCTCTCCTAAGTTGGTTAGTGTCTGTGAGTGGCTGAGAACTTTGAACTTAGTACCGGGCAACTACAGAATCCCTTCCGCAATCCATCGGCAGAAAAGGCGGAAGAGGGTTTGGGTCACTACCAACCTTTACTTCTATTCGGTTCTAGCACCTGGGGCTGGACTTTACACACCCTGGTATCAATGGCTTCTTCTATTATAGGCGTTTCTTCTGTTTACCAGACGACGGCTCTTGAGCTTTCTAGAAGGACATCTGCACATTCCCTTTCTCTGCCATTCTCCGATAAGACTCACTTAGGCGTTTTCAAAGCTCCAAACACCAGGGTTCTCTCAGATGCTTCTCTAAGGAGAAGTTTCAAGCAGGGCATTTCCTTCGTTCCCTCTGCCATTGCTACTCCTAATTCGGTGCTGAGTGAAGAGGCCTTCAAAGGTCTCGGTGGTTTCTCTAAAGATCCTTTGGATGTCACTGACACAGATGACGACTACGACCCTGAAATTGAGGCCTCTGCTGCCGCCCAAGAAGACGAACTCGCTCTTGCCCAATTGGGTTTGCCTCCGCGCCTCGTCGAATCCCTCGAACAACGAGGAATTACACATCTCTTCCCCATTCAGGTGTGTATACATGCATTTTCTGCTTTGTTTCATTGCAGTTAAATGTTGTTTGAATTATTAATCTCAGTGTTTCGTATTCAAACTGGACTCATATTTGCCTTCAATAGGACGATAGTTTATTTTTGGGGTTTTCTTTCTCGTTCTCTGAATTGTTTTTTGTTTTCTGAGATAAAACTTGCTTTTCTTCTTGCTTTTCCTTTAAAATTCTAGAGAGCTGTGTTAGTGCCTGCTCTAGAAGGTCGAGATCTCATTGCCCGGGCAAAGACTGGGACAGGGAAGACATTAGCCTTTGGAATCCCAATTATTAAACGCCTCAGTGAAGATGATGAAAAAAGAACATCTCAGAGGTACTCCTTGTGACGTGTACACATAAAATCTCCGCTATGTTAACTGGTTCGAGGTTTCATTTCTTTGTTTGTGTGTTTGAAGGCGGTCTGGACGGCTTCCTAGAGTTTTGGTCCTAGCACCTACCAGGGAGTTAGCAAAGCAAGTGGAGAAGGAAATTAAAGAGTCTGCACCTTATTTGAGCACAGTTTGTGTCTATGGAGGAGTTTCTTATATCACACAGCAAAATGCACTTTCCCGTGGAGTTGACGTTGTGGTTGGCACTCCAGGTAGAATCATTGACCTGATCAAGGGCAACAGCCTCAAATTGGGAGAAGTTCAGAATTTGGTCCTTGATGAAGCTGATCAAATGCTTGCGGTCGGATTTGAGGAAGATGTTGAAGTTATTTTAGAAAAACTCCCATCTGAGCGCCAAAGTATGCTTTTCTCTGCAACCATGCCTGCTTGGGTAAAGAAACTTGCAAGGAAATATTTGGACAATCCTTTGACAATTGATTTGGTAATACTTTGTTCCTTATTTTCCAAACTTCCCTATTTCTCAACACGGCAGGATTGAATATGGTGTGGATTTATGTATTTTAGTCATTTTTTTAGATTTGCTATAAGGCACAATTTATAGATGGTCTTCTTCAAAGCTATTCATATATGCATGTATGTATGGTTATTAACCTAACTTTATTGTTAGTCTCTGGATGATATAGTTCTTAGTATGTTCCTCTAATACAAAGTTTCTTTTTTTAACAGTGTCAAAGTTATTTATCAATAATTATGTTCTTGAAAAAAAATATTAGATAAAAGTTCATACTAAAGGTGGTAAGGAAATGGATCTATCACTGAATTGAAGTGCGACATGCCAACTATATGGTCCAAGCAACACGGTTTTCACTTTCCATTTATTTTTTGCCAATAGCCATATCTTCAGTGTTTAGTATTCTACTTAACCTTCCCAAGTATAATTCAGGGGATTTTTTTTTTCCTGGTTTTTGATAGGGAAATTTTTGTCCCCATTGGGGCTTGAACTTGGAACCTCCCAAAAACCCTCCCCAAACCCTTGACCATGTAAGCTAGGCCTCAGGGCTAACTATAATTCAAGGAAAATGTTTTGTGAACTTGCCTATCCTTCTAACTAATTGAATTTGAGCATTGAAAATGTGGCTTATGGTGTCTCTTGAATGTTTATCCTAACATCCATTTCTTTAATTTGCAATGATGACATTGTGGTGTGCTCCTATTCTGTTTTTTGTTCCTCTTCACTTGTGATGCCTATACTGGAGGAACCCATAACAACTGCTTTTTCTGTTCTTTTTATTTGGTTGTGACAGTCAATGACAAATCATTTTGCAATTTCAGTACAAAATTTAACCTGCAAGAATTTTGCTGCAAAACATTTTTGTGAATATTTCATTAGAGGCCCTAGGAGTTCTTCAAGGTATTTTCTCAGGCAGCTTGATTTTTTTAACTTGACTTGTTTCCTTTTTCTCAGAGGACAGCTTAAAAGCTGCTGCTCTACCTGTTTGTGTAATCTTATGTGTGCTCCTGGACTTTTAGCAAATGAAATATTGTCATTTTTTGCAAGTGTAGAATTACAGTGAAATACATCTAACATTATCTGGTAGGCGGGTAAAGCTTTTTAATTCTGAAGATACCCATGAAAGTTCTGGACTCATTTCAAAACCTCTTCTATCACATTTTGAATTGAAACTTGATTATCAAGAATGTAGATAGTACTCAAGCAGAAAGTTCAAGATTTTCTCTATAATACAAATGCTTATTCAGCTAGTCAATATGATGATTGGATCATTATTTGGTTCTTTTTCTGTGTTAATTGGTAATCATCCCCAGCCTGGAATATTGCCTTATGCTGATTGGTCCTCCTAATTGATTGTTTGGTGTGAAGCTGGAAGACGGATAGTAGTGCTACCATATCATGTGAGGCATGAGTATGTAGCATAAAATTGGAATTTTGTTGAGAAAATATTAAACATTATTTTGTTCATAGAAATTTGACTCTATGTTCTTAGCTGGACTGTTGGAGCTATGTGAAACTTTGTGGTTGATTTTGAATGGGGAAGTTGCAGACGAATGTAGTATTTTATGTGATTTATACTTCCTAAACTCAGTGAATGAAACCCTTTTACTTGGCTTGGTACAATAAAACTCTCAAATTGACTTTTTATCCATTAATGTCAAGCCTTATGATCACTATTTCAGCATGGGTAACTCCTCATTTCTTCTGACACATAAAAAATGGATACTGCGAGGGGCTAAGGGTGATGACTAGTGCTTTAGGTTCCTTGTTGCACATTAAGTAGGGTATATTAACATTTTACTTAACATACACTGTCCTGTTACCTCTGCTTTCTAGTGATTTTCATCATCTTTTCATTTATTTTGCAAAGATACGAAGGTTTCTAGTTGATATTGACTTGAGATTCTCTGCATGTATGTCAATATCTTTTCCTGTGCCAATTTAATATGAGAACAAATGTTGAATACTGTTTCTTTTTCCTTTTTTTTTTTTCTGCTTTTCCCTTAGGTGGGTGACCATGATGAAAAGTTGGCAGAAGGCATCAAGCTCTATGCAATACCAACAACTGCAACTTCTAAGCGGACCATTCTTAGTGATCTTATAACGGTATGGTGTGGATTTCTTCTTAATGGTATTGTTTTCTTTCATGTTATGCAATATAGTAGGCAATTCTGATTTTGATATGTTATTAATCTCAACCTGCTCAATATATTCAAGAATCAACATTAATTTATATCATGTCTTCTTCATAATATGCAGTTGATTATTCCTTGGAAATGGCCTGTCAATATGGATAGGAGAAGCATCTCACATAATCTGTAGGTTTTTTAGAAAAGGAATAGTGAGTGTCATTTGGTAGTACTTCTTCCCCTCCATTTCTGGAATTGATAGGAGGTATTGCACAAACAAAAGTAACATATACATATTACAGTTTTTCCCAATGTCTGAAAGACATAAATTTTCCATGTTATCGTTCTTGTTACTGATTGTAAATAATTGTGCTTATCTTGAAGAGCACATGTGGTATATTTGGTAGAAAAATATAGTGAAAGATCGTGGAGGATTCCAATATGGACATAAGGTATTCTTCACTTGAAAGTATAATCCACCTTAATTGTGGATGATGGCTTCATTGCATAAATGGTAAAAGGGTTTCTCTGGGTTGCTTGTTCTCACCCAATATATTGGATGGGGCACTGCTAATTGAGCCATTGTGAGATTTAGTTTTCATTATAGAATTGTACTCTATTGTGATCAGGTCTATGCAAAGGGTGGGAAGACCATTGTTTTCACACAGACAAAGCGAGATGCTGATGAAGTCTCAATGGCACTAACAAATAGCATTGCTTCGGAGGCACTGCATGGTGATATATCTCAGCATCAAAGGGAGAGAACGTTAAATGGTTTCCGTCAAGGAAAATTCACTGTGCTTGTTGCTACTGATGTTGCGGCGCGTGGGCTTGATATTCCTAATGTTGATTTAGTAAGTAGATGATATTTCTTTTATGATCACTCATCATTTATTAACTTTTTAAGAAGTAATGTAGCTTAATATCTTTTTAAAATTAATATAAATGTGGTGTTTGAGTTAATTTATTAATAATAATAAGAGCTAAGCTAATTATTTTTCCAACCAAAAAAATCAGTTGAAAAAATCGGGGATTAATTATGACATTTAATTTTTACTCAATCTGATGAACCTCTGTATCACAGCAACAGTGGGGCTAACCATTTTTTCAACAAAAAGGAAAAATCAGTTGAAAAAATCAGGGAGCTAAGCTAACCGTTTTTTCAACAAAAAAAATCAATTGAAATAATCAGGGTTTAGTTATGAAATTTCATTATTACTTAATCTGATGAACAAAAAATATCAGGGTTAACTATTTTTTTCAACAAAAAAAAAAATAAAAAAAAAATCAGGGTTTAGTTATGACGTTTACTTATTACTTAATCTGATGAACCTCTGTATCATAGCAACAGTGGGAAGAAAAATGCAGTTTCAGAAGAAATGCACCCTAACTTTAGGAGCATTTCTTTGGATGCTTTACCTTTAGTAAATTGTGGAGCTAATTTATACTGAATGTCCTGTCTGGACTTGTTATTCTGATGTTTGACAGCAATTAAGTTAACTTGCATGGTTTTCTAGACCTGATTCCGGTTGCGTTTCGTGTAGTGTTTTAAACTTGATAACTTGGGGGCCTTTTTGCATTAAACATTTAGTCAAAATTATGTTTTCAACATATTCAGAAGTATGTGGACCTCCTTTTTCTCCAGATTATCCACTATGAATTGCCCAATGATCCAGAGACTTTTGTGCATCGCTCTGGTCGTACTGGACGTGCAGGAAAAGAGGGCACTGCCATTCTGATGTTTACTAGTAGCCAGCGGAGAACAGTCAAATCCCTTGAACGTGATGTGGGATGCAAATTTGAGTTTATTAGCCCACCAGCTATTGAAGAGGTTTTGGAGTCATCAGCTGAACAAGTTGTTGCTACTCTTAATGGAGTTCATCCCGAGTCTGTGGAGTTCTTTACCCCAACTGCACAGAAACTGATTGAAGAAAAAGGAACAGGTGCTCTTGCAGCTGCGCTGGCACACCTGAGTGGTTTCTCGCAGCCTCCTTCATTCCGGTCTCTTATTAGCCATGAACAGGTAACTCTTTTAAGTCTTAGAAATGCTTGAATTTCCTTAAAGGTAACTCTTTTAAGCTCTTCAACTGTAAATTAAACATGAAAAGCTAGAAATATAATATCATATTGGTTACTTCTCTTAAATCCTTATAGTTTTGAGTCTTGGGAAGTAAATACTTAAAATGTGCTTTGCATGGTGCATGTTTGTTGTGCCAAGAATGGCTTAAGATTTTGGTTCTAGATTCTGTCACTTTTTTAGTGCAATAGTTGATGGGGAGTGGGGTGTGTGGGGCTCAGTCATCAGGGGTTTGTCTTTGTTGTAATGTGGTTAGGTTATGGGGGCTTTGGAGTCCACGAATTCTGTTTTGTGCATGTTGTATATCTGCAGCTTTCTTTTTACTTCTCAGTATGTTTGTGTATTTTCAATTGCAGAAATCTTTGTTTCTTTCTTCTTGTTTGGGCATGATGCCTAATATGCCAATTTGGCTACTTTGTATCTCTTTTCTCATTAACTTCCTATTTTTAGAGTATCTATTTTTATCCCTTCTGCAGGTATTTGATTATTTGATTTGGATTGGACATTTTTGTTGCAGGGATGGGTGACATTACAATTGACACGTGATTCTGGTTATTCTAGAGGGTTCCTTTCTGCTAGATCTGTCACTGGATTTCTTTCTGATGTTTATCCTACAGCTGCTGATGAATTAGGAAAAATATACTTAGTTGCTGATGAAAGGGTGCGTATTTGCAACAACATTTTGTTGATTTATATTCCTACATGTCTCCATCAGTTTTGCTGTAAACAAGTCATTGACTTTAATGAGATCAGGTTCAAGGAGCAGTCTTTGATCTTCCAGAGGAGATTGCAAAAGAGCTGCTGAATAAGCAAATGCCACCTGGGAACACTATTTCCAAGATTACAAAGGTTGGTTTAAGATGTTGGTCATGTTTCTTGTCATAGCCTCCTCTGTCTGGACTCTGAAGACTTATTCAAGTTGTCCATGATTTGATTTATGTAAACTGCTGTTGATTTTTATTTGAGATAGGTTCCCTGTGTTAAATTGCTTTTGAGTAACTGAAATGCTATGTTTTGGCAGTTGCCTGCTTTGCAAGATGATGGGCCTGCAGGTGACTACTACGGCAGATTTTCCAATAGGGATCGGAGTTCTCGAGGTGGTTCTAGAGAACGGAGAGGTTCTAGGATATCACGTGGTCGGGGCAGCAGCTGGGGCTCTGATGACGATGGTGGTGATGATTTGAATAGGCGTGGTGGCCGGAGTTTCAGATCCAATAATAATTGGTCTCGAAACTTAAGAACCAGTGAGGATGATTGGCTAATTGGTGGTAGGCGATCAAACCGGTCATCATCATCTTTTGGAAGTAGGGAGAGGTAATTCTTTCATGCTATACCTTTTCATAAGCATTTTTGGTGAGTTTTTTCCCCTCCTTTTATGCATTAAGGTTACATTTGATAGGCGTAATAGGATAGAATAAAATATGTATATCGTAGGATATCATATGCAATTGGATATTAAATTTAATTGATATGATATCTTAAAGTAACATATCTAATGAGATATGTAATGTTATACTTAGTTTAGTTTGTAAAATGAATAAAAAAATAAAATGAAATATATATTATTTTTCACTGCTTAAAATAAAAATTATATTACATTTCAATATTTTTTATTTAAAAAAATATAAAATTCTTCTTACTTTTAAACCATATTCATGATTTTAGTTCTTTTTACCTGCAAATTTAATTTTATAATATAAATTTTTTATCTAATATCAATTATGTCTTGAAGATGTTAATTATCTAAGGTTATTGCCATCTAACCACCGGCAATGATATAATTGAACTCATAGTCTAACATGAGATGTTACCTATAAAAAAAAAGTAGTCTAACATGAGATGTTATTATGACAGAAGCTTTGGAGGTTCATGCTTCACCTGCGGGAGGTCTGGCCACAGAGCATCAGAGTGTCCAAACAAGCGGGACTATTAGTTGTGATGTCAACAGGATCAGGTTTTTTTCAATTGTGAGCAGGCCAGAGGCTAGTGCTGCTCCTGCTGGGCGTTAACCTATACCATTTTGTGTCTAGTCACGGGCCTGCTTAATAGGTTATTGAAATGCTCCTGTTAAGAGCTACGACAGAAAGCAACTTCAAATGACTTTTATCTATCACCATATGCGATATGTTGCTTGAGATGTTAAATTCTTTTGCTTTTATGGCAAACTTGTTTTACCCCTTTTGTTAGAACTCAAGTTGGCAATGGTAACCTTATTTTAGCAATAGCGGAAGTTTTGCATTTGCCATTTGCACGGTATTTCGTTTTCTAATCTTTGAAATTTTGAGTGTTGTTTCAACAGCTTGAACGGATAACAATGTAACAGGAAGCTGGTGAAAATTATAAGAAAATATGAGAAAAGCAATTGCGGTAATTCAGGACCAATGTATTAAGGTTCATATTTGGTTCCGTTCAAAGAAACATTAACAAACGGAAGAGTCTCTTGTGATTGGAATTCAGGTTCTTTATGTCATCAACTCAAAGATTTAGGCCAAGTTGGGAGGGTGTAAACATTACCACTTACAACCACTGCAAGAGAATGCTCCAATGCAAATTTCATTTTCATTTGACCACCAGCAATATCCGGTGGTTGAACTCTGTGTGCGCTTTGTTACCGTACCTATCCCTTGGGCTAACCTTTGAGGAACGTTGAGGGAGCCAAGAGGTAGATTATTATTCTCATGATAGTAATTTTGTTGTGTGGATGTTTCATATTAGGTGGAATCTATCAATTAAACAAAATACCAAGATGCAGGCTGCATCAGAGAGAATATTAGAAAATATAACAGAGAAACGGGCATGGAGGACCACACAACACAGCTTAACCGACCATAGCCCATGAGTCGAATACAAATTTGGACTACAAAATCAGTCTGTTTGCCAAACACTTACCATACCCATGAGTCAAAAAACAAATTTGGACTACAAAATCAGTCTACTTGCCAAACAGAATGTCCATGATGCTTCTGAACACTTGGCCCCTTCTATTCTTAAGAATCTCCCTGACAGCCTTCTCATCGGGTGTGAATCCCTTGGCCTTCATCTGCTCCAGAAACTCTCTCCCCTCCTCCACCTTTTGCTCTTTGGCGAACCCCTCGAACAGTGCCGTGTAGGTCCCAGCATTAGGGCGCATTCCCTTGCCCATCATCTCAAGGACATACTTCTTGGCCTCCCCCAGTTTGGCGTCCCCAGCAAGTCCCTTGATAAGAACGCTGTAGGTGTAGGCATTGGGCATGACACCGGAGGTCAGCATTCGCATGTACACCTTCACAGCCTCCTTGCTCTGTCCGGCATTGGCATAGGCCTCAATGACGGCGGTGTGCGCCACCACGTCGGGCATGTGGCCGTGGTCCTTAATCTGAGCGAACAGCTCCATGGCTTCATGGGTGAGCCCATCCTTGGACAATGCGTCGAACATCTTGACGGCGTTGGGAACCAACCCCTCAGTCCTCATTTTGTGGAATATATCTTGTAGGTCTTTGGGGTCTTTGGGCTCCTCTATCGCGAGTTTCTTGCTGAACGGATCGTATGGAGGTGGTAGTTTGCTCTTGTCTATTTCGTGCTTGGTCTTCTTTATCATCGTCTCCGAGTCGGAGTCGGAGTCGGAGGGAGAGAAGTTGATTTTAGTGCTGCTCCTGTCGGTGGAGTTGACACCAGTGTTAAATAACCTTCCCCAGCCTCTGTTCCTTAATAGTACCCTCGGATTAGACATTCTCTGGTTTCCACAACCTGAATAACTAGTGTTTATCAATGGTATCGATGATGAGAACCTAGAAAACGCCTGAAAATGCATGCGGAAGATATAGCAGCAAGGAGCGTTAGAGAGAACACAGGATCGACTTATCGCTCTCCCTGCCATAGCTATATTCTACTTCACTGCAAAACTCGTGAGAAAAAGACGATAGGCGATTCTTGTGTGTCTCTCAAGGCGACTGGCTATTCCTGTGTCTCGCGGTTTTTTTTTTAGCTTGTATGGCTAATTAAAAAAATATATATTAAAAAGGTCTCCCGAAAACTATGGAGGAAATTACGGTAGATATATATAAAAAAATTGAAATTCATATTAAAATAAACATCCTTTACAATTTTATAAAATCAAACATTTCATAATTTTACAAAATTAAATTTATGTTAATACATCTTTCACAATTTTCATATAAGCCAAATATCAAAAAGAAAATTTTGAATTTATATTAAAGGTGCTCCATAATTTCATAAAATTAAAATTTTATTAAAGATGCTTCTTAAAGGGATATATTCCATGATTGATATTAAAAAAAATTGAATTTATACTAAAAGTGTCTATTTAAAAAACATATTTCATAATTTTCATATTAACTACATATTAAAAAAAAAGAATCAATTTGTGTTAAAGGTACCTTGTAAGAAGACATATTTAATAATTTCACAAAATTGAATTTATTATAAAGATAATGTCTCTTCAAATGACACATTTTTAGAATTCTTATATCAGTTACACATTAAAAATAAATTGAATTTATATCATGTTGGATTTGTCATATAATATTTTGTAAAATAATGTCCATTTGAAAGTCTGAAATATTTTTAACATATATTTTTTTTATATTTTAAAAATAATTTTTATATGTAATATTTTATTTTTTAATCATCGTCTATATTTGTAAAATACTTAACCTTCACGTTGACACTTATTTGTATCACTTCCCTGGGCATTAAGGTTGACACTAATTTTCCCTTATCTTTTCTACTAACCCAACCATCGTCGGAGGCTCCACGGCCACAGAGGGCCTCGCAGTGCTCACTTTTAAGTTTCTTGTGACTGCAGGGTCTGAAAGAAGAACGCGAACTAGGAGCTGAGCTTTCATTGAATGAATAATCGATCCGGATCCTAAAAACAATAATGCTTTCGAATAAGCATGAGTAATCAAATGAAATAAAGCAGCTCGATAAGACCCCGTACCTAGGGCTAACATCGTATAACCCAATTGAGACATTGTGGAATAGGCCAAACTTTTCTTAATATCTTTTTGAGCAAGAGCTAAAGTAGCTCCTAATAATATTGTTATTATACCTATCAATGCCATTGGGTTTTTATTCAAGTTAAGACACTTAGGTTGCAAAAGAAAGGATGAGAAAGGAAATCGAGCAAAAGAAAGCAAAAGAAAGAAGAAAATAAATAAATCCGGGAGTGGTTTGGCTGCAAGGCCGGCTGAGGGCTCTAAACAAAGTTCAATCGTGGTTTCTCAACAAGTGCCGTGCGCCAAAGAGGCCAAGTGTCTGCTTTGTAGAATCCGGCATTTGTAGATGCTCCAATATTCGTATATTTCTGGATTGTTGCGTAAGGTACCTTTGCCGGTCACAGATCCACTTGGTACTCGCTGCTTTTGTTTACATATAATTGAATTGAATTTCCTCCCAAGAAATTTCCTCTTTGCTCACCATCTCATCTGTAACCCTGCAGCCTGGATTGTCCTTCCATAATTTGTCATCCAACTGCAAGGAAGAACAGGAATGAAGGGCGGTGGTCAGAGGAGACTCCTTTGTCCAAAACCTAATGGTCACAAGGACAGAGATGAAGATCTTCTTCTATTCAGAGAGATTCATAAACGTGAAAAAGAAAGAATTGCCAGCCTCCTTCAACCCGTTTCTGATGAGTTTGAACCCAATTCTGGTAGGCATAACCATTCAGGCTTTTCAATTTGGTATCCACGTTTACCTAGTTTTTGTCTTACTCCACCCGAATCTTTGAACTACAGGAAATTATCCCCTCTATAGAATTGCATCTGCCAAGAAAGGATCTGGATATGAATTCCTTGCTGGAGGCAACAAAAATGACTATGATTGGTAATCGACACTTGTCTTGTGCAATGAAAATTTTCTACGTGAGTAATAAATTTTAGCCTTGAGTTTGAATTTGAGTTATGATACATGGTATACTTATGTGAAGGTTAAAAACGCCACCTGCAACTCCTCTATTTCCATCACTAGAAATGGAAGCAAATGCCCCAGACCTGGTAGTGCATCGGGAGATACCAATTCTTCAACCTCTTTCCCGGGTATAATCGTTTTCTATTTCTTTGAATAATAGGCCTCTTTGTTGGCTACTTTAGCTTATGTTAGTGGACCAAAGGCTTTAGCTGATCACCAAAATTTCCTACCATAATAAGCATAGGATTAGTTCAGACATGTTATGTATTCGGACTTATGATCATTCATACTGATGAAATGCTATAAAATTAACAGTTTTCAAGCAATTCAGAGGCACCAAAGGAAGGCAATGGAAGATCATTATCTCCAAGTCCAACGCCAAAGATTCCTCCAAGATCTACAACCCCAAGTGGGAGATCAAGCATTTCATTAGCTGAAACCAAAAACCCCAAAGGACCGCTAATTTTGAACCAAAAAGTGGGCATTGATCCCAGTAAAAGATCAAACCTGGGCACTATCACATCAAAACCCACAACCCAACAAGAAAGCGACGCCAATTTTATCACTACAAATCTTTTAAGAAACATGGGAACAGATTCAAAAATGAAACCTACAAGTAGAGGTGTCTCACCTCTAGTGAGAACAAAAATTCCAGCCCAGATTCCCGGATTTTCCGACGAAACACCTCCTAATCTGAAGACAGATCGGTCATCTTCTGCTTCGCGTGGTCGCTCTTGCAATCCAGTACTTTCCAGCCATCAAAAATCAGATTCCACCGCAAAACCAAGGAGGCAATTGTGTTCACCAAGTGTGGCTAGGAACCGGAAAGTGCAATTTAAGCAAGAAAGTGAAGGAAATTTGACTACTCAGAAAGGAAGAACTCAAACAGCAAACGGAGCACAAGTTCTAGGGAGTCGGATGGTAGACAAGGTAATGAATGCTAGAAAATCAGGTGCTGAAGAAAGAGAAACAAAGCCAAATTTGCGAGGTTTGATCACTGAGAACCCTGCTTATGGGAGAACGACATCCAAGAGTTCATTGGATATGGCCCTCAAACACATGGTATGGATCTATTTTCTTATTCTTTAAATCTAAATGCTATGTTATATTAGATTTCGGAAATTCTTGCGAGGGTTTAGTTCCATTCCCAGAGAAGGTCCTGGCTCAATATCCTCAAATATTTTTTTTTTCTTTTGTTCAAATTTTGTCCTCAGGTCTAACCAACCAACCCTCAAAAAAATAATAGACTTCCTCCATTTATAAATGAGGTCGTTTGGTCCTATGCCATCAATCATGGCAATGCCTCTTGTGTTCTTAGTTTTCCTATCTATTACAATGGAGTCTCCAAATGCTTCACCACCTTCTCCCAAAACATGAACAGCAAAAAAGGATAATTTTTTCAATTAAATAGCAGATAAGATAACAGGTCTTCTATATTCTAGTAATGAAGATCATCATAAGTCCAGTAATTTTGACTGTATATCATCACAAACCCAGTAGTTTGGTACATTATGCTATCCTCCCCTTTTAGTTATTTTTGTACTTCGGCATTCATTCCTCTTACATTCTGCCAAAGCAGCACTCAAAAGTTTTCAACAATAACGTGCACAACTAATGGAAACTAGCATGAAGAATAGAAATTCCTATAATATTGAAAATACTTAATCCTCTGAATTGTCTAAATATTCTTCAAACCCAAACGGGGAAAAATCCATTAACTCGTATGATTGAAGAATTAAGGTTTTCTCATTTAGTACATGGACTTGCTCGAGATGGTTTAAACTTATATTGGCCTTTATAGTTGTACTTTGGGTGCATATCTACATTTTGAGTTGGTTAAAAGTATCCATTTTTTTAATGTTTTATGGAGGACAGGATATAAAACGAGAACAGAGTAATTCAAGAAACATTAGTCTTGGAAGAAGATTTAAAACCAGTGGCAGCACTTCACATTAAGAGCTTCTTGATTGGATAAGATTCCCACTCTAAAGCAAGAAGCGGAGAACTCCAAGTTTATAAGTTGATTAATGTGTTAGCCAGCATTGAAGGTTTGCCATCTTATGGATTATGGTGAAGTTAAAGTTTTGGAACCTGCAATATGGACCACTTGTTTTATCATTATGTGACCATGCTTATTAATATGTTTTCTGCATTTAACAAATATTGATATGGTGTTCAAGTGGTTTTCTTTTTTTTTCTTTTTTTATACTTCAATTGCTATGGAGATTAGTAGTAGGAAAAGTTAGAATTGGATGATGGATTTGACCAGACTATCAATTATCATTAATTAACTTTGATCAAGAATCAATCCAAGACATACTTTGGTTAGTCAGGACCCAAACATGAGACTAATTGAAAGAAGGCAAATCCCATTTCACTTTTAAAGTGTTCACCATAAATATGTTTTGTTTTTTTTTTTAAAGCCCATGAAGCACATTTTATAAATATTCATATCCTTCAGTTCATATTTATAATCATCATATGATTGAAGAATTAAGGTTTCCCACCATAGACTCACCGTCCAACAAAAATGTGAAGATGGCTGCTTTCTCGGAGGGGAGAGGAGTGTTTAGAAGGGTGGTAAGAGTTGGTTTGCAGTGGAATCAAAGATGTTCGAAATCTCCATTGAAGAGATTCGAGGCAAACCGAGAGGGATTATTCTAGAAAGGAGCAAAGGCTTCTCCTCTTGGATAAAATTTGGTGAAAAGAGCTTTAGTTTTGTGTTGGAAGGGGTGGAAGACTGGTGCAGAGGAGAGTCAAGCTCGAGGCGCCTTAAAGTTTGGGAAGAAGGAGGAAGAAAATATAGGTTGGAGTGTCGTTCAAATGAAGCCAGTAGGTATCTGCTATGCTCGGTGAGGGATTTGGAAGCTAAGAGGTTTTGTCTAGTGTTTCCAAAAGGTAAAGGCTTAGTAGGAGGGTAGTTTCTGCTGGCTCAGAAGTTAAGGGCCCTTGGAGTTTCTACTCCAGCTTTGAGCAAAGGTGATCTGGGTACTTCCAACTCTAAAAAGGATGGTTATAAAGTCAAAGGAAAAGAGAAAGGGAAAGGAGTGTATGCAGAAGTCGTGAGAAAGGAGTCAGGGGAATTAGGGGATGCATTGTGGGTGCATGTTGGGGATCGTGACCTGCTTAGTAGGGAAGAGCAACTTAGTCGTTGCCTGGTAGGATGCTTTGGTGATAGTGTCAAGGTCGTTCCTTCTTTGTCCTTATTGAAGGAGTGGGTGTATGAAAGGTGGTCTCTCAAGGGAGGTTTAAAATCTCCAGTTTGGGTGGAGCCCTTGTGTTGTTCAAATTTGAAGATAAAGTCGAAGCGGATTTGGTGCTCTTAAGGGGTAGTAGATGTCTTAAGAAAGTTTTTCCTGCAGAAATGAGGACTTGAAGTGGGGTGTTTTAGAAATGAGAGCCACCCTAAGGAAGTGTGGGTGAAAGTCGTCGGACTTCCACTTCACCTTTGGAGTAGAGAGGGGTTCAAGAGTATTCGAGAGAGATGTGGGGGTTTCATAGCTGTGGATGAGGAAACCGCTTTCTTCTCCGAGTTACAGTGGGCTCGTATCTTGGTGAGAGCCTCTGGGAAGTTTAGACTAGGAACTTTGCAGGTGGTAGCCGGGAATTTTTGTTGGACGGTGAGTCTATGGTGGGAAACTCCCCCATGGTTCTCAGAGGTAGCAGCAAGGTCCGCCTGGGTTAAAGATGAGAGGCGGGAGGTCAGGGATGAGGGTAGGGGTGAAACATGTGCCAGTGTTAGCGTGCGAGAGGTTCAAAATTTTCAATTTGATATGCAGTCTCGAGGGACAGGGGAGCAGGTTGTGTGTGGCAGAAGGCAAAGGGAGGCAGCAGTTGCATTGGCTGCAAAGGGTAGGCTGCCTAGTGTAGCTGATTTGGACTCTTCTTGCGGTGGGTTTGGGCCTAGAAAAGAAAATGGGAAGGCTTTCAAAGGGAATGGCTGTTTGGGCTTAAGTGGCGAAGTGGTTTGGGCCAAAGGCCCATTGTCCGTCAGCCTTGAAGAGACAGGCTGGGGTGGGTCTCCTAGGCCCACTTTTAATAAGGCTGGCATGGGCTTTTTGGAGCGTCCCTCCTCGGCTAGGGCTCCATCTGTTCCCGCGGGGAGTGTTGGGGGGATGGATGCGGAGCTCTTGGCTGTCAAAGTTGCAATCGCCGCGAATTTGTTGTCGCGTCGTTGGAGGGTCACCGTCGAGGCTGTGATGGAGGAGGCTTCTAGGTATTATGCTGTTCCTAATTCTTCTTCTTCTTTGGGGCTTCGGGAATCCTCTTCTTATTCTTCTCTCAGGCCACGCCGAAGCTATAGGGGTGTCGGAGGGTTTGCTTATGGAGCGGAAGGGGAGTTGGGTCGGTTTGCGCTGAGTGTGGTGTGGAATAGAGCTGCGTCGGCTTTCGGAGGCTGGAGTGAGCCTTCTTGGGACTTGGTTGACGCTAAGATAGTGAATGGGTTAGCACTTGTCCCGGTGGGGTTGGACTTTACGAGTCCTTTTGAGAAAAGGAGTGTCTGTCACCTAGAAGAAGGGGGATGTGATGAAGGGTGGAGTTCAAGCAGTCTTGCGATGTTCAATCTCTGCTTGGGTATGCCGATGGAAGGCTTCAAAGAGGAAATTTTGTACTTCTTAAGGAGAATGAAGGGGAGAATTGAGCAAAAGGGTAAGGAAAGGGTGACTAGGAAGACTAGTTTAAAATCTTCAAAATCCAGTAGGGAACTCAAGAAGCTAGAGTGGACTGTTAGCTACAAAAAAGCAAAAATGGGTTCTAGAGTGGGTATTTTCGGAGGGGCTTTAGGATCAGGGTGTAAATGAAGATAAGAATTCTATCGTGGAATGTTAGAGGGGCTAATGATAGGGATAAAAGGAAGATTATCAAGTCAGTCATTAAATCCTAGAGAGTGGACGTGGTTTGTTTACAGGAAACTAAAATTAAAGAAATGACTACGGGGCTTGTTCGTAGTCTAGGGGTGGGAAGAAATCTAGAATGGAGAGCAGTCAATTCTAGGGGTGCAGCTGGTGGTATTTTGGTGTTTTGGGACAATAGACTGGTGGAGCTGGTTGGCTAGGAAGAAGGGGTTTTCTCAATTTCGTGCCGGTTTAAAAATTGTGTGGATGGTGTAGTGTGGGTGTTCACTGGAGTGTATGAGTCGGTATGCAGTAGAGATAGAGAGGATTTCTGAGAGGAACTTGGGTCAGTTAAAGGGTTATGGTGTGACCCTTGGTGTGTGGGAGGGGATTTTAATTTGGTAAGGTTTCCAAAGGAGCGCAGTAGGGGAGGTGGGCTTACTGCTTCCTGAGGGGATTCTCAAAAGTGATAGAGGATTTGGAGTTGGGGGATTTTCCTTTGACGGGGGGCCCGTTTACTTGGAGAGGAGGCTTGAATAACCAGGCCCAGTCTAGGCTTGACCGGTTCTTAGTGACGGACAACTGGGATAATCTGTTCAATGGGGCTGTGCAGGGAATTCTCCCTAGACCTGTCTCGGATCACTTCCCGGTCCTCCTAGAAGGAGGAGGGTTGAAGAGGGGACCTTCTCCTTTCAGATTTGAGAATATGTGGTTGGAGGAGAAGGGTATCAAAGACAAGATGAAGACATGGTGGGAGAGTTTAAAATTTACAGGGACATCCAACTACATTTTAGATGCTAAATTGAGGGCCTTTAAAAATATTCTGAAGATTTGGAATAAAGAAGAGTTTGGGCTTGTTGAGACTAAAAAGGGTGAAGCTCTTATATAGGTTGAGTATTGGTATGAAAAGGAGAAATGTGCAGCTTTAAATATGGAAGAGTGTGAAGCAAGAAATGGAGCAAGGGAGTCCTACAAGTCTTGGGTGATGAGAGAAGAGATTTTTTGGAGACAGAAGTCTAGGGAGTTGTGGTTGAAGGAATGGGACAATAATACCAGATTTTTTCATAGGATGGCGAATGCTCATAGTAGAAGAAACTGGTTGTTCAAGTTGAAAGTTAATGGTTGTTGGCAGTCGGAGGCAAATAATTTAAAAAACAATGTGGTGGGGGCATTTCAAAAGCTGTACTCAAAAGAAGAAGGGTGGTGCCCTAGTATCGACGGGCTGTTCTTTTATGGGGTTAGATAGCAGTGAGGCTAAGGGGTCGGAGAATCCTTTCTCGAAGGAAGAGGTGTATGTAGCTCTTTCAGATCTAGGCAAAGACAAAGCCCCGAGGCCGGATGGTTTTATCATGGCGTTTTGGCTTTTTTGGTGGGATGTGGTGAAGGTTGAGATTATGGCTTTTTTTAGAGAATTTCATGAAAGGGGTAGATTTGTAAAATCTCTAAATGCCACTTTCTTGGTTTTAGTCCCTAAGAAGAGAGGTGCGGAAGATTTGAAAAATTTCAAACCGATTAGCCTTGTGAGAAGCCTTTACAAGTTGTTGGTCAAGGTGTTGACAAATAGAATCAAGAAGGTAATGGGAAAAGTGATTTCGGAACCCCAAAATGCCTTTGTGGAGGGCAGACAAATACTTGATGCAGTTTTGATTGCAAGTGAGGCTATGGATTCTAGGTTGAAAAGCAATCAAAGGGGTGTGATGTGCAAGTTGGATATAGAAAAGGCCTATGATCATGTCTTCTGGAAGTTCTTGTTGGCAATGCTAAAAAAAATGGGCTTTGGGGAGGGATTAAGTGGTGTATCTCTACTATAAGATTCTCTGTTCTTATAAATGGTTCTCCCTTCGGGTTTTTCCAAAGTTCAAGGGGTTTGAGACAAGGAGATCCCCTATCCCCTTATCTGTTTGTGATAGTCATGGAGGTGTTTAGTTGCTTATTGAGAAGGGCCATTAGTGGGGGCTTTTTATCAGGGTGGAGGGTAAGAGGCAGGGGTGGAGAGGGGATTCTAATATCTCACTTGCTTTTTGCGGATGACACCTTAGTGTTTTGTGAGGAGTCTCAGGATCAGTTGACGCATCTAAGCTGGCTTCTCATGTAGTTTGAGGCTTGCTCAGGGTTGAGAGTTAACTTGAAGAAAAGTGAGCTTATTTCAGTGGGGAGGGTGAATGATATAGAGGATTTGGCTTTGGAGTTGGGCTATAAAGTGGGTGGTCTGCCTTCTTGTTATTTGGGTCTGCCTTTGGGGGCAGACCCTTCAAATCAAAGGTGGTATGGGATAGTGTTGAAGAGAGGTTTCAGAAAAGGCTAGCTATGTGGAAGAGACAATATATATCAAAAGGGGGAAGACTCACCCTAATTCGGAGCAATCTCTCTAGTTTGCCGGTTTACTTCATGTCTCTCTTCTTTTTGCCCAGAAAAGTAAGGTTGAGGTTAGAGAAGATTCAGAGGGACTTCCTGTGAAGGGGAGGAGCTCTTGAACAGAGGCCACATCTTGTTAGGTGGAACCTGATTTGTTCGGAAAGAAAGAAAGGTCGTTTGGGTGTGAGAAATTTAGCTTTGATGAATAAAGCTCTCTTAGGTAAGTGGAATTGGTGCTTTGCCATTGAAAGTGAGGCTTTGTGGAAGCAAGCAATTAGTCACAAATATGGTGTAGAGGAGGGGGGATGGTGTACTCGAGACGTAAGCGGGAGGCATGGTGTAGGGCTTTGGAAAGCTATTAGAAAAGAGTGGTTGGGTATGTATAACAGTTTAGCCTACCGCGTGGGTAGTGGTAGGAGAGTGAGATTCGGGAAGGATAAGTGGTGTGGAGATGAGCCTCTTTGCGAGTCCTTTCCTTCTTTATTTGCCATTTCCCTGGCTAAAGTTGTTTGGGTATCGGATGTGTGGAACCCAGATGGTGTAGGGGATGGTTGGACCCCTATTTTCTCAAGGATGCTTAATGATTGGGAGATTGAGATGGTGGAGCAGTTTATGCTAAAAATCCAAGCCTTTAGGGTGCAAAGGGAGGACGAGGATAAGGTGGTATGGACAGTATCCAGAAGTGGAGTTTTCTCAGTCAAGTCGCTCTATTCTATTCTGGAGCCCGGAAGTTCTGCTTTGTTCCCTTATGATAGTATTTGGAGAGCGTATGTGCCTCCTACGGTAGCTTTCTTCGCTTGGGAAGCTTCTTGGGGCAAAATCTTAATTTTGGAGCAACTCCAGAGGAGGGGGTACTCTTTGGCAAATAGGTATTTTCTTTGCCTTTCTAAAGCAGAAACGGTGGATCACCTTTTACTTCATTGTGTTAAGACGCGGGCATTGTGGAATTTTCTTTTTTCCCTCTTTGGTGTGGCTTGGGTTCTCTTTGGTTCAGTTAAGGAAACTCTCCTTGGATGACATGGAGCGTTTGTGGGGAAAACCCGTAAAAAGGCGTGACAAATGACCCCCTTATGTATATTTTGGTCAATATGGAAGGAAAGAAATTTGTTGGCTTTTGGGAATAATGTGTTTTCACTCCAAAGGCTGAAACATTCTTTTGTATGTAATATTTGGTTTTGGGTTAGGGTGTTTATAGTTTTGAGCCCTTATTCTCTTGTTAGCTTTTTTGAGTGGCTAGGCTTTAAGTAAGGGTAGGGGTTGTTGTTTCTTTCCCCTTCCTTGGTTTTGAGTCTGTGGGCTGCTTTTGTATACTCCCTGTATACCTAGAGGGCACTAGTTTGGTGTCTCCTCTTTCTGTTTAATATATTTCTCTTTACCTATCAAAAAAATAAAAAAATACTCACACCACTCGATTAAAGTTTACAACACCTATATTGCTCGATTCGTTTTTCCAAATATCCATACCTCTCGATTCACTATTATAAAAACCCATACCCCTCGATTCACTTTTACAAACACCCTTACCATCAATTAACTTTTACAAACACTCATACCAATTGGTTCAATTCTACAAACATCCATACCCCTCGGTGCATATTTACAAACACCTAAACCTCTCCATTCACTTTTACAAACGCCCATACTCCACAGTTCATTTTTTTTTTTTTTGATAAGTAAGGGATATTCATTCAAAAGGCACAACGCCACAAGGTATACAGGGAGTATACAAGGCAGCTAAGGCCTCAAAAAACAACAACAAAAAAATAATCACCTCCCTTTAAATGGAAGCTATCCACTCTAGGAAGCCTATAAGGGAGAACGCCTCCTCACTTACATTCAATTTGGCCCAACTCCACAAATTACATACAAAAAAATTCTTTAACTTCTGCACGTTCAACACACCTCCCCTAAAAGCTAATCTATTCCTTTCCTTCCACACCGTCCAAAAAATACACAACGGAATGGCGTCCCAAATCTTTTTCCTTTTCTTTCCCACAAACGAGCCCCTCCTGCTAGCTAAAACCTCCTTTACAGTTTCTAGAAAAACCCATTTCACATCAACTAAACCAAAAACAATATCTCATAGAGCTCTAACCACTGTACAATGTATAAGGATATGATTTACACTTTCTTCCTCACAACCACACAGGAAGCAACGATTTGGAAGTTGTAGCCCTCTTCTTTGGAGTCTATCCAAAGTGAGCACCTTCCCCCATGTCGCCTCCCACGTGAAAAAAGCAACTTTAGTTGGCACCCTTGCCACCCAAATGCTCCTTGATGGAAAGCCTGTATCATCAGACCTCGCCAACAAACTATACACTTCCTTGACCTTGAACTGACCTCTTCTTCCTTTCCTCCACAGGACTGAATCTTCCTCCAAAGAGGGTTTGTGACCCCTCAATATATGGAGAAAATCCCCAACCAACTCCAACTCCCAATCATTGAAATCCCTCAAAAAATTTAGATTCCAATTTCCTTGACCCGAATTTTGATCCTACATTTCCTCAACTGTTGAGTTCCTTT
Source organism: Vitis vinifera (assembly GCF_030704535.1). Classification (NCBI taxonomy): domain Eukaryota; kingdom Viridiplantae; phylum Streptophyta; class Magnoliopsida; order Vitales; family Vitaceae; genus Vitis; species Vitis vinifera. The sequence goes on along the minus strand of NC_081818.1, from coordinate 87,490 downwards.
GAACCGCCATACCAAAGAGATGAGGAAAACATTAGGACAGCGCTAACTCTGAACACCACACATCTGTCCAAAATCTGATCGTGTTGCCCTTCCCTACTCTGAAAGTCATGTTATCCCAACACTAATCTGATTATTTCCAAATCTCTTTCCAAACCCCTACTCCCACCGCCCCATTAGCCTTTTTTGGCCTCCAACCAAAGTCCTCCTGCCCATACTTCACCTTGATCACTTGTTTCCAAAGATTATCTTCGTCACAAGCATACCTCCATATCCACTTGCCAAGTAAAGCTTTGTTCAACATAGCTAGCTTCCTAAGGCTTAGCCCACCTTTATCCTTGTCTGTACATACCACCTCCCAATTTACCAAATGAGTTTTTCCCTCCATATTTCCCCCTCCCCACAAAAAGTCCCTTTGCACTTTCTCAAGCCTTCTAGCAACAATCTTGGGCATTTTGAAGATAGACATTTGGTAGATTGGCATGCTAGCCAAAGTACTTTTTATTAAGGTGACTCTTCCCCCTTTAGAAATATATTGCCGTTTCCAAAGAGCTATTCTCCTCCTGACTCTCTCTTCCACCCCATCCCACATATAAGGCGCTCTATTGGGAGCCCCTAAAGGAAGACCCAAGTACTGAGAAGGTAAGGACCCCACCCTGCAGCCTAGCTCAACAGCCAACTCCTCCATCTCCACCACCTCTCCAACTGGAATGATTTCACTCTTGGCTAAATTAATCCTTAGGCCTGACGCCGCTTCAAACCAGAATAAAATCTAACTTAAATGAGTTAGATGATCCTTTCTGGCCTCACAGAATATAATTGTATCGTCAGCAAAAAACAAGTGAGAGATATTCAAAGGAGGTTCACTACCACCCCTTATGTTACACCCTGATAAGAAACCCCCCTCCACAGCTCTCCTAATAAGAACATCTAGCACTTCCATTCCCATAACAAAGAGATAAGGAGACAGGGGATCTCCTTGTCTAAGACCTTTAGAGCTAGGAAAGAAACCTGCAGGCACACCGTTAACCAACACTGAAAATTTAGCTGAGGATAGGTAGCTCCACATTCACCCCACCCACTTAGGCCCAAAACCCATTTTTTACAACACCTTCAACAAAAACTTCCAATTGATACTGTCATAAGATTTTTCTATATCCAGTTTGCATATAAGGCCCTTTTCTTTTCGTTTCTGCCACGAGTCTATCACTTCATTTGCAATTAAGGAAGCGTAAAGGATTTGTCTTCCCTTCACAAAGGCATTCTGAGAAGTAGAGACCACCTTTCCAACTACTATCTTCAATCTGTTAGCTAGCACTTTAGTCAATAACTTGTAAAGCCCCCCCAGGAGACTAATGGGTCTAAAGTCTCCAAGGTCCTCAGCCTCACTTTTCTTGGGGATCAATACCAAGAAAGTATTGTTAAGGCTCTTGAGGAAAGAGCTATGTTCGTAGAATTCCTTGAACATTTCTAGAATCTCCTCTTTAATAAACTCCCAACAACTTTGCCAAAAAGGCAGAGTAAAGCCATCCGGGCCAGGGGCTTTATCCTCATTCATCTCCATCAGAGCCGCATGGATTTCATCCTCTGTAAAGGGCCTCTCCAAATTCTCAGCCTCTTGTTGGCTGATCTGATCAAGCTGGAGTCTCCCAATATCTGCCTTCCACCCCGTACCTTCTGAGAGAAAATTTTTAAATGCATTAGCAATTCCTTCCCTAATTTCCTGCTCCTCTAGAAACCATTCCCCATTGATCTTAATTCTCTCCAAAGAATTATTTCTACGGTGAGCACTTGCCATGCGATGAAAGAACCCCGTGTTTCTATCCACCTCCTTTAACCATATTTCCCTTGAGAGTTGTCTCCAGTGAGTTTCCTCCATAATCACCCATTTTCTGTAATTTTCTTTGCCTCTTTCTTCAGCTCTGTTTCCTCCACAGTCAGAACTCTCTCATTTTCCTCCCTATCCCAGAATTCCACCTACTGCAAGGCTACAGATTTGTTGCACTCCAGCTTACCAAAGACTTCTCTATTCCAGACTTTCAGCTTCTGTTTGATTTCCTTCATCTTAGTAGCCAACTTGTAACTAGCACTGCCCCTAACATCAATTCCTTGCCACCAGCTGCACACAAGCTCTTTGAAGCCCTCAGCCTTAAGCCACATATTTTCAAATCTGAATGGAGTTGGGCCTCGTCTTATCCCACCCTCCACTAACATAATTGGAAAATGATCGGATATCGGACGGGGCAGTCTACATTGATTAATCCCACTGAATTGGTCTATCCAGCTAGGAGACACAAGGAACCTGTCCAAACGTGCCCAAGTCTGATTATTTTGGCCCTCATTCCAAGAACATTCTCCCCCCTGAAGAGGAAGATCCACCAGCCCAAGATCATTCACAATTTCAGCAAATTTCCTCATCGTTGAGCTAATTATCCTCTGGCTACTCCTTTCCCTCGGAAACAAAGTGATATTAAAATCCCCCCCTAAACACCAGGGGTCTTCCCACAGCCCTCTAATCGCCCCAAACTCTTCCCATAAAGCATCCCTTTCCACTTTAGAGAAAGGGTCATACACTCCCGTAAAAACCCAGACAACCCCATTTTCTACGTTCCGGAATCTGCAAGATAATGTAAACTGTCCCTCCTCCTAATCTATAATGTCCAAAGACCTTCTATCCCAACATATAAAAATTCCTCCCGAAGCCCCCTCCGCATTCACAAATTTCCAATCTAGGAATCTCCCAGAGCCTAAACTTCTCGCAATGCTTTCTGTCATAATTTGTATTTTTGTCTCTTGAATACAAATTAAGTCCACCCTCTGATTTCTTATGAACGTCTTAATCACTTTTCTTTTGGAGCTATCATTTGCTCCCCTCACGTTCCAGCTCAGAATTTTCACCTTCATTGGATAATCATAATTTGGCGCCCTTTGCCCTGTACTGAACCTTTCTGTTTCATCCCCCCCTCATAATTTATGGAACATTACAATCTTCTTAGCTCCCTTTCAAATTTAGACTTTTCCAATAGCTCTTTGCTATGAATTTTCTCCAGTCTTTTTCTGATTTTGGTCAAAAAATTCAATATTTCCTTCTCCATCCCCTCCGTGGGGAAGCCTAGGAACTGGATGAACCTTGCCAAGCCACTCTCTTCCCATTTGCCCTCCGGCTCACTTCTCTCAACTTGAGCATCATATGTGTCACCGACCCCTTCCATCCCCCTACTTTTGTCACTATTACTTTTGGTTACTCCTAATTCCTTACAACCATTAATCCTTTCATTACAAGCCTCATACACTGTTAGCCACATTGAATTATCAGCCCGAACTTCCTCATTCAAATCCCCAGAATGATCGTAAAACTCCCCCCCTGGAGTTCGATCAAAAAGAAAAGAATTGAGATGAGAATCCCCTAAAGCCCTTTTCCCCCAAGAACCAGACCCCATTCCATACCTCATTGATTCCTCTTCAAGCGCCCTATCCGTCTCTGTCAGCCTGACCTCACCTTGAAGCTTCCTTGTATCCTCAGACTCCCTCGCAACAAAAGGCTCTGATTCAGGAGTATAACTGGAGGCGAGACACTTCAACAGAAAGCCCGTCTCCTCTTGGGCTGCTGATGATTTTGGGCCCTCCCTTAGTTTTCCACCTGGATCGGGCTGTTGGGAGCAGCCCTTTGAACAATTTAGGCCTTCGTTTGACGATCGGGCTATTGGCGAAGCTGGGCCTTTAGCATAGCAGCCCACATCTTCCATCCTAAACGACGGGCCTGCATCTGGGCCAAAATCGCTTGCAGCCACACCTTTCATCTTCAAGTCCATGGACCCGCTCATCTTTGGGCCCGCGATTGGACTTAAAGAATGTATTTTGCTAGTTAAAGCCCAAGTCCGAGTTGTTGGGCTTAGAACTGGACTGACCTCAATCCGACCCGACCCGACCCCCTGCACGTCCATCCCGTCGTCTGACGGGTTTAGCGTCTCGAGCCTCACGCTCACCCACTCCTTCGTCACTCGCTGCCCCACACGTGAGATCACCTCACCTCTAACCTCACTGCTATGACGACCAGCTTCGTTTTTGCGATTTCTCCTCATCACCGGCCAACATTCCCACCATAAGGACATTGCGTAAATCTCCTCCTCCACTTCGATTTCCAGAACGCTCGGTCTAAGTTCTCCTCTCAATCTCACCAAGATTCTGGCCCATTAGAGTTCACCCATCGACTTCGTCTGTTCATCGACTGCAATGAACCCGCCACATTCGTCCCCCACTCTCTTCAATATCTCTGGACTCTAAAACGAGATTGGGAGCCCAACTATCCTCACCTAGGCTTCCTTTCTCTCTTCTTCCTCTGCCCAACATCCACTCCTAAGGCTCCAGTGCTCCATCCCTACCTAGATTCCTTCCATCGCACGATTCCCAGAGGAAACAACGCGTCTAGCCTCCTCCAAATTTTCAAATTCCAACAGCACTCTTTCCTTATCCAGCTTAGCCAGCCCTAAACTACCTTTAAGGTCCCAAGACTTTGCCCAGATTTGCCCCAACTTCTCAAGATCATCTTCTCCCCTTGACCTATCTCTCCAACTCGCCACAACACAATGTTCCAATTTCTGTAATAATCCTATTGATTCCTCCTTTTTCACCTTCACTACAATGACATTTGGGTTACCCGACAGTGGTCGTTTCACTATTGTTGCATACGATCTTCCCACACCAGCCTTCTCCACAGCCTTTCCTTCCTGGTTATTTGGTTTTTTGCCAAGAAACCCTACCATCTGATTAAGCTTCTCCGCCATGGTCATCCACCCCCTTTTATCCCTTCTACCTCTCGGGATGAAGATGCAGTACCTCTTCCCCTCTATATCAGAGACCCCTAGCTGTATAAACCCCCCCGCTCTGTTTATCCCTCGTATCATAGAATACATTCTCCCCTGCTCCTTCCATTCCCTTCCCCATCTTGCTTCTTTCTCATCCTTGATACAGAGATTCAACCCTTCTAAGAAAAACCCTATGTTATCCGATCCCAATCGGACCCATGACGAAACCCCTCCCTTCTTCTCCACAATGAGGCCTTGGATTTTTCCTCTTCTATCCTCCACAACAATCTCAAACGCCTTGGATTCCACTGTGAAACTGCACTCCTTCCTTTTGCTCCGCGGCACCGGGCTCTCTTCCCCCTCCTCACCATCGCACTCGCCGTCGCACTCTCTCTCGCCCTCTCTCTCTTTTGCATGTCTATGGAATTCTTCAATACATTTACTCCACAGTTCATTTTTATAGACATTCATCCTCTTCGGCTCATTTTTACAAACAACCAAACCCCTTGGTTAATTTTTACAAACACCCATACCCCTAGATTATTGTTCACAAATACCCATACCACTCGGTTCACTTTTACAAATACTCATACCCCTTAGTTCACTTTTACAAACAGTCATACCCCTTGATCATTTTTACAAATACTCATACCCCTCGATTCATTTTTACAAACAATCATACCTCTCAGTTCATTTTTATAAACACCCGTCTCAATCGATTCATTTTTACAAACACTATACTCTTTGGTTTACATTTACTAACACCTATATCCCTTTGTTCATTTTTACAAACACTTATACACCTCAATTCATTTTACAAATGCCTAACCCCCTCGGTTAACTTTTACAAACATCCATGCCCTTCAGTTGATTTCTACAAACAGCCACACCCCTTGGCTCACTTTTACAAACACTTATACCACTTAATTCATTTTTACAAACATTGATCCCTCTTGGTTCTTTTTTTGCAAAATACCTATACCAGTTTACTTTTACAAACAAAAATATCTCTTGATTCATTTTTATAAACACCTATACCCCTCAATTTATTTTTACATACACCCATTCATCTTGATTCATTTTTTACAAATTCCCATACCCCTTTGTTCATTTTTACAAATACCCATACCCCTCAGTTCACTTTTACAAACACTCATACCCCTTGGTTCATTTTTAGAAACACCTATACCCCTTAGTTCATGTTTACAAACACTTGTACCCCTTAGTTCATTTTTACAAACGCCCAACCCCCTCAACTAACTTTTACAAACACTTATAACCCTAAATTCGTTTTTACAAATACCCATCTCTCTCAGTTCATTTTTTACAAACACTGATACCCCTTGGTTCACTTTGACAAACATTTATACTCCTCAATTCACTTTTACAAACATCCATACCCCCCTTCAATTCACATTTAAAAACACTCATACCTCTCAATTCATATTAAAAACACTTAGTTCACTTTTACAACCACTCATACCCCTCAATTCACTTTTACTTTGTTTTGATAGACAAAGAGAACCATTAGATTAAAAAAATGCCAGAAAACAGGGGGCGCTCCCTAAGTACACAGGCTGTATACAAAGAAGGCTCAAAACAAGGCAACAAGAGAAAAATAAAGTCTAAAAAGGATTAGCTAAACAACAACCCTATCACCCAACAAATTCCGAAAAGATAGATAGTCCAAGTCCAAGTCCACAAATTGTTGAGACCATTCAAGCAGGGACCGAAGAAAAAGTTTCCTCAAGCTCGTATTTGTCATCTCTTCCTTTAGGAAGGTTCTTCGATTTCGCTCTCCCCAAATACACCAAAATAGACAAATAGGCGTCATTTTCCACACTACACTCCTTTTCTTCCCCATGCCTTTCATTTTCCACTCAACAAGCAAATTTCTCACGGAATCCGGGAGCACCCACACCACCCCAAACGAAGAAAACAATAAGTTCCAAAGATCCCTTGTCTTACCACAATGAATTAGGATGTGGTTCGCCGTTTCCTCATTTTCTTTGCACAGGTTGCATCTATTAGCCATAGACCAACCCCTCCTCATCAGCATATCTATAGTGGAAATTTTACCCCAAACTGCTTCCCAAGCAAAAAAACGAGTTCTTAAAGGGGCATACGAACCCCAAACCTCCTTTTCTGGAAATAAAGGGCTATTGTCTTCCTTCAAAGACCTATAATAAGAATTTACCTTAAACGTTCCTTTTCTCTCAATTTTCCAAACCAGAAAATCCTCCCCTTCTTGCACCCTTACTGCAGAAATGTAACCCAAAAAGCGGTTCACCTCCTCTAACTCCCAATCTTGAAAGGGTCTTCTAAAGTGCACCTCCCAACCCCCACCTCCACCTTCTTGTCTTCCCCACAGATCAGCCACTATTGCAGAATTATTAGCTGCAATTCTAAACAGCAAAGGGAAGAGATCCTTTAGCTTAGAATCTCCTACCCACATGTCCCACCAAAATCTGGTTTGTCTCTCATTTCCAATATGAATCCTAGTTCTGAGAAAGAATTCCTCCCAACCCTTCCTAATGTCTTTCCAAAGGCCCGTCCCATAAGACTCTCTCACCTCTCTAGTGGTCCACCCACCTTGTACCTCCCCAAATTTACCAACAATGACTCTTCTCCAAAAACTCTCCCTTTCTATAGGAAATCTCCATAGCCATTTTCTGAGCAAAGCATGATTGAAATCCTTCAAGTACCTTAACCCCAACCCTCCATGCCTCTTATCTTTACAAATAACCTCCCATCTCACCAAGTGGATCTTCCTTCTTTCCTCCATATCTCCCCACAAGAACTCCCTTTGAATTTTTTCCAATCTGAGTCTCACTTTCCTTGGGATAACAAAAAGAGACATGAAGTAGATAGGGAGATTTGAGAGTGTGCTCTTTATGAGGGTAAGACGACCTCCCTTAGAGAGATATTGTTTTTTCCACATAGCCAACTTTCTCTTAGACAATCTCCTCAATTCACTTTTACAAACACTCATACACCTCAGTTCACATTTACAAACACCCATATCCTCAATTCACTTTTATTAACACACATACCCCTTGGTTCACTTTTATTCCAAACCCTAAACTTAAATCCCAAACCCTAAATCTTAAAGTTTAAAACCTAAAACCCTTTAACCCTAATCTTAACCTTAAACCTTATACCATAAAACTTAAACCTTAGACCTTAAACCCTAAACTCCAAGATTACTCGCAATCTTAGATCACCTAACACTAATAAAGTCTTTTCAAGTAATGGGTTAAAATGCCTCGTATCAGGATGAAATGTTAAAAAAAAAAAAAAAAAAACGACAAGAAAACAAAAAAGCAAAATAAGAATCATTCACACGTACCACATACCACCGGAATGAATTTTCAAGTAAAACAAAAAATCTTATTGTAAGATTAAAGTTACACTACCCTTCACAAAATATCACACAAGCAACATCTTTACTTAAAAATGAATAGCCCAAGGGGAAAAGCATGTATACCTGAACATGAATAGAGAGATATTTCATATAAGCAGCCTCTCAAAATTAGAATGGCAGTTTAAATAAGAGATATCAACATAATTAAACAATAAACACTAATACCAACCACATAGAAGCTTCATCAAATCAAGTTTGAGCTAGTTTTGTTTCACTTAATGTGATAATAAATTCCAAAAAAGGAAAATTAATAGTAAGAAGGGATAGGAGTTACCATCAAATTTTCCTTCCTCAAACAATTTGGAACATCCAACACGTGTGCCAGTCCTGTTGCTATCTTGACACGTACTCTAATAAGGATCTTGGAATGGTGCTTATAAAATGACAATATTTTTCACTAATAAGTATTTTTACCGATAATGAAAATGTTTACAGAGATCAATCCAGTATCACCAACAGTACAATTTGTCCAGTGAAACCAGAGATCTAATGGCAAAGGAGATTTGCCCCCAAAAAGATAACTGGAGTCAACAAAGGACTCCAACTGCCAAAGGAGATTTGCCCACAAATGGACTGAAGCTTCCACTAGAAGGAACTGCCAAATAAGATATCCTCACCAACAGAATTAAGTTCCAATGACAGACAACTGTGAAATGAGAGTTCCCACACAGGTCAGACTTGATGCTCCCCAGTGATAGATTCGAGCCACCAAATGGAAACATCCAATCAGGAAAATATCACATGGTTCAACATGCAGAAACTCAGGCATGTATTGAATAACATGTCTCAAACAGAGCTATCCCAACAACCACCTCCACTTGTGAAAAGTAAAAAAAACTGTTCTGACTGGTTTACCGTTTCCATGTAACCTGTAACAGCACCACCTGTTAAACAATTTCCTTAAATTTTTTGAATTCAGAAAGAAATAAAAACATGACAATATCTGATAATGTAGCCTTGAGAATTAAATTGCTTCTAAATTTCAAAATATATGAAGGGGGGCTTCTGATTTTCAATATTACATTTTTCAGTAAGGCAGCAACTAATAAGAATAACATCTAATGAGTGAATTTGAAAAAAATAATAATAATAAAGAGGGAGACAGAGAGTCAATGAATGAAAATTTCTGACCATTCAGAATTCCATAGATGATTACTACAACACGAACTGATTACTGACCCAAAATGGAACCAGGATCTCTTTAAACCCATCACACAACTTTAAGATAAGCTCTCATTTTTTCTTTTCTTTCCTTTGTTTTTGGGTGTATCCTTTGATTGGCCAGTCACTTCTATGAAAATTCAATCCAAAACTTTTCAAATTTCATTCCAACAAATTAAACTTGGCAAAAAGTGAATCAATTCCATGAGAAATAGAGAAAGAGAGAATTCAAAATTGATGCCAAATAGGCAGAAGAGAATCAAATTGATGCCTAAATTCCAGCTCCATTTTTTTTATGCATCTTTTTATTGGTCAGTCCCTTGTAATGAAATCCGATCTGAAAATCTTTCAAATTTCAAAAGTAAATCAATTCCATGAAAAATAGAGGAGGGAATTCAAAATTGATGTCAAATATGTGGAAGAGAATCAAATTCAAACACCCATAAAATAATTCAAGATTTCTTTACATGCAAACCTAAATTCGAGCTACATTACTTTCAACAACTTGAAAAGCAGTAAACACAGACAACCATAAATCAAACATGTAGAGCGCAAAGATGCAAAATCCGCATGAACTTAACATAGTTATAATTCATAACACTTTTCAAGTAAAGATATTGAAATATCACATAGTACAACATCACAACTTCTTCCGTAACAATGAATAACAATCCCATGATATAATCAGAAGAATAGCACTCAAATTCCTCAAGCCCACAAGTAAACACAAGCATTTGAAATGAAAACAAAGAATTAGAATAGCAGAAATTACAGAGTGACGAATTGTACCAAATGATTGTAGGCAACGGTGGTGAATACCCAAAAACCCCTTGAACTCTCCCTGAGATGATCAAGAACAACATACTGTTTGCCTCCGTTTCCTTAACTTTCTTTGTGTATTTGAATTTTCCAAGAAAATTAATGAGGAATCAAAGAGGCCAAGTTCCCCCCAATCACGCCATCACCAGACTTCTCAACCATTGCAAACTCTATGCGTGTCACCTATGAAATCATTGTATAATTTGAAGCGGTCTCCTCAAGCATGGTTTGAGAGATTTGCTAAATCTCTGCTCAAATTTGGCTATCACCAAAGCCCAGGAGATCATACCCTTTTCATTAAGCAATCACCTGAAAAGAAGATTACTGCACTTATTGTTTATGTAGATGACATAATTGTCATAGGAGATGATGTAGAAGAGATGCAAAATCTTAAAGGAAAGTTGGCAAAAGAATTTGAAATCAAAGATCTTGAAAATCTAAGATATTTTCTTGGCATTGAGGTGAGAAGATCAAAAAGTGAACGTTATGTTCCTCAAAGTCAGTATATCCTTGATTTGCTAAATGAAACCGAGATGCTAGAATGCAAACCTGCAAGTACACCTAGTGATCAAAATCATCAATTAGGCACAATCACTAAAGGAATACCAGTTGACAAAGGGAGATATCAAAGACTTGTTTAGAGATTAATTTAATTGTCCTACACAAGACCAAATATAGCATATGTTGTTAGCATGGTAAGTCAATTTATGCACTCCCCCTTAGAATGTCATGGATGTAGTGTTAAGAATCTTAAGGTTCCTAAAATCACTCCAGGAAAAGGTTTATTGTTCTAAAAAAACAATCACCTTATAGCTAAGGGTTACACAGATGTAGATTGGGCAAGTTCCATCAGTGATAGGAGATCTACTTCAGGATACCATACATTTATGGGCGGCAACTTGGTTACTTGGCGAAGCAAAAAGCAACATGTAGTTGCTCGATGTAGTGCTAAAGCAGAGTTTCAAGCCATGGCCCTTGGCATTTGTGAACTCATGTGGCAAAAGGGTTTTGTTGAGGGAACTACAAGTTAATTTTGAGAATCCCATGAGATTGTATTGTGATAACAAGGTTGCAATCAACATTACTCACAACCCAGTACAACATGATAAGACTAAACACGTTGAGATTGATATACATTTCATTGAAGAAAAGATTGATAGTGGACTAATTTTTTTTATAGGCAATTGATAATGGACTGATTTGCACTCCATTTGTTGCACCTAAACTACGACTAGCTAATGTCTTCACAAATGAAGTTTAGAATCCTACATTCAACTCTATGGTTAACAAGTTGGGAATGGAAAATATCTTTGAAGCAACTTGAGGGGCTTTGTTGGAATATAATATTTATTCCTGATTTCATAGATTTTATTTGATTTATTCCTAATTTTATGCATATTTTATGCATATTTAAATTAATTGACTATATAAATTAGGGAAGTTGTAATTTAGAGGATTTGTAGGAAGAATTTCAGGAGTAGGTTAGCTATTTTATTTAGAGGATTTGTAGGAAGAATTTCAAGAGTAGGATAGCTATTTTATTCTATTTCCATTTATTGTACAAGTTTGAAAGTTGTATATATATATTTGTATTAATTTTTCAAAGATAATAACTTGTGGGTGTGGGCCAAGGGGTTTTTAGACTCTGCCCCCCTTCCATTATGGATTTTGTAGATTGGTTAGACTCTGTTTAAGGGGATATTGTTTTTCAAAGATAAACCCAATTTTTGCATCACAAACAGTAGAAAATTCCAATTTATGGGATCATATGTCTTCTTGATATCCAGCTTGCACAACACACCACTCTCGGAATTTATGGTCTTATTAGCAATTATTCAAGTCAAATACTAAAACATGACAATTATTCAAGTCAAATGCAAATACTTAGATGCACACCCACCTTTCTTTTGTGGAGCTAAGACAAGGATGCTGTAATCAATCACGGAATATCACATTTTGCATTTAGTGAACAAACTCAGTTTGATACTATGACCATGAATTAAATTTTATTTTAAAAGTGCATCACTAGGGAATACAGGTGAAATTAGAAGGGAGATCTTTGTAGATATTTCAACATAAATTATGCAAATTCATGCACAACATACCTTGTCACTGACCTCACATAATTTCAACCTCTCCGTATAAATGCAATCCCCGTTGCTCACCTTGAACCGGTGAGCACCAATCTACACATACAAATTCACATTTATCAAAACCTATCACAGCATCACAGTGGCGCTGCGTATTCTCAATTTTCAAAATAATCAATCCACAGATTTCCTCG